>NC_139219.1:60200362-60862862 GCF_055691185.1 Crinia signifera | reverse complement strand
CAGCAAAATGCGATTTTTTCCCCCCCAAAAAACAGACCAAGTAGAGGGTGGCGATTTGCTTAAAATCGCCAGCGTTTGAGCGTAGAAACGGTTAAATCTCTCACAGGTGACCCACATAGCACTTACTAACTCCCCTACATATACCCCCACATGATTATGGCCACTTGTGAGGCTGTTTGAGGTGGACATTTTGCAGAGTGGACTGGAGGTGCTAGTGTGTGAGCTGGGGCGTTTGGAGGAGCTACGCAGGAGGGATGATGCTGCCCACCAGATCCAGGTACCCCGACCACTCCGTGCTTCTCGTCGGTACCGTGCTAGGGTGTACCTGGACTCCCTCTCTGATCAGCAGGTGGTGGACATGTTTAGGTTGAACCGACAGAACCTGTTGAACTTATATGAGCAGGTGAGAGATGATTTGGACCCTCAAGGGGGGGCCAACTATGCAGTGTCTGGGCTGCAGAAATTAATGTGTGCCCTCCACTTGTTTGCCACAGGCTCCACTCAGTCTGTGAGCTCATGGGCCTTGGGGGTGTCACAAGCCACTTTCTCTAAACATTTTTCTCAAGTGTTAAATGCATTAAAGAAGCTGTGGCGCACATATATCACATTCCCACGTTGTGAGTTTGAGTGGCAGGACCTGAAGGTGGCATTCTATCGGCTCTCAGCATTTCCAAATGTGCTGGGAGCCATAGACTGCACCCACATTGGGATTCTGGCCCCGCACGTGAGGGAGCATGTCTATGTGAATCGCAGGGGCAGACATTCCCTCAATGTGCAGGTGGTCTGCGATGCCAACCTCAGAATTCTCAGTGTGGTTGCAGGCTATCCCAGGAACTGCCATGATGCCTATATCCTGCGGCACTCAGCTCTCTGGGACCATTTCCACAACCACACCATGCCAGAGGGCTGGCTACTTGGTAAGTCACTTACCACTGTTTACATGATGTTTGCTTACCTATGTCTTTCCCTTTAACATCCATGTGTGTAACCTTCTATTCAAGAGTCATTTCTGTTGTAATTGTTTAGACCAGCCCAAACAATATAGTATAGGCTGCTACTATTATGTGCAAATTCCCCACATGATATGTGACCACACAAATCCCTTTACACGTTAGGTGACTCAGGATATGGGTGTCATTCGTGGCTCATGACACCTCTGCGGAACCCACAAAGCCCTGCACAGCACGCTACAATGCTGCACATATTGCTACCCGCAATGTAGTTGAACGCACCTTTGGGGTGCTGAAAAGCCGATTTCGGTGTTTGGACAGGTCAGCAGGTACACTGTTATACCACCCTGCCAAAGTGGTTTTGGTTGTCCAGGCTTGCTGCATGCTTCATAACATAGCTTTGGGTCAACCAAATTATGTAGATGTGGCCACTGCAGCAGTCGTGCAGGAAGCTCAAACTACTGATGTTGTAGTGCGAAGTACACAGAGCGGGGATATGGTTCGTACACGGATGATCCTGCAGCATTTCACAGGTAATTTTTGTGTGTACAATGAATAGTAAAGGGGAACCTGTAACACACATACATTGTTAACATTACATTTTTCCCTGTCCATGTTAATTGCCCAGAAGCAGACCAACAATAATGGCCAACACCTGCAAGCTACCCCACCACAGCATACTTTATGCCTGGCAACATGATAACACCTATAACAATGTCAAGTAAGTACTGTAGTTTTCTGTGTGTAAAAATGTTTGCAAATACAAATTAACATAGGCTTAATGGATGGAGGTGACATGGATCATTGATCTGAGGTGGTTGAAATGTAGCAAAACAAGTGGCGCCTACATACAGCATGCAATTCCCAATGCTTATCCCCTTCAAATGTGACTATTTCCTTAAAATTCCATGACAAATAAGCACACACAACCCAAAGTCCTGTGTCTGCTAAAATGTCACTAGTTGACAATACATAATAGAACAGTGTGGGTAATCATTAGTAAAGAATGACAACAAGTTTGCTGGATGCAAATAATTTTACTTGCTGAAACATTTAGGCATAGGCCATACCATATAAAAATTTTACATGAACATTCACTGCATGAGTGAAGGAAAAAAAGAAAGAACATGATACACATGTAAATGCAAACAACATTATTCATTTTTGAATACAGGCCGGGTATTAGCACCCTTACCACTAGTGGCACCACCACCCCTAGTACGGACACTACACCGTGGGGGAGTAGTGGGGGACCCACTCATGGGTGTGGAGGACACACTACTACTTTGGGTAGATGTGGTTTGGTGCTGACCTAACAAACTAGTTGCACTGAGGCTGAGTTGCGTTTGTAGGGACATCAACGCAGTTGTTTGCCCATTAATAGCTTGGGTCTGTTCAACCATATTGGCATTTAGTGCTCTAAAATTAGTAATTTGGCCCTGAATGGCTTGTCCAATTTCTGCTAAGCGTGTGTCTAATGTGGAGACAAGACGAATTTGTGTCCCTACATTAGCATGCACACTTTGAGAAATTCGTCTCATTTGCAGAGCTATGTTACGCACATACCCCTTAACGGTTTCTAGTTGGGTGGTCTGCACCTCCATAAAAGCTATTTGTTCCCCTTGAAAAGATGGATGGATTGCGCCAACTCCTCCGCACGAGTGGGGGTGTTGGTGGCTGTAATGATTGGGGGCTGCTGCCTATGTGACTGCGTATAGGGGACCTCATTGACTGGGTGTGCTTGGTTTTGTGCAGGTTCCAACGATGGCACCGTCTCAAGGATGATTTCACTCATGTCGTCCATATTTTGCATGGGATCCGTAGGTTCAGGCATCGGTTGTGAAGGTCCTACAAATGAGAAAAGAGTGGTAAGTATGCTATGCAGATTGGTGTATGGTGGGTCCAGAGGCGTAGGGAGGGCGGAACCACTCATGCTCCGGGCGCCGATTGGTGGAATGGCGCTGCCAGCCCGCCCCCCCCCTCCGCAAATGATCCCCTGCAAGTATCATACTAACTACACTAATGGCGGGCAGCGTGTGCCGGCAGCTGCCCTGCCCGGCGCCTAGCTGCTGGTCCTGTCAATGAGTGTACCTACAGCCTGATGTCTGTTGCTGGACACTGCTTGAGATCAGACAGGGCTGCAGCTCTGAGCACAGCCCACAGACACAGGCATGATGCTGGTGCAGGCTGCTTGTGTACTCCGGGGCTGCAGACAGAGGATCAGAGGCTCACAGTGCCGGGGAAGCAGCTCGCGTCTGGCACTTCTCACCTGCCAGCTCGGACAGCCAGTGTCTCCCTCCGTAACTGTAAAGTATTAACTTTAACCTTTGACTTGTGCACACACATCAGCTGACCCCCGGTATTGCCGCTGATGAGTGCACACAGATGGGAGGGAGGAGGGGGAGTGAGGGGAGGAAGCTACAAAGCTCTGTCCCTTAATTAAAGTAAGCATTCCCCCAAATACAGAAGTAAGAGACACAGGATAATGTGGTGGTGTTATCATCACTAGGCTGCCTAGGCGTTACAGTGTCTTATATAGTGCAGCAGATTCCGTTACAGTGTCTTATATAGCGCAGCAGATTCCGTTACAGGGTCTTATATAGCGCAGCAGATTCCGTTACAGTGTCTTATATAGCGCAGCAGATTCCGTTACAGTGTCTTATATAGCTCAGTAGATTCCGTTACAGCGTTTTTTATAGCGCAGCAGATTCCGTTACAGTGTCTTATATAGCGCAGCAGATTCCGTTACAGTGTCTTATATAGCGCAACAGATTCCGTTACAGTGTCTTATATAGCGCAGCAGATTCCGTTACAGCGTCTTATATAGCGCAGTAGATTCCGTTACAACGTCTTATATAGTGCAGCAGATTCCGTTACAGTGTCTTATATAGTGCAGCAGATTCCGTTACAGTGTCTTATATATTTCAAATGTAACATGCCAACACATGTTAGCCACGCCCCCAATTCATTACTGGGAGGAGGGGGGGGTGCGAAATATGCCCTTGCTCCGGGCACCATGGCACCTAGCTACACCACTGGGTGGGTCATGTTACCTTAGTTGGAATGGTTAGGTGTTGCTCATGCATTATGCATTGGCACAGGCTACTGTGGTGGGGACAGCCATGTGTGAAATGTGCAATGTGTTTGTGTAACAGTATGATATCTCACCTGCAGACTGGACAGTGTGAACAATCGGATGTGGCTGATGTTGCTCAACAGCAGGCTGGGACTCCAGAGATGGAGCTGTTTGAAAGAAGAAGACATTTTCCATAATGATCATTTGCACCTAACTGGCACTTTTTCAAATATGCTGATAAAAACTTTACCAAAATCAAACTTTTTTACTCTGCTATGATTACATAAGGAATGTGAAGACTTTGAACTGAAGTGGTTATTTCATTATTATGACTGTGAACGATATTTTTAATCCACTTGCAAGTAACAGGAAAGACCAGCAGATTACACATGTAAAAGTGACTGTAAAGTGCTTTTCCAACTACCCAGATGATTGATATGGATTAACAATCAAGTACACTGCAGCCCTACAGTGATTAGGACAGCACACATTATTTGGATCTGTGGAACTACATAACCCAGCAAAATGCACAGTCCATTATTTAGCAATGCAAGCTAGCAAACTGTTATTTTGCTGGGATATGTAGTTCCACACACAGCAATCTTTTGGACACATAAAGCATACCACCATAATAGCATGCGCACATGACATAGCAAAATGTGTAGTTGACATGTGTGGACACTTACCAGTTGGCGGTGGAGTGGGGGCCTGTCTGTGTCGGCAATGTGGATGCCGGGAAGCACCTCCGGTGGGATGATTCGGCGTAGCAGCCTCTCATAGGCCTTAAAGCGGACTTCCTGCCTAGGGCCACCTCCTGTGCGACAGGCCTCTTTCTTCTCCAGGGCAAGCTTGGCTTTGAGGAGGCGCTTGATGTCATTATATCGTTTTTTGACGTTGCGCACACTCCTCTTGTGTGTGCTAACTGCATTTACCGCGGAGGTGATATTGTCCCACATCCCCTTCTTTCTTGCCACACTTGTGCGGTGATGTGAGGACCAAGTAGGCGGTCATACAGGGGCAAGAGTGCACGCACCAGGGCCATATTCTCCTCATAAGAGTACCTGACTTTCCTCCCACTAGCTGTACGAGCTGCATCATCCTCCTCCTCCTCCACATTTTCAGCCTCACCCTCTTCCTCCTCCTCCTCCTCCTGTCCTGCTTCTTCCCTTAGCACCTCCAAGTCTGCTTCATCTGCCTCCTGCACAGGCCAGTCCACCTCTGAGAAATCACCCTCTTGCAGCTCCTCCTCTGTGTGCCTGGCACTCTGTTCCTCCTGTGAGGACACATGGCTTGTGCCTGCTTCCTCCTAATCCTCCATAGCCACCTGCTCAGCTTCCACCATGTGGCCTCTCCCTGGCGCAGCTCTTGCTGGGAGCATGCTGGCTCTCCCTGTCCTGCCTCTGGCAGTGCTGCCTCTCACTCTCCTACCTCTCCCAGTGGTTGGGGTATTTGGGCCCAAGCTGCCTGTCCCTCTGCCTCATCTGCACCTTATGACTGCTCCTCTCCTCTCCATCTCAAACGCCTTACTCCCTTTCAAAGGGTAAAATGGCGTCTGCGCCCCTTTATATAGGGGGTGTGATGCGTATTGCAAGGGACTAAGGTGGGCCAATAGGTTAGCATGTTGTATGGGCTGATCAGATGTATTGGTGTTAATCGCATTCCGGTTGGCCGCAAATACGCACATGACCTAACCCGGAAATCGCACTTTTATGGCGTATTACATCAACTCAATTCGCACCATATCGCCGTCTATCGCCATCTATCGCACTTTTCATGCGGCATTACGCGAGCCATTCAATACGCGATTTCTGTAAAAAATGCGATTTTAAAAAATGGCGATACACGGCGATTTGAGTTAAAATCGCATTTTCAGAAAAACGGTCAACACAATAAATCTCGCCCATTATCTGGATTTGGGCCCTTATTCTGGGTCACTCGCAAAGGCAAATTCCTTCTCAAAAGGACAGAACCATGTGCACTGCAGGTGGGGCAGATGTAACATCTGCAGAGAGAATTAGATTTGGGTGGGGTTTTACTTCAAAGTGAGATCTATATTGCAGTATAAAAAAAAACAGTCAGTACTTTCCTTGCACAGAAACAAAATAACTCACCCAAATCTAATTCTCTCTGCACAATTTACATCTGCCCCCCCCCCCCCCCCCCACCTCCCTCATTTCCATTTGCGAAGGAATTTGCCTTTGCAAGTGAACCATGGGTTGGGTAACTGGTTAGTGGTGCTCCCCTGAAATACACTCAAAAAAGGCACTGAAGAAAAGAAGACTCTGGGGCACTCTTAGAAAATATATAGATTATACAAATAACATAAATGTGATTATTAGAGACAGGATTATATGCATTTGCATATTTGCATATGCATTTGCATATTTTGCCCATTCTCACTGGTTATTGCATATTTTACCTAAAATCTAGTGATGGTGCATATTTTAGGCCCTGCCCCCTTTCCACCCGCAAGTCACATCACTGCTTTGCCCTGCTGCTGCTGGCCAGGTAGTGGTAGAGTGTGCAGGCTGGGGCAACCTTGGATGTACGCTATGTCGGACACTGCTCTAGGCTGCCAATCCATGTTGATAAAAGTCAGTCTGGGCGGATGCCATTACAAAGCTCCTGAACCTTTGCCTGCCCCTGGCCTGGAACTTTACACCAAGAGACAGACTTCTGCAGCAGAGGAGACAGGCAGAAGTGTTGTGACATCACGCATTGCAGAGGAAATGCCGTGTCACAGTGAGGGAGGAAGACTTCCACTGCGCCGCCCTCACACGCTATGCTGACATTTGATCCATCGGTGCTGGAGATGAGGGTCCATGTATTGATGCAAGAAGAGCTTTGGACACTGCAGTATGCTGTAGCAGCCAGGAAGAAAAAAAATCCTGTGTATAGCACTAGACATCTGCAGATGCTGTGGGCCTATTTTTGAAGTTTTTTTGCAACTAATTTTATGCTGATTTTTAAATTAATAAGTTAAAAATTACTTTTTTTATTATTTAATGTAGCATATTTTAACACTTTTCATGCATATTTTAAGTATTTTTCATGCATATTTGCATGCATATTTCAAGCTTTGTTGCATATAATCCTGTCTCTAGTGATTATATAGGGTGATAGCACATATATAAATTGAAGAACAAAAGTAGATAGATATGCGATATGCTGAAACTTTCCACTTTCATTTGGGGGAGAGCTTTTTATGAATATACTCAACTCCCGAAGCTGGGAACAATCTTAGATGGGTAAATACCTTTAGTACACAGGAGACTGCTGCAGAAAAAATAGCAAATTTGTATCAAGTGACATTTCAAAATACTATTGTATTCCTGCTTAGATTTGCTACATTGAGACTGTAGACTTTGAATTAAATGTATTGATGATAATAGTTGCCAAATAGCCTCATCGTTTTCAATTTCAAGTGATATGGTATACACATTTTCTTAACCATTAAATCAATCACAGCCAACGCCTGTAATTTAAGCTTATTCCTGATGGAAAACATACACATTAATACCTGCACATTTGCCTCAGGGGGATGTGGTCAATATGCTGGCGGTCGGAATCCCAGCGGTCGAAATACCGGCGCCAGAGAGGGAGAACAAAATTGTGTGCCAAGCGTGGCGAGCGCAGCGAGCCCACAAGGGTGGGGGGGCGATCCACGGCCCCCCTTGTTGGCATTGCAGCTGTCGGGATTCTGGCCTCCGGCATATCATACAGGACCCGCCTCAGGGCATAGATAAACAGGACAAACCCCAAAAACACATTGATTGGACCACACATCTAAGGTTTAGGTTTCTCCTTGGTCATCCTGAGCATTGTGATCAAGTGCAGGGTCAGGGTGTGTGTGAACTGAAATGCCTTAAAACTGATCACCAGATTCTCTGCTGTCATTGAGTCATGCAAAACGCTGCTGCAGACTCAGGCTGAGAGGAATCCAATGTTTTTAATGTCAGAAAGTAAAGTGTATTAACACTTCTGCTGTCAGCAGCTAGGAAACAAAAGTCCTGTTGCCAATATGGTATTGCAGGGTACCGGAGTGCCAGCTGCCGATGAGAGAGTGTTGGAAAAATAAGAGAATTAGACAGTAAGACAACTGAGCGTATGTGGGACCTTGTGTGCTATGTTTTTAAGTGACAATATACAAGGCTGACAGGTTCTTGATACAGTTAAACAGCTGTCAATAAATGTAAATGAGCAAAAAGATAAGCTGTGAGGTAAAGAAAGTCCTTTACTTCCTGTATTCAGCACTCTGCTCTCTCCACATGATGCATGGCAGTGGACTCAAGATGAGAGGGGCCGGTATGTGCTGCATGGCAGGGAAGAAAAGACAAGTCAGCGGCTTCTGCTTTAAGTATGAGATGGTACCTGCTCTCCTGTTGTGCTAACACATTGCAGGATCCCTGGGTGCCGCCTGCTGATGAGAGTCACCTGCTATCTGAGGAGGTAGCGGCTGTGTGTTCCCAAGACAGTGGCGGGATACTGTTCTTCAGTACACCACTCAGGCCTGGCCACCTCTGGCCACAATCTGCAAGGCCATCACACGGACGATTTTCCACTTTATCTGGGGCTCCAAAATAGACAGAGTGAAGTAGATTGTTATGTACAATGATCCCCTCAAAGGTGGCAAAGGCATTCCAGACATTCCAACGATGCTGAGCGCCTTCTTTGTGTGTAACTGTATCCGCAGAACTTTGATAGACAATTGTACTGGCTCTGCGGGGAACTCCATTTCCCGCTTCTTCCTCCAACCTTTTGAAGGACCCTTAAACGGGACAAGTGACACAACACTTTTATTGGCAAGCTACTCAATCAAATTGAGATGTCACTCAGGTGGGACAAGGGAGACAGCTCCATCCCTTACAACTGGACTACTCCATGGATCTACCTGGACAAAGTTTGTGAGGGAACACCAACTGGAAGGATCTAAACCAGAGCCAGAAATTATCCACAAGGTCATCAGAGCCAGAGACTCTATGGAACCGATTCTTTATGTACAATAAAGATTTGCTTTTTCAATCAAAAAAGTGGCAGGATTCCAGGGAGTCTCTCTGACCATGCCATGTGCGCCGGCAGTACGGATAGTTGTCAAATGACGTACATTTCGCTGCAGCAGTTTCACATTTTGCTTTAGCAGGGGCATTTTTCATCTTGTCTATCCTGCACATCTTTATGTAAATTCTTACATGTGGTTATTTTCCCCACAATCCAGAGCTAGAAATTTGTGGCACCCTGCAACTTAACAATACTAATTATCCAGCAAGAAAGAGAAGTTTTATGTTTGGCATATGCTACACAAAAATATAGGATTGGTTCATTCATATTTTGAAGTTGTAAGTTGGGAGCACCTTATAGTGTATGTACTGCAATGGCTGCCAAGAAGACTTTTCCTGTTTCTTCACAGCGGAGGAATGCAGACATCATGTGGACATCACTGTGAGATATATAGAAGTGTATGTCTATAATATCTGCTGGTGGTGCAACTGTCAGATAAAATGTTGTATGGTTATGTCTGTCTGAAAAGGTCATTTTTCTTTTGTACATGTGCCAGCAGCACCCCTAGATACAGATGATGACTAGGAGTCGTCATTCATAGTTGATGAATATATGCAGATGATGAGTTCCACTCATTATCTACAGTAGATCGAAAGTGTTAATGGGGTGGGTACAGAATACCAGACAGAATACTGACCCCAGCAATTCAATTGCCCAAAACCCCAAAATGGCGATAACCTAAACTACACCCTGTGTTAGAAAAACAGAAATACAACCATATGCAACTTAAAATTTAAGGGAAATACAATTTATGATGGAACAAAACAGTAGTAGTAGCAGCAGTAGTAGTAGTAGTAGTAGTAGTAGTAGAAGTAACAGTAGTAGCAGCAGCGGTAGTAGTAATAGTAGTAGTAGTAGAAGTAACAGTAGTAGCAGCAGCGGTAGTAGTAGTAGTAGTAGAAGTAACAGTAGTAGCAGCAGCGGTAGTAGTAGTAGTAGAAGTAATAGTAGTAGCAGCAGCGGTAGTAGTAGTAGTAGAAGTAACAGTAGTAGCAGCAGCGGTACTAGTAGTAGTAGTAGTAGTAGTAGAAGTAACAGTAGTAGTAGTAGTAGAAGTAACAGTAGTTACAGCAGCAGCAGTAGTAGTAGTAGTAGCAGCGGTAGTAGTAGTAGTAGTAGAAGTAACAGTAGTAGCAGCAGCGGTAGTAGTAGTAGTAGAAGTAACAGTAGTAGCAGCAGCGGTAGTAGTAGTAGTAGTAGAAGTAACAGTGGTAGCAGCAGCGGTAGTAGTAGAAGTAACAGTAGTAGCAGCAGCGGTAGTAGTATTAGTAGAAGTAACAGTAGTAGCAGCAGCGGTAGTAGTAGTAGAAGTAACAGTAGTAGCAGCAGCGGTAGTAGTAGTAGTAGTAGAAGTAACAGTAGTAGCAGCAGCGGTAGTAGTAGTAGTAGTAGTAGTAGTAGTAGATTGGATTTTTCTGTATTTTGGAATATTTGCATACCAAATGAGATACCTTGGGTATAGGACCCAATTCAGATGGACAAAACCATGTGCACTGCAGGTTGGGCAGATGTAACATGTGCAGAGAGATTTATATTTGGGTGGGGTTTCCTTCAAAGTGAGATCTACAGTATATTGCAGTGTAAAAATAAAGCAGACAGTATTTTCCCTGCACAGAAACAAAATAAGTCACCTAAATCTAACTCTCTCTGCATAAGTTACATCTGCTTCACCGGCAGTGCACATGGTTTTGTCCATTTGAGAAGGAATTTACCTTTGCGAGTGAACCAGAATAAGGGCTTTTATCTCCGTCCAATTTAAAGTCTCACTCTCAATGGCTTAGTATATAGGTCCCATAGTCTAAAGGAAAGTTTTTTTTAAATAATTTTGTTCATGAAACAACTTTTGTGTGCAATGAACCATCAGATAGCACAGATGTCAGTATTGCTGTCAAATAAATATATTTATTATTGCATCACTCTTTATTTTTCCACAATTACAGTATTATATACAACTTTTTTCATTTTTTTGGATATGAAGGAATTATTTATTATTGCGGGGTTAGCCATTAATTCTTATTTGGCTTTCCAATAGTTCTTTTACTTGTTTTACTCTTTTATATATATTTTTTTATTGTTTCAAGGTGAAGTTTTGACATACAAATGTCTGTTTTCTTTTTATTATATCTTGTCCATGTATTCAAACACTTGTTATTTATTATTGTATTTGTATCATTCCTTTCAGTTATGCTTTGTAGTGTTGTTTGAGATCACTTTGAATTGAAATCCCAAAGCAGCTTTAAGTTGAATTTTGGATGCGCTGCCAATTCTGGAGCATTCACAGCATATTCAAAAGCGGAAAGCAATTATGCTTGCAAAATGTTGGTATACAATTAAGTAATCCATGTGCCAAGAATTATATTGTTGGAGCGAAACAACAGTTGTTTTTCATATGCTTAAAAATATGAGCATAATTCTATTCTCAACATAGAAGCAGAAGATCCAATTCTAACAGTGTAGACAAAAATAGTGAAGATTTATTTTGAAATTGCTAAATAGAAATCCAGTTTAACTTTTTTTAGTGATATGAACTTTAAGGATTGCTTCTAGCAATCCAAATAAAACATGCAGAAAGAGAAATAAATTGTGGGCCTTTTTTTACATAAGAGAAAAATAGAGAGTACATCAATTATTAATAGACTATAGGGTGTTGTTAAGGTTAAAATGCAACAAAAAAATCATATAATTGTATATTACAAGTTAATTAAAAAGTTTCTACTAATTAACATATTCAATTATTTGAAAAGACAGGACAGACACAAGATATATTTAAGGTTAATTATAAGACTGTAATACAATAAAATTGGGCGCAGTTTCATTCTTTTTAAATATAATATATAATCATGCTAAAATAAATATTTCCCATGGATAGAAGTTCATAAGAAATGATCTCCATTTATCTAATCCATTTTGTTTAAAGCCCCATACATACTACCTGATGCTGGCGTCTCACTGGAACCCACTAAACATGTAGGTCATTGGCTATATAGCCAAATTTACCTGTATGTTCAGCATTTATCGAACATTATCGATGTGCAGCAGTACTCATCTTAATGATATTGAGTGTACACACATGAGGGTATAGTAAAAGATATTGCCCTTTCTGAGCTATATATTTTACTATAACCTCTCGTGTGTATGCGGCTTTACTGACAAGTGATGCTGTATCTGACTATATTCTAGTCACAGTTCATATATAGGTGCATACCCATGGTGTGATTTGGGCTATGTATGAATTTTACTATGGTAAACTCCCCAGTGCCAAGAAACCACCAATATTGACAGATCCATTTTGGTTATATTAAGATTTTGGCTATGTAAGATTTTCTATAATAGAACACTTGATTGTACAGTCTATTTTTTCTTGGGATTCCGATCCCTTAGGGATGTACACATCAGCATCTCAAGCTGGATACACAGCTAAATTGTTTGACTAAATTGGTAACTCATATCGCACCGTTTGTATGGCTATTTTTCTGGACCGTGCTTGTGCCAAGACTTATAAACAGTTGGAAAGTTGGATGTTGTAGTCCAATCTTGAGGCTAAGGACTTGTGAGAGGATCCTATTTATACTTATAACTCAGTTGTAATCTGACAGGACCATTAGATATGGCAGTGGGGGGGGGGATTTAGCTGGGTGGCATTAAGCCACTTGCTAAGCAGCATAAGACTGCAGAATCTGGGCCTAAGTTCCTTAACCTTGTATTGTATACTGAACTTTTCTCTATGGCACACCTCCGACCACTAGTGTGGTACTACTTCATAAGGTCCACTAGTAATAATAATTGACTAGGTAAAACACAAGGTTATCAGACAAAGTAGCATTAGCATATAAATATACAGATATACACAATGTATGTTGGATCTTTGGATGATCTAATATAGTAAATACCAGAGTGTGGTTAATATAGGCCACAGGTTCTCAAAGTCGGTCCTCAGGAACGCAAGCAGTGCATGTTTTGCAGGTCTCCTCACAGAATCAAGTGTGTCAGTCAGTATTGAGTGCACTTGCCAGGTGACCTGGAAAACATGAACTGTGTGGGGCCCTGAGGACCGAGTTTGAGAACCATTGATATAGGCCATCTGAATTTGGTGCTAGTCAGAACATGTACAGTCACAGGAATGCCAGTATATACCCCAAAGAGAGACGCGTTCACATCTTTAACAGTGTCACAGTCAGAGAGCTTCAGTGAGGAAACAGATCACATTGCTGCTGAGCACAATGCTTGTTCAGAGCTTCAGCTGAATATATCAATATAGACACCCTTTAAAAAGGTTTATGGAAACATTATGAGAAGCAACAAAGTCAAGGATGCATTAAAGGGAGGAGTTTGCAGAAGAGCAATACATCTGGCTCAGGAAGACAGATGATGACCCACTTCTCTGTAAAACTCAAATTATTTCTCAACCTTCTGTCAAATGGTCATTTATATTGTGCATACGTAGATTTTGGGGGTAATTCAGATGTGGCCACTGCTGAGCGAATGTGCAGCAGCCAGCAAACAGGTAGATGCCGCCTCACTCTAGTGAAATCCCACCGTGCGTATTAATGTGTACGCTATGCCAATAGATGTGTATGGCTAGCAAATCATTCACAGCCAAGCAAAAATGACCCAAATCCCTCGTTAGAGGCTCACCATCTAATGATTTTTCCATAGCAGGCTCAGAACAGCCAGGGACTTACTCGGTGGCTGTGATGAAAACAGTCATATCCGGCCTGGAGATGATGTCACATACCCTCCCATTAAACGATTGGGCACACCTGTTTTCCTAGGCCCGCCTAGCAATTTTTCTGTCACTCCTAGCATTTTCTTGATACTCCCACTAAATGGCCAGTTACCACCCCATGCACCTACTTCCTTTCAATCACCTAGCAAAGGAAAAAAGTTGCAGGATTTCTTCACTAGCAGGTGTCAAGCTTGCTTACTTAGGGCCATACGTATGTGCAGTGTAAATATTTTGAACATAGTCCCTGGCAGTTGGTGGAATTTTTGATTTTTTATGACATATGGCTGCATTAGGTAACATTTTTGAAGCTTGATTTTTTACAGATGCTGCCTTGCACTGCAGAATGGCCTAGGAGGAGGGAGAAGATTCATCAGCAAACCAGGGCCTACAGTACATAAACTTTACACTACAGTAGGTACAGTATATATGCAGAGTTTGCCTGTCCCTGAACGCTCTATCACATCACAGGGTCATGCAAATGATTTGTTGGAATTATATAAACCTTTTGAATGAGACAAGCACTTTGTATTTGCATGGGACATGATTTAGACAGAATGATGTCAGCATGCCAACAGTCAAATTACTGACAATGGGATCCTGATGGTCAGAATCCTGACTTTACTGTGGTTAGAGATAGGTACTAGGTTTAGGGTTAGGCTGCGGGGGAGGGGTTAGGAGTAGGCTGCAGAGGGTGGTTATGGTACGACAGAAAGAAGGGTTTGGTTAGGGTGAAGGGTAGTGGTAAAATACTAATCTAGATTAATTGGGATTTTGGCTGTCAGAATGCCAATGTCTGTATTCTGAAGGTCGGGACTGTTCTATTTCTATACCAATCTGATTTAGACCCTATGGTATGAAACAATTATGCTGTGTTTTCGGACTGCAGAAATTATTGGGTATAATACACTTCAAGGACACTGGCTCATTTAAAACCATGAGTTCACATGTGTTAGGAATTACACAGGGAATATTTTCAAAGACCTAAAGCCTGTGAGAAAGGGTGATTGCAGGAGGATTAAGCCCTTTTTTGACCAGTAAGGGTTTCGGGCTCTGAGATGAACCACTAAACAGCCTGATACTGTGGGGACTAATATCCTCAATCAGCTAATATAATTTTTTCGGTGTGGTTTGCCTATAACATGGTGACCTACAATATGTGTGTGCTTTGAGACTAATGTTGCATATAACTCAATGCATGGACTTCGATATGGACTTTTTGGCCTTTAGGAAAGCTGTGGTCTATTGCCCATACTGTGGCGGATTATGAAGCTAAGGCCAAATGTCCACTGTGCCCCTGTCATTACAGCATGTTCAAGGGTTTCTTTAAAAAAAAATAGTTGTGCCTAAGTGCCCCAACGTGGTCCTAAATTTGGGGAGTCAGTGGTACGGTACTTTGTACAGCTTTTATTCTACTACTATCTCTACTTCTCTCTGTAGATCATTATAGTTTGATTCTTGCCACTTTCTACTGTATACCAGTGCCTTCTGGTCTTTTCAGGTTCTTGGCATCTTTTCTCTTGAGCATGCAGTCATTTTCTCCTGAAGAAGCTGGGTGTTTGACCCAGGGAAACGCGTTGAGCCTCCCACTGCTGGACATTCCTCTTTCATTGCATCACCATTGGGCTAACTTCACACCACAGCTGACCACGCACCGTGCATTTGCACCACCCCATCCGGACTCATTATCCGAGGCAGCGACTGGATACTCCATTCATCCTCCAGGTTTACCATCTTTCCCACCAGAGGATGTTAAAATATGAGCGCTGGTGGGGGGAGGAAAGGGAGAGAAAGATACGTGTAACAGAAAAAATGAAAGAAAAGAAAGAGTTGATAGGAAGAATTAGATAGGAAAAATAGAAGCGGCACCTGTAAAGAAACGGAGTTAATTGAAAATGTTTACGCTCCTTTGCAGGAGTGATAGAAGAGTCCGTTCGTTTGGGATACCTGTAAACTGTCCCTACCTCTATCCTCGCGCTGACGTGCAGGCTGTAGCGGGGAAGGAGCCGGCGGCAGGGATGTGAGAGCCGCGTCTGAGTAAGCTCCGTCGCTGCAGCTTGTCAGCGCGTCCCATAGCGTCCCGTCTTCAACTGGTGGAATTCTTTAGCGGGGTCGGGGCTGGAGAGCGGGGTACTGTAGTATGGTATTCCTCTTGAACGGGCGGCAGGATCATCAACGCGTTTCATGCGCATAGCGCACTTTTTCAAGATATCATCTTGAAAAAGTGCGCTATGCGCATGAAACGCGTTGATGATCCTGCCGCCCGTTCAAGAGGAATACCATACTACAGTACCCCGCTCTCCAGCCCCGACCCCGCTAAAGAATTCCACCAGTTGAAGACGGGACGCTACGGGACGCGCTGACAAGCTGCAGCGACGGAGCTTACTCAGACGCGGCTCTCACATCCCTGCCGCCGGCTCCTTCCCCGCTACAGCCTGCACGTCAGCGCGAGGATAGAGGTAGGGACAGTTTACAGGTATCCCAAACGAACGGACTCTTCTATCACTCCTGCAAAGGAGCGTAAACATTTTCAATTAACTCCGTTTCTTTACAGGTGCCGCTTCTATTTTTCCTATCTAATTCTTCCTATCAACTCTTTCTTTTCTTTCATTTTTTCTGTTACACGTATCTTTCTCTCCCTTTCCTCCCCCCACCAGCGCTCATATTTCAACATTCACTATAGGAAATAAAAGGAATCCTTTCCCTTTTTTACCATTATTGAGCTGCTCTTTTCATTTAATTAGCGCAAGTGACCACAACCTTCTAATTCAGTTTCCCACCAGAGGAACCTAATTCTCCAACTGGACTCTGTGTTTTGGGACTGCCATTGGCCACCTGGCTACCTGCTGCTTTATGGGACTACCATCCGTGACATCTGTGTGGTAATATACAATACCAATGCCCACCTTTTTATTATGATGCTCATTGAATGCCCATTATCATGATTTTATTGTAACCCCCTGTTTTTTATACATCATATTACCTAAAAATTGGTACAGCTATTTTAGCATTTTCCATTGATAATAAATACCGTTCTACTTTATTATTAATTTTATTAATATTTTTTTTTTAAAAAAACATTCACAGCCAGCGCTGGTACACTTCTTTTTCCCAGTCATTTTCTCCTGCTGGATGGCAGAGGTCCTTCTTGTATGTCCTTCACTGATCTTCTATTTTCTGGCTCCACCAATTTTTGGCCTTTTTAAATGATTCTCTGTTTCTATGGAATTTGATGACACTCCTCTCCTGCATCTTTCTCTTGCATGCAACCTTTACAACTTGGTATTATGCTGCTTGTAAATAATGTGGGTAAAGGTATTTTACTGCTTGAGGCTAAACTAATCCTCAAATCAATGCTGCATTATTGCATTTATAGCTGTATAAATCATTTTTCGATAATAAACATTTAAGGCAGTGGTCAGGGAACTCGGTCCTCATTACCCCACACTGAATGTGTTGCTGGTAACCCAGCAGGTGCACAGGTGTACTAATTACTCACAGACACATTTTATAAGGTCCGCAGGTGGAGTTAATGATTTCACTTGTGATTCTGTGAGGAGACCTGCAAAACATGCACTGTGTGGGGTAATGAGGACCGAGTTCCCTGACCACTGATTTAAGGCAAATTCACTATCTACTTTCTCATCATCTTTCTGAGCTTTTTTTCCTTGTGTGGGCAAATGATGCCTTTGAAATGAACGTGTTAAAGTGAACAAAAAATATAAATGTAAAAACTATGAAGTAACCTATACTGTGAAATCCAGCGGTCAAACAGGAACACCCGGAGCATGCCGTTTTTTAATACAGAATAATGCAAGTTTATAGGTTCTGTATGTGCAGGATAATGCTGTATAAGTTCATATATTTAGGGAGAGTAATTCTATTCTATTTGTTTTGTATGTGTAAAAAATGCTATTAAATTTGTTGTCTATATGCAGAATAATGCTATCTAATTTGTTGTCTATGTGCAGAATAATATTAGGTTCAGCTTTAAGGCAGAATAATGCTATTTAATTTGATGTGCACAGATGTGTCTTCATACTGTACTTTTTTGCTTATGTCCAGGTAGCGTGACAGGTCCCTGGCGACTCAGCTACATTTACAATTTTTCTTATTCAAAATGTGCATCCTATTCTAAATAAAATAATTTGGACCAACAAAACTGTATTACTAGCTTACTACGGTCAGTTTGATGTACCAAATTTGAGAGCCTAAGGGGGGTATTCAATCTCGGGTCACGACATAACTCGGCCCGACAGTCGAGACCCAGTCCCGTTCTCGGCCCGCTCAACTGTATCTCGGCAGGCGGGATTCAATGTCCCACCTGCTGAGTGCTGAATGGGCCATGGCTGCGAGAAACGGCCGTGGATCGTTGATATCTGGCTGGGAGCTCAACAATCCAAGGCCATTCTCTGTAAAACAAGCCCGACTGCTTTTAAAGTCGGGCTTGTTTTGCAGAGATGCCTGTTCAATGCTGTTGGGAAAGACAGCATGGAATGATTTCTCTCCCCTTTGGTAATGTCACAGTGCGTCATTCGCTGAGACAAAGACGTGCGAGTGTCTCACACACTTGCGCATCCATTACCGAAAAAATGGGATGACTGGGGGTTTCACATGCACGTGCGTCCCATTGCCAGTTCACTTAGGCGAATGGCGCACCGAGATGGGACACAATCCGGTTAGATAAGCATCTTGATCGTGTATAGTGAATATTATGCAAACTATATGACTATATGTGCCTACACAATGTTTATGCTGTGAATATATATATTTTTATCTACTGTACATGTAATACATGTGGTGACATTTAATGGGATGAAATTTCGACTTTTGCGATTTTGATGCTGCTTTCACACTGCAAAACCGGTTTTTGAAACGTTTCTTTAAACTGGGTCAGAGCAGGTTTTACTCCTTTCATACTGCATGTTTTAAACAGTATATTACTGGTTAATTACTGTTTTTGTACCTTTCACATTGAACCCTTTGTGAAAGGTACAAAAACGGTAATCCAGTACTATACCCCCTCTCCTCTGGTACTTGGCAGCGGATGGGAACTAGTAGCGCTAGATCCCATCCGCACACTGCCCACATGAGTGTTGCTGCCGCTGACAGGAGACGAGTGGGCGGGGCTTGTGACATTATATACAATTACCACATTGCTTGCCTGTTAAAAATGCACCTATAATATCATGAAGGGCGGGCATATTAGCTGCCGCACACTGCCCAGACTGCTGCAAGCTGCAAAGTACCGGGGAGGGGGGGTGCAGGGGAGATAGGGGAGGGGGGTGTAGGGCAGGTGGGGGGGGTGTTGTAGGCCAGGTACCAGGGGAGGGGGAGGACCAGTGAAGGATCTTAAATACCGTTTAAGACCCTTTCTCACTATCAAAGACCCGGCTCTGAAACGGGTAGGACACTGCTTTCTAACCATTTAACAAATACCGGTATTTGTTAAACGGTTAAAGCACCCTGGAGCTTTCGCACTGCAGCTCTACCCGTTTAAAAGGCTAAAAAAAACAGCAACCGGGGCTGGTTATGCTCAGGAGGGTGGACCCCACACACTGTATTTTTTTCCTAAAAATGCACATTAACATGTCTCAAAAATCACACATATCCACTAATTTGCACATTTTCATGACTAAAAATCGCACCGTATTGCATCATATGGCACTTTTCACCTGCAAATTTGCATCCCACTAAATATTCATTTTTTGGAAAATATGATAATGTGCGATTGCAGAACCTCACTAAAAATTGCATCCCATTAAATGTCACCCATGATGTCAGAAATGCATCCATTATTTATTTGGCCATTATTTATTCAATAATGTAAACAAAAGTTTTTGAACTTTAGAATTTTTGTATCTCTGCCTTTTAGCAGACTGAGTAGGAGGGGGACAACCACAGTGACTTAACCCACCTTCGGTGTGGACCCCATAAGTAGCAGCTACAGTAGCAAGGTATTCTAGCTCAGGGAAGCAGGGAGCAGGTGCCTGGTTCCCCATTACTAACGTATTAGTATTTATGCCCTGAATTGTTTTTTTTATCTTTAGGTTATTTTTTTTGGGGGGGGGGGTGTTTCTATGGGAATTTACATTTGTTTGAGACTCATAAATACAGTACATATGCACTTTTCCTAGACTTTTCCTTTGGTATTGTCAGTTTATTTTGTATTTTACTCATAATCCAGCATTTTAACTAGTAAAGGGGATCGGTCTCCAGTCTGCCTCTGTCTTTTAGCCTCTTTGGCCAACTTCATCTACATATTTCTTTGAATGTGGCTGCCACATAAATCCACCACAGTGTACATGTTTGGATGGTTTAGGGCAGGCATGTCCAAACTATGGCCCTCCAGCTGTTGTGAAACTACTCATCCCAGCATGTGTTTGGACATGCCTAGGTTAGGGTATCTTTATAAGGGGCTTGCAAATAGCATATGAATCTTTCCAGCAACTGTAAAATAGTAGTAAATTAATTCCAATTTTGATCATAGTTCATTGTTTGAATAGCTTTTCATCATTTAGCAGCGAATCTATGGTTTACAAATTCAATTGAATTGTCCTGAAATTGACTAATCACACATGCCTGAAAATGATAAGGATCACCACTCGATCTAAAGCAATAGTTAATTGAATGTGCTCTTTAGTAAATTCATAATTTTGATCATATAACATTTTAACGATGTCCAGCACTTTTGAATAGAAATCAAAATTGAACGGCCTGAAACTGCAATGCTGTGGTTTATAGGCCGTTTACAGTACATGCCATCGCTTTGGTTGCCAATTTGAGATCATGGCACTGTGTAAGCTTGTGTAGCTACAGGTTTTATAATGGAGGTTTGGCATGTGATCTCCTGAATTTTACATTTTTTTTTTACTATGGTTTATGTTTGTTTTTGTGTTTTTACCATGGTTTATGTTTGTTTTTCAATGGTTTGTACTACTCTTTGTTATTTTCCTTTTTTCTTCCCTTCATTTACCTACCTTTCACTGTTATTTTTTTTTTTTCTGCTTTTAAGCTTTCGCCCTTTGTCTTCTTTCTCTTTTCACTTTTTTTTCTTGGCTTTCTTTTACCTCCCTTTACATTCTTTATTATATTTATCCCTTTTTCCTATTTCATTGTCTCTATCCCTGGTTTTCCCTGCACACAAATCCATTGCATCTAGCTTTGCAGTGATAAGGTGGTATAAATCGATTCTGGTTATTCGAAGGTTGTGCAGATCAGCTCTTAATTGTCCAGGTTCTGGTGGGCTCAGGAACATTTTTAGAGAGGAAATTCCAAGACTAGAATCCATGCAGGCCTCCTCCTCTCTGGCAGTACTGTAGAATCTGGCGTTGTACAGCATCTACTGTGCCTATCATAGATAAACCATTGGGTGGCCTGCGCAGTCCTTTTGGGCAGGGGCGAATCCAGGATAAAATGACAGGGGGGGCACCATGATAAAAGAGGGTTTAGGTGGGGGAAGGGCGGTGTTAGTGGTGCCAGTGTACATGCTAAGAGAGTGGCAGATAGAGGGTAGGAATGGAATTGAAAATAGGCCCTGGCATTTAAAATACGCAGGCCCACCATGGCGACAAAAGTGAAGGATGTAGTTGTGCGCGCGCCGAAGGCTCCGGAAAATGGGGTGTGGCCACTTAACAGGGGGCGTGTCCTTGAGTGTATTGTACAACACCATATACAACTTCTACACATTATGCAACAAAATACTAGACCCCATCATACTTGCCCCTTACACATGATGCCAAATGGAATGAGCCAAAATTCACATAATGCCACATGGATTGAGCCAAAATTTAAAAAATGCCACTGGGATTGTGTCAAAAATCACATAATGCCACATGGATTGAGCCAAAATTTACATAATAACACACGGATTTAACCAAAATTCACATAATGCCAAATGGATTGAGCCAAAATTCATATAATGCCACATGGATTGTGTCAAAATTCCCATAAAGCCAAACGGATTGAGCCAAATTAATAAAATGCCATATGGATTGAGCCAAAATTCACATAATGCTACATGGATTGAGCCAAAATTCACATAATGCCAAATGGATTGAGCCAAAATTCACATAATGCCACATGGATTGAGACAAAATTCACATAATGCCACACGGATTGAGACAAAATTCAGATAATGCCACATGGATTGAGACAAAATTCACATAATGCCACACGGATTGAGCCAGAATTCACAAAATACCACACAGATTAAGCCAAAATTCACAATACGCTTCATAAACAGGGACATTGTCCACCAAAGGCTCGCAATAAACATTTACACCATAATGTCCATTACACGTTGAGTTACACGCCATTATGTCCATTATGTATTATGCCAAACACTATAATGCCTATTAAAAATGATGCTACATAAGTGCTGCTTATCTACATGCTCATTGCCAAGGGTTCCATGCTCATTGCCAGAGGTTCCATGCTCGTTGCCATGTGGGATTACATGCTCATTGCCAAGGGGGGATACATGTTCGCGGTAAATGGGGACAGCCGCCACCAGGCAGAAGTGATAGCCACTGACAGTGGCGCAGAGCCTGACTGTATTCAGAGCACTGCAGGTCCCGGCTATTTGAAATAATACCCCTTTCACACCAGAAAATGCATTCCCAGGTTGGCCCCTTTTACACCAGCCTAGTCCCTGCATTTTCTGGTGTGAGGGGGAGAGAAAACCACCCTCCCCCCTTTAACCAGTTATCTCATTTAACCGGCTATATTTTCAGAACCAACTGACCCATTTACATGAGACAAGTATCATATTGAAGAACTTTTTTTTTATGCAATCAATTTTTATTGAGTGTAAGGCAGGGTTACAGAAGATCAATGTAAAATCAAATAATGCACGTACAATAAGAAAAGAACATAATAGGATGGTTACCTAAAGTGCAACAAATCTTTGAATGTAACATCAGGTTGTAGTTATGCGTAACCCTGAAATCTAGGACATAATACTCATACCACACATACTAGTAAATTATGGAGCATAGAAAAAACCATAAGAGTGGCACTGCATAAGGTTAATAGAAGAAAAAAGGGGGAGAGGGAGGAAGATAAAGAAAAGAGAGGGGGTGGTGGGGAGGGAGTGGGGGAGGATTTGTTTAGGAGTCACTGCGTGTTGGAAAGGGCCCTATCGGACGAGACATGTATAGAGTAATCAGGTGATTCTTTAAAAGTAAGCCAATTTAGCCAGGTAGCAGTAAAGGTCTGGGTGGAGTGTTTTAGAAAGGATGTAAGATCCTCCATGGACATATAAAGGTCTATTCTGCGAAACCAATGGGAAAGAGGAGGGGGTGTGGTGGCCCTCCAATGGCAGGGTATGACAGCTCTCGCTGCATTCATCAGGTGTCTGAGTAGTGATTTTTTAAAATGCGAGATAGGTATATCCATCAAATTAAATAACCAGAAATCAGGGCTGAAGGGGAGTGAAGAGCTAGTAATCTTCTCGGAGATAGCATGAATCTGGCGCCAGTAGCCCTGGAGGACTGGGCAGGACCACCAGATGTGCAAGGGGGTGCCTGGGGATTGATCGCATCTCCAACAGCGATTAGGTAATGCTGTATTCATTTGGTGTAGTGTGGAAGGGCATCTGTACCAGCGAGACAATACCTTATACTGAGTTTCCAGCATCTGAACTGAGGAGGAGGATGCAAATATAAATTTAAATATTTGGTTCCATTGGTCTTCCGACAATTCACGGCCCAGCTCCTCCTGCCAGGCCAGTGTATAAGTAGGCTTTGAGTTTGAGAAATTACTAAGGCAAATTTGGTAGAGTTTAGAAATCAGGTGTTTTGGACAGTCCTGAGAGAGGAGTAGAGATTCAAAAGGAGTCAGATCCCAACTCTGCCTCCGCGGGGGGAGAGAAGAAATATAGTGTCTGACCTGGAGGTAGAACCAAAAGAAACTTGCCGGGAGACCAATGTCATCTCGTAAAACCATGAAGGGACGTAGGCCAGACCCGTCCACCAGTCGACCCAGGTAGGAACATCCGCTGAGATAAGACCTGGAAGGTTCCTTAAATTGAATCCCGGAGGGAATTCAGGGTTGTTGATCAAAGGTGTGAGGAGTGTGGTGCCTGGGTCGAAATAGGGAGATGCCTGAATCTAGCCCAACACTTGAGTGTTGGGGACAGGGTGGGGTGTCGTATTGAGGGGATCTTCCGGAGCCATGGTATGATGCGAGGAGATACGCCTACTGAGTGGCCTTCGACAGAAGGCCATAGCTTATATTGGACAGGTCTGGACATCTCCACAATTCTGGTAATGTGAACAGAATGATAATAACTGAGAAAATGGGGAAGTTGCAGGCCGCCCCTCTCGCGGCTCTGAACAAGAATTGTTTGGGATATTCTCGGTCTACGGTTCCCCCAAATAAATTTACCCACTAAGCTTTGTAATTCTTTAAAAAACGAAAGGGGTATCGTGATAGGAAGGGCTTGAAGCATGTAGAGTATCTTAGGGAGGATATTCCTCTTAATCGTGTTGACTCTGCCCAACCAGGAAAGTCGAAGTGAAGACCATTTTGTAAAATCCGCTTTTAAGTTAGTCAACAGTGGTGCAAAATTTAGTTGAAAAAGGTTTGAGTTGTCTCTTGATAGTAAGACCCCTAAATATTTAATATGTGATGGGTGCCAGTGAAAAGGGAAGGCCTTTTTAAGTCCCTCTACTAAGTTGTCTGGGGCAGACACATTTAAGGCAACAGATTTTGTGAAGTTAATCTTAAAATTGGATAAATGTGCGAACCTCCCAAATTCCAACATCAAAGACGGTAAAGACGTGGTAGGGCTAGATATGGATGCCAGAAGATCATCCGCATATAAAGCTAGTTTATGCTCAGTTCTGCCTACCCTTGATGTTCTCATTCATGCGGATCGCACGAGCCAAGGCCTCCATGCATAACACGAATATTAGGGGGTGACAAGGGACAGCCCTGTCTCGTGCCATTCCGAATGCAGAAAGGATCTGAGAGGGCGCCATTGACATGGATTCGGGCTGATGGGGTACTATATAAAGCTAGGATACGATGAAGGCAATTAGAACCCAGCCCAATGTGTTCAAGAAGGGCCTCCATAAAGGTCCAATTTATCCTATCAAAGGCCTTCTCTGCGTCAGTGGACAGGAGGACCACGTGGGCTTCCCTGAGTTTAGTAAAGTGGATCAGGTCAATTATTCTTGTGGTATTATCTTTGGCTTCTCTACCGGTAACAAAGCCCGTCTGGTCCCCATGAACCAGCTCAGGGAGAAGGGGTCCTAGTCTCATGGCAAGCAGCTTAGCAAAAAGTTTCAGGTCTACATTTAAGAGTGAGATAGGTCTGTAACTTGAACACTGGGCCGGGTCCTTTCCCTCTTTGGGAATTATGGTGATATGGGCCTCGAGACTTTGGGATGAGAATAGCCTCTCTTTAGAAACCGCATTACATGCTTTTAGGAAGAGGGGCATTAATATTGACTGAAATGACTTATAATAACTTGTTGGGAAACCATCCGGGCCTGGGCTCTTCCCGGTGGGGGTACTTGAAAGGGCCTGCTCAAGTTCCTCTATGGAAAAGGTTCGTTCAAGTAAAGATAAGTCTGTTTCTGACAGACGAGGAAAGTTGACCGAGGCCAAGTAACTATTAATCTCCTGCTTGAGTGAGAGTTTATCTGTAGGGGGTATGTCCCCCTTTAGATTATAGAGTCGGGTGTAATATTCCTCAAAGGTTTTTGCTATCTGGGTAAAGGTATGTACCCGTCTTCCTGTGGCATCTACAACATTTTGGACATAAGTCTGAGCTCTCTGTGCCCTCAAAGCTCTAGCTAACATTGAGCTACAGTAGGCTTATTTCCCCCAGAGGGAATATTTGTGTCTGCATTTACGTAGTTCGAGCTTAGTTCTATCCCGCAGAAGCAGGTTGAGCGCCGCTCTGGCCTCAGTTAGTTCCTTTAAAACATCTGGTGAGAGGGTGGACTTATGGGAGTATTCTAAGGATGCTATCTGTTCTAGAAGTTTTGTCCTCCTAGCCTCCTTTTCTTTTTTCATTATCGAACCCAGCTGTATACACTTCAACCTGATTACGCATTTATGTGCTTCCCAAACTATTACTGGAGAGAATTGCTCATTTTCATTATTGGAAATATAATCTTGGATTGCTAAGGATAGATCTTTTTTAAATCTGGGGTCAGAGAGGAGGAGTTCGTTGAAACGCCAGGACCACAGACGTGGTTGGGAGGAGGGTATATTCACTGTGGCATAAACAGGGGCATGATCGGACCAGGTGACTTGACCGATTTCACTATATGTGAAGTGTTGTAAGAATCTATGGTCTACTAGAAAGTAGTCCAGGTGTGAGTAAGTGGAGTGTGGTGTCGAATAAAAGGTATAATCCTTTACTGAGGGGTGCTGAATTCTCCATAAATCTATTAACTGGTGTTCATAAAGGAGTTGCCTAATTTTGCGGTGGTCTCGTATACGTGGGGAGTTTGGAACAGGATTACAGTCAAGGAGCGGGTCCAGTGACCAGTTTAGGTCCCCTCCCAGTACCATACAACCCTCTCTAAGCGGCTCGATAAGGCGCATAACTCTTCCAAGAAACTGGCGTTGTTTAGTATTAGGAAAATACACATTAACAAACGTGTATTTTTGTGAAAAGATTGAACATTTAAGGACATGGCAGCGTCCCTCTATCAGAACGTGATGCGAGATGTCAAATAGTTGTAATCTGCGGGAAAGCAGCATGGCTACTCCCAGAGTTTTGCCTTCAGAATAGTTACTAGAGTAAACTAGGGGGTAGTAATGGCTACTCAGTCTAGGTGAGGCTCCCAGTTTAAAGTGTGTTTCCTGTAGAAAAGCTACGTCTATCCTTTTGGACCTGAGGTCTTATGATAGCGTAGATCTTTTCTCAGGTATATTGAGACCTTTTACATTCAAAGAGCAAAAGTTAAGAGTTGCAGTGTTGGCTGGAATCATGTCTGAGGTGTTAGGAGGTTACCTATAATATGACAGAACCACAACCAAGTCTTGTCCGGGCCAATGCAGAGGGCGTGATCTCCTGTTGGGGGAGAGGAGGGGTGGGAGAGGAAAAGAGCAGGGAAGGGGGGTATATAGAAAAGAACATCATAAAAAATTAACAAGGTACGAACATTTAACAAGAAAAATTCTAAACCACCTTTGGAGCCAGTGATGCCTTTACTGTGCATCACAGTCCAAAGACTATGTGGATCACCCTAACTGGGGTTGGCGTGTGTCACCAGCCACCGGGCTAAGAAATTGGAACTAAAAGTGCGATCTAATGAGTTTTCTACACATATTATAGTAAGAGTAAGCGAAAATGAGAGGGGCAATGTGTGACTGGAACTATTCATCTCTAGAAGTAATATTGTAGTTACTTTTAACAAAAGGGAAAAAGTCTCTCATATAAAATACTCTGTACCATTCTCCTTACTGTCTAAACTATAATTACTCAGATGGATGGACTTTGGTAAAGTTAATTTACCTGTGAGGGAGTGGCTGTTGTTATTTGGACCTAGGCGCTGTAGTTATTTAAACTAGCCTGTAAAAAGGTGCTAAACTCAGGTTACAGTGGGAAACAAGAAAAAAATAAAAATAAAAAAAACACCTAACAGAAAATGGTAAACTGAGAATGTACTATGGAAGAACAACAAGACCAAATATAGTCATTCAAATAGCATGGTCAACAATATTAATAATAGGTAACAAAACTTAGACTTGTGCATACCATGTCTTGTTACCTTTGAGCTAACTTCTTTTTAATTTAATAATTTTTATTGTTTTTTGCAAATTAAACATATAACACATAAACCCCCAAAGACATACAGAATGTAGTAGGCAAAGCCGGCCTGCGGCAGGATGCTGGCATATTGGTACGACAGAATGCACAGAGAAAATATTGACAATATGAATTGCAACATAGATATAAGGATAGTAGCATTTCTGGCCTACATATATATGATACCCCAAGTGCCCGCAGGCGCCACACGAGCACATGGAAATATACACGTCAACATGAATATCAGGAATAGCTAAAAAGAGTCCTGTCACAACCGGCTGCCGTCAAATCTACTAGGAGAAAAAAATAAAATAAAACAAGTATACCCAAAAGGACCAAATCAACCCCCCAATAACCCCCCACCCTGTATGTCCCACCCCCAACCTGGGAATACCTGGAGCCCTAAACCTAATTTACCCTTTCTAAAACCCACTAAACTACATTTCTAACTACAAGAACTCCTCCCCCCCTCCCTCCCTCCCCCCTCCCCAAGAAATGTGAACCTATCAGGGTATTAAACAACGGAGATATACTGAGGGCTATAAACTTGCGACCCTAAATAAATTGAAGTAAATATCTATTGGCAGACAGCAAGAGAAAAAAAAAAAAAAAAATTGTTACATATATATATATAGGAAGCATCAGGAGATATCACAAAATTATAGTGTGGCACATGGTATACGCTATGTCAGTCTGGGCAACACTCGAAGCCAGGAGAGGAAGGGATTATAGGATCAGGATCTTTACATCAGCAGGTGTGAATGTAGGATAAGTTCCATAATAGGAGTGCGAGCAAGTCCAAACCGATGGCAAGAACATTACAGAAGAACGATTCAGTCCTGGGTGGGCAACAACACATATAGAACAATAAAGCAGAGTGTTATGTTTAATTCCGATTATTGAAGCAGGGTCTTGCTGATATTTAACACAGGTGACAAGAGAAGTGAAGGCCCTGCAGCTTGCAGTGACACATCACATAGATAGCGAATTCCATCCAGCTTGCAACATTACAATAAGAGCCGCTGGCATCTCAGCAAAACATGATGAGATGTAAAGCAGGAGACAGGGATATAATACAATTTTGGACAAGCACTATGAAGAGTGAAAGTAGTGAGGCATATGTAAGATGGAATAACAATTTGGAGGAAATACAGTGCTAATCTGGTCATCTCACAGTCTCGTAATATAGCAGGATGGGATTACTGTAGATAAAGTTAGTCCCGCTTAGACAACTGTGATGGTATCTGGAGCGCTTATGGTACCGTGTATAGGAGACAGCCATAGACTTCAGATTCTTAGCAAGGAGCTGGAGGCAAGTTGTATCTTCGTCGGAGTAAGCAGGGACAACATTCCAATCAGTCACAGGCACGTGTAGGTCAATAGGGAAGTACGAGTCCATTGCAGCAAACTTACCCGTATCAGGGTAAAGCGGAGGGCTTGTAGACCCGCATGTCTCCCTCATAGGCAGAGTTTTGGATATTCTGTAGTGAAGTAAAGAGGATAGAACCCCCCTCCGATCAGTACACAGGGTTTTATGTTCCAGTATTGTGGCAGAGGAGCCCAGAGGTTCCATGCTTTTAGGGATATCTCCCGTATCGAACACAGCCCGATTCCCAAGGGGTGTCAGGGAGGATGAAACATCTCCTCTCAGATCATCCAGTTGCCGGCATAATCTAGTAGAGGCTGCATTTATCTCTTGCAGGATCTGTTGTAGAAGGGAGTCCATGTTTAACAAGGCTGGTACTTGTTTAGGATGCGTCACAGGAGACAGAAGTAGAGGGGAGTTGATAGTATAGTCACTGGAAGCTAAGCTGTGTTTAAGGAGCCGCAACCAGGTTTGTGCAGAGCAAAGATGGCGTCAGCGCGCCAAGTAGGTTGTCGCCGTCACCACTCACACCAACATGAGTCCTTTTAGTATAATATAAGTGCTGCAGGGCAATGGAGGAATGTGAGGTCACTCCCGCAGTATTTGGCAGGAGCAGACTCCGTGCCAAACTACACACAGCCCCTCCGTCCGACGGCTACACGAGCCAGGCAAAATGGCGCCGGTTCTCTCCGTGCGGATCGCGGCAGCAGGTCACCTCGGAAACCGCTAGCCGCTTATCCCGCCAAGCTTCTCCGGAGAGTGCACCAGCCCCAGCCCCCCAGTCCGCTTCACCCCCGGGAGTAGGGCGTCGTATTGTGCAGGATATTTGGCCGCGAGTGACGGAGCAGCAGCAGTCCGCAGCAAATGGAGGCACCGGAGCAGCGGGTAAAAACCGAGGCAGCGATTCAGCAGGGGCACCAGATGGTCAGGTAGATGTTCGCACAGCAGCACCAGCTTCAGAGCCGTTTTACAGGTCAAAAAAAGGATGATATACAGGATAAGATGCCGGAGCTCCAGAAAAATGCTGCCTGCTCCTAGCTCGTCCAAGCCACGCCCCCGAGCTAACTTCTTAATGTTGCTTAGGACCCATTGGTCCCCACCTCCAGGCCAACAGCCCATTAACTATGCGACCCCGAAAAATGAGGTATAACTCCTCAGGGAGTCGGCATTGAGTGAGGGTAAGAAACCCATCTAGACAATTTAAAATAAACAGACTATTAAATATTTCAACAGTCCTGACAAACCCTTTTCCTCATTGTTTATGGGTCAGTCTATCAAGAGGAGACAAGACTCAGGTCACCGCTGCGGATTGGGTCGCTCCGGAAGAGGGCGAGGCATTGGTTCTTTTTCCCACTGTTTGCCACTGCATGGGGCCAGACGGAGGGTGAGGAGGGTCAAGGCGCGTTGTGAGGTGAATCCAGTCGGCAAGGTGTGGTTTGGTTATTGCAAGGGTCAAACAAAATGAGTCCAGGTCATCTGGGTCCTGAAGCGAGACTAGTTTGCCCTCATGAGACGCTTGGATGCTTAACGGGAAGCCCCATCGGAATCTTATGTTCTTTTGTTTCAAAATGTCAGTGAGGGGTTTTAACAGACGTCTTTGTTGGAGAGTACTCCAGGAGAGATCTGGGAATATTTGGATCCTCTCTCCATTAAATTCAATAGCTTCCAGCTTTCGGGCCTTACTCAAAATGTCCTCACGTTCCTTGTGATAATGTAATCGACAAATAACATCCCTTGGCTTTTCTGGTTGTAGACCTCTGGGACGCAGGGCGCGGTGAGCCCGGTCGAACAAGATGGTGTTGTCAGGGGCTGCATCAGTTATCTCATTAAAGATTTTAGTGAGGGCATCGAGAAGGCCAGGTCCTTGAATGTCCTCAGCGAGGCCACGTATCCTTAAATTGTTTCTCCTCCCCCTGTTGTCGAGATCGTCAATACGGCGTTGAAGGAGTTTTAGTTCCTGGGCATGTATGGAGGAAACTTCAAACAGCTTGGTCTGGTATTTCACCGCATCTCCGGTGTGTTCCTCTAATTCAGAAACACGCTGGGCTGTTTGATTCAGTTCTGATTGAATCGCAGAAACCTCCACCTTAATTGTCTCTCGCAGAGATTGTTCCAGGTCGAGGAAGTCTTTTTTAGATGGAAGATCTGCTTTGGTAGGTAGGGTACGGAGGTAGGATAGGACCTCAGTTAGCGTGACTTCAGAATTTGATGGTGAGGATAAGATTGGTATAGACTCCATTTGGTGAGGATTTTTTGGAGACTGTGAAGAATCAGAGGAAGTTTGAATATCTTCGGCGTTGGTCTCGGTGGTTTGGGTAAGATAGCGAAATATATTGGACTGTGGTTGGCTTTCGCCCGACTGTCTGGGCCCCGGCGTCTGTATGCCCCTCTTGGTCCTCCCCATTAGCAAGTGAGATGTGGATGAATAGTCACAACAAGGTTAACAGTGCATTTCAGATACTTCAAGATGGTATGAGTCTGGTGGGGGATTGACGTCCACGCCTCCCCATTCTGCGTGGGTGATTAGGGGGTCATGGCCCGCAAGCCGAGGGGGCCGTTATCTCATGGACACTCCAGAGGTCAGCCTCCCCTGCTGTATTTCAGGACAATGTTGTACAGACCAGGTGGGGTGTATCCATCTAATCCCGTCTGCCCAGCCGTGACAGAGTGGAATAATATGTAATGCACTTGTGGGGCTTATTTATTGAAATATGGTGCTAGGCAGTATAGTAATTAAATAAGAGAATTGGGTGTTAAGCCAATGTTTGCCACAAGATGGCGCTGTAGGACCAAAGTTGAAGCAATAAGGAGAGAAATGTCCAGCTTCAGCAGGGTTCCTGCAGGAGAGCACCCACCAGTATTAGCACCAGAAGTGTCCTGCAAAGTCTGCAAACCCCTAGGTCATCATATCAGAAAGGGGGAGCCAGGAGAACATCTACCCCTGGGGGAGCAGGAAGGGCTGGGGGTAAATGCCCCCTCCAAGCTGTATTATATTAGTGTCCCAGGTAGGAGTTAATAAACCTCAGTTCTGTCTAGTGTTGCAGGCTCGACAGGCAGGTGGATTGTAATAGAACACCCAAGTCCACTTACTGTGTCCTTATGTAGGCATCTTGATTGGGCAGTCAGGAGAGGGATAGAGATGTGAAGCCAGATCGTGGAAGGCTGCTGATCTCTCCTCCTTAAGATGGCCGCTGCGTCTCCCCTGTAGAGAGTCCCGGCATGCAGGAGTCCCCTGCGACTCCCCAGGGGCTCCAGGTGTCACTGCCAGGCACCAACGGGGCTCCGCCGCCAGAGGGGGAAGCCTCCCCTAATGCCCAGCTTCTTCTGTCTGGCGATCGCCGCTGCTTCAGCTGCGGCACCTGAAAATCGAGGCCCCGGCTGCACCCCTGTGCGCAGGCCGCAACCCGCGGGGACTCCCGGATTGTCCCCCGGCTCCGCAGCAACGCTACACGGGGTGGCGGGAGGTAAGAGAGGCAGTCTGGGGGTTCAGCGGTGGGCAGGGAGGCTCCAAAGGCTGTCGGAAGCTCCGTATACAGGGAGCTCCACGGACCTGCGACCTCTCCGCTCAGCAGTCAGGCCACGCCCCCATATTGAAGAACTTTTGAATGGGCTTTGAATGATTTTGGTCCAGTGAAACTGGAACGTTTGGTTCCAGAGTAATCTGCCCTCAAAGAACATGAACAGCCATGAAATTACATTTCAAAAATAAAAAAATCGGTTTACATGCAATATCTCTGGAACCAATTGACCGATATGGACCAGCCTGGAATCATATTGAAAGCCCAGCGATTTGGAACCACAAGTATATGTGTTGCTAGGGGGGAACTGGCAGCCGTCGGAACTGGGTGGGGGTCGGAATTGACGGGTCCCATATTATCCTATGGGAGAAAAAATGTCACAGCTTTGCCAGGCGATATCTCCGGTTCCCGGGGGGTTAGAGACACGGGGCTGGGCTCGTTGGAAAGCCCTGGTCCTCAGCTACAAAATGCAATGACAGGGGGTCACGTGCCCGGGTGCCCCCCTCCCCTGAATCCGCCACTGCTTGTGGGTGACCAAGAGCAGGTTCTTACTTTGCACATCCATGGTAAATCTGATGTGGCATCCATGTCTGATGTGTTATGAGCAAGGTTGCTCCTTTCTGCTGCTTGCACCTGTCCACAGCTTGCACAGAAGTATCTGCAGCATTTCAGCTGCTGTCAAGTCCTACAGTTTATTTATACTTTTAATTCGTATTACTGGATAGCCCTGTTAAAATGTTGTCAGGCATCATGTCTACATCCTGAGAATGTCAACAGTTTGAAATGTTGATATTAGGCTGAGGCTGTATTCAAAAGTACTAGATTGTGGGAGGTGGTTAAGGTTAGGCTGCAGGGGATGGGGGGGGTAAGGTTTGGATAAAGAACTGGAGAGTAGTCCAGGAGTAGGGATTAGGGTTAGGGATATCTGAGAAATACTTACCTGAACCTTGTAGGATCATAGATCTGACCCAGAAGGTAATGACTACATGAACACTGTGACCCACAAGATGCAGCTGTTGCCGCTGCAGCCATTGCTAGAAGGTAAGTCACCAATGAGCAACCAGAATTGAATGTCAACATTTTTACATGTCAACACTACATTACTTCCTAAATGATGAATATCAACATTGTCAACATGAACATTATGACCATGTCAAAATGTAGAATGTCAATTTCAGGACTGTAGACATTTCTTACCCAACCATACAAACACAACAACAGGACTTTACTGTTTATTAGCACGATCAAGCAACATCTTTACACTATCACATCTTAGAGCATAAATATAATACCTGGAAATACTACAACATATACATATAAGTAAAAATTAAATTCTGCCTTCATATTTTCCAACATATTTGTTGTTTAATGAAACTTTTAATTTACTCTCATATTGGCCAACCAATAGAAGGGGGAAGGAGCAAAATAGCGCACACGCTACCTGCAACCAATCCAACCATAAACACGTCACCGGAAGTACAAAAGCGGAAGTCGCGGTCCGGCAATGCAGCTATAAAAACGGGACCACAAGGGAGGGTATATACCTCCAAATCATCCTGAAGAAGCCTAAGCAGGATGAAACACATTGAAAGATATAAACAATGCTGCTCTGTGTATATGAAGCAATAAGTCTTCACACGTATGACAGTGTATTGGAGCAAAGGATCAATTTCCAAGTGGAAAGTGTAGTCCCAAAGCTGTCCTTATTGTATTTATTTATTTATTTACAGTTTCTTATATAGCGCACACATATTAGATATTTGAGAGGATATTTGAACATTCACATCAGTCCCTGCCCCAGTGGAGCTTACAATCTATATTCCCTACCACATGTACACGCACACACAGACATTCTAGGGTTAATTTTGTTAGGAAACAGCCACTATAAAATATTGTTAATTTAGGCGCTATCTGATGTATACAAGAAATATAGTTTTTTTTATAAATAAAAATTATAAAAATTAAAAAGAGAATTTTTATATAGGTAAAAGTATAACTCAGCTGCAGTTCTCTTTTATGCACAAGTGTGTGGGCATAGACTTATCTCACATCCGTGCACAGAGAGATTTAGGGCCTTATTCTGGTCGGTGCGTACTTTCCCGTATACTTTCGGATGGCGTTTTTTAGCCGTCTGCGCATGCGTGGGGAACGCTATGCGCATGTGCCACGCATGGTCTCCGTACTTGTACTCACTAATACCGTACAGAAATGTGCACCGCAAACACTCGGAAAATATGGGCGTATTATGGGCGTCATTCGGAATGACACAGGGGCGTACTTTCAAAGTGGGCTAAACTGGGCGGAAACATGGGCGGACACGGGGGAGTGCACTTAATTTGGTGGGCGTGCATTCGGACAGCACACCGAATGCACGCAAACAAAAAGGGAAGAAATATGCGGTGTTCATAAGCAAGTATTGCTTTGCGGACACCACTCGGTCATGCGCTAGGCAATCGGAATGCCTAATCAGGACGGACGCACCTCAACCAATGTCAGCTGAACACAATACAATCACCTACTTTACTCATTCCTTGTTAATTACACGCTTGTCACTGCTTCAATTGGAACCATTGCAGCTTAAATGGAACATTACTAAACACACACATATATGCTGTACTTTTCACACACTTTTACACTGCAAATAATGAACACAACTTAATATTAATAATACAAATACACATGTCACTTCTACATGTATCAATTAAACCACACATTTGGGGGAAACAAAAAAACATTTATTAAATGAACTTATAAAATAAATTAGAAACCGTCACAAAATAAAAGGTAGCATACCAGCAATAAAAGTAAATAATATATAATAAATACATGTATTATAGACATACATAGCCACAGCAGATTCATTAGGAACACATCAGGTGGCTTCACAACAAAAGTATAGCACCAACACTTCAAGTACAGCACACAGTAATGGTAGCCAAAACAGGGCAACAGGGGAACCAAACATGACATTCGAAGCAAGGGCAAATGTGGGTACCCTCGGCACGGAATTGGACACAGGAAGCTGACACACACAGCTCAATGAAAGATTTGGGAAGACATAACGGTGGAGATTAATGCGGACACAAGTTAATTTGCGGGCACGTTTGCCCCTGGCAGGCTCCTTGCCACGTGCAGCAGCTCTTCGGCCACGGCCACGGTCAGATGGTGACCCAGGTGGAGCACATGCTGGGGAGGGGGTGGATCGTCTTCCCCCTCTGGCAGCAGGGAGTGCTGATGGTGGTAATGCACCAGAAACGGATGACATTAGGACCCTATTGCTGGCAACTAGCTCCACCATAAGCTCATTATGGTGGAGGAGGAGGTCATTTTGCCGCAGGGCTTGATCAGACAGCACCTGCAGGCTAGCAGCAATTGACTGCTGGGTGCCAGCCATGGCCTGCTGGGCCTCAACAATAGCCTGCAGGCTCCCAGCGATAGCCTGCTGGCTGCTGACCAAACCCTGCAACACCTCCTCGGTCCTACGCACCCGCTCTGATGCCGACTCTCCCTGCTGCTGAATATTGCCAAGCACATGCCCCCATGTGGCCAATTCAGCCGCGGACATTGGCTGCTGCTGCTGCACGGGCCTGCTACTGGGGCCAGGTGGCACAGACTCCTCAACCTCCTCAAGAGATTCTTGCCCAAGCGGTGGGGATGCTGGTGAAAGAGAACATTACAATTACCACACATTCCATGCTAAATTAGGACCAGCTACTTATGGCATGGCAAATAATTACCTTCAAGCAAAGAAGCCATGACTTCCGCTGGGGACTTGCTGTCCATGGTGCAGCTTTCCAGGCATGGGTGTGGCTGTGTTCCCACCGCTGGGTCAATTTCTTTTTGAGGTTCGTTTTGAAGTCGTGCCACCTGCAATCAAAGTGTACATATTAATACATGTCACTCCTCACGTTTGCTGTAGCACCCATTGCAATCTGAAACAAAATACAACATGTGTCTCATGACACCAAACTTATATTATATTAATTTTGAAAACCAAGCCTTAGAAGATACACTCACACTCACCCTACAATAACTATCAATTCAATGACATGGCAAACATGTCTGTGGCTCCAAGCAACGTCACCGCCCATTGACCAACTCCATCTAATATGTAATGTAAACATTACTGGACTTGTACTGCTCAAATGTAACACACATGAACTTGCCTCTTCTTAACGTGCTCCGTCTCACGAACTTGTGAACCGCATTAATCTCCGCCGTTATGTCCTCCCAGATCTTCCATCTCCTTGTGTGTGTCAACTTGTCCTGTGGACACTCGATCCAATCCCGTGCCCGGGGCACCAGGATGGCAAGCTCCTGCGCTTTGAATGCCATGTTTCTGGTGGTTGGTTCCTCTGTTGCCCGATTTCGGCCACGGCCACGACCACTGGCACGGCCACGGCCACTGGCACGGCCACGGCCACCGGTCGCTGTACTTGAAGTGCTGGCCAAGCTACTCTGTTGGGAAGCCATCTGCTGTGTTCCCAATGATTCTGCTGATGCTGAAGATGGGCCAGCTGCCGATTGGCCTGATGTCGATGGCCCATCTGGCTGCTCTTCCCCCAATGGCTGTTCTGGGTTGATGGGGACATAGGTGGTGCTGGAGTCCATCTGAGCAAATAGGTCCTGCAACTCCTGCTCTTCCTCAGATAGAGATGCAGACATGTGTGCAACAACATTGCATTTGGCAAACACACCTTTATATACTAGTTCTGTAATTGGCGTACATCAGCGACACCCTGCGTTCCGTACGGCCGCATTCCGTACGGCCGCGTCAACCGTGCGGCGCATAGGCCACGCCCCTTGCTGCGGAAAAATATTAAAAAAAACCTGGCAAACTGAGTAAGTCTGATTTAGTAGGTAAATGCAGATTTGTACACCAATCACCAAATAAAACTGAGGTCAGACATGAAATGTATATGTGAATGTACATCTGTACTGTGCACTTGTTTGGTATGTAGTACAAATGACAATACCCATTCCATATGTAAATCCAGTCCACCACTTAGGCACAAGTAATCAGTGCTAGCATCCAAATCACATGTGAAAGCTCTCCAAATTCAGCCTTGATGCTAGCTTCTTTTCATTCCACCTCTCTAGTATGGGCCAGTAGAAGGTAAGTGTACACATGGCAGCATGGCCTAATATTGGTAAAAGGTCTGGCACTATTTGCTATGTTTCTGCTGCATAGCTTTCATTATAAAATAGCTGTTTAGTACCGTGTTGAGTTAGGTGTAAGTGGCTAGTGATGCAGACTATTTCACCTGTTGCTTATACCCATGTTTGGTGAATGTTATAGATTATATATAATGGGTTTCCATCTTATTTTACACTGTCTGTTTAGGAGATAGTAAGTAATGGCATGGTCTGCTAAACTATGCAAAGGTACAGCAAGTGTGGGTTTGCGATGCAATGGGTTAGCCGTCTGTTCTGGCGCATACACGCTGTTACTGTAAAAATGAACAATAAAGTTAATACCAAATATCACTCTGATCAACCAATGACAGGACATGATCGCTTGATTTGTGCCATTGCTAAGATGGCGGCCTATGGCAGAGCAGCCCCTTTTTCCCCTGCAGAGTTAAGGACACTGGTCGCCGTTATGGAGACCAGGCTGGGCCGTGCAGGGCCCTTCATAACGAACCGGCAGAAGCGTAATGCCTATGCGGTGGCCCGCTGGCGCATATACGCCCGCACGCAGGTGCGGCGGACCATCGCACAGCTGGAGCGGCGGTGGTCAGACTTGAGACGTCGCCAGCCGGATTTGCTCCAGCAAATCAGGGCCAGCATAGCGAGATGTGAGTGTTTATACATTAAATGGTTATTTGTACATGATTGCTTACATGACATTATTTAAGACAATAAGGTCACCAGCCTGATCATGAGTTAAACATGGCATACAGTATATGTGTGCTACTTCCTGTTTGACACCCTGTAATGGTCATAAAATATGTTATTGGGGAGGATTAATGTTTGTGATGCTTGCAATGGGCCAAATGTCACAGCATACCTGCCATGTTACAGGCTGTGTTTTGTAAAGGCCACTAATGAGCTGTTTGCCTGTACAATTATCTGTACTTATAACCTTTGCATTTATAGCTTGATAAGGCTTAATACAAATGACCACTAATTGGCACTTTTTTGTTTTTTCCCAAACACAGCACGTGATCGAGCAAGACAGGCCTGGGAGGAGGCAGAGGTGGGCCAGGAGAAGCTTGCCCAACCAAGGGCCGAGGAGGTGCTTCCTGAGGAAGGGATGGCGGAGGAGGTGCCAGAGGAAGTGGAGGAGGAGGAGGGGTGGGCTGTGGAGGCGCTGCCACCAGTGGAGGAGGTACCACCAGAGGAGGAGGTGCCACCAGTGGAGGCCCCTGAGGAAGAGGAAGAGGAGGAGGTTGAGGCCTGTGAGGTCGTCCAGGCGGCCGAAATTGGTATGTATACATAAGGTTTAATTTATCCTTTTGTCATCTACTATTTGCTATGTAGCACTGGTGATTCAATTGTGTTTTTCAATACTATAAAGTGATAAAACAAACTGGGTAGCAACAGACACACTTAGGGGTTAAATAGGGTGGATAAACCATCCCTTTCATCCAGGACACATATTAATGACACAGGTTGTGGGGATGGCTTTCAGGTCGATTTTAAGTGTCAATGAACCAGTGTAGTTAATCTGTATCCTGGAAGAAAGGGATGACGTGCTCATGTAAGGGTTACATGTCCCTGCTGCAAGCATACAATCTGCAGCCTCATATAGGTGAGTAGAGTTTACAGGTGCTTAATTTGACCAAACTAGATTCAGTATGGCATAAATGGAGTATGGACAGGCGTGGCTTAGACTGGAGTAACAAGTGGTCAGTGCCCCTGGGCCCTCCTGTAGCTAACCACCCCCTGCGGTCTGCATGTATGTTTGGCACCATAATTGTTTGTTGATTTTGTGTTTGTAATGATTTTGTGCATGGGAGTGGGTTAGTGCTGCAGCTTCACCTAACTGGCATTATGACAATGATTTCTGGAGCAAACCATCAGCAGGCAAGCCATGCTTGATTGCACAAATGTACTGAGCATTCCTGAGAGTTGACTAACTCCCCTGCCACGCTCCATCATATAACAGACACTTAACTTTGTTTGCAGAATTGGGATTGGTGCAGCGCGTGACATGCTTCTCAGAGTTTAGTCATGGGTGGGTTTGGATTGAGAAGGAGCACTATGACTGTGAGGTGTTCTACAGAGTAAAGGGTAGAGGGGAAAAAACAGGCTTTCCATGTAGTATGTATGCATGTATGTATAGATGTATGTGTCATATATATAGTTATATATGTGTCTATATACATATATATATATATATACATACATACTACATATATACATACATACGACAGGTGTGTGTGTATATATATACACACACACCTGTCACGGTGCATGTTTAAAATTTAGGTATGACTATGTTAAATGTATGCATGAATATCATTATTAATTTTTACATTTTTATTTTGTCCACAGATGAGCCAGCCCAAGCACAAGAGGGTCTCCGTGGGGCCCTCTTACGTATAAGAGGCCACTTGTGGCAGGTGCTGGTGGAATTAGACCAGCTAGTTGATGGGGAGATTTAATTTTTATTTATTTTTCAGTTAACAATAATTATTGTATTGTAAAGAAATTGTTTATTACAGTTCGAAGTTGTCTGTGTGTTTATTTAAAATGGGAAAGTATATGTGTAACTTGTTTAAAATCTTTTAAATAAGCAAAATGTAAATAGTGTATATAGATGTATGTTAGGTTCACATGCTGTAAGGGTTAATGTGTGTAATGAATGTACTAGGAATGTGGTTCAGTATATATTAGGATTTAATTGATTCAAATAGATAACAATCCCTTTTTAATGAGGTTGCCTAATTGCCTAAGTGTTGTATTTAGCGTAAATACTCCGCATCGGTGCGTACGGCCAGCTTCCCGTCCGTTCTAACACGGTAAGACCGTGCTTACGCGGGAAGACCGTGCAGAATCTGTGCGTGTCCACCGCACACGCAAGGTTTGTATGTCATCCGTACACACGCCCTGTTCTTAAAGAGTGAGTCCGTCCGAATGCGGAGGACCCGTGGGCGTTTCTACGGACGATGTCCGCACGCCACCGCACAGCGTTGCGTGCGGACAGCACCTTAGGAATTCGGGAAAGTACGCACCGACCAGAATAACCTCCCTAGTCTCATGCACTGATGTAGTGATAAAACAAATATAGAGCCAAGAAAGATTAGAGTTACTGCGCTATTATCCAATTAATTATTGCACCATGGATGAATAAATTAGAATTGATCAATGGTATATCACATTTCTTTGTCAATTCAACCTTACACATCTTGCGTGTGCCCACACTTCAAATGGTATCCCTGTTTTCTTCTTAGTGTTTTCAATGCATGGTTTAAGTTTAAACATGTTAGCTTGCTTACCTTGCACAGCTGTAGAAGAGGGATTATTAGAAATGCAGGGTGTTCTGGGTCAATCATTTAAAATATTTGCAAAAGTTGAAACTAGGCTTCGAGCAACCTATTGCTCATTATTTCCATAATTTCTCTGTCTAAAAGTAAGCATTTCTTTATATTAGGAAAAGGAAGACGGGATCCGTAATATCAGCTCTAATAAACACATTTCTAGATAACAAAGATATTTCTGTTACAAATTGTATTCAGTTTATGAAGGTTTAGGCTTAGATTTGTAGATGCAAGTAATAGAAGTCTGATCACTTCACTTGTTAAGTATGTGTTATCAAGTACTGTACCCCATGTGAGCAAGTTAAAGTAGGTTCCAGTAAATCTTACAAGAGATATAGTCTGTATATGAATTACTACAGAGACTGCCACTTTGCTTGAAGTATAATAATAAGGTGATAGAAACGCATTCTTCCTGTATCCCATCTGGACCCCCTCTATTAGGCGGTTTCCAGCTGCCCAGCGAACTACAACTACAGTATCCTTGTGTACATCGGAATGTAACGTAGAGTGACACGGAAGGCTATAAGAGATATAGGGCAAATGTACTGTAATCGAGTGTGAGAATCAGGAAGTGAGAGATTTTGGGAGAGTTTTTCTATTTTTTTTTTTAAAGTGGCAATCATTTGCATGACAAAATAAACCTAGTTTTTCAGTGTAAATGATTGCCGCTTTAAAAAAAATGGCATGGTACAGACATAGAGGTTCAGAGAGAGGTAAAGTCTCTTTTATAGCCTCTCCACTGCAATCTCTTTGCTTGAAAGCTTTAGCCAAGCCAGTGGTGAGAACATTTTACCAGGCAATTTACTCATAATACTTTTGCATACGATTGGTTACAGTTCGCATCCAATCAGAAACAGAAACAGTTGGAAAAATATATGTAGTAGAATATCTTGTGTGATTCCATTATTTTGTTCCAATGTTATGACTAATGTAATCAATAATCTTTCAGAATGAGGTCAATCAAAATTATTTAACAATGCAATGTAAGTTTAAAAAAAAAAAAAAAAAGTTAGATCACATTGAAAACTATAGCGTTTTTGGTTATTTTCGTGTTTAGTCTGCCGCTCTGGCATAAGGAATATGCACAAGTCTAGATACAGATGTATTCTCATTCACAAGTACTGTGCAAAAATGCATATACTGTATTTGCAGTACAAAAATGTATATTTGCCCAACTCTAATGATACCCTACAGCAGTGGTCCCAACCTCAGTCCTCAGGACCCCACAAAGTGCATCCAACTGTGGATATTCTAAAATGTGTAAGTGAATAATGAGTACACCTGTGCACCAGCAGGGTGACCTGAAAAACATGAACTGTTAGGGGTCCTGAGGACCAAGGTTGAGAACCACTGCCCTGCAGCATATACGCTAATTGTCCAGAATTACACTGAGTAATCATGCTTTCAGCAGGATTGGTACTAAATCCCGGCGGTCGGAATCCCGGCGTTCCAAATCCCGACCGCCAAAATCCCGACAAGGGGGGGACGTGGATTGCCCCCCCCCCCCTTGCGTGCTCGCTACGCTCTCCAGGCAGTAGTAAGGGCGGTAGTGAGCAGCAGAAGCAGCAGCATCAGACCTACAGCCGGCACCCGAGGGGGGCAAGATGGAGAGCAAGAAGAAAGCAGCTGGGACTGGAGTAGGCTAGTGAGACATACCCCCACCCCTGGATAGCGCCCGCACTCCACTGACCCCCCTATCGCCACATCTGTAACCGCCGCCTCCCCCCCATGGAGCGGGACGCTGCTCCCTCACTCACCCCACCTTGGAAGTGATGCTGCAGCATCTCCATCCACATTCCCCACCCCCTGGAGCGAAGTGGCGGCCCATGGTGGAGAGGGTGAGCGCTGGCACCCCCCCTGCCTAGGGCGCTCCGGTGCCTTGCACCGGCCCTGGTTGCACATGCTTAATCTAAAGGAATCAGCTTTTATTGGTCCTTCCCCATCACTGGAAAAAAAAATTGCAAATCATAGCATTTTGTCACAATGGGGCAAATATAATAGTGCCTTGTCACTCACTGAGTGAGTGTGTGTGTGTGTGTGTTATGTATGTGTGCATGCTATATATCACACATTAATAAACTCACATAAGGTGTGTACACACGGCAGGATATGCCGTGAGATGCGAGTCCCGATACAATCAGATCGAATCGGGACTCACATCTCACGGTATGCACGCAGTGGCACAATTTAGACTATATAGTGCAGATCTGCACTATATAGTCTTGGCTGCCCTCTCTATTTCACTGCCGATTTGCGCTCACACGGGAGCGTGCATTGGCAGCGCATCGGGCTCGCAAGCCCTAAAAAAGCATACAATCCCCATGCAATATGGCTTCCGATGTTCACTATATCGGCAACATCGGAAGCCATATCGCACTGTTTGTACACACACATACTCATTGCTGGTCATTAAAGTATTCAGTAAAGTTTAAATTTGGAGATCATATCCAGCTATTGCTTGGACTGTGATGTTTAGTTTAATCATTATTACCACTAGTTATAGAACATAATATTGCTTGCAAAAGAAAATCATTCTGAGTAAATCACTTTAACTTACTGAATAAACTGCAATTTAAAAAAAAAAACAACCTCCTCTTCACACATGATCCCCATAATTTCTACTTACTTAGATGAATTAATAATTAATGAAAATTTGGTTCATGTGAAACATTTTTTTTTAAATTCAATATTCTTTATTTTATTTTCCACATAAACATAAAGCATAGTACAAAAAAACAGTACATAAACATATTAAAATACATTACATTACATTACATACTTAAACTAACAGTACAACATTTACATCGGTCATCTCTGTATCTTCAAAAGGTTTTGATATAAAGTGCTTAGAATTATACAGCTGCTTCCATCAACAATCAAGATTTATCCATACGTCACTTAATGTTGGACTATATTAGAGTACTCATTCTATTTACCTAGGTTGAATCCCTTTGTTCATTCTTGCGTGCCTATTACATTTTATTATTATCGTGGAGCAAAAAAAAAAAAAAATAAATAAATAAATAAATACATATATAAACCAATTTTTTCTTTTCTTTTCCCTTTCTTTCCTGTGTCAATGTGTTCCCTTTATTCAAATGTGTTCCCTTTGTTCATTCATTTTACCGTGCCTATTAGATTTCGTTTTTAATGTGTCACTGATTTGTCTGCATCAACATATTACATATATTCACTCTAATGTGCAAGTTAAATTTTATTATTATGGTGTCGGGTATAGGCTTTTTTTTTTTTTTCTTTTTCTCTCCTTTCCCTCCTATTATATCCTTATTTTTTTTTTTCTTTCTTTTTCCTATCTACGCCTTCCTGTGATATTATTATTATTAACTCTATTTTACTGAGTGATTATTCATGTGTCTTCCTCTTGTGTATATTCTCATTTTTTCCCCCTTATTCCTTTGCTAAATTTTTTATCTTGCCGTGAAAAGTGCACTCCAATTACACACCTTAAAAAACAACAAGGAGCCTTAATAAACAAATAAATCAACCGCTTATCTATAGTCCAGTAGATTTTTTTTTTTTTCTTTTTTTCCTTTCCTCTCCCCTATCTATATACTCATATTAGATCAGCTGTTACATCTTCATCGCTTAATCTGGCAACTGGGGATTTACACCATCTGTCCCATTTAGCATGGAACTTATTCATTGTGTTTCTTGAGCTATGCATATATCTCTCATGTCTAATTACTTCTTTTACTAGTAGTCGCCATTTAAAAAACTCAGGTGGTCTAGGAGCGAACCATGAGCGAGCTATTATTACCTTAGCCATAGTAATCATACCTATAATGTATTGGTATAATAGTGGTGACTGATCCCCCCCTATGTCTATGCCGAATATACATGCTCTAGATGTAATTTGGGACAGTGTTGGAACTGTGATTTTGAGATCCTCCCATACTTTTTGCCAGAATATATGCACCCCTGGGCACTCCCATAGGAGATGCATAAACCCTGCTTCTTCCTCTCCGCATTTTGGGCACCTTGTGTCCTCTCTTAATCCGGCTCTATGCAAGCCCACTGGAGTGCGATATATTCTATGCAATACAAAGTAGCAGATTTGCTGATATCTAGTACTAGATGTTGCATACCTTATAGACCTAAGGACACCTTTCCATTGCTCTTCTGATATTGAACCTATATCTACCTCCCATTTCCTTCTCAGTTGGTCCAGTGGCCTATCACTCTGATTTATGTCCATAGCCATATATATTTTAGACACTCTACCCTTATTGTTTAATTTTTGCAGCATTATTTTAATTGGTGACTCGGTGATCACCAATGTGAGACATCCAAATTGGCTTTGAATGGCATGTCTTAATTGTAGATATCTATAAAAATTTGTTGCCGCAATATTAAATTCTGTTTGCAATTGACTAAATGACTTAAACTGTCCGTTAGAGTAAAGTTGACCTATACTGACAATATCTTTTTTTCGCCATATGTTTTCATCTGACAATTTTTTTAATTCAGGGTATTTTTTATTGTCCCACAATGGTGATTCAGTTTCTGTCCCTGACCACTTCCATTTGGTATGGACCAACCTCCATATCATTAATGCTTGTCTAATAATGTGTGGTAATTTTGTTGAGGATGTGCCCGAGAGCAAAAAATTTAAAGGGGATCTCCATTTGCCTATTTGTTCCTTAAAATAGGCTTGGAACGTTTTTTCCATTGTATTTTTTATCCACGCTTCCAAATGCATCATCTGAGAGGCGATATAATAGTTCCTGAGATTCGGGAGAGCTAAACCACCCTGATCTTTTTTATGACATAGTGTTTTAAACGCTATTCGTGGCGATTTGTCTTTCCATATAAAAGATGAGATTATTTTTTCTATTGCGGTAAAGACATACTTAGGGATAAAAACTGGTGAGTTCTGCCACATATACAAGTATTTAGGTTGAATTATCATTTTGAACATATTAATTCGCCCTGTCAATGTTATTGGTAGTTTTTTCCAAACATGAATACGCTCCTTAAATCTTGTTGTTACAGGGTCTATATTCAGTTCTACATACTTTTGTGCAGAGGGGGTTATCCAGATACCTAGATATTTGAACTTCTGGGTCCATTTTAATGGGGTTATATTTTGGTATCCCTGGGAAATGTCTCCAGAAATTGGAAATATACTAGATTTATCCCAATTTATAGAGAGTCCGGAATATCTCCCAAATCCATTTACCACTTCTAGCAAAGTCTGGAGAGACTTTCCGGAGTCTTGCAGAAATACCAGCATGTCGTCTGCATATAAAGCTATATTATCCTCGATTTCCCCTATTTTAATCCCCCTAATCTCTGTATGCGTACGTATTGTGCATGCTAGGGGTTCCACTGCCATTGAGAATAACATTGGGGACAGGGGACAGCCTTGTCTAGTACCTCTACTCAAATTAATTGAGGTTGAGGTATAGCCATTTGCTGCTATCGTTGCCGTTGGCCTGGCATATAATATCTTAATCCATTTAATAAATTGAGGGCCATAAGCAAATTTCTTCAATACGGCCCATAAATATTTCCATTCCACAGTATCGAAGGCCTTGGCCGCATCTAAGGACACGACCAAGGCCTCCGACTGCGGATCCTGTCCCCTCTGTAGATGACAATATAGCCGTCTTAGATTTTGCGTAGTGGATTTATCTGGCATGAACCCAGTCTGGTCTGGATGGATTATAGTTGTTATTATTATGCTTAATCTAGTGGCAATCACCCTGGCAAATATCTTCACATCGGTATTCAGTAATGATATGGGCCTGTATGAGTCTGGGGAAAGTGGATCTTTATCTTTTTTCAGTATCAATATGATCACAGCTTCTGACATTGTTGGTGGGAATGAACCCCATTCTGTCAGTGTATTATATAATTCTGTCAGGTATGGTATAAAAAAATCCCCAAATTTTTTATACACCTCGGTGGGGATCCCATCCCCACCTGGTGCCTTAGAGGCCGGCAGTGAGAGAACCGCCTTTTCCACTTCTGATCTTGTAAATGGCGCCTCTAACATTTGTATATTTTCTTCTGTTAGAGTTGGCATTGTGATTTGATCTAAGTATTCTTGTATCTCAGATTCTGTAGCTGTCTCCCCAGACTCATACAGTCCCTGATAATAATCCCTGAAAACCTCCGCTATATCCCTAGAAGAATAGCATATCTTTCCCGATTTATTTCTGATACCCGATATTAAATTGCTGTTTTTTACGTCTTTGGCTATGAATGCCAACTGTCTGCCACCTGTGTCTGACTGGAAGTATTGCTTATGTTTAGAGAATTGCCACCTTCTTTTAGATTTACTATATAAATATGTAGCCCATTCATGCCTGATGTCTGTTAAATTGTCTCTATCAATAATCTCTCCTGATGTAATATATTTAAATTCAGCTTCTCGGTATCTTTTTTCTAGGTCCTGTTCCTCTTTTCTGCCATTTCTTTTTATCTCTGTTATTTTTTTGCAAAACGTGCCTCTCATTACTGCTTTAAAGGCATCATGTCTTATGGCTGGGTTTTCAAACGAGCTGTTATTAATAACATATTCTTCCCAGCTGAATATCATCTCACCATTATTACCAATCAGGTCCAACCAGAAGGGATTCAGTTTCCACGCTATCGCGCCCCTGTCCATTCCCATATCTATTTTAAGCAATATGGGCGAATGGTCTGAGATACCTTGTGCCATATATTTTATTTCTGTTACCATAGGAACCAATATAGGAGATATTAATGCGAGATCTATCCGTGAGAACGTATTATGGGTGGTTGAGTAGCATGAATACTGCAATCCCTCCTGGTTCAGGAGGCGCCAGACATCTATCCATCCCAATTCGTTCACCAATTTTGAGAACGGAGTAGGATGTACATTCTCTGGAACCACTAATCTCTGCCCGTTCTCTTTCCACCTGTCGAAATTTTTACACATTACATTATTGAAATCTCCAATACATATAACTGGAATATCTGGAGATTCCGATGTAAACTGAATTGCCTGTCGGAGCACATCATTCTTGTACGGGGGTGGTATATAAATTGCCAATATGTGTAGGAGCTTGTGGTTAATGCAGGCTCTAAGAAACACAAATCTGCCGTATGGGTCAATCAGACTTTTTTCCAGTTGAAATGCAACTGTCCTTTTAATTAGAACTGTAACCCCTCTGGAGTTTTGAGTAAAGGTTGAATTAAATATATGTCCAATCCAGGGTTTTTTTAGTGAGAGAACCCGTTCCCCACATAGATGTGTTTCTGAGAGGCAAACCACATCCGCTCCATATTTTCTTATTTGTGCCAGAACTAGAGATCTTTTAATTTTATTATTTAAGCCTCTGACGTTCCAACTCAGTACAGAGTACCCAGTCATCTCTCTTTCAGCATATATCTTTTAAGGATATCCATGTTGGTAAATGCTAAACAGTTATATATTATTGTATTTATTCCTTTTGATGACCTCACATACGAACATTTAACAAGTAACGTACACATCCCCCCATCACTACATAAATTTCCACATGTGCCCGCCGCCCTAGCCCACCCTGTATAACCTCTAAGACTTAAGGTATACCTAGTTCCCATCCTCCCCTTACAAACACTTAATCACCCTAGAGGGTAAAGGAGGTGTATCCTCCCTTAGCTATTTTTAGCATTTAGAGAACACTCCCACATTCATCTTATATATATTTATCCTTTTTTTTTTTTTTTTTTCCCCATTCTTCACGGTTGGAAACCGCACATAAAAAAAAAAAAAAAAAAAAAAAAAAAAATTTCAATGATCGGATACGTATTAGCATCTTATTCTTATTAACACCAATTTTCACCTTATTTTCCCTTTTCTTCCCCCCTCATGATCTCACTTCCTGACCTCTCTTCCTTTTTAGTCAAATTAATATATCATCAAGCGCGGAGAGAGGAAGAGAGGGAGAGAGGGAGAAAAAGAAGAGAAAAAAAAAAAAAAAGAAAAAAAAAAAAAAAAAGCTAGTGACAATATACACATTATCCACTTATTCTTGTTAACATCAACTTTGCCCATTTTCCTTTCCTCTTTAGTGTCACTCCTCACCCTCTTTTCCCTTTTTAGTTGAAATAGTATATCAGCAAGTATAAAGTGAGTGGGAGGAAAAAAAAAAAAAAAAAAAAGTTTCCAACAATTATAAAGTCCCGCAGAGAAACATTGCACATTAATGTCCAAAGGCATCTATCCATTTTGATTATTCGTTTTTTTTTTTTTTTTTTTTTCCTTTTCCTTAGCTTGCGGTACCTGCAAGACTCTCAACCCATTTTTCTGCTTCAGCTGGATTTATAAAAAAATGGGTTGTATTTTCATGTATTATTCGCAACTTAGCAGGGTATATCATGGAATATTGTATATTCCGGGTTCTCAACTGTCTCTTAACATGCAGAAATCCTGCTCTGTTTTTCTGTACCTCAAGGGCAAAGTCTGGATAGAATGAAATCTGGTGGTTATCGTATTGTATTTGGCCTTTGGCCCGGGCTAATTGTAACACTATATCACGATCCTTGAAGTGTAACAATTTGGCTATTAGAGTGCGTGCAGGAGCGCCAGGGTTGGGCATTCTTCCCGGAACCCTATGTGCTCTCTCCACGGAAAACTGTTTAGTAAACACATCTCTAGAAAACAATTGTGTTAGCCAATTTTCCACGAATTTTTCTGTTTCCATGCCTTCTATACGCTCTGGTAGTCCAACTATTCGTATATTGTTGCGTCGCAACCTCCCCTCCATATCTGAGAGTTTAGATTGGGTATTTGTTATTTGTGTAGTCAAATCTCCAACCTTCTTTTTTAATGGGTTTACATCGTCTTCGAGTTGGGATATGCGCTTTTCTGTCTCATCTACCCGTTCTCGAATTTTTTGAAAGTCATGTCTTAGTAGAGAGACATCTATTTGGACCTGCCCAATTTTTTCCATCACCTTTTGCTCTGACGCAGCTATAGCTTGTAATATTTGTTGTGTGGAGTGGGTAGGTTCATTAATAGAGCTTTCCGCATCTACATGGGGGGACGGTGAGCTGGGCACACTCTGGCCGGCTGCTTTTGTGGATCGTGAATATTTTTCCAGTTTTGCCGCTGCAGCCGCTGCCGCCGCTGCAGTCCCTGTTTTCCCCATTTTATAGATTTAATAACACTTTTATGTATTTATTTTCTGAGATTTTTATGGGGTATCAAAGGGAGATTTATATGTTATAGACTTTTGTCTTGATAGCCAAACTCGAGCCCAGATTCAATACACACAAAAATAATTTTCTGCACCTCTCTGGTCCGGAACCCTTGTCTTTACAGTCCAGAACTATCCAGAGAATCTTAAACAGTTTTTCAACAAGTAAGATATCTATTCATTTTTGGGCAGCTCTTACCCCTTCCTCTGCTTGCTCCTGCTCGTTAGGTCTGCATCTGTTGGTCTGTGGCTGTGGATCGGTTGTTCCAGCAGGCTTCTGCGGATCTGAGAGTGCCTCTAGCTTTTCATACAGGGCAATATCTAGTAGATCTTTAATCTGGCCAGCGTCATTCGGCACTCTGATCTTTCTGGGGGCACTCAGTCATCGGGCAGAGGGTCTTATGGTGCTGCCTCACCTCACTCTCATCTGCCCCAGTCCTCAGGATAGCGAGAGGTACCTTCCCTCTTACTGGCAACCGGCTGTTTATGTGCTTCTTGAGGGAGAGGGAAAGTTAACCCTCTTTACAGTATTCACAGCTACCGCAGCTGCACCTCTGCTTCACACCGCCGCAGCCTCTCTCCTCTGCCCAGCTGTCCTCTGTGACTCTTGGAGGGGAGAGTCAAACTTCCTCCCAGCTCCTCCAGCCGCCGCTGCTGCGTTGCTGCCTCTCACCCGCCGCGTCACCTCTCCGCCGTCCGGCTGTTTACTATGCCGCTTGGAGGGGAGAGTCGAGCCTCTTCGCAGCTCCCCCAGCCGCCTCAGCGGCGTCGCTGTCTCTCGCTCGCCGCGTCCTCTCACAGCACGGCGGCTCTGGGCAGCGTCGTCATCCACTTGCGGCGTCTGCTGCGATGCACGTCACACGCTGCCGGGGCTCGTCTTTCAATGCTGGCGTCCCGTCTCTGTCCTGGCACCGATACAGCCCTCCCGGACCTTCACAGCCTTGCCAGGTACCGTTCTTAGTTTTAGCAGCAATCTGCTCAGAGGTTTTTCTCTGCGGGGGTTTCCATAATAGGGAAAAACAGGATTTTAGTCAGGGGTTATAGTGGGAGCTGCAGCACACCGCTGCTACTCCATGCTACTCCAAGCTCCTCCCTGTGAAACATTTTAATGTGGAGACATCATAGCCTAATTAAATTATAAAAGAAAAAAAAATGTGAACTAGAAAAAACATAATAGAGATATATATAAAAAAAAAGACTTAAAGAATTAATTCAACCATAACACAATAAAAGGATGATAAAGAAATTTGGCAGGTATCTATTAATACAAAAAATAACATTACATTGTATGCATTCAGATCAGTAACATTTTTATAAAATTTCATATGCATTTGTGCTTCTTTTAAAAGGCACAGGCATTTATGAGGCTTTTAAATTGCCCATACAAATCATGAATCACATTTTAAATTTAAAATGTCAAAATTAAAGATGGGTGGGAGAGATTAATAAGTACATGCAGAAAGAGGTTCTATCTAGATGCAGATTTTCTTTCAGTCAGCAACATGACAAGCAAATTAGCAACAATGTGTAATGATGATCAGCAGTCAAAGATGAACACATTACCTAACAAGAGGAGGGAAGTAACCGTAGGAAGAAAACATACAAAATAAAATAAGTCACTCAAATATATACAAAGGTCAAATTTTCTAGGCAGGGTAATGAGCACTGATCAAGTGCCTTGTGTTATTGCCAATGTTAAAAAAAAAAGAATATGTAAAATATTTTGCTTTTTAATATTCACATGAACATAAAACAGAAAAAATATATATCAAAGTGATATAAAATAAGTCATTTAAAAAACAGGATGAGAAAATCAAGTTTAAAGGTTGGATGGATATTTTTTACAATGAACTTTGGGAGAGAGAATGTAAATATTGCCTTGCAATGAAAGATAAAATAATGTTCTCCAGTCGTACATTTGAAATAAGATAAAACAACAGTAAGCAGTCACTCTGTCCGATGCCGGTGGTAACTATGGTAAATGTTTATGGTTCAGATTCTGTAGTGTGACTACAAAATTTCTCTACTTCTCTGTATAGTGAATTAAAAAAAATGGTACTTATGTATTATCTGGGCTCCCATGTTAAATGCACCCCATTTTTTCATACCCCTACTATCCAACTACGCATGGAGTTGATTTTATATAGTGGGGCACGCGGCTCTCATAAGAAAAACGGGAGCCCAGATATTACATAAGTACCAAAAAAATATTGAATAAACTGTACAGTTAATTTGCACAATACTTGCATTCTATATTGTAAAAAACAAATATCTAAATGTTAATTCTAACTAAAGGTGCATACGCACTAGCGTTTTGCCCAGTGTGTATGCTGAGTGATGGTGTGAAAATCGCTGGCCGATAAATCAAATAGTGCATACACATTGAGCAATTTTCACCTGGCCCAGCAACGTTTACAGAGGGTGAACCACTTTTTGCAGTAGCAGACGCTGGAAAGGGGTTCATCACTAGCAGTAGCAGATGCTGGAAAGGGGTTCATTTGGCCTGTAAAAATGGCTGGCGATGATGCGGTTGCCTAGTGTGCATTGTCCTTTACTGGGCCTGCTGTGATGCAGTGCAAGTCCAGGAGGGGGCAGACGAACTTGGAGATTTTTGAAAGGTTCAGACATTTACAAAACAAAACCATGCCTTGTAAATGAATGCACCTTTAAAGAAAAAAACAGGCCAGCATCCCGCACGACCACCAGACTCGCACAGTAATATATCCAGCCCACTGTATCTATAAAAAAAGTGATAGCAATAAAAATAAAATTATAATAGGAGTAGTAGTAGTATTAATAGTAATATTAGGAGCATCAGCAGCAGTAGTAGTAGGAGTAGAAGCAGTAGTGATAGTAGCAGCAGCAGTAGTAGTAGGAGTAGAAGCAGTAGTGATAGTAGCAGCAGCAGTAGTAGTGGTAGAAGCAGTAATAGTACTGTAGTTGTAGTAGTAGATGTATTAGTACTAGTAGCAACAGTAGTAGTGGTAGTAGTAATAGAAGTGGCAAAAGCAGCAGCGACAACAGAATTAGTAGCAGTAGTAGTAGCTGCCAGTGTATTAGTAGTAGTAGTAGTAGCAGAAGTAATTGTAATATCAGCAGCAATAGTAGTAGCAGCAGCAGTAGTAATAGTAGTTGTAACAGTAGTAGTAGTAATAGCAGTAGTAGTTGCTCCAGCTGTAGTAGTAGAAGTGCTAGTAGCAATTGTAGCATAAGTAGTAGTGGTAGTGACAGCAGCAGTAGTAGTAGTGGTAGTAGTAGCATGGTTACAATTAATAATAGTGGTTGTAGTAGTAGTGGTAGTAGCAGTAGTAGTATTAGTAATTAATGTAGAAGTACTAGCAGCAACAGTAGTACAGGTACAACCCTGATTTTCCGGCAACCGATGGTCCGGAACCTCTTTTAATCCGGACACATCGGGTGCCACTGGGAAGGTAGGATTTTATGGGTTTTAACTGTAAACTAACCTGTGGGAGGGCTAAGAAGGGAAGTGGGACTGCGGAAAAGGAGTCACGCTGCGGGGAGGCGGCGCCGCGCTACATAGGTGGGCCTGAGATGCGCTGTGGCAGCTCGTAAGGAAGATACAAGCTGCGGGGGGTTGGGGAGGGGGGAATCAAGCTGCAGGAGTTGCGCTGCGGGGGTCACCCTGCATTCAGGGTTCACTACCGAAAATCCGGCAAAATCGGTAATCCGGCTCAGTGCTGGAACGGACTATGCCGGAAAATCGGGGTTGTACTTGTAGTATTAGTAGTAGTAGTTGTAGTAGTTGTAGAAGTTGTAGTAGTAGTAGTAGTAGTAGTAGTATCATCAGCAGTAGTAGTATTAGAGACAGTAGTAGTAGCAGTAATAGAAGTAGTAGTATTACCAGCTGTAGTAGAAGTAGAGTTAGTAGCAGCAGCAGTAGTGGTAGTAGTTTTAGTGACAACAGCAGTAGCAGTAGTTTGAGCAGTAGAAGTAGTATTACCAGCTGTAGTAGAAGTAGTGTTAGCAGCAGTAGTGGTAGTAGTGTTAAGGTGCGTACACACGGGCATAAATCGCTGGCAACACTAGTATTAGCAGCAGTAGTAATAAATGTAGTAGTAAAAGCAGTAATAATAGTAGTATTAGTAGTAGTAATAGTAGTAGTATCATTAACAGTAGTGGTAGTAGTATTAGTAGCAGCAGTAGTATTAGTAGCAATTGTAGCAGCAGCTGTAGTACTAGCAGCAACAGTAGTAGTAGCAGCAGCAGAACCATCAGTAATAGTAGTAGTAGTGGATGGGATGCCAGAAGTCAGAATACCAATGGCAGTATCCCAATTTGCAGCCAAAAAACCGGTGGCAGAATCCCAACAACAGGATGCCAAAGCCGGAAACCCAACTGTTGACATACGGAACACAAATATGTGGGGTGGGTTAGCTTTAGGCTGGGGGTGTTGGGTTAGGTTTAGGCGCTAGCAGGGGAATTAGGTTTAGACTGCAGGGGGGGTTAGGGTTGGATTAGGTTTAGGCGCTAGCAGGGGGCTTAGGTTGTGGGGTGGGAGGGTTGGGCACTTAGAAGGGGAGGTTAAGGATAGACTGTGGGTGGGAGCATTAGATTTAGCATGCAGTGAAGGAAGGTTAGGGTTAGGCACTATTTGGATACATTATTGGCATAATGTGTAATGGGCATAATGGTGTATTCCATAATGTGTAATGGGCATGGTTCATTTTGTCCACCACAACACCCCACCCCCCACGCCCACCCCACCCCCCCACCCCACCCCGACTGCCTCCGCTGTGCTGCCTGGTTCTTTAATGCAGGATGTCTGCGGCCAATTAAAATGCTGCACCGGCTTTTGAGCCAATGAAAGTCGGCGGTACTGTAAGTGAAGGGGGGAGGGATGAGATGGGGGGGGGGGCCTGGAAATCAGTCCCGGGCCCCAAAATTCCTAGTGGCAGCCCTGAACCCACCCAAATCTAATTCTCTCTGCACATGTTACATTCGCCCCCTGCAGTGCACATGGCTTTGTCCACTGTGAATGCGCAGCTACTTGTATTATTTCATAGTATTGATGGGCCTGCTTTATGAGTGTTATGGGGTTTTCCCAGTTTCCTGTTTAAAATTGAAAATTTATGATCTATTTATGATGTATTTATTTGACGACTCAAATACTTCACTTTGAAATTCATGTTTCATATATATATAGCCTGCGACATCAGATCATTTCTAACCATCTACTAGTATTTTATAAAATAATCTTGAACAGTTATACACATTTTCAGATGCAATCTTAGCTAAAAAAGAATGTATTGTATTTGTAATGTATTTGTGACATATGTTCTCAAGTGTTACCCTTTCTATACGTTTTGTGAAATGGAACAAACTGTGTTAAGTGGGATAGAGCCAATGACACACTAGATAACACTTGTCAAGGGTGAGACCACTGTGTTTTACTCTAGCTGCTCATAATCTCTTTGTTGTCAATGACATCGACCATAGCTGACAGCTGGAGAAACAGACAAGGCAAATACAAAACATATGTATGCTTCACATCTTCTCTCATTCCTTAAAGTACATACTATACACCTTAATAAAAAATAATAATTAGAAACTAAATCATTTACTCGTTGTAGATTGTATTAAGTTTTTATATTATGTGCACATTATTTTTCTACTTTTAATTGTCAGACAAACTTAACCTATAATAAAATGAAAGCTGATTGAGTATGAAATGTATTTTAAGTTTCAATAGAAATTTCAGGCCTAATGTAACAGGATGGGAAAATCAGAAAGTGAGAGATTTTAGAAGTTTTCCAAATATTTTTAAAGTGGCAATGAATTACATGGCAAAATCCACCTGATTGTTCAGTTTAAATGATTGCAGCTTTTTTTTAAAAAAAAGGGGAAAACTCTCACTGTGGGTTCAGCTGTGGTGGAGAAGACAGACAGCTGGGGGACACCGGATTGGGGTGAGGGCAGGAGATGTGCATACTGTGCCCCCCAACAGCAGCAGCAGATGGTGGTAGCAGCAGCAGCAGCAACAATGGTGAGTTGCACTGCTGGTGAGAAGTTCTGGCAGTGTAGGGGGAAATCTGGCACTGTTGGGCATATCTGGCAGTGGGGGGCATATGTGTTTCTGGCTCTGTGGGGGCATATCTGGCACTGTGGGGGGCATATGTGTATCTGGCACTGTGGGGGGCATATCTGGCACTGAGGGCATATCTGGCACTATGGGGCATATCTGGCACTGTGGGGGCATGTGTATCTGGCACTGTGGGGGGCATATGTGTATCTGGCACTGTGGGGGGCATATCTGACACTGAGGGCATATCTGCCACTATGAGGCATATCTGGCACTGTGGGGGCATATGTGTATCTGGCACTATTGCAGGCATATGTGCATCTGGCACTATTGGGGGTATATATGATACCATTTTCATTGGCCACACCCAATTTTTGGCATGCGCCTGTGGCACTGTGTAATGTGGTAATGGGCATTATGGTGTGGGGAGTATTGTGGCATTGCAATTGCAGTGTGGGGTGTAATTAGCATCACATGTGCGGCATAATGGTGTGTAATGGGCATCATGGGGTGGGGCGTAATGTGTAATGGGCATTATGGTGTGCGGCGTATTGTGTAATTAGCATCATGGGGTGGGACATAATGTGTAATTGGCATCACGGAGTGCGGCATAGTGTGTAATTGCCATTAAGGGTAAACAGTGTATATTGATTTATGTAGCCTGTATTTGTTTGGGCTTGATTTGTGAGTGTTTTCCTACTAGATTACACCCATTATAGCTAGGCAATGCCCCTTATATTAAGCCACACCCTTTTTGTGGCACGTGCCCTTGGTGTGCGCAATTTCTACCACATTATGTATGGGGGGAGCATTTTTATTTCTTTGCAATGGGAGATAAACTGTCTAGAAACAGTCTTTGGTAATCAAGATGTGAAAGTGAAGAAAAACTGTGACAGCCAGCCAGTGACACCTGGTGTGGTGCCAGTGGCACTTAGCCTGCCCTGTGGACAACAGGTCGAGTTGGATGGCCCTGTTAGGGCAGTGCATTAGGGGCCAGTGGGGCAAATTATGACTCCTCAGAGACTGCCACACAGTGGCAGCTACAGGCCTCAAGAGTGTGGGCCCAAAAACACAGGGAAGGAGCATGTCCAAGCCCTGCTAGGGCAGCCTGAGCCCTGGGCAGCAGCAGGGGCTAGGGGGGCAAGGGCTCCTCACAGTCTACCACATGGTAACAACAGTAGTTTAAGCACTGGGACTTGCTGGCTGGAGACAGTGAGAAAAGTGCTGTGTGCAGCCCCAGCATTCGTGATGACCTTCTGCGCATGCGCCGCCAGCCTGTGTTTTACTGCTTTTACGCACAGGCTGATTCACGGCTAGAGGGTGCGCGTGCACACAGCGCTCTGCTGTGTTTCAGGCTCTCAGCAGCAGCATACATACAGTGACGAGCCACACATCGTCACTGTGAGCGCCGCCGCCGCATCGGACAGTGACCGAGGATGGAGACAGCACCTGGCTCTGTGCCTCCTACCATGCCCACGCCTCAGACGCTCCCGAGTGGAGGAGCTGTCGCAGGGGAAGGGTGAGCCGGCGGCTTGAGGTTGCAGACACAAATCACGTCCCGTTATGGGAGGGGGGGTGATGCGATGCCGTCCCCAGCAGGTGCCACCCATAGGCCCGTGCCTCACGGGCTTAATGGGAAATCCGTCCCTGGCTGCCACCACATCATGCAGTGTAAGGGACAGAGCAGAGCTGCTGCACATGTATGTGTGGATCTGAGCCCTCAAAAATCGCAATGGACCAGAGAGTAGCTGCCAGGTGGAAGAGACAGGAGCCTTAACATGAGGTGGGAAAATGTGAGCAGTAATGGTTCTATTATGTTTGTGTATTATTATACTGTATGTTTAACCTTTTTTCTAACCAATTATCCTATTTAAATGTTTGAAACGGCCTATACCAGTGGTTCCCAAACTGCCTCGGGACCAGGGCCGGATTAACAATGGGCCTGATGGAGCTACAGCTCCAGGCCCACTCTCCATTTTGTAGCTGAGGGTCAGGGCTTTCCAACGAGCCCAGCCCCGTGTCGCTAGCCCCCCGGGAACCAGAGATACCGCCAGGCAAACCTGGAACGTTGTCCCCATAGGATAACATGGGACCCGCTAATTCCGACCTCCACCCGGTTCCAACGGCTGTCAGTTCCCACTCCGGCATTACAGAAGCTCGAGGTTGATCTCAGTCGAACCCAAATCGCTGGGCCTTCGATCTGATACCTGGTCCATATGGGTTCATTGGTTCTAGAGATATTGTGGGTAAACCAAATTTTTTTTTCATTTCTAAAATGTAATTTCATGGCTGTTCATGTTGTTTGAGGTCAGAATTCTCTGGAACCAAACGGCCCAGTTTCACGGGACCAAAATCATTCGAAGCCTACATTTAAATGGGTCAGTTGGTTCCGAAGATATAGCTGTTTGTTTAAAGGGGGCGGCGGTGGTTTTCTCTCCCCCTCACACCAGAAAATGCAGGGATTAGGCTGGTGTAAAAGGGGCCAGTCCGAGAATGTCATTGCATGATCCTGGGATCATATTCCCGGGTAAGTCCCTGCATTTTCTGCTGTGAAAGGGGTATTATTTCAAATAGCCGGGACATGCAGTGCTCTGAATACAGCCGGGCAGCCCCCTGCTCTCTGCCCGGCTGTCAATCAGTGCCAGATTAAGCCTTCAGGGGGCCCGGGGAACTTTAGACACAGGGACCCCCTTGCACTTGTCATTACTGGCCACAAATTGCATGAGAGAATATTATACTGTCAAAACACAAAGACAGTATAAACTTGGTCAATGGGTAACTGCTTACTCTGTAGGACTGTAGGAGACCTCACAGTGTCAGTGCCTCTGATTAAAAACCCTCCCATGACTAGGCTGCTGCTGTCCTCCATAGGCCTGAGAAGCATGTAATGAGCTCCACCAATCAGAGCTCAGCATAAACCTCTCAGCCTCTGCCTTCTTGTGCAAAGTGTCATGGGACTTAGTCAACTCCCAATAATGCACTGCACACTTGTGCAGTCAGTGTGCCTTGGCTCCCAATGCTCAGCACCATTAATCAATGTCACATTGGCAGATAGGTGAAGCTGCAGCACTACCCCACTCCCATGCACAAAACCTTTAGCTAAAAAAAATAATAATAATGTTTTTGTTAAAAATACATGCCAACCACAGGGCGCCCCTAGCTAGAGGGGGCCCATGGGTACTGACCCCTTTTGCCCCTGCTTTAATCTGGCCCTGCTGTCAATGGCTGTCATTTCTGCCTTGCGTTGGCTGTCCTCCAGTTACCGCGAGCATGTATTCCCCCTTGGCAATGAGCATGTAATCCCACATGGCAACGAGCATGGAACCCCTGGCAATGAGCATCGAACCCCTGGCAATGAACATGTAGGTAAGCAACACTTATGTAGCATCATTTTTAATAGGCATTATGGTGTTTGGCATAATACCTAATGGACATTATGGTGTTTGGCTTAACATGTAATGGGCATTATGGTGTCAATTTTTAATGCGCGCCAAATGCCCCTGTTTATGGAGCATATTGTGCATTTTTTCTCAATCTGTTTGGTATAGTGCAGGCATGTCCAAACTATGGCCCTCCAGCTGTTGTGAAACTACAAGTCCCACCATGCATTTCCACAGTTTTGCTATTAGGGAATGCTAAAACTATGTCAAGGCATGCTGGGACGTGTAGTTTCACAACAGCAGGAGGGCCACTGTTTGGACATGCCTGGTATAGTGTGCATTTTGGCTCAATCCACATGGCAAAATGTGAATTTTGCCTTAATCTGTGTGGCATAACATGAATTTTGACTCAATCTGTTTGCCATAGTGTGAATTTTGGCTCAATCGGTGTGAATTTTGGCTCATTCCATATGTCAAAATATGTAAGAGGCAAGTACAGTATAAGGGGGTTACTAATGTGTTACATGATTTGTATAAGGGGTATACGGTGTGGTAACTTTAGGTGACCACATAAAAGGTGCTGAAATGTTGTCTACCAAGTTTCGGCTTTCAGTATTTTTTTTATGACTGAGTGCCGCCTCACCCCGCAAGTATCTGAGGACATCGGCATCCTGCGGGTGTACCTTTGGAGGGCACCTGCCAATATATCTCCATGCATCTTTCTTATGCCAGCCCCCTGCCTTTTCCAGGCATATATAATTAGTTGAAAGCATTTACACAAATAAAGACACACCCATGAGCAGACAACCCAACCAGAACACTGGTCACGCCCCATAATTATTGCGCATAATAGGCCCTTGATCATTTTCAGCTCCAGGCCCATTTAGACCTTAATCTGGCTCTGCTCGGGACACTTGCATGGATGCCACGGGTTGGTGATCCAGGACCAATTCAAATTATTTATGATCAATTATTTATGGACAAAACCAGTGCTGGTGGCTGCCAATCATAGAATATGTTCATAATCAGAAGCAAATCATGCCCTTTAATACCTAACTGAACCTAAAAAGCACATATAAACACAATCTACTGTTATATTTTTTTTTTGGGGGGGGGGGGGGGGGGGGGCTAGGGGTGCCGTGGAAAAATTCTGATACTCTAGGGTGTACTCTATACTATAGACCAGGGGTGTCCAAACTTTTTGCGACGAGGCCCAGATTTGGTGAAGTGTAAATGTGTGGGGGCCGACCATTCAGCCTGACATTCTTTGAATCATTAATCACATCAGAATGGTCCCCCTCTCTGCCCCCATTCACTGTATGTCCCCCAGCATGCCCCTCCTTCACTGTACGTTCCCCACTCTGCACCCATTCACTCTGTCCCCCAGCCTGCCCCCCTTCTCTTAATGTCCATCAGTGCCTCCATTCATTGTATGTCCCCAAGCCTGACCCTCCTTCACTGTATGACCCCCATTCACTATGTATCCACCAAACACTGCTGTCACTGTGATTGTGGAGTAGGATGATATACGATTGCAGCAGCAGGGGTAGGACGCCAAACACTGTGGCGGCCAGCACCTCCTCACTGCAGCAGACAGCAAGGTAAAGGCGCGCTTGCTGGGGCCCCACCTTTAGTGTCCTGTGCTGTGCTTCCCACATCTGATGCTCTGGCCGCTTCCAGCTGGAGGCTGCGGGCCACTTGAAATGACAGCACGGGCCGCATTTGGCCCCCGGGCCTGACTTTGGACATGCCTGCTATAGACCATCTGTACTGTTAAATATCCATACTGTATTCCATAGATTATGCAGTGTATAAAAAGACCAATATTCGGGGCTGTTACCGCTCCCCCAGACTCCTGTACTTACTCCAAAATGCCCTGCAGAGTGGGAGAGTTTAGCTGTGTACACACGCTTCGATTTTTCCTCTTTTTGATTCGATTTTGCTTATAGAAGCAAAGTCGAATCCACATCGAATGGTTTTTAGGACATTTTTAATCTGCATTCGATTTGATGCATGCATTCGATTCGATCTCAAAATTGAAAAGAAAAAAAGCCAAGGAAATATCGAATTCGATCCAGTAAATCCAATGTGTACAATGTACCATGAATGTAAATCGAATTCGATATCAAAATCGATATCTAATGCAAAAGTACAGATCTAATGCGAAATTGAATGGGAAGATTTAATGCCAGATCTAATAGAAAATCGAATCGAACATCGAATCTAAAACAAAACGAAGTGTGCGTACATAGCTTTTGGGTTACATTTGGAACCCCCCTGCTAAAAATCCTGCGTTTGCCACTAAGAGGGGATGTAATAAGTTAGTTTAAGGAGGATAGGTGGGTCTTCACTCACACATGTAGTTGTTCTTAAGGTGCCCATACACGTTACAATTATTGTATACAATATTGTATACAATATCACATCTCGATTTTGCAATGAGATGAGATCTAGTACAAAAAGTATGTGCAGCACATAATGTTTGTACTGGATCTCATCTCATTTCATCACAAAACTGAGATGCGATATTGTATACAATAATTGTAACATGTATGGGCACCTTTAGGGACAGACAGACAGACAGACAGATAGATAGATAGATAGATAGATAGATAGATAGATAGATAGATAGATAGATAGATAGATAGATAGATTTTATGTTACTATTTGAAGTTATTAAAATATGTTTTTGACAGTTGTGACACCCTGGTTTTTGTTATATGTTTCAATTTATTATGTTTGTGTAAGTTTGCATGCACTGTTTTCATACCTAATATAAAGGCTTGCTGCATCCGTTATATACACTACATCTTATATAATATTGTTTTTTCATATTACAGAATTTTTTTTATCAGGTGGCAAGTGCCATTGTAATTTGGTATTTACTGTATATTTACTTTAGAGCCTGTTTTTTGAGCTTTTCTAATACAGAGATGCAGTGTTATTTTTGAAGCTCAGCGAGTGGTGATTTTATGATAACAAGAGAAGAGCTAGAAATCTTCAGTTTATATTTCAAAACCAAAAAAAGTTAATCAAGCGTGAAATGTCATTTAGTGGCATGCGTAAATAAATGACCTGGTACCTTTTATATTTGAGCTATACATTCACTGCATTAGAGAACATGCTGTTAAGCTTTGATATTTTACATTTGAAAGCGTTCTCCTAATATTTGAAAAAGGGCTTTTTTCTGAAATGAACTGCTAAAAACTCAAAATGCGCAATCAATGTCAGCTGAAAGATAAGCCTTCAATAGCAAGATTTATAACCATAAAATGAAACTGTGTCCTGTACACCCATATATTTGTTTCACATACATATATATATATATATATATATATATATATATATATATATATATACATATATATATATATATATATATATATATATATATATATATATATATATCTCTAGCTGCTCCTCACCTCTGTGATGTGAAGTGCTGCCACTGACCACTAGAGGTCACTCGATGGACCAAATTACTCATTTGTGTGCTAAACAATATCATAACAGAAAGTGAAAGCAATTTTTGCAGGGACACTGATCTGTTTCAAACTTTCTGGATATGGGGAGAAGGAGTTGTAAAGACAGAGATTGGAGGTAGGAACAGATAGGGACTTGAGGTAGGGTGGATAGTTTGTGGGCCAAAAACGGTCACAGCTCAAAGTGAAAGTACATTGCAGAAGCTGTCATTTTAACGGGCTTTTAATTAGTACATTATTTTTTGATGATTTGAATGTTGGGTACAGTATTAGCATTTGGCAAAATAAAGCAATTTTAGAAGTGAGGCAAATTACGATGAATCAAAAACAGATGGATGTAATAATCAGTGATTAGGATGGTTCGAATAGAATTTTCTGGTTGTTTACAGTGGTTCGAATACCCCAAATTGCTAGATGTTCAGCACAAGTCAGGATATTGAAACATGCCTCCATTCTAGAGGGTAACTCATGGGCCGGGATTCCATTAGGCAGCTTTAGGCACCTGCCTATGGGCGTCAACATTTGAAATGCGGCACTGATTGGGGGAAAATACGACATGTGCGCTGCACAGTGAGTTCTCTCTCCCCCTTCCCCGACCCGTTAACTCTACAAGATCCGCTCCCTCAGTCACGGGGGGAGCGGAGCATGGCTAAGGGGGCGCCGGGGGGGGGGGAGAGGGCTCCCGAAGCCATATGGAGTGCTGGGGGGATGGGGGGAGAGGGACCGGGCTCCTGTGGCTGTGCTGAGGTGAGCCAGGGGGAGAGGGCTCCCACAGCCACACTAAGCACCGTGGGGGGGGGGGGATAGAGGGTTCCTGTGGCAGGGCTGTGCTGAGGGGAACTGAGGAGAGAGAGTCCCGCAGCAACACTGAGCACCGGGGGGGGGGGGGGGGGGAGAGATAGAGGCTCCTGCAGCTGAGCTGTGCTGAGGTGAGCAGGGGGGAAAGAGTGGGGGCTCACTGAGCGCAGGGGGGGGGGGGAGGGAGAGATAGAGGCTCCTGCAGCTGAGCTGTGCTGAGGTGAGCAGGGGGGAAAGAGTGGGGGCTCACTGAGCGCAGGGGGGAGGGAGAGGGGGCTCCTATAGCTGGGCTGAGGTGAGCCAAAGGGAGAGGGGTCTCCTGCAGCCATGCTTTTATCACACAGGGCTGTGACTTGCTATGTAGACAACCTCTACCTGAACCAGCAAAGAGAGTCAAACTTTTTCCATGTCAACCTTTTGCTTGTGTTGACCTTTTGACCATGTCGACCTAATGCATGTCCGCCTTTTTCATCTGTTAACCTTCTGCCTGCTAACCAATAGTGGTTGACCTATTGACTGTCGACTGTCAACCTAATGATCCACACCCATGGTAAACACATGCTTGCACAAAGTGTCAAGGAGTTTCGTGTGATACAGATCTCCAGCAGCCACAGGAGGAGAGAGAGATAAAGCAGTGTAAAATGACAGTTAGAAGCTGATTGATCAGTACTTTATCTCAATATGGGCCAGATGCATTAAAAAAAAAGTGATAAAATGGTGAGTGACAAACAGCCAGCCAATCAGCTCCTACCTGCCATGTTACAGGCTGTGTTTGAACAATGTCAGGCAGGAGCTGATTGGTTGGTTGTTTATCACTCTCCACTTTATCACTTTTTTAAGCTTAGTGCATCTGGCCCTATGTACTGGACTTCATCTTTCTTTCGGATTTGAAAAATCTCAATGTTTGTGGCAGCAACTAGCTGATTACTATGTTTGCCGAAATATGTTGCCACTTTTCATCGAACTCAGAATCAAAAACATCATCGGCGCACAGAAGTAAATTAAAATCTGCAGTTGTGCACTCCATAAACAATGAACATTTGCAGACCAGCTCACACTACAGTACAGTGGACCCTGTGTTCAAACTGAAATAAAAAAAATAAAACTGCCTAATAATTGTGGGCTACATGCAAAAGGGTTGGGATCATTTGGTCTACAGCATGATGGTCGACAGTCATTAGGTCGACACCATTAGTTCGACATAAGAAAAGGTCAACATGGGTCGAGGTCGAGATGGTTCTAGGTCGAAAGGTCATTAGTTCGACAGGTCATTAGTTCGAAAGTGTCTAGGTCGACATGCAAAAGGTCGACATGGGGTTTTTCACTGTTTTTTTACCCGAATGTCAACACCGCCGACATGGACACCGTTTAACCCCTTGAGTGGTGGGTTTTGCTGGGGCAGGACAAACCTACTAGGGTTTATCCTGCCCCAGCAAAACCCACCACAGAAGGCTAGAAGCAGCCAGCCCCCCCCCCCCCCCCCCCCCTCGCCTCAGCTCCGGCGTTAGTACGCCGGAGCTTCCCTGCTGTCTCTCTCCCCAGCCCTATGCCGCCTGTCACATTTAGCAGTGACGTCGGCGGCAGGCTGGGGGATGTTCGCGGCTCGGGAGGAGTCGAGTGCCTGAGCGCTTCCGAGTCCCCCCGAGCCGCTCCGATACCCGAGCCTGCCGCCGACGTCACTGTAAAGTGACAGTCAGGTAGGCGGGCGGGTCGGGGAAGCTCCGATCGCCGGAGCAGAGGTACAAGGGGGGGAACAGTGGGGGACTGGGGGGCTGGAGCTGGTCGGGGGTGCAGTATAGAGGTGCTGCGCCAGTGGTGCACACCTGGACACCACTGGCGCGCACCTATTGTATAATAGTGGTATGCCCGGAGATTTTCCGGGACAGCCCGCTGCGGCAGCGCAGCTGAGCCCGGAAAATCTCCGGGCATACCACTCAAGTGGTTAAAGTGCACCGCATCCCCTCGCATCGCTCGCTGCGTTCACACTGCTTTGGGCACACTATTTTATTCTGCCACCATGCCCTAGTGGATGGTAGGGCATGAAATACCGCCTTTCGGCACCTGTCGGCTCAAAAAACAGTGAAAAACCCCATGTCAACCTAGACACTGTCGAACTAATGACCTGTCAAACTAATGACCTTTTGACCTAGAACCATGTTGACCTTTTCCCATGTCGAACTAGACCTATGTCGAAATAATGGTGTCGACCTAATGACTGTCCACCATCATGCTGTAGACCAAATAACCGCATCCCATGCAAAAGCAGCATGTTTTTACCCTGCAAACAATGGCATATTAATAATGGTAAATGTAATAGGCAAAACCTGAGCTTGTGGCTTCCAATCGTAAAAGATGTGGACAAACCTACACCTACACATGACATATAGACATAATTCACTTTAGTTTTATATTTCTTCTAAAATATTTAATAAGGAACTTATGGTTTAGGAGTGCCATAAAAAATATTCCGATACAGATAGCGTCGCCGTCAGCAAAACGGTGGGGAGCGACGAAGAACGGTGATCGGCGGCTTCCCTGCCCATCACCGCTTCAGGGAGACAGGCAGGGAGCGGGAGCAGGCTGCTCCGGATGGGTAAGGAGTGGGGGAGACGGGCAGAGGGCTCCGACAGAACGGGATGCGCAAGCATCTCATGCGTGCGTGCCCCCTTCTGTCGGAGGATGCCGGCGGGCGGGGGGCAGTGATTGGTGATAGAATCACCAGGAATCATCATCTGTACTCCAGAGCACCATGACTCTCAAATGTTTGGGAACCACTGGCCTATACTATAGACCAGGCATGTCAAACTCGCGGCCCCAGCTGCCTACTGTACTTTTGTGGCCCACAGTGCTTTTACCTAAAAATTCTGCTGGGAAAGGGCTTCAATGGCTGCTGGTGGGGCTTGATGTTTTTCTGAAGCCCGGTCCCAGCAGTCCTTTGCGGAGGTGCACAGGTGACGTCTCCACGCACCAGCGCACTGGTGTACGGCGTTGACGCAGCGTCAGGCGCCAAACGAGTCGGTGGAGGCGGGCAGTCGGTGACTATAGGGCGGGAAGTATATCTGGTGTCTCTTGCTGGTGTCTTGCGGCTGAAGGTGGACGGCGCTGGTGTCTTGCTGCAGTGCAGAAGGTGGAGGGGCGGACAGCGCTTCAAAAATAGTAAGACTTACTACAGGTGGGGTGGGGTCTGAAGAAGAGGAACTGTGGGGGCATATGTGTTATCTGGCACTGTGGGGGCATATGTGTTTTCTGGCACTGTGGGGGCATATGTGTTATCTGGCACTGTGGGGGCATATGTGTTATCTGGCACTGTGAGGGAATGTGTGTTATCTGGCACCGTGGGGCAAATGTGTTATCTTATGGGGGCATATGTGTTATCTGGCACTGTGGGGGCAAATGTGTTATCTTATGGGGGCATATGTGTTATCTGGCACTGTGGGGGCATGCATGTTATCTGGCACTGTGGGGGCATATGTGTTATCTGGCACTGTGGGGGCATGCATGTTATCTGGCACTGTGGGGGCATATGTGTTATCTGGCACTGTGGGGGCATGTGTGTTATATGGCACCGTGGGGCAAATGTGTTATCTTATGGGGGGATATATGTTATCTGGCACTGTGGGGGCATATGTGTTATCTGGCACTGTGGGGGCATATGTGTTATCTGGCACTGTGGGGGCATATGTGTTATCTGGCACCCTGTGTCAGAATGTGAATTTTTACTCATTCCATGGGAATTTTGGCTTATGGCCTGTGTCACAATGTGAATTTCGGCTTATTCTCTGTGTCACAATGTGAATTTTGGCTTATTTTCTGTGTCAGAATGTGAATTTCGGCTTATTCTCTGTGTCAATGTGAATTTGAATGCTAAATAGACACTGATATATAATATAATATAGAGGAGGCGACTGTACAGTGCTGACAATGGGTATACAGAACAATTGTATATAGAACTTTTTATTTTTATTTTCTTGCGGCCCACACAAGACTTAGACCTCGGTTATTCTGCCCAAGTTGGGATTTTGAGTTTGACATGCCTGCTATAGACCATCTATAGTGTTAAATATTAATACTGTATTCCATACAGTATACAGGGTATAAAAAGACCAATATTTACATTAATGTTCAGACTCAAATTCAATATTCCGCATAGTGGGAGATTATGGATGGCATCTGTTACCCAGTTTGTTTTATCACTGTCTACTATTGTAAAGCGCAACGGAATCTGCTGCGCTATATAAGAAACTGTAAATAAATAAATAAATAAACCCCCCTTCTAGAAATCCTGCTTTTACCCCTGATGTCCGTGCCTGAACGGCAACAATATAAATGTATTTTGCCCCCCCCCCCCCCCCCTTGGCCGCATGGTACAGACAAGTTTATTTGATTTTTGTACTTTACTTGCAAATATTAATCAGTCTCTTTAGGATTAGGGCGAAAGTGTTTTTAACTTCCAGGTTAATCTGCACCACAGATTATACAACCCCCGGTCCCTGCAGTGGTGTTCTCCTATATATTATTATAATAATAATAATACATTATAGCTATTCGGCATAGGATATCCTCTATCTATGTATGTGACAAATGCATTTATTTTACTTTTCTTATCGAAGTGTTGAATATAGTCTTCCTCCGTGAATTTTCGATTTGAATGATTTTTTTTTGTTTACACATCACTTTGGGGACATTCTCCATATGAAAATTACTTTACCGTTTTGTAATACATTAGCAACAAAACACACCAGATTAGTCTAACAGGTACAAATATGGTGTATCACTGGGAGATGATGTTCAGAGAAGGGAGATTGGGAGAATCATCCTAGCGGGAGTCTAATACCTCTCATTCAGCTGCACCTGAGCCCCCTTTGACTGACAGGCAGACGAGAGTCGCAAAGAGCTGCTCACATCCCCTAACTGCTGGCATGTAAGTAAGATGGAGATTTATTTTCGGGATAATTAGCAGTGAGTAGATTGGAAGTTTAAGGAACTGTGTAAAATGACCTATTCTCTAGCAAAGACAGAATAATAATAAAAAGAAAAAAATATATGTATCCACAAAATTAATACAAGAAATTCAGAAGGCACGGCAGTTTTCTGTTTTATTTTTGGTAACTTGAAAAGAATGAATACTTTAAACACCGCGCTTACACTGAAAATATCCATCGACTGAATGAGGATTTCACTAATTAGATTTTCTTTAAGCACCTGTTCTTGTAATATCAAATGATAGATGTTTGTACTTCCAGCATTTGCAGCTCCTCTCTACAAATGAAAGATTGCCTCACAAGGCTATTTGTCTCATAAGCTAAACAAGAAGTTTCAGTGTCAAACCCTGAGGCTAACTAGTCTCCCATGCATTTCTTCAAGGAAGGAAGGAAGATCTGGCATTGTACTGTTTATTGCAGAGAGGATATTGCACCTCCAGTGTGGTCGCAGATAACATAAATACTGAAAACATGGCATTTTTAAAATGGAAAACTTCCCCTTTTTCCCTCTCTGCTGTCACTCCTCTGACAAACCACAACCATAAAAATGAGAAACATTTGTTCTTCAGACGCTAATGACACACCATGCAAATTTGTAAAGTAAAATCATACATTTAAAACAGGTACTGTACAGTATATTGTCATCTGAAAAACAGCCATGTTCCTCCAGTTTAATAGAAATGAATTTACAGGTAAATAGTTTATCCCATTTTCAGCTTGGCCTTATCCAAGAAAGGGTTAAGGGCCTCATGGGCCTGGAGTTGGAAATGTTCAAGGGCCTATTATGAGGGATCTGGGATAATGGGTCGGCAATATCTAGGTCCCTGCCTTTACGTCGACCACTATTGGTTGACAGTGACTAGGTCGACACCTAGGAATGGTCAACATACCCAATGACAGAAAGTCAACATGGGTTTTTAATATTTTTGATGTCTATGTTGACATATGTTGACATGAACACCGTCTAAGAGGGGTATTCAATGTAGGATCACGGCTGTCGGGCTGGCCTGACAACCGTGACCCTGTCCCATACTCGACAGAGATTTTGCAGGCGGGATTCAATGTCCCGCCGGCCGAGTGCCGAGAGGGGACGTGGTCACAAAAAGCTGCCGTAAGTAGGCAAGCTGTGGCTGGGAGCTCGTCAATTCCTGGCCATTCTCGGCAGAACATGCTCGACTGCTTGTAAAGTCGGGCACGTTCTGCCGAGATCCCTGTATAATGCTGTCAGGGAAGACAGCATTGCATAGGGCCCCACCGCCATTTCCCCCATCGGGAATGGCGGCAGGAGATTGAATACCCCCCTAAGTGTACATGGTTGGGGCACGGTGCCTCGCTGCTCTTGGCGCACTATTATAATCTAACTCTATGCCCATATAGATAGTAAAGTATGGACCAATTCAGGCTAAACAAATAAAAAACATGAAAAACTCATGATGACCTTTTGAGTGTCAACCATTAACATGTCGGCCGCACACCAATTATAAGAAGAGAAGGAGATGAGGCCAATGCCATGTAGAACCCATACACTATATGGCCCAATGTCTCCCTAAATAAATAAAAGTACAAAACCACAAAAACTTGTGTGAAAATAGGAATGCAATTTTATGGCCAATTATATAACCAACTGGTGTCTGGTGATCATCATGCTGTCCGGATGTTGGGCCTATATTTATGTGAAGGCCCGGAGCTGCAGCTCCATCTGCCCCATTGTTAATCTGGCCCTGGCCGTATCTGAAATTTACTTGATATGAGGTTTTATTATTCAAATTTTTAGCACAATAACAGGAAAGGTTCCAAATGAAAAATAAAAATAACACGTGTTCATCTCTAAATGGTACGCCGTTCACTTAGGAATATTTTTGTTTCTGATTTAATTGGAAAAAGGACACGTTTGAAAGTACAATATCAGCATCAACTCAGACTTGCTGTCTTGCAGAGATTGGTAACATTACTGTAACAAAGTACAAAGGTAATATTATAGGTGGCTGCCTGCCAAGATCTACTGTACTGTATATGGTAATGAGCGGGATGTAGAGTACCGGATGTTTGCTTTTGAAGTTCATGTGAGGAGTTTTAAAGGGGGGTTTCTGAATGTAATAAAAAATCTTCCACTCTGCAGTCCATTGGAGTAAGTACGGGAGTCTAGGGGACTGGTAACTGCCCTGAAAATTGGTCTTTATATGTACTGGACACTGTATGGAATACAGTATTACTATTTATCAGTACAGATGGTCTATAGCAGTGGTCGCCAACCCGTCGCTCGCGAGCTGCCAGAAGCTTGCCTGAGCAAAACGGGTGGCTCGACCACTAATGCCCGCCTGCCCACCCGTGTGTCCACCCACCGTGTGTCCAGCCACCCGCCCGTCAGCTGCTGCAGCCCATGCCTTCCCCTTCCCCCTTCCACTTCCTGGTAATGCTGCAGTGCTCCCTGTGAAGATGCTGGAAGTGAAAAATGACTTTTAGCGTCTGTCTCTCTGTGTGCAGGGGAAGGCAGGGGCAGCAGCTGACGGGCGGGTGGCTGGACACACGGGCGCATATTAACCCCTTGGCAACGAGCTAGAACCCCTGGCAATGAACATTAACCCCCCTTGGCAACAAGCATTTACCCCTGGCAACAAATATTAACCCCTTGGCAACAAGCAATAACCCCTGGCAATGCATATTAACCCCTTGCTAACCTAACGAGCAAGAACACTTCTTGGCAATGGATATTAACCCCCCTTGGCAATGGACATTAACCCCCTTGGCAACGAGCATTAACCCCCTGGCAATGAGCAATAACCCCATGGCAATGAAAGTATTGACCCCTGTATTGAGCAAATTTGAGACTTATTTGGACATCAAGTCCTTCACACGAAAACTTACACTGAAAAAATATTTCACAAAAGAACAAGCACAATACTTACCGAAACAGAATACAGACCATTTCAAACACACCGACCTGAAAAAAACCTTCAACATTCAACCCGACATAAAGCAAAGGACACCTCATCAACACATTTGAACATCTGGTAATCACAGATATGGAGAAAAGAAAGAATACACATAAAAGGGGACAAAGCATCACAAAAGCAGAAAGAGAATCACTTATCAAAAATCAGGGAAAACAGTAGAATTATAGTGAAACCAGTGGACAAAGGGGGAGGGTTGGTCATCCCTATTCACTCTGCATGCTTTCTGCCCCTAGCAGGGTGTGTTGTGGCATGGCCCATGGTACAAAGCTGTTAGGAGTCAAGGGTGCAAGTGGAGGGGGGAGAGGAGGATAGGAGGAGAGAGAGGACTACTTTGTCCATTCTCTTTACCTGCTGCCTCATGTCCTGACCATCCCTGCCATGGCTTACTTCTTGCCTCAGGTCTCCTTACCTGCACTTCATGTCACCTGTCTGTATCCCCCTCCCTCTATATTGTAAGCTCCTTAGAGCAGGGCCCTCCTCCCTCTTGTTCTCACAGCACTCTTCTTGTATTTCAACTACAGCTCTCTTACTCATTTACAATCTATACCTGCATCTATTCTCATTCACTTCCTTATATCTCAGCTGTATTGTGTACGAAGAATTGTGTTTTAATTGTGTTATGACTAGTTCTGTGTACCCTGTACTGTTCTTTTGTGTTCTATATGTACAGTACTGGCTGGTGCAATCACCATGTGGCGCCGCTGATTGGCTGCCTGGGTACTGCACAGCTCAGTGCTCCCCATGTCTGTGTCCCTCATTAGAGTACATCTAGTATATATATATATCAGTACTGTTACTGGCTACCCAGTGCAATCACCATGTGTTACTGGCTACCCAGTGCAATCACCATGTGGCGCCGCTGATTGGCTGCCTGGGTGCTGCACAGGTCAGTAATGATATGTTCCCCATGTCTGTGTCCCTCATTAGAGTACATCTAGTGTATATATATATCAGTACTGTTACTGGCTGTGCAATCACCATGTGGTGCCGCTGAATGGCTGCCTGGGTACTGCACATCGGTAAATATGTTCCCCATGTTCGTGTCCCTTATTAGAATGCGTCTTGTGCATATCTGTATGTGTGATGTACATCTGTACTGCCATTGTTGCCTGTTCCTTGTACTGATAACCCTTTGTATTGCAGTATGTGCAATGTTATTTTTAATGTCTGTAAAGCGCCTTGAGTCCTGTTGGAGAAAGTGCGCTATATAAATAAAACTTACTTACTTACTTACTTGATAGAGATGAATACATTGCAGAAATTTTAAGATTGCTTGGGGACACCACTACATATCAAATTCTGAAAGGGGACCCCACCACTAAATACAAGGAAATACTACAGAAACATATTGACACAGGCTTAAGTCTGGGCATTCTTAATAAACAGGAACCTGAATACATATACCCAAAAAATCCAGTAATTCCGGTTTTCTACCAATTACCAAAAATACATAAAGATACAGTAAATCCACCAGGGAGACCAATCATTTCAGGCATCAACTCCATTGCATCTAATTTATCCCGCTATATAGATACTTTCTTACAAAAATATGTCAATGTACTGTATAAAAATCCTTTCTTAGGGATACCACGCATGCACTACAAACACTGGAGGGCATCAAATGGAAAGAAGGGATGTGGATAGGAACCAGTGATGTTACGTAGCATAAAATTCTTTTTAGAATCAGACCCTGACATACCTTCTAAACAGACCACTTTCAGCTTAGACTCCATCCAATACATTTTGGAACATAATTATACCTGGTTTCAAGACCAATTCTATTTACAGACAACAGGCACCGCCATGGGGACAAGGTTTGCTCCAAGCTATGCCAACCTCTTTATGAGCAAGTGTGAAAATGACAACATCTGGGACTTGCATGACTTTGGAGCGAACCTTGTCCTCTGGCGGAGGTACATAGATGATGTACTCTTCATTTGGGAAGGATGCAAATCCACACTAACACAATTTTTGACACACATAAATTCAAACAACTGCAACCTAAAGTTCACTACAAATTACAGCACAAAAAGAGTAGAATTCCTAGATTTGGAAATATGCATCAGTAACAACAAGATAACCACCCATACATTCCACAAACCAGTTGACATAGACAGCTATATTTTATCCACCAGCAGCCACCACCCAAACTGGATCAAAAGCATTCCACTAGGGCAGTTCACCAGAATCAGAAGAAACTGTTCAAAAATAGTACTAAATTCAGGGACAAAACCTTAAACAAAAATGTAAAGAAAAAAATACAATGCACAAACAGTAAACGACGCATACGATAAAATACACCACATAGAGAGAGAGAGAGACGTTATTTAAACAGAAAATACCTGAGGAAAAAACAAAAGAAAACAAAAATGGACCATACTTCGTGACACAATACAACAGTTCAGCTAACCAAATGAAACATATAGTGAACAAACATTGGCACATCCTTTTGAAAGATTAAACACTTTCAAGCAATTTACCACCCAAACCAAAAGTAGTTTACAGGAAAGACCCGGATATATAAAAAAAAAACAATTGGTATGCAGTCACATCCCCCAGCACAGAAAATACAGAAAAAATTGATGGCAACATACAATGCCCAGGATTCCATCATTGTGGCACATGCATGGGTTGCAAAACCACCAACCAAAAACCCATTTACCTCAAACTCCACTGGCCAAACATATAGTGAGTGAAACAAGAGATCACATGCCACACAAAGGGATAATATACCTGATCACCTGCCCATGTGGCACACAATATGTGGGGAGAACAATCAGACCCCTCAAAGCTTGCATCTACGAGCACATACGTAATATCAGGATTGGCCATGAACAACACAGCCAATCAAAACATTTCAAGGAGATACCTGACATGGATCCATCATTCATGATATTTATGGGCATAGCACAGATCACTCTCAGCTGGCGAGGGGGTGACTACATTAAGAAAATAAACAAAGAAGAAATTAAATGGATCTATACACTGCAAACAATGCACCCAAAGGACATAACATAGATTTCAACATCAGTTGTATCACATAACACCCATTTGATCCATTAAGGAATTAATATACCCAGCATGCTCCCCCCCCCCCATCTTCCTCTTTATTACCCTTATCTACACACACTGTATTAATATGGAATACCATCATCAGCCACTTTTAATTGTCATAACCACATAACCCCCTTTTTAAGAGACCATCACAAAAGGTCTTATATAGACCGCAGAGACCACTTATACCATATCAGGTTATAACCACCAAAAGGTGAACACTCAGTACGTAACACATGCAACCGATAAATAGTTTATTATGATTCCCAACATATTCATCCAAGATTGCCATGAGAACATCTGTGACCATGACAACAGTTACAACCAAATGAACTGATATACTTTATTTGGAATACCCAGGAGAACACGTCCATCATCAAAGTAACCAATGAAATACCACCGTGACCAATATAAGACACCACCTACTAATGCACAGTATCCTTGACAAAGGCTTACGAAACGCGTTGGACGGAAAACTACAGCATCCACAAGGCACTTCAAGTCTCCTGCACAGTGAGTCGAGAGCGTTGACGTAGGCAGTGACGCGGTTAGCGACGCTGGGTCCAGCAGTGCGGTCACCCCATCAGTGGGGACACAGGATCTTCATATCGGCAACGGCGTACGGACACAGGATCACACACCCCCCGTACGGGACTTAACACATCCCCTGCCCGGCTGGGCACTGGACGCCGCCGTATCTCACCACAGGAACAGGGTAAGAGGCAAGGTGTGGGACACCTCTACATGCACACTTTCCCTCTCTCCTAACATCACCTGTATGCAGTGTCATCACATAAGTGAAAGATCCTATCAAACTGATACCTAGCTGCACAACTCAAGATGGGACATAAGTCCTAATATAGGATTTATGGTAAAAAGGGGACCCGTTGGCACCCTAATTCCCGCAAGGGCTCCCTACAGGCAGAGAAAGGGTTAACCTGGGTAAATCATCCGGGCATTGACATTTTGACTTGCACATCATAGATCAGGACCCCCCTTCACAGAAGTCCCCACGTGAAAGGCAGGGTCGTATCTTTTTCTTAAAATTATGGATTGAGTGCGCAATCCATACCCATGTAAGTATTGACCCCTGGCAATAAGCAGGTAATTTACAATTTATTAGAAGCCTTACTGTGGGGGGCAATGTGGTGTGGCATAGTGTGCATCGATTTTTGTGTGACATCCCATTTTTTTGGGACGGTCCTGCGGGAATTAGACAATGCAATCAGTCAGGCAGAGGGACTGGGAGCATGGCCAGCAGTTCACACAGCACTGGGCATGCACTTACAGCGACAAAACAGCGCCCAAAATTTTTTGGCACGTGCCGCAGTCACGCGCATATATTCCTTTATCCACTGCCAAAGTTGGGAGGTATGCATTAGGTGTGAGGGGCATTGCAATGTGTGGAATAATGTGTCAGGGGCATTACAGTGTGCAGCATAGTATCATAGGCATTGTGGTGTGCTGCATCATGTTTCAGAGAAATTGCGATGTGTGGCATAATGTGTCGGGCATTACAGTGTGCAGCATATTGCGCAGGGGCATTACGGTGTGCGACAAAGTATCAGGGGCATTGGTCAATTTTATTAGCTCTCCAGTAGGTTTATTTTGTTAGTTTTTTGTCGCAAGTAACTCTAGCTCAATTAAGGTTGGAGACCACTGGTCTATAGTATAGCCTGTTTCAAACATTTAAATAAGATAAGTGGTCAGGAAAATGTTAAACTTACCATAATCAATACACAAACATAATAGACCAAGTACTGCAAACTCTAATCTCACATTCTCCCACTTCATGGTAAGGCTCCTGTCTCTTCCTCCTGGCAGCCACTCCCTGGTCCAGGTTCAGATCCACAAATACAGTAAATGTCATAGAAGAAGCTGGAGCACTAGGCATGTGCAGCAGCTCTGCTCTGTCCCTTACACTGCATGATGTGATGCATGATCTCTATTGATCATATTATATGCCAGTCATAGTGTAAGGCACTTTCGAAAAAGAGGGGGGTTTCCGGGCAACCAAAACCCCCCTGCGTTTGCCGATGATATATATCTATATATATCTATATCTATATGTATATACACATATATATATATCTATATGTATGTATGTATGTATATATATATATATATGCACTTACCCAACCTGGAACCTCGGACAGGAGCAGACCAGCACTAGTAATGGTGAAAAAAAGTTTTTTGTATTTCAAAATAACATCACAGAAAGGTATAACAAGGCTGACCCGACAGCCGTTTCAACCGGGTTTCTGACCGGTTTTCTTCAGGGGTCAGAAACGAGTGCTGGTCTGCTCCTGTCCTAGGTTCTAGGTTGGGTAAGTGCACCTTCTAATAATTTATGGACCCTGCACCGTCTCATTTGTCCTATCTTTAATGAGTGCCGTTTTGAAACCCCCACGTGTGTGTGTGTGTGTGTGTGTGTGTGTGTGTGTGTGTGTGTGTGTGTATGTATATATATATATGTATGTATGTATGTATGTATGTGTGTGTTGCGTTCTCCTTTATTTTTCATACTGGACCTTTTTGTTGTTTATGACATTGTCCCAATATATACATACAGGAATCAACGTCCCTCTACAAGGTAACGCCAACACTGCCTCCCTTGTCCCGCCTCCATCGACGCGTTTCAAACTATGTGAACCGCCGCTGTGATTGGAAGCTGAGGTTCTTAAATAGGATATCGCCATACACAGACTTTACACCTTCATAAAGGACCCAGTTCCGGGTTTCAAACGCGTTGGTTACAAGGGTGACAGTGTTGGAGTTACCTAGTGGAGTAACGCTGATTCCTGTATGTGCCCGGGACACTGCTGGTTATTTGCACGCTCTTGTTGAACTGTAGAGCTAACAGTTCAACACCATCTGGCAATTCTCAAAGCACTTTCCCCTTTGCACTCGCCACTTTAAATATTGTGTATGTGCTTTTGATGTGACCAATTTTTATCACAACTTGGGAATCATTTCTTGTTGTTTTTATGTGTGATTTGACATTAAATTTGGTACTTGTTTCCTAGCACGGCGCCCGCGATTTTGATTGTATGCATCGGGTCGGAAAAATCACGATTTTTGCATTGGAATCAATGTAAAATGGTCCCTGAGACCTGATTTTACATTGATTTCAATGTAAAAAGCCCCAAAACCCCCCATTTTTATAGCAAACCCCCCCTCATGTCTGAAATGTCCCCCCATTGTTAAACCACCCAACTATTGACGTGAACCCGAAGTGTGGCGAGCGCAGCAATCCCGCAAGGGGCGGCGGTACGCGTCCTCCGACCTTTTCATACCCCCACTATTCACGTCAGCGTGGAGTTGATTTTATAAAGTGTGGCGAGCGCAGCGAGCCACCGAGCCCGAAGCGTGGCGAGGGGTCGCGCATAACTTCACAGGTAAACGCGTCCCCTCGCTGCGCTCGCCGCACTTCGGGCTCGGTGGCTCGCGGCGCTCGTCACACTTTATAAATTCAACTCCACGCCGACGTGGATAGTGGGGGAATGAAAAGGTCGGAGGACGCGTACCACTGCGATCGCCATGCTTTGGGTTGGCGTCAATACTGGGGTGGCGTTAACAATGGGGGGGCATTAAGCATATTTTACAACCATAATCAATGAGAAATTGGCCATATTGGCCCATTTCCCATTGTCCCCTGTGTAAAATCGTGTTGATCGCATCGCGGGCCATTATAATGGTCCGTGACCGACGCGATCAACCCGATTTTGACTTTAAAAATAATTTAACATTATTCTCTATGGGAAAATCGTGTTGATCGCGTCAGTCGCATCGCGGCCCATTATAATGGGCTGCAATGGACGCGATCAACGGGATTTTCTCTTTCACCGGCAAATTAGCTGATGACTGACAGAAAATCGGGTCCATCGCGTTGATTGTATGCCTTAAGTACCTTAAAACTTAAGGCATACAATCAATGAGACGGGTGCCGTGCTAGGAAACAAGTACCTTAAATTGTAATGCATTATGAGACTTTATGTGTTTTTACAAGTATTATGGTAAAAAACTGACTGGAGCATAAGAGAACGTCTAGTGCATACTTATATCCAAGGAGTGTAATACATTGGTAATTATAAGGGAAGAGAATTAGATTTGGGTGAGTTATTTTGATTCTGTGCAGGGAAAATACTGACTGCTTTATTTTTACACTGCAATATATATCGAACTTTGAAGTAAAACCCCACCGAAATCTAATTCTCTCTGCACATGTTACATCTGCCCCACCTGCAGTGCACATGGCTTTGTCCATTTGAGAAGGAATTTTGCTCTGAGAGTGAACCAGAATAAGGTCCTATATGCTGGGTTGTGAAAAGCTGCTTCTGACATTTAACAGGGGCCCCACTGGGGCCCTCCAACACAACCGGGGCTGGGTAATTAGTTCCCATTCTCTTGGCGCCACTGGCTGTGTCCCTCCAATTTCATTGGCAAAAGCTGTCCCCATATTTATGCAGTTTCTACAGTATAATAGCATTTGGAGCATTTGGAAAGGGATGGTAAGAATCCCTTCCCAGTATCTCTGTATGCACATAAGCAGTGTGCTATACTGTTGCACTTTCCAATAGGAAACACAGCAATAAAACCAGTGCTGGCTTTAACATTTGACTTGACTTTGCCATTCAGGTCAGCATTAAGGCTCATCCAGTTCCTCTTGGTGGCCCAGACATAGAATTCGTTCTGGGGGTGTGGTTGTGTGAAACAGAGCTACCAACTCACATCCTGCTGTTGGAAGTAGGAAATCACCTAGGCACTTCCTCTTCTGCACAAGCAAAAATTAAATAGTAAAAAACTAATATAATAGCAAATTGCTTATAAGGACTATAGGGGTATACTGGTTGATTCGCAAGGCTGTGAATTCGCGGCCTTGCGAATCCACCAAACCCGCGCACAGGCTGTGAATGGATGTTTAACATAACTATCTATTTGCATTCTGCGGGCAGGCCCTGCGACGGGGGGGGGTCAAGGGGGACAGCTGTGATGGACCCTACCGATCTGAGGGACCCCAAAGCATGGCTACACCCTTCAATTCAAAAGCTGCTATCAGCCTGCTGTAACAACCGCTATGGCCCACAAGCACTTGTGCCACAGACGGAATGCAAAAAGAGATGAACGAAGAAAGAGGTATGCACAAAGAGCACCAAAGAACTTTCTGCAGCCAACCCACTCCCCTCTACTTCCCCAGGTGGACAGTTTCCCTGCCACCCAGGTACAGCTGTCCTGCCAGACCTCCGCTCAGGGCCAACCCGACCATTACAGCAGGTACATAGCCTAGTAGAAAGCAACATGTGAGCAGCAGCAACCCTGTTCCAGTCCCAGTATACCTTTAGGCACTGGGCACCCCCTGCATCCAGGTCTGAAGAACAATGTAGGAGCCAGAGGACCCATCGCAGCGTAGCATTCGTTAGCTGGGAGGAAACCATTGAGGTGAGGAAGACTCTGCTTGAAGTTGGGGTTACATTGCATTTCTGCCCACACTGAATGGTTTGCCTGTGTGTAGTAGCTGATAAGGTTTAGGTAGAGGGCTTGATAAAATGATTGGACACCTACATCTGGAGGGTATGGGCTTAATAATAAGTGGCACCCACTGGGTCTCTCCTGGTACTCTCTGCTGATAGGCACTACTGTCAGAAAAATCTGTAAAAGAAATATGTTGCACCTCCAGTCAGCATGTTTGCTATCTTTCCTACGGGTGCAGCAGATAGACACTCCACACTGTAAGTCCACACGATTCACCTAAAAATACCAATACCATCACAACCAAGGCACACCAATAGGGAGCGCACAGAACACACCCAACACAACCATGTTGTACTCAGTATTGTGCTCTCCCGGCCATCTGGTCTGTATCCCCGGCTGCCTGCTTTCTTTGATCCAGCCGCTCCACAGTGGCCTCACTAGCAGGGTCATACCTGCGAATGCCCCTGCTGACTGCCCCCACTGCACTGCCCCCACTGATGCTGATAGTGCTTCTATGTGGAGGAGTGCAGGCTTCTCCCACCACTCTTGCAACCAGCAGCCATTTCAAATCGGAGAAGCCTATGCTCCACTCTCCTTCCTTCACAGTTACAAGCAGCAGTGACGAAGCCCAGCCAGAGTGTAGAGTTAGCACTAATGGTGGCATTATATATAAGCAGGTTGTGGGGGGGCCCCAGAAATATCAGTGTACAGGGCCCCAAGATTTCTGTTGCCGGCCCCGGCTGTGGGAAACACTCACATCTTTTGATGGTCGCCGATGTGGGAGGTGCAAGCATATAAAAGTGACTTTCAAGTCACTTAAATACAGTATACGTGCACGCTGGGACGGAAATAGGCGGGCAGCTGACAACCGGCGATGTTTTTTTTCCTACTTTTAGGAACTGTATAGATTGCCTATTTTTGAACTTGCTAACTAAATATAGCTTATATTTAATAATATTAATATATTTAATAAGAGTTTACTAAGATTTATTTGTAGTTCAAGAACTGATTTATACTGTCACTGTTCATCTATGGATCAATTATAGTTTGACTTCTGCTGTTTGTAAAGTAGCTGCCAGCCAGCATTGAAAGTGAATTAATTGATTTTTTTTCTTCGATTTAGATATAGAATACAGCTGACAGTTCAACATGAGACAATAGTCCATACAGGCTGGACTTTTAAATATAAAAACAAATACAACAATAATTCACATTAAAAGCATCTACTCATCAATAGTGATAATATGGTCATTGAACTGAACTTGCCTCCTTGATTTTCCTGAGTGGCAGCTGTCATGTTGAGCTTATTATTTAAGGATGTCCTATTATGTAACATTTGTTTAGTGTGAGCCCTTTGTTGTGTTGTTTTTTTTATTCTTCCAAACTTCCTTTGCTTAACTTAACAGTTATAATTAAAAAAACAACGTGGACAGTGTGATGGTTAGCATTACTGCCTCACAGCACTGAGGTCATGGGTTTGATTCCCACCATGGCCCTAACTGTGTGGAGTTTGTATATTCTCCCTGTGTTTGCATGGCACACATATTCCTCAGTATAGTTGAACATTCACATCAGTCCCTGCCCCAGTGGAGCTTACAATCTATATTCCTTACCACATGTATACACACACAGACATTCTAGAGTTAAGTTTGTTGGAAACCAATTGACCTAACAGTATATTTTTGGATTGTGGTAGGAAACTGGAGTACCCGGAGTAAACCCACGCAAACACGGGGAGAATATACAAACTCTGCACAGTTAAGGCCATGGTGGGTATCGAAGCCATGACCTCAGCACCGTGAGGCAGTAATGCTAACCATTACACCATCCGTGATGCCCCTACTGTCAACACATGTATTTCCCTCTGTCACCCCATGTATGTCTGTCTGAGCAAGTCAGAGACAATGCTGCGAATCGAGCATGGTGAAATGGATGCGCAGCACGCTGTGTGCGAGTGCAACCACCTGGGGCCGGCTGGTGTGTACTGTGCCTGTGTGTGGCACGCAGGGTAACGTAAACTGCATCCACAGCAGGCACAGCCCTGGCTGGCTTTTTCTGGTGCTAGCATGGGGAGCACTGCCGAACCCGGAAGTACAGTGCGCACTGAAGGGGAGATGGGGGTGGAGACAGAGGAGTGCAAAGCACCCTACATCCACTATACCACCAATGGAAGGTGCACACACAGAAAATGGTAACCTGGTGCACAGCGGGATGCCGCTTAGCACACTTACCTAATACCAATACATGCCTAATGGGTGGGGGGCAGCCTGACCCATAAATCCGCCCCTCCCCCATGATGGTTCCCCCCCCCCCGTCATTTTCTTCAGGATCAGCCTCTGTCTCTAGACACAATGCACAATGGCAGGTATTCAATGCGGCCAGCGAGGGGGTTAAACAGCGAGGATTGCAGAAAACCAGTGATCCTCGCTGTTTAACCCCCGCGCCGACCGCTCGCTCTATTCAATGTTCTGGGGAAATACTCGCCGTCACAGGATGGCGAGAATTCCCCAAAACAGCGAGACCCGCGGCTAGTGCAGAAAACTGTATTTAGCCGCGAGTCTCGCTGGTTCTGGAGCGGCATACGCCAATTCCGCCTCGCTCAAAAAACGGAGCAAGGGGGAATTGGCGTATGCGGGGCTGCGTTGAATACTGACAGGGTGAGTGGTGACAGCGAGCAGGGAGCTCTGCTTGCTGTCGCCGCTCGCCCACAGCATTGAATACCCCCCATTGTCGTTATTTATATTGTCACATTCTCTCATTTCCTATTTTAACTCTTAAACACTTAAGACTTTTGATTTTTTGTTACCTTGAGACCTAACTACACAATTACTGTACAGTATGTGATGCTTTAATTATTGCTGCTGGCTCCTCTACCCTGTTTTTGTAATTTTCAGCTGACATGTACAGTATGACCAACTGGAAAAAAAAAGTTTTATTTAAATAAGTGACTCCAAAATAAATAAAAAAAATAAGAAAGGAGCGAAAGAAAACTGTAGCATAAATACGTGCTCTTTTCTATTTTTATTTTATAAGTCCTGGCTATTGAGAAAAAATGAGAAGTAGATCCTGTCCAGGTGTCCCTGCATGGTAAAATAATGGACGCAGATTGATATGATCTGAAGCTAGCAAGCATTAACATCTTCAGACATCAGGCACAATATACAAGAGCTCTTACTAGATCATTGGACGACTAGGCAGGTGTTCTTCTACGGAGCAACAAAATACAAAAAAAACACAAATAGGAACCAGTAAGGGTTTACAAGTTATCTTGTTTGCACTATTGATTTAGCAAGTCTATCTGACAATACCATAAGAACTCTTATTTATTTTCTCAAGGTACATCTCTCTCCAAACTGAATGTTCTTTGATTTTGAAAAAACAAGCTTTTCCATGGAGCCGAATCCTATCTGAGCGCAGCTGCTAAGCTAACTGGACTGAGCTACCCACTGAGAGCTTTTGTGCTACCAAAGGAAGACAAGTGCTCTAGTAGAAGAATAATTTCGATCATCTCTAAATATTCCACATGCCACTCAAAATGCAAAGAGTTCTATAATTATAATTCATCCCTGCCAAAAAAGAAATATCAGGTTTTCCATGGCAGGCTTTCTATTGTCAGGTAAATTAAGTAAGAAAAAAGAAAAAAACATTTGTAGCTCCTTAAAAATGAAATTGATTCCACAGTGTTAATAATACAGTTACGAAGCATTTATGTAAAACCCTAACTATATAATTATTTAATTTTTATGCAAAATGTCACTAATGTGTTCGATTATTAGAGATGTTCGGTTTGGTTCTCCAGAAATCCGAATCTACACCATTTTTTTTGGACCTGTACCAAAACTGGTCTGGGTCTACCGTGGGGCAGAAAAAAACGGTACTCTTTACCTAGAAGGGCGCCCACGATTTTGATCGTGGGCATCGTTAGTAAAAAAAAAAAAATCGCATGCGATGCGACCGACGCGATGCCCGCGATTTCCCATAGGGAACAATGTTAAATGTCCCAATTGACCCGATTTTCCTGTTCAATGTCTCAATTGACCCGATTTTCCATAAGAAACAATGTTAAATGGGACACAGAGGCCAAATATGCACCCTGAAGTGTGAAATGGCCCCCACAATTGTTAATGCCTCCCCACGATCAACGTGAACCCGAAGCGTGGCGAGCGCAGCGAGCCCGCGAGGGGCGGCGGTACGCGTCCTACGACCTTTTCATACCCCCACTATCAACGTCGGCGTGGAGTTGAGAATAGAAAGTGTGGTGAGTGCAGCGAGCCACCGAGCCCGAAGCGTGGCGAGCCCCGCGAGGGGACGCGGACAGCTGTGAAGGCCGCAAGGGGACGCGGATACCTGTGAAGGTATCCGCGTCCCCTCGCTACGCTCGCTGCGCTCGCCACGCTTCGGGCTCGCTACGCTCGCCACACTTTCTATTCTCAACTCCACGCCGACGTGGATCGCATGCGATTTTTTAGTGCATGCGATGCCCGCAATGGCTGCGATGGGCGCCCTTCTAGGTAAAGAGTACCAAAAAAACCCACACAGGAAAAAAAGCCCACAGACAAATTGCAATATGACAGTGGGGGGTTTCCATATGCAATTTTCCTGTGGGCTTTTTTTCATGTGCATTCTTTTCTGGTTAACATTTACGATATATAATGGACTTTTTGTTTATGACAGTGAATTTCTTTTTCATAGAACCTTCACGAGGAAACACGATCTGAACAGATTCCGGTTTTGGATATTCCCACGGTTAGTCATTCGAATTTTAAAATCAAATTTCAGGTTGTGGATTGCAAAAAGTACATGGTTTTCACTGTTTTTTGAAATTTTTTGTAATGATTATAAATTACTACTGATTTTCTAACCAAACCAAAAAATAATACAAATCATAGTAATTGAGGGAGGTTTTTTCCAAAACTAAGACATCAGGATGAAATTTGTACCAAAACACATTACTGATGATGATTCTTTTGGTTAGTGGTTGTAGCTGGTGTTTGTCACTATTCTATGATGTGTCATTTAACCATTCCAATGCATTTATTACTTTTCCTGCAGGGAACTCTAGGCCTATTCTGTAGATGTAGAAGTCACAAGACAACATAGCAATAAAACTGCCTTTATTCCTTAAATCAAATTCAACCAATGCAGCCTGGTACACTAATGGTGCATACACACGGATAGATTTGGCAAAAGATCTGGGCGTTCCTGACCGATTGAAACGACCAATCGCTCAAATCGTTCTGTGTGTATGAACGATATATCAGATGAAGCGCGTACCCGACGGTCGTTGGTAGAGGTCGCTGATTTTTCCTGCATGCAGAAAGATCAGCGACCAATCGTTAGCGATGTGTACCAATCATTTCATGTGTATGCACGATGAACGATTTGGTAAGGCTGATTGACTGGCTCCCTCTCCCTCCACCACCGTTAAAGATCAATCGTTCATGTTTAATCGTTTACTCAATCGTTCCTCATTTGTCACCAAATCGTTTGTGCAGGAGGTTCAGAGGAAATTGTTAACGAGATTGAATCGTTAGCCAAATCTATCCGTGTGTACGCACCTTTAGACCACAGACAGGATGTTGAAACTCTAGGCCAGATATGGCCTTGGAAAGCGCTTGATTACTAGATATTGAAATGTGTAACCAATATTTCTGTAATTTTATGAGTTGTATGATATAGAGGTCCCCTAAACAAAACCAGCAGAATTATCCTAATAACAGCGTTCTGATATATCCTAGTTAAATATAAAGTAGTGTCGTACAGAAGAACATTTGGCATGCCTGATAATGTATTCTCCATCATAGTCCATTCTCATATGTCAGAAAGATTTAGTTTTGCTGGAATCATATGGACAAATACTGATAGTGCTGCCAAATATTTTATAAAAGTATATTAAATTAGGATAATGTCATAATAAAAGTTTATTTTATTAGCAAAATGTCACATTAAAATCTCTCATCTATATAGAAATCTACTAAGGTACTGTCTAGAACATGTATGTGCATTGGGAGTCAGGGTGCAGGCCATCCCTGCAATGGCTATCGAAGTAAGACAGAGCCTAGCAGGAGAGAATGACCCACCAGACGGGTGGGAGCGGTAACCAGCCATTCATTGGAATGCCTGGAAAAACGCATGTGTTCCAGAATAAATGCTGCGAGTGACAGGAAAAATGCAGGAGTGCTCAAGCATTTTAGGGGAGGGTGTATGACATCAGCAACAGGTTGGATATGCCTGTTTTCATTGGCTACTCTGAGCCTGTGATGACTGGTTCCAGGTGAAAAAATCGCTAGATGGTGAGTTGCTTACGAATGGTTTTGAATACATTCACACAGCAGCAAACAGATTTGCAGCCATACACATTGATTCGCACAGCGATCACAATCATTCGCAAGGTGGGATTTCAATCTGGTGACCTGAACGCCGGCTGCTGCGAATTCATGGTGGTGCAATCAGGTCTGAATTAACCCCTATGTTAGAGGTGTGTGGTTAAATGTTGTGTTAACCACTTTGGTGGTACGCTCGGAAATTATCTGGGCTGAGCTGAGCAGCAGCAGCGTGCTCTCCCTGAAAACTTACATACCACCGATGAGCAGGTGTGCACCAGTGGTGTCTCAGTGGTGCACCACCATTTGGTAGCTCCAGCGCTCCCCCCCCCCCACACACACACACACACACACACACCCTCCATCACTCCTACCCCCACCCAGCACTCAGATTACTCACACACACCCCCACGCTGCTGGTCCCTGCAACCTGTCCCCACTGCCAATCCTCCCCGTCAACACTCTTGTAAGTGTTGAGGAGTGCTCGGATGTTCGTGTATTCGGGTGCCCAAACACATGAATGCCTGAGTGCCCGAGCACCAGATCGAATGAACACTGAAGCTCTCCCGAGCCACCACCGAGTGGCCCCGAACTTCACCAAGCAGCTTCGAATAGCCAGAGCCTTCTGCAGCAGCCCCAGGTAGGTTTGTCCTGCACCAGAAAAAAACACCACTCAAGGGGTTACAATCAGAGAGAGAGCTTATTTTAACATGCTGTATGCAAATGTAGCCAGGTCTTCTTACCCCAGGTTCTGCTTTGAAACCTATCAGGATATGTTATTAGGGCCCATTCTTATTGGATCAAACATATTTGCATACTACACTACTAAATCGGCTACTTTCTGGCTTTATAAAACATTGCTGCAGTTTGTTCTTATGGTGCATAAATGCATGTACTGTATCCATTTGCAGTTAATCTCAGTATGTGTGGGAAGCCCGGTTAATAGTATTATTAGACAAGGCCTTAGAGAGTAAGCATTATCATACAAGTAATTAAAAAGCATATAATAAAGATTAAATGACAATTAATTGTAAATGATAATACAGTCTCATTAATTAAAAATGTACTTATGCAGATACTAGACCATTTAAAAAAAATATAGATCTCTGTATAAAATAAAATACTGTATAAAAGGGGGAGAGTGCAATCTGGACATTATGCAGCTACTGTGGCAATAACGTATACATGATCATGATATTGTTTATATAATGTTACAAAAATAATTGTATGCTCAATCGGTGATAATTTTTTTTTATTATAAATTCTAAATATTAACTACATTTTTGAATTCATTTAGTAGTTTTATTTATTATTTCTAAATTCAAGGAAAACTTGTAATTCTGTATTTCTTGTAAACATCTTTAGATACCTACCAACCATGTAACACATACATTTAAATGATTCAGGGGGAGATTCTGTAAGAATCTCCACCCCCCTTCGCCGCCCATCACATTTATAATTATCGCATATGTTCTAACATATGCGATAATTATAGCAATGGACAGCTCTTGCGTTAAGAGCTGTCCATTGCGGTGAGAGTCGCCGGGTCCCAGCAGGTCCCGGCGGCTCCCCCCTCAATCACACACCCGGCGCTGCTGCTGCGCCGGGCTCTCCTCCTCCCTGCACCCGGAAGAGGATCAGTGCAGGGAGGAGTTTACAGGTCCGGGTAGCACAGCTCTGTGCTGCCCGGACACAGGTGAGGGGGCGATGCGGGGCGGCGGGGGTCTGTGCGGGGCGGCGGGGATCGGCACGGGGCGGCAGAGGGTTGCGGTAGAAGCCCATTGGCTTCAATGGGGCATCGCCATTTCTAGCTTAGAGAATTTCCCTTTCTAACTACAACCTACCGACTACTATCACATACAGACAGTGTCAGACAGGGGCATGAAGGGGGAATGCAGTCTAGGGGCCAATGTGTAGGGGTGTGGTCAGTCTCCAGAAGGGGTGTGGCCAGCAGCCACAGGTGTCTGGCTAACAGAGTGCATAGTCTGGGCCCCGTGATAAACATATACATAGTAAATTCTATACCAGGTAAATAACAACAATACACTGTAGGAAATACACCAGAGTAATGTAACATATGTATAATGTGTAATTCAAGTGTACAGTCTGGAACTTGATCCTTATAGGAGGAGGTGGGGACCCAGGCAATGGGAACACAACATACAGATAATCTACTTTAAATCACCTTAAACTGTAATAAAGTAATTTTGATTATGATTGCTCTGTACCAGTGTTTTTGTGCATATACTGTAAACAAATGATGTACCCATATGCATACAAACACAGGTACAAAGCAAAATACACACTTTGAATAACTTTAATATTAATTAAAGTACAGAAAAGTATACTCCCATTAAAGATCTACAAACAAATAATAGTTTAAATAAATATTATTCACAGAGGCTCAAATATTATAAAAATAAATAAAAACTTCCATGCACCTCTTTGGTGCAATGCATACCTTCCTTCAGCTGCATCACACTGAGGGGCAGATTTATTAAGCTTGGAGAAGAGATAAACTGGAGATAAAGCTGAGAAAAGGTAAAAGGAGATAAAGCACCAGCCAATCAGCTGTGTTTCAAAAAGACAGTTGGGAGTTGACTGGCTGGTGCGTTATCTCCTTTTACCTTTTCTCGGCTTTATCTCCAGTTTATCTCTTCTCCAAGCTTAATAAATCTGCCCCTGACTCACTGAAGTCTGGGCATGCTCACTGCAGATGACTTGCTTCTGCTGGGCTGCACAGGCAGCAGCCCATGGAAGCACTGTAGCTCTGGTGATGTGCACAGAATGGCTTCCTGCTGGAAAGCTATTGCTGTCATCGCTCCATGTACTGGCAGCCCAACTGGGGGAGGATTTTTCAGTCCTCTGTATGATGGGCAGTAGCAGCTTCCAATAAGAAGCTGCTACATGCTGAATTTCTCCCCACATGGGAGGAAGTCACACATGGAGCCTGGTGTTGTGACTCCTGACAGGAAAGACATGTGATCATGTAACACATTAGTACTGGGAGAGACACAGACAGCCATCAGAGAGCTCCAGAGGTAGATCCCGCACCCCCTCCCCCCGCAGGTAGATTGCGCACCCCCTCTTGCGCATGCACCCGTGAACCCGCACACCCGCTAGTGCACACACACCGGAGCTCTGATGCTGGCTGTCTGTTTTTCACTGGAAACCTCCTGGTTTTTACTGGAGGGGCTGCAGTCCTGCAGCCCAATAGCAGGAGCCGCCACTGCTCATATGCCACAAAGTTTCAATCAAACTTTTCCAGAATAACTGCCCTGGAAAAACTTCAGGCAAGGGGCCTAATCACCAGACACTGGAATTAAGCTTTCTCCAGTATTATTTTGTTATTTGCCAGTAGAAAGTAAATGATGTATGTCTGTATTTCCATATACTGTCAACAAAATGCAGAACTGCCCTTTAAACTGTACATTCCATTTTTCCAGCAATAGGCACAAAGTAAAAATTCATTTATTTTCTTCTAATGACCTATGTAAGTAAAACGGAATCTCATGTAGAAACTGTATGGTCTAACACTTTTCACAGTATATTCTTTTGTCAAAGACTTACAAAGAGAATTTATGATTACCGTCGAGATTGCATGCAAGTCTGATAATGCTTTGTCTAATACCTACGTTTTGAATTCACAATGTTACATATAAATGGTATACATTTTAAAAGATTCAATTGACTGTGTAATAAAATGTTCTGGCTTCATAGTCAGTCTATGTCACATTTATGTCATCTTTTAATAATACAGAGTTTTTGCTTTAGAAAGTTTCTTGAAAAGAATTGCCTGGCTCAAAGAAAAGTTATTTCACAAATGCCTATAAACCTGTTTTGTATGTGTGGAGTAAAGGCGTGTCTATAACGAGGCAGCAAGAGACAGGAGCATTAAATAATACAATGGACAGAGTCATATTCATATATTAGAAACCGGGTGGGAGTAGATCTCTGCTGGTTTCTTAAACAAGCACCACAATGAGCAGTTTAGCCTCATACCAAACAGAGTTTAAACTATGCGCTTGACCCGCTGTTTCAGTACCATTTACAAATATAAGTAAATGTATTTTTGTGCCTTTAATTGGAGTCGCATTGTGATATTTCAACAGTTATTGATTCGTTTCAGAGAGTCCGACTTTGTCGCCATTTGGAATGTGGAAGCATTACTATTATTAGAATCGCATGGGCATAACAAGGATTCACATACAATGTGTGTTTAATACATTTGGCTAGAATGATGACAACTTCCTCTGTTAATAAAGGAGGCTGCCACAGGGAGAGGCAGAGTGGAAGTGACTATGAGCAGCATGGAGATAGAGAAGACTGCAAATGTATGTAGTTATACCTATCTCTCTCTGACTCCTCAAATTCCTCATTACAACAAGTATAAGGGATAAAGTGCCTGATTCAGACCTGCTCGCTAAGCAGCGTATATTTACTGCCTATTGAGCTGGTAAACCCTGCTTGGCCGCTGTCCGAACAAACGCCCCCCCACCGTCAATGCCAATCCCTGCATTTGCATGCGAGGGAATGCGTGCACTCTACCTGAATCAGGTAGAGTGTACTTAGACCTGAATCAGGCCCAAAGGATGGCAGTTGAAAATCCATTTGTTAAGGAATTGTGCTCGCCAGGTTGAGGGAGATGATAAAACTGGTATCTTATTTAGAACAGTATTTGCCAAAACATGGTACATTTTTCACTGCCATTTCCTGCGTGTGTATATTACTAGCACATCATGTACAGTATGTACTTAAATGTGATATTTATTATTTATCAACAGTATCAACTGCAAATGCTGTTGTGCTTTTCAATTAGAAACAGTGATACAACAAACTGGCTACTTTGTACCAAGATGACCACTGAGGCTACTACTGAGCATGTGACATCTAAAGACAGTGTGAGAGTGCCACAGTGGAAAACAGTAGTTTCAACTAAGCTCCAGTACGACCTGCTATTACTGTACCTACTGTTCTTGATGCTGTTCCAGCAGAGTCCACCCCGAATAATTACCTACAAAAACTCATTGGCTTGTAAACTGTATAAAACCCAACCCCACAGAAGCCATGCTCAACTGCAAGTGTGTATAACAGTATGGCTGTATCTGCTTTATATTCAATAAAACCACTTCACTAGTTAAGTAATAGGGCTTTTCACAGTTGTAAAGCACTTGCGCAAGTGTTCAAAGACTCATCCTCAAGTCTGTACACACAGATTTCCAACATATGACATGCTCAGAATAGGGCCTGCACATGCACAGATTTGAAACAACTTGAGCAGTACACAAACTATAAGGATTGCATACTTCTTGAATCAGGTTCTGTGTTTTTATGCTGGTTTAGGTACGAAATCCCAGCACTCGGATAACGACAGTCAGAAAGCTGATCCTGAAGGCCAGAATCCAGACACGTCAGGTAAGTATTTTTTATTGTACCATAATACCCCTTGCCCCCATGCAGCCTAACTCCCTAGTGCCTAGCCCTGTCCCCAACCCTTGCAGTTATCTTGATGTCCATCATGATTCTTACAGTCAAGACCCTGCTGTGCATCTTCTGACTGCTGGGATCCCAATTACTGGAATTTGTGTTGCAACTCATGATGTTGATTACTTGCAAAGAACTTACTAAAAAATAACTACTACACTGTAACTACAGTATTTGTTAATACACTTAATAGGAGATTTTGTGAACAATTTACATTTGTGTTGTACAAATGTAGTCATGTACTGTTCTTTACTCACTGATCTCGTTCATCTAACATGTTTTCTATGGACGCTGCTTTCTTATTTGCTTTTTTTATATCTGTGTATATTATATCTAAATGCAATAAGCATATTCTCTAAAATGTGGCCCCTACTTACACAAGCTCAACGCCAGCGAGTCAAATGCGATCTTTTCTGTACTTTGTGGTATTCACACTGTTTACCCTAAGAAAGCTATTTCAATTTTCTTGTTTTCACCTTTGATAAAAGTGACTGTACAATGGAGAAAATTAGTATCATCCACCGGAGATATAATAGAGCAGGTGTTTAGCCAATTTCAGGCTCCATTTTAACACTGATTTAAATTGCCTCTTATTTCACTCATAGTGTGCCTTTTCAACTAAAGTTGCTCATCTTTAAATGTCTTTTTATTATTACAAATAGTCTGTATATGAGACAATGGATTGAAATGAATAACTACATAAGTACCATAGATCGGACGGTCTCAGTTAAATAGTCTTCCTTGATATCACAGGTGTCAATTGAGAAACATACTGTAGCATGTCTTTTAAATACATTACGTAAGTCTTGGATAGTCTCAAAAGCCAAGTAAGAGGCATAACTCCTCTAGCCGTTGGGCAAGGGTTTTAGGCACTTGTTTCCGAGCATGGCGCCCGTCATGGGTCATCGCATACCTTAAGTTAAGGAATGCGATGGACACGACCGACGCGATTTTAGGGCTATTTTTAGCCTTTTCCCCGACAATTAAAAAATCGCGGCCATCGCGTCCATCACATGCCTTAACTTAAGGTATGCGATGCGACCAACGCGATATAACATTGAATACATTGTATTCAATGTTAAATTTCTATGTAAAATCGGGTCCATTGTATGCTATTATAATGGCATACAATGCGACCGATGCGATGGACACGATTTTACATAGGGAACAATGTTAAATGGCCCAATGGACCCGATTTTTGATTGTATACCCACCCTGATGGGTAATTTGTATGTAAAATGCACCCCCCCCCCCCCATCGTTAACGCCACCCCACGATAAACGCCAACCCGAAGCGTTGCGAGCGCGGCGGTACGTGTCCTCCGACCTTTTCATACCCCTACTATCCACGTCGGCGTGGAGTTGATTTTATATAGTGTGGCGAGCGCAGCAAGCCACCGAGCCCGAAGCGTGGCGAGCACAGCGAGCCCCGCGAGGGGACGCGTAATACCTTTGAAGATATGCTCGTCCCCTCGCGGGGCTCGCTGCGCTCGCCACGCTTCGGGCTCGCTGGCTCGCCACACAATATAAAATCAACTCCACGCTGACAGGGACATATGGGGAAGTACTCTACTATCTTAACAGTGGCTAAGATTGCTGACTGAATCCAGTCCGGTCTGTTGTTCCAGGCTCTGGACCATTACAGTTTTTACCAAATAGCCTCAGACAGCTCTGCCTCCTGCAGACCCAGACCCTGGGTCTGGAGAGTGGTTCTGCACAGCCACCACCTTCTTCAGCTGATGGAGCGCCTTCAGTTATGGTTGACTCTTCTCAGCCACTTCCCATGTCTGCCCCTCACAGCCACAGCTTCCTTCTGTCAACAGACTCTTGTTTTACCATCCAGACAAAAACCAGCAGCACATCTCCATAACACTACTCAGTTACCTCAGTAACTTTATAAAACTTAAATATGTGTTGCTTTCTGTCCTGCCTGCGGTGCAAGGCAGATCAAGAAGTTTCTCCCTCAACCTACAGTACAATGCCTCCCGCACAGCTGCTGGAGACAAGGGCGAGCAAGGGGGTGGGGAGTACAGGTATAAAGTAGTTTCTTTAAAAAAAAAAGAGCACTTCTCATGGCATTATAAACATGAGCTCCCTTTTAATATGAGTGAGATACCACCAAAGTCATATGCTGTACATTATTTCTATATATATATATATATATATGGACCATTTTATATATATGGACCATTTTGTGGAGGAGCCGACTTTCTCGGCTCCTGATTGGCCGCTAGGCGGCCAATGGAATCATTCTGAGAAGAGGCGCGGAAGATGAAACATCGCTGCGCCTCTTCAGTCCGAGAGCGGGTACCAGCCGGGAGCAGCGCGTCTGCCGGAGAGGATGCCGATGTCATCGCCGGGGACCAGGTGAGTAGGATTTCCTTCCTCAGGTACCCCTGTGGACTACTTTGGATCCTGGACCCCGGATTCTTCAGCCCAGGAGCCCCGGAACCCCGGACCAGCCCCGGAACCAGGACCAAGGCCCCGGAACCGGACTCTTCTGTCCAGGAGCCCCGGAGCCCGGACCCAGGATCCAGGGACCGACCTACGGGCTCAAGGTAGGTAAGTATCAGTATGTGTGTGTTATGTGTGTATTAAACTTTTATTTTTCAGGGTGTCAGTGTGTTTTATTTAACTATTTTTTGTACTGTAGAACTACAAGTGCCAGCGGGCCCTTTTATGCCCCGCATGCTGGGACTTGTGGTTCTCCAAGTCCCAGCATGCGGGGTAGGCTTGCTGGGACTCATAGTTCTACAGTAGAAAACAATAGTTTATATTCTTTTTTTTACACTTTACATCAGCCCGATGCCCACCGCCCAGGGGCATCAAGGACAGCCCTGGACTTTCAGCATGGGCTGGTAAGTCCTGGAGGGGGGGGCCCCCTTCTTTGGGGGGTCCCCACTTCCCCAGGACCCCTGCCCATGCTGACCAGCCAGGGGGTTAATGCTTTGGCCGCGGGACCTTATATAATAAGTTTCCCCCGGCTGTGGCATTACCCTGCTGGCTGGTTGGGTCTGGTGCTGGTTCTTAAAATACGGGGGACCCCTAGTCATTTTGTCCCCCGTATTTTGGGAACCAGCGCCGGACCTTGAGCCTGGTGCTGGTTTCATTAAATCAAGGGGACCCCTATTTGTCGGGGACCCTGTTTTTATGTCACCAGCACCGGCTCAATGAGCCCGGGGCTGGTTATGCTCTGGCGGGGGACCCCGCGCTGGTTTTTTTATTTTAATTTGCGCTTTCCTGCAAACGTGCGATTTTCAGACATGAAAATCGCACATTTTCAGGACTAAAGACATCGCACCAACTCGCACCTATTCGCACTATTTGGGCCGTTTTTCGCATCTCATTAAATATGCGAAAAACGGCCCAATCTTGCGGTTTTAAAAAGGGCGAAGTGGTGCGATAAAAAAAATGCGCATTTATCTCATCCCATAGAATGTCACCCATTGTGTTAATAGAAATAAAGTTATTTGGTCAAAATACTTACAAGGTCACACAACTGACACAGTCAAAATGCCAATATGTAAAATGCAGCCATTTAAAATGTTGACAGGTCAAAAAGTAAACATGATTTTTTTTTTTACTTTTTTTGGGTGGCTATATTGACATAGGTTGACAAGGACACTGTCTAATTGTACCGCGTCCCTGTGCCCACTTCACTAATATATTCCCCCTCCAAACCCACAGATACGGTATGAGCAAGTTGGTTTTAAAGAAAAAATGATGAAAAACTTATGTCGACTTTTTGACCTGTCAACATTTTAAAAGTTGGTATTTTGGGCATTTTGAAATATTGACCACATCGATGCAATTAATCTCTGTATTTAAAACTGGCAGGATTTTGACCATCGGTCAATTGTGGTCGGTATTTTGACCATCGGAATTTTGACTGTAGATAAATTGACTGCATCCCAATTTTTTTTTTTTTTATAAAAATACCCCATCATTTTAAACATTATATTGGTTACTTTAACAAGTAGATTTTAAGTCTGCCCATCTTTACATGCCTCAGTTTTCCTAAAGTGCTTTTAATTATTTAGCCAAGGACTAATACAGTTGGCAGCATCAGCCTTAAAAATCTCCACAAGGCAATCCTGTCTGTAGACTAAATATTTTCTTTTAGATATTGCACCAACATACATTTCTGAAAATAAATTGTGAATGAGAATATGCTGTCCAAAAATCTCTAAAAAACCCACACAACATAATTGTAATAAAATAAAGTAAACATTTAAAAGAGTTAAGTAAATATTTATTTCCTGAGCTAAAATAGACTTTGCTGAACGTATTAAACACATCGAAAATTCACAAAATGTTCTGAAAAAGTTCGACCTCATCCTAGATTTTCCATACATATGTATTTAAACATACATTTTTTTTTAGGCTGCAAAATAATATTAATAAATGATAAACACGCAGACAGTGAGTGAATTTGAGAAGCTTTCAAAGATATAATGGAAGTTCATGTACATTTGAGATTAGGGGGATGGGCCTGCCAGCTACTATAATGGTGTTTAGAAATAAAAAGTCTGTGTTATGTCTAGTGGCCGGGTGTTTTGTGTTAAGCTGACTCCAGCATTCTACCATTTCAATTCAAACCGAAGTGCAAACTTTCATACCCAGGCTGTCGAAGGGATTTTGTAAGCAAGCCAAATTTACATTTCAGATTTGAAAGCAAGGGCAAAGGTTCGTGTTCACAGGTTTGAGATCATGTTTAATATCACATGACAGCTTTGTCAAACACCATAGAGTTAAAAAGAAGGGAAATACACTGTCTGGGGTTGAGTCATTAAGAAATCTACGAAAGTCTACTTTATTATTTTTAAGCATCTTTTTATTTGTATAGACTTTTATTTGTATAGACTTTTATTGCTTTGCATTTTTTTGTGAGCTTTATCTGTATCTGAACAAAAATAATGTAGATGCAAATTTTAAAACTGTTTGGATTGCTGGAGGGACGTGATAATTATGGTTTCACCCCCCACACACATTTCAGTGCCCTTCAGCTATGACCTAGGTTGAATGCTATCCAGTGGAGTAATATTTCAGTCATTTAGCATCCACTGTTTAAGCAAAAAAAAAAAAAAAGAGTTCCGGTTGAAAACCATTGGTGTTAAATTTTCATTCACAACCACAGCCGTGATCAATGAAACCATATTACTTAGCTAGTTAAATGATTTTGCTTACAGTGGTTTCAGTTACCAGCTCTCTGCATAGAGATCGGTGCAAAGGGAGGGGGACAGGGCACAGCTGTATTTAATACTAACTTTTAAAATGTAGGTAATGTCGGATTATATAAGATTTTATATATTTTTTTTAATGATACTTACGGAAATTATATTGATTTTAGAGTGTACTGTAGCTAGGTATGCTGGATCTTGTAGTACTATAATCTCTAGAAAGTTGCACAAACATGCTATTTTGATATCTATGAGGGTTTTAAAATGAAGCCTGTGAGTTGCAGGCATCTATGCTACAGTATGTATGTTGTTGGCTTTTTAGTTACAATATTATCAAATATATATATATAGATATATAGATATAGATATATATCTATATATCTATATATATATATATATATATATATATATATATATATATATATATATATATGTTCTTTCAGGGATACCTGTTATATTATTAGGTACTTGTTTCCTAGCATGGCCACAAACGCGTCGATCGTGTACCTTAAAGTTAAGGTACACGATGGACGCGATGGACCCGATTTCCTTTGAAATCAGGTCCATTTTGCCGGCAAAGGCAAAATCGGGGGCATCACGTCGGTCGCGTGCATTAACATGGCCCTCGACGCGACCGACGCGATGGACGCGATTTTGCCATAGACTTCAATGTTAAAATATTTTTAACATTGAAATCGGGAGCATCGTGTCGGTCTTGTGCCATTATAATGCCACAAGACCGTGAAGTTATGTGAAGCTATACGCGTCCCCACGCGGGGCTCGCTGTGCTCGCCACGCTTCGGGCTCGGTGGCTCGCTGCGCTCGCCACACTTTATATTCTCAACTCCACGCCGACGTGGATAGTAGGGGTATGAAAAGGTCGGAGGACACGCACCACCGCCCCTCGCAGGCTCGCTGCGCTCACCACGATTCGGGTTGGCGTCAATCGTGGGGTGATGTTGAGGGGGGGAAATTGGGGGTCTGGGGAATACTTTACATTGAATCCAATGTAAAATAGGGTCCCATGTAAAATCACATTTGATTCAATGTAAAAATCGTGTCGATCGTGTCGGTCGTATCGCATGCGATTTGGTCGCATGCGATGCGACCGACGCGATTTTTCCGACACGATAACCCCGATACAAATTGGTGTGGCCGTGCTAGGAAACAAGTACCTATTATTATTATTATTATTATTATTATTATTATTATTACCAGTTACTTATCTAGTGAATACATATTCTGCAACACTTTACAGAAAATATTTGAACACTCACATCAATTCCTGCCTGAGTGGAGGGTACGATCTTTATTCCCTACCACATGTACAGGCACACACACGTATATTCTAGGGTTAATTATGTTGTGAGCCAATTAAACTTCCAGTATATTCTTCCAGTATATTTTTGGATTGTGGAAGGAAACTGGAACACCCAGAGGAAACCCACAAAAGCAGGAGAATGTACAAACTCTGCACAGTGCTGTCAGGCAGTAATGCTAACCATTACACCATCTGTGCTGCCCATTATATATCAACATTTCAGCGCTTTAACTTTAAGTATATATCTCATCCTTTAGTCTTAGATTTAAACCCTCCAGAGGCTTTAAGTAATTGAGCTTTACACTTTCCAGTCACAAAATGTAAAACTTTAGACACATTATATAAACTTTCCATTGCCTGAATAACTTGTAAAAGAACAAGATAACACCTTTGAGGTGACATATATGCCATGTAATGCCCAAATAAAATGGATCAAAGTAATATTGGCCTTTTCTGTACTTTTACATGTTGTAGGGTTCTGCTCTTATCTTCACACGTTGGCATCTATTTTAATGCCTTTCCACCTATTGATCTGGTCTAAGTACAAGAAGAAACCTCAAAAAAAGATTTGTAGGTTATTCTCACAGGAAAGTTTATTTGATATTATATACTGAATTTTTAAATTTTCCATCCCTATTAATAATATAACATTATATAGAATTGTATGATATTACATATCTTGTCTTAAATATTTCAGGTCAGTTATTGTAACTTAAAAAATATAATGATCAGACTTTTTTTACATTTAATTAAATTGAGATCTTGGGTCTTTCTGAAGCTATTATATTGATTATCTTTGAAGTTCAAAATGGAAGCTTTTTATGCATTGCTGTTGATACATTATAGATCACATGCTTTCGAAAATGAAGATCAAGATGGGTTTATGGACAGGTTCTCCAGGCATTTGATAGAGATCCAAATACTGAATACAAGTGAAATGTATTGTCATGCATTTATGAAAGCTAATCTTCTTTAACCTTCATTGTTAGAATTAATACCTGTGCAAGAAATACTTGTGGTGTTCCGAACTCAAAAGACCACCTAGCAGAAATAAAGGCTCATGTATGGTAAGAAAGTCTATTGTCTCATATTTATATATCATCACTTATTTTCTTTCTCACCTTTCCATTCTTCTGACCCATGGCTTACATTGATAGTTCACTGTAATATACAGCCCACCTATAACCTTTTCAATCTGGTGGACCATTATGCAATAATTAACAATTATCCTTGTGTATCAATGCATATTTTCCTTTAAATTATGAGCTTGCAAGTAGGGCCTTTCTACCACTTGGGCTGTCTGTAACTACTCAGTTGGTCTCATCAATCAAGCACAATGGAACTTGCTTCTCTGTATAAGACACTGTTAATAAAATACATTTCCAGTCCTGTCAAACGATGAGCTAAAACTTTCTGATGTAAATATTAATCATACGACTGAGATCCTAGACCAGATTTTTTTTAAATATATATTGACTGATTTATTGACCATAAATATTATTAAATATGCATAGATTATTAAAAGGAAAGTAGATAGTAATCCAATTTGTGGCAATCTAAATCATAATTTATTATACGGTTTCATTCAAATTGTTTATACCTTGTGCAATAATCTGTAAAAAATGATTGTAGATGATTCCATTACCATTCCTGAAAACTAATTGGTATGGAAATGATGATGTTTTTAACAGTTTTTCACAAGAGATAAATATAATACATTTGGGGGTTTTATAAAAACTTTGATAAGTATTTTAGAACATTAGGGGTATTCAATTCATGTTGGATTTTTCACCAGTGGGAAAAATTGTCAATTTTCTCCAGTTTTATGGGGGAATCATTAGTTTAGATTACAATTATCACTGATGAAGACTCTTCAAGCTGAAATGCATTGGATGCACATACATTAAACAGCATAAGTAAATACGTGCACATACTTTACAAATCTAAAATGTAACATGGAATCATGATATTCCTTGAGCAACTGAGAACTGGATTAAAAGGAAGGACATAAAGGGGACATGTTCATTGGGAACCCTCTCCCAGGGCACTATCTTGATAAGCACTTGGTAGGGAACAAGCACTTAGGAGGGGAGTTATAACTATAAATTTTGGGATTGCTATAAAATGAATCGTTACTGGAACAAGCTGTTTTCGTATTTAAATTCTCATTTTCAGGTTACCCTGTCTCTCCATACTAAAGCTTGCTTATGTATTCATTTTTCGGATTGGTCTGGCATTGCTCAACACAGGCAACTGTTCCCATTACTTACTATTATGTTCATGATTTCCAAAAAATGTATAACACTGGATATCTTGCTCTGGCCTTTCTGTTGATGAGATGCATAGGATGACACTTCAACAACTTTATTATGACTGCAAGTACCTGTCTGCACAACCCCCTTCCAGGGTCATGCAATTTCACAGAAAATGGGACTTTATATATCTACTACGGATGTCGACATTCAGTCTAAAATCTACCAATACTCAGAGTTACAGTCCTGGGCTATGCTACGTTTATCTACTCAGATGATTGCCTGAGGTTTCCCTATGCTGGATACCCATACACCCTCTTCTCCCCTATTTGGGTAACTTACCTAAAGTACTTATTAAAGGTTTGACACTTATGTTCTATTTTTATTGATGCTTGTACTCTATGTCTCTGTGATATTCTCAGAGCCGGTGCTAGGGTGTCCGGCGCCCTCCTGCAAACCATAAATTTTGCGCCCTTTTACATTGCCATTGCAACAAGCTGCAGCCCGATTGTGGAAGCATATGCAACATGCAAGCCTATGGAGGATCTCGGGTGCATGTACATCTCAGTGCTGTGTCCACAAAATGTTGCAGGCACTAAAGGTGCCCATACACGCTGCGAGAATCGCATACGTTATGTGCTAGATTGCATCGCACGGCATGCATGCAATGTGTGTGCGATGCGATCCAAAAGCAGTACAAAAAGTATGTGCAGCACATACTTTTTGTACTGTGCGATGCCCGCAGGAGCGCACATCGCATCGCACGCTGCTATTGCAGCGTGTATGACCACCTTTAGGCACATAACCCAGCCCATTATTTATAAAGTATCTAAATTAATATAAAAAAATCTACAATTATTAAAAAAATTGTTATAAACATGTATAATAAAAGACTCACTGTTCTTTTGCTGTTTAACTCTTGTGCAGTCCCTCCTCTTATATCTGCGTAGGCAGGACGCTGAGGACACCATTACACCCCTCTCGTGACTGAGGGGAAAAGGAGGGGAGAGAAGGAGGAGGTGGAAGAAGAGGAGAGGAGATAGAGGGGGTGGAGTGTTGAGGACTGGCAGTGGCACTGGCACAGCACACTGAGAAGAGGGAAGGAAGGGCGGCGCTGCTGCCTGTTCGTCATTTGTTTGACAGCTGACAGATCCGGACATGACATGTCATCCAGGCATTCACAAACAGCGCTTCATGCCTCAGCGCAAGTGTCCGTGAGGAAGAGGGGGCAGGTCGCAGGAGGAGGACAGTGTGTGCGCGGTGCAGGGAGCAGCTATTTATACTGCCGCCCGCCAGCTGTCAAACAGGCGCTGTGGGCGGCGTGCAGGAGGCAGTGACAGTGAGGGCTGAGACAGCTTTAGCAGAGCAGGGAGACAGCGCCTTTTCAGCATGGCGCCTTCCTGCTTCGCAGGAGTTGCTGAGTGAGTAGAGCCGGCCCTGGATAGTACATACATGTCAATACAGGTCTATCCATAAGTGTATTTCACTAGCCCCGTCCTCCTTTCCTCCTCCTCTCCTTTCGCTTTTTTTCTTTTCTATCACTTTCTACATTCTGGTAAAGTTATTTTATCTTATGTCATAGCCATGCCAATTTTCTTATTTGTATTTGCTGTGAAATTACCGCGGATGCCAAATAAATGACTCTGGAACCTTTTGATAATCTCGCTTCATGACTGAGCCCCTTTACGCATGCATATTTCAGGACATGTATTATCCGCCAATTGTTATTGCTGTATTTGGATTGCATGGATGATAGTTGCCATACATTGTGGCTTGACACATTTTAATTGTAATCTTTCAATGAAAATCAATAAAAATTGTCAATAAAAAAAAAGAGAGAGCTATATAATGTTACTGGTACAAATGATAGCAGATTATAACTTCTCAATGGATTTTATTAAACCAGTGTTTCTGAAAGAGGTTTCTACCAAGGGTTGTATTGAGATCTGCAATATCTGCATAAGGGTAGTCCCAAATTTGTATATATGAATTAGTTCTTGTATTGAGACATTTAAAACTTATAGTGTACTGTACAGTATGTATATCCCACTGATGCATAGTGGCTTCACTTGGGAAAAATCCTATAATGACCAAGTAGAAAATGTATTTCCTCACTGAACCTTGACTCTTATATAGCATGTGACGATCATTTTCTACTGTATATGTTAAAATTTTGCGAATGCAACGAGATAGTGTCATCTTTACTTTCTGATGGTTTATTGCACAACAATTATTTTTACAAATACTATATAATTTACCTTGAGGCTACTGTATGTGTATAAGCATACCTCCCAACTTTCAGACAGGAAGCAGGACCTGCCTCGCCGGAGGCCTCCGGGAGCAATAACCAAATGGGGCAGTGCCTCAGATGAAGGGGCAGGACCGAGCACTGCAAACCCTTCTGAGATAGGTAGGTATTCCTCTGTAGGTTCTATGGCTTTACAGGGTTCTGTGAATCACTGTGTAAAAAAAAAATGATGAATGCTCCAACAATAATTGCTCATCCCATCCATTGCTTTGCAATGACTTCCTGCTTATCATCATTTTTTTTCTAACACAGTGATTCACAGAACCATGTAAAGCCATAGAACCTACAGAGGAATCCCTACCTATCTCACCCCCCCCCCCCCCCCACCACCACCACCACCAACACCCCCCCCCCACACACACACACACACACACATACAAAGTTTTGGATTTTTTTATATTTTGGAAAATTGGCCATAATACCATATTATGGTATTATACCATATTAATTAATACCATAATAACATTGATTGAGGATGGGACCCCAGTCTAAAAATAAAATGCATTAATGTTTTATACTGTATACACCTTATATATACCTGTGAACTGTCCCAATTACAGAGGGACTGTCCCATTAATTAGAGACTGTCCCTCCCATGCTTCTCAGTGTCTTCTTGTGGGTGGGGAGACAGTTGGGGGAGCCAGTGATCACTGCTGCTCTGCTATGCATGAGCAGACTATGATCCCTGAATAGATGGTTTTTGCATGCACACAACATCTATTCAGTGCGGGGAGGGTGCTGGGGGATGTTGAGTAGCAGGCAGCTCAGTAGAAGTAAGGGCAAAACAAGAGTTGCCCATCTCACACTTTTCCCTTGGCTTTCTGCCTTAGTGTCCTAGGACCTATTAAACTGAAGGAATATATATAACATTAATAAGCTTATTGAGCTTGATAAAATATCCTTTTGTGTTGCTGAAGTTAAGGCTGTATTTTAGCTCATCTCCCATTGCTGTAGAAAAGCAGTAATTAAGATATACTGTGGCTTTTTTTGTTGTATTCTGGCTGATGACCATAAGAAAATAAAATCCCATTTAACTCAAGAAACCCAGAGACTCTAAAACCCTTTATCAACCCTAAATGCTGATACTGAAATGAACATATGTCAGTTTTATCCTCACAGTGGTGAAAGGAGTTGGACATTCTGCAATCACATCTACACTTGGGGCTGTAGAGGCGTAAGTGGGTTGCAATGGGCAAAGCTCAGCGAGGATATGTGGACTGCACTGCAGGCTGAGCATAATGGGATTTTAGCATTAGTACATCTATTTCCAGGTATATCTTTTGCACTATGAATAGGACAGGTGCAAGTGCGTACTTGTGATAATGACCAGTAGCAAGCCAAACGTACAGATATGCACAACAAAAGAATACCTAGAATTGCATAATGATTATTTTAAGCTTTTTTTTCCATCCAATGCTGGGGGGTATATGCACAATTTCCATTGTATTCTGAATCAGGATCCTATTGCGTACTACTATTTATGAACTTCTATTTAAAAAAAAAAAAAAAAACAGAACATGATCATTTATAAACATCAACTTATGAATTCTGATTGTGAATAGTCAAATTAACATTTTTAAATATGTCAGAGGTTCAATGTCATCTTGACTTCCCTACAAACCCTGTTTGTGCTACTAATTTCAAAACTAATATTTTTAAGAGAAATTAGTTAAATAAAGAGCCTAATATGACCATAAACTTTAGGATAATCTGTTCAATCACCCAACTATTCGACTGGTTGGGGAAAAAATGTGGTACTGAACATGTAAAAATAGTAATTCAGACAAATTGTCTAAATCCGCTTGGTTTAACCAATTAGTCCAATTCTGTCCATTTTTTAGAGTTAGAACTATATGGCCAATACTCATTTGCTGGATGGTTGGACAGATACATTAAGGTGTATGGCCAGATTTACAAATATAAAATAGGGGCATGGTTTGGGAATCTGACTTACAGGTCCCAGGCTACAATAGAATGAAAAACCCAACACAGAATGGAGAAAGTGTTTTTGACATCAGACACTGTGTAAAACATTCCTGCATTGTGATTTGTTGTTTGTAAATGTATGGCTTTTATATTGTGTCATATTCACATACTGATTCCCCAGATCTGTATCACCTTCAGTAACTGCTTATATTAAAAAAAACGGTACTTGTTTCCTAGCACGGCGCCCACGATATTAAGTTGTATGGCATCGCACCGCATCGCATTGCATGCCATATGCCCGCATGCGATGCGATTTTAAATTGTATAAGCCCCTATACGATTATTAATTGTATAAGCACCCTAATGGGTGCTTACAATGTTAAATGCACCCCCACGCCACCCCCACTATGAACGCGAACCCAAAGCATGTCGAGCGCAGCGAGCCCGCGATGGGCGGCGGTATGCGTCCTCCGAAGTTTTCATACCCCCACTATCCACGTCGGCGTGGAGTTGATTTTATATAGTGTGGCAAGCGCAGCGAGCCACCGAGCCTGAAGCGTATTACTTTACATGTATTCCGCGTCCGCTCGCCACGCTTCGGGCTCGCCACACTATCTAAAATCAACTCCACGCCGACGTGGATAGTGGGGGTATGAAAAGGTCGGAGGATGCGTACCGCCGCCCCTCGCGGGCTCGCTGCGCTCGCCATGCTTCGGGTTGGCGTTGATACTGGGGGTGGCGTGGGGGTGCTTTTAACATTGTAAGCACCCATTACGGTGCTTATACAATTATTTACAGTATCTTATAGGGGGCACATTTAACATTGAAAACACCCATTAGGGTGCTTATACAATTTAAAATCATATACCATTGTATATGGCATACAATGGCATACAATGCGATGGTATACAATTTAAAATTGTATAACATCGGCTGCCATCGCGTAACATCTTATGCCTTATGGTATGCGATGCGATGGGCGCCGTGCTAGGAAACAAGTACCAAAAAAACCTCAAAATAGTCGTGAAAGAGGATGGCTTACACAGAAAATGTATTCCTGACCAAAATTACAGTAAATATGGTATTTTCAAGAACATTTACATGCTATGTATAGCAAAGTGATAAAAAATAAATAGTTTCTGTCATTTTCAATAAATTATCTTTCAGTCACTCTATGTCTGGTAAATTATTATTTTTTTTAAATTGCAGTCAATGATATAATTCTATAAACCAATACTGACCATTATATCCTGAAATGTTGAAGGTCCAGTGGTTTTAATTTACATATATTAACATAAATCACACATTTATTTTACTGGTAAAAGTAAATGATATGCAAATAAGTATAACTCATCAAGTTTGTGCGCCTTAATCTTTCGGAGTTGGTCAAATAACTTCTCAGCAGTTGTTAAAGACCCATACAATACAATTATTCAACAAGCATGGGGAAAATGTGTGATTGTAGAAGCAGATTGAAAACATTAAGAAAAAATCAGAGAAAAAGAAAATCTTCAAGAAAGCTATATATATACATCACTGCGTCATGCATAATGTTCACAGAGAGCATCATCCTTTGTGAGTCTCCACTGGCACCATTTAAAAAAAATGCTCAACAATCAGACCACCAACCACGGAGAGTTGTACATACAGTATGGGACCGGTGAAGAAAGCAACAGTTCTGATCCAAATCATTCTAGCAACAGGTTCCTTTGTGTTTTGGAAATGTATGTAGCACATGAAAAGGAGGGGGAACCTCTCCAAATTCCACACACATTACTAATACAAAGGCAGGGAGGTGACTCTACCAAACAAAATGCTTACACCCAGGGCCGGCGCCACCACTAGGCAAATCTAGGCATTTGCCTAGGGCGCCGGCCACTGGAGGGCGGCATTTCGCCCCCCCCCCCCCCCCCCCGTGCCGCGGGGGTACCTGTCCTGCGGCTGTGTATATAAAGCTTGCGGCGGCGGCAGCGGGGGGTCCCTGCAGTCAAGAAATAACGAGCGCTATCTGCCTGGCTACGCGGAAGCGCTTCTGTTGTGGAAACACTGGCCGCACGCTGATTGGCTGAGATTCAGCCAATCAGCGTGCGCCGTGCGGCCAGTGTTTTCACAACAGAAGCGTTTCCGCGTAGCCAGGCAGATAGCGCTCGTATTTTTCTTGACTGCAGGGACCCCCGCTGCCGCCACCGCTGCAAGCTTTATATACACAGCCGCAGGACAGGTACACCCCCCGGCACCGGGGCGCCCCCACTCCGACTCGCCTGGGGCGCTCCGGTGCCTTGCACCGGCCCTGCTTACACCATGAAAATTAAAATGGGCCTCTATGTTCTTTTCTTCCATAAAATTATATTTAAATCCCATACATTTGAGTGAACTTAAAAGCCAATGACATTGCTAAATAACAAATACAGTACGTGTGGTGACCGTTTTTGCACATTGTTAAATGACCATTGCAATGGGAGTAAGACACTAGGATGCTGCTTCTGCATCAAATGACCAAATCTTATATCCTTGTACTTAGAAAGCATACAAACCAATCATTTCCCAAAATGATGTGTACTTAAAAAGATTACTGTGGTTTAGGTTTGGTTCAAATTCCATATTTTATTTTGGTTTTGACAAATCCACCATCAAGTATTTTGGTTTAGATTCAGATTTTTGTGTGGTTTAAGAATAATTAAAAATATGTAATTATTGATAAATATTGACAAATACAGCAAAAATCATGCCATTTTTGGTCATCCAAAATCTGAAAATCACCGTTAAAATCCAAATTCGAAACGCTGGAAGATTTGAACAGGGACTAGGTTCAGATTGGATCTCTTTGTTGGGATCCAGACCGGGTTTTGGTTCAGGTCCACAATATTCAGGTGGATTCAGATATCTGTAGATCGTTACACCAAATGGTTCGAAATGTCATTAAAACTGATAGGAAAAATAAAATGTTGGGGGTCTAGAATATGCGCAATGCTAAGGGCCCAAGCGGTTGATCTGTATCTGCTTCTCGTGACCATGCATTTAGTATTAACATGAATCATTTGCTGCTTCCAAACCACAGAGTTGAAAAAATATGTTAAGAACAAGATATACATAGATGACATATTGATGGCCTTTTAAAAATGTCACCTGAGATACGAACATAAACTTTAAGCATTTATGTGTCTTCCTAGTACTGTGATTGATAAGCCTTAAATGCATTCCTTTCTTACATAGAGAAGTAGTATTCCTTATTTAAGAAAAACATATAAAGACACATACATACACTTACATTTAGTGGAGAGTATTAAAAATGCACATTTTGCGCGTAGCTTAAATTACCATTTATTACATTTTTATTCCTTGTCGAAGCAGCTATTGTTTTTATACTTATTTATATATTTTTGTCTGAGATCTTCTGCACCCACGTAAAATAAAATTGAAACATTACGTTATAAATAGGAAAAAATATGACATACACGAATGGTTTATTTCATGTAAAGGAAGAAATATGATTAATGAAATCTTGAATGAAGGGGAAGTCATGCCCTTTAAATATTAGATTTCATTACACTAAGTAGATACTAGGCTTCAGAAAGCAGATACTTTACCTTTGCATTTCTACTTGGTAAATATTTCATGCCTTTGCAATGATCAAAGATGGAATTGTCTTATGTAACCAAAGCAGTGACCAGTCCAGGGTAAGGTCTGTCACTGGATCTATACATTGGAGGCATGAATGTCCATCCACTGAAAAAGGAGACAGCTGTCCGCATGGAATGTGATGTGAGAGCTCTGACCTCTATTGCTCCTATTACCTCCAATATCTTTTTAACAAAGACAGAAGCAATAAGATAGGGAAGTAACCTTGACACTATTAGAAGTATAAAAAAAATTTAAATATGTATATAATACAAGTAATATTGTTACTTATAGTCATGTTATGCAGTGTGTACCTTAAATGTATTCCTTGACTTATACACACAAATCTATATACTGTATGTATATATATATATATATATATATATATATATATATATATATATATATATATATATGTATGTGTATATACACAGGTATCCTGGGTCCTTAGCAGGGTCCCCTGGAAGGAGGCGGCACTCTCATGACTTGTAGAAAGATATTTTTAATTTAAAAGCATAAAGTGCACAACTCAAAACATGCGTCTACGTTTCAAGACCCATTGGTCTTTTCCTCAGGACGTGCGTTTGTTGAAAGTGCTGTGTGCTAGTGAAGAGTAAAGAAAGAATTAGAGCGTTGTGCTCTCTTACCTTATATTCAGCAGCGTGTGTGGCTGCCATTCCCCGTCGCCGTGTCCCGGAGTCAGACTTCCGGGTAGAAGGCTCCACCTGTGTGACACAGGTCGTTGCCTAGGAACCCTGGACGCCGTCGCTCGCTGTTCTCCGGCGTCAGGGGAGGCAGTTACAGTAAGACCAGCTTCCAACTGCTGGATGTGGTGTTACAAAAGTGCTATAAATGAAAATCAAAGAAAAGTGTTATGCGCTGCTGAATCAGCATAGAATGTGATTACAGAATAAGCAATGTATGTGCAGTATTAGGTAAATGGAGAAGCTAAGATTTAACCCTTAATGATTAATTAGTAATCAACATCTTTAGTGTCCACTATCTCACAGCACCTTCATACGCTCTGCCACCAATGTGCTAAGTCTCTCACACTGCACAAAGGTGGTTGAGATTATTCATATTATGATATACTGTACATATGACGTGCTTATGACATGGTCATTGGCATAATAGGGGTAACATATTTTACAGTGGATGTATGTTGTTATCAAAGAACCAATAAAATAAATAAACATATATAGATACAAATATGGCATTATATGGTGGAATTCCTGGGCATATATAGTATGTTAAAGAATTTTGATTTATAGCCAGGTACTATATGAAGGCATTCCAGGCTATTTTTTCATTAAGCCCTTCTGGAGATAATGCGTTGAGTCGGAATATCCATTCCGATTCACGTTTCGTGAGAATTTTTTGTCTATCTCCTCCACATGGTCGATAATAATGCTTTTTAAACTTTCCAAAGTATGGCCGTGTGCCTTCAAGTGTTTGGCCACTGGCTGCTCTATCTTTTCCCCTTTGATGCAAGCCTTTATTGCCAAACGATGTAGGGCCATCCGCTCTCTAAAGGTTCTAATTGTCTGGCCTACGTAATATTTCCCGCAAGGGCAAATTGTATGTGTATATATATATATATATATATATATACAGGGGGGTAGACAGGCGGCACTCTTTTGGGTTTGCAATAAACAACACCAACAAGCAGGTGGGATAGTCGACGTTTCGGAAGTCACTCCTTTATCAAGACAAGAACAAATAACCACAGAAATGTACATACCTATGTACCCCATGTCAGCGTGCACCGTCCAATCCAGGCTCCACCGGAGATTCGTGTCCGCATCCCTCACTCTTCCGGGTTGCCCCGTACTTCCTGCTTCAGCGCGCTGCGTAATGACGCACCACCGCTACACCAGTGTGTATCAGGGTTGCTAAGAGACCATCTCCAGGGCGCTCTGAAAGAGACAGATACATGCTTGTAAACAGTCACCAGAACATCATATATACAGTGTGAAAAAAGACAACAAAAATACCACAATTATATAAATGGCAATCATAAGAGGGGCTCAGCGGTAATGAAAGTTGGATTATAGAAAAATATTAAATGAGAACTGTTCATTAAGACCTTGCGGTCTCATCGTGTCCAATTTATAAATCCAATACATTTCCAGTTGCAGCAACTTCTTAGCTCGATCACCGCCTCTAGGATCTAGGGGGACATGATCGATAATGACGTATCGTAGGCTGGCCAGGCTATGTTTCTCTTGGACAAAATGCCTGGCTACAGGCTGGTCATTATCTTTTTTATTGATCGCGGCTCGGATAGCCGAGCGATGGAGAGCGATCCTTTCTCTGAAAGTTCTGACAGTTTTGCCTATATAGCATTTGCCACAGGGACATTTAATCATATACACCACATGGGTGCTGGTACAGGTGACGGGATGCCTGATCTTGAATTTGGTGCCAGAGAGTGGGTGAAAGAAGAACTTGGTGTTAGTCATCCCACTACAGGTGGTACACCCTGTGCAGGTGTAGCAGCCACCTTCCTTGACACGAGTATGGGCTGGAATTCTCTTAGCAATGTCGGTACGGACCACCCAGTCCCGTACATTGCGGCCTCGTTTGTAGCATGGCATGATAGTAGTATTTTTCAGTTTCACCAGGTCACGATCTTGTTGAATCACCGGCCACAATTTTTTGGATGCCGCTGTTATCATATTATCTGCATCATTGTAGTCCCTCACCCATCCAATCCGATCTTTCAAGTGGTCAGGATCTTTGTTCTTCCTTTTCAGGAGGTCTTCTCTGGAAAGTAGATCCACTTTACTACGTGCATTCACCAATGTGGTATCATCATAACCACGTTGTTTAAATCTGTCCATCATATTAGACAGTTGTGTAGGTAAAGTCTCAGTATTGTTAGTGATGCGTTTAACACGGATGAGCTGGGATAGTGGCAATCCCCTAATCAGGGCTGGAGGGTGGTGGCTCTGGGCACACAGCAAGGTGTTTCTATCTGTGGGCTTTGAAAAAATCGATGTCATGACTTGTTGATTTTCAATGGAGATCTGGACATCTAGATATTGAATAGATGTCTGGCTCATACTGTACGTGAATTTGATGGGACAATCTTGACTGTTGATGTCACCCATCAATTCTCTGAACTCTGTTTCGGTACCCAACCAAAACAGTAAGACGTCATCTATATACCTGGTATATAGCGCAATCTTAGGGGCAACCTGTTGATTAAAAAACAACATTTGCTCGACCACAGACATATAGGCATTCGCGAACGAGGGTGCCACGGGAGATCCCATGGCACACCCCGTTCGCTGTAAGAAGAATTCCTTGTTAAACCAGAAAAAATTTCTGGTCAAGGTGAGTTCCAACAGCTGGACAAACAGTTCAACGGGTGGACCCGCATACTCAGGATCTGACTCGAGGACTTGTTTAGTGGCTAGCAGCCCCCCTATGTGGGGTATACTTGTGTACAGGCTGCTTATATCAAGTGAGCAAAGCCACATTTCAGGAATGGTTTGTTTAAACTCTTGAAGTTTAATGAGGAGGGAAGTAGTGTCCTGCAAATAGGTGGGCAGTCGTTGTATGCAGGGTTGCAGATAAAGGTCCAGCAGTTTAGACACTGGAGAATAGAGAGACTCTCTGGCGGCGATGATCGGCCTGCCAGGTGGCGACTCAAGGCTTTTGTGTACTTTGGGAAGACAGTACAGCAGTGGAGTCTTTGGACAATCAGTGGTGAGAAATTTTTTGGTAGCTTCTGAGATCCATTGCCTCTTGAAGGCATCCTCTAGTACTTTATCGAGCTCAGCTTTATATGTCATTGTAGGGTCAGCATTGAGCACTGGTTGTTCAATTGGGAGTATACCTCTTTCTTGTAGGCTTCAATGTCCCAAATGACCACTCCCCCACCTTTGTCGGCGGGGAGAATCATAATGTCATCATACGTTTTCAACGCTTTCAATGCTTGCCATTCATCTTTGGATAGATTGGGCCGGAAGGCTTTCTGGGTAGCTGCTTCCTTAACCTGTACATCCAAAACTTTAACAAAGCTTGAGATCGATGTATTGGTAGATGGAGGATCAAAGCGTGATTTACATTTAAAGGGATTGTTATCAATAGTTGGCATGATGGCGTCAGTAGAGTTTTTGAAGAAATCTTTCAATTTAAGACTCCTATGAAATCTGTGCAGGTCAACTTTCCACTTGAAGTCATCAAACCGTTGTGTCGGCACAAATGACAAGCCTCTGTTAAGGACTTTGCATTCAGGGTCGGATAAAATTCTATTAGACAGATTGAAGATCAAGGTTTTCTCGGGCGTCCTCGGGTTTTGGTTTCTTCTACCCTGTCCCCCTCTACGTTGAGGTCTTGATCTTTTCCCCTTCCTGCTCGGGTCCTCACTCCGGCAGGCGGTCTCTGCACGTTTTTTGACCCCTGTCGATTATTTCTATTGTCGACATTAGAGGCGGTTGACTCATTGCTCGATTCAGTCTCTGTTTGCCATCTATTTGCCCGTCTTCTAGGACGATCATTGCGTCTGGATGCTCTGGTTGATCCGGAGACCCAAAGATACACTTTATTTTCAGAATAATCTCTATTCACGCGATCAAACTTCGTTTTCTTAAAAGCGACCAATTCTTTTTTAAAAGCAATGGTTTGGGAGGTCAGCTTGTTAAGCCAGTCCTCGCTTTTGTCTGCTGCCAAATTCTCCTTGTGTAGTCTCTCATATTCTGCAATCTTAGACTGTAAAACTGACATCTCCCGTGCCGACTCCTCGATCACTAATGTCATCAAATCTAGAGAGCAGGTGTTGAGTATGGCCACCCACCGTCTGCAAAATTCATTATTAAATCGGCCGATGGTCGGCGAGTTTTTAATCCTAAAACCTCTTGGAATTTTGCGTTCTCTGTAATATTCAGAGAGGGTGATGCCATGCATCAAGAACTCAATTTCTTTTTTCTTCAATTTAAGTAAGCCATTGTATAAATCTTCTGTGGAGGGAGCCTCAGTAGCATCTTGGAACCGTTCTTTGAATAGGACGGAACTGGCTTCATCCTCTGAGAAATGTAGTCGTTCCCCGATAGGAAATGCAGAGCAACTGAATCCTTCACTGTCCGACATAGTATCGACACGGCGGTGTCGTCAGCAGCAATCTGGATACATTCATCCACTTGTATGTCCACTCAATCTGATTACCATACACCACAGTGTAGATAAAAGCAGCTGTCGTTATGCTCAATGCACCAATAATATGGTAAATAACGACGGTTCACACTTGAATGTTCCAGTCTTAGAAGCGAGTATATGCCAATACTCGTGTATGGCGGGTGCACAGATCTGGAACACCAACCAGCTGGCAAGGGTTCCACAATGTAGCGGGGAATAGACCGGCACTCCAGCAGGTAATGTAGATAAACGGACCGGGGTGCAGGCACCAAGAAACAGGTACAGGGGGGTAGACAGGCGGCACTCTCTCGGATTTGCAATAAACAACACCAACAAGCAGGTTGGATAGTCGACGTTTCGGAAGTCACTCCTTTATCAAGACAAGAACAAATAACCACAGAAATGTACATACCTATGTACCCCATGTCAGCGTGCACCGTCCAATCCAGGCTCCACCGGAGATTCGTGTCCGCATCCCTCACTCTTCCGGGTTGCCCCGTACTTCCTGCTTCAGCGCGCTGCGTAATGACGCACCACCGCTACACCAGTGTGTATCAGGGTTGCTAAGAGACCATCTCCAGGGCGCTCTGAAAGAGACAGATACATGCTTGTAAACAGTCACCAGAACATCATATATACAGTGTGAAAAAAGACAACAAAAATACCACAATTATATAAATGGCAATCATAAGAGGGGCTCAGCGGTAATGAAAGTTGGATTATAGAAAAATATTAAATGAGAACTGTTCATTAAGACCTTGCGGTCTCATCGTGTCCAATTTATAAATCCAATACATTTCCAGTTGCAGCAACTTCTTAGCTCGATCACCGCCTCTAGGATCTAGGGGGACATGATCGATAATGACGTATCGTAGGCTGGCCAGGCTATGTTTCTCTTGGACAAAATGCCTGGCTACAGGCTGGTCATTATCTTTTTTATTGATCGCGGCTCGGATAGCCGAGCGATGGAGAGCGATCCTTTCTCTGAAAGTTCTGACAGTTTTGCCTATATAGCATTTGCCACAGGGACATTTAATCATATACACCACATGGGTGCTGGTACAGGTGACGGGATGCCTGATCTTGAATTTGGTGCCAGAGAGTGGGTGAAAGAAGAACTTGGTGTTAGTCATCCCACTACAGGTGGTACACCCTGTGCAGGTGTAGCAGCCACCTTCCTTGACACGAGTATGGGCTGGAATTCTCTTAGCAATGTCGGTACGGACCACCCAGTCCCGTACATTGCGGCCTCGTTTGTAGCATGGCATGATAGTAGTATTTTTCAGTTTCACCAGGTCACGATCTTGTTGAATCACCGGCCACAATTTTTTGGATGCCGCTGTTATCATATTATCTGCATCATTGTAGTCCCTCACCCATCCAATCCGATCTTTCAAGTGGTCAGGATCTTTGTTCTTCCTTTTCAGGAGGTCTTCTCTGGAAAGTAGATCCACTTTACTACGTGCATTCACCAATGTGGTATCATCATAACCACGTTGTTTAAATCTGTCCATCATATTAGACAGTTGTGTAGGTAAAGTCTCAGTATTGTTAGTGATGCGTTTAACACGGATGAGCTGGGATAGTGGCAATCCCCTAATCAGGGCTGGAGGGTGGTGGCTCTGGGCACACAGCAAGGTGTTTCTATCTGTGGGCTTTGAAAAAATCGATGTCATGACTTGTTGATTTTCAATGGAGATCTGGACATCTAGATATTGAATAGATGTCTGGCTCATACTGTACGTGAATTTGATGGGACAATCTTGACTGTTGATGTCACCCATCAATTCTCTGAACTCTGTTTCGGTACCCAACCAAAACAGTAAGACGTCATCTATATACCTGGTATATAGCGCAATCTTAGGGGCAACCTGTTGATTAAAAAACAACATTTGCTCGACCACAGACATATAGGCATTCGCGAACGAGGGTGCCACGGGAGATCCCATGGCACACCCCGTTCGCTGTAAGAAGAATTCCTTGTTAAACCAGAAAAAATTTCTGGTCAAGGTGAGTTCCAACAGCTGGACAAACAGTTCAACGGGTGGACCCGCATACTCAGGATCTGACTCGAGGACTTGTTTAGTGGCTAGCAGCCCCCCTATGTGGGGTATACTTGTGTACAGGCTGCTTATATCAAGTGAGCAAAGCCACATTTCAGGAATGGTTTGTTTAAACTCTTGAAGTTTAATGAGGAGGGAAGTAGTGTCCTGCAAATAGGTGGGCAGTCGTTGTATGCAGGGTTGCAGATAAAGGTCCAGCAGTTTAGACACTGGAGAATAGAGAGACTCTCTGGCGGCGATGATCTTTCAGAGAAAGGATCGCTCTCCATCGCTCGGCTATCCGAGCCGCGATCAATAAAAAAGATAATGACCAGCCTGTAGCCAGGCATTTTGTCCAAGAGAAACATAGCCTGGCCAGCCTACGATACGTCATTATCGATCATGTCCCCCTAGATCCTAGAGGCGGTGATCGAGCTAAGAAGTTGCTGCAACTGGAAATGTATTGGATTTATAAATTGGACACGATGAGACCGCAAGGTCTTAATGAACAGTTCTCATTTAATATTTTTCTATAATCCAACTTTCATTACCGCTGAGCCCCTCTTATGATTGCCATTTATATAATTGTGGTATTTTTGTTGTCTTTTTTCACACTGTATATATGATGTTCTGGTGACTGTTTACAAGCATGTATCTGTCTCTTTCAGAGCGCCCTGGAGATGGTCTCTTAGCAACCCTGATACACACTGGTGTAGCGGTGGTGCGTCATTACGCAGCGCGCTGAAGCAGGAAGTACGGGGCAACCCGGAAGAGTGAGGGATGCGGACACGAATCTCCGGTGGAGCCTGGATTGGACGGTGCACGCTGACATGGGGTACATAGGTATGTACATTTCTGTGGTTATTTGTTCTTGTCTTGATAAAGGAGTGACTTCCGAAACGTCGACTATCCCACCTGCTTGTTGGTGTTGTTTATTGCAAATCCGAGAGAGTGCCGCCTGTCTACCCCCCTGTACCTGTTTCTTGGTGCCTGCACCCCGGTCCGTTTATCTACATTACCTGCTGGAGTGCCGGTCTATTCCCCGCTATATATATATATATATATATATATATAGATATAGATATATATATATATAGCAGGGAATACCTTTATGATAAACACTGCATAACGTGAATATGAAGATAGATAGATAGATAGATAGATAGATAGATAGATAGATAGATAGATAGATAGATAGATAGATAGATAGATAATGGATATACTGTACTAGTATATAAATTCCAAGAATTGCTACATGAAATGCAGGGGCATCAGTGGTGCACGCAGGGGGGTTTCTGGGAACCCAGAAACCCCCTCTGACAAGCAAAGTATCTTGGTGTAGGCTCAGGCTGCCAATGTCCTGTCGCAGATGATCTGCTGGGCAGACACACAAGCAGTTTGTGGAAGAAGCAGCGGCGATGGGACAGCAGCAATGGCGGCACCTGCCAACACTCTGTCACTTCGGAGGTTGATATTCCGCAGTTGCGGGACCTCCTGCAGTGGCTAACTGAGGGAGGGCAGCAGTCAGCTGCTCCATAACCTCAGGCAGCAGCAGGTGAGAGAGCGCAGATGCTAAAGCGGGAGGATGAAGCTATCCCGATTATACTATTTTACTCTAAAAGTCCCCCAGGCTGGAGCACGGCACGGTGAGTAAACTGATGCACTACAGTGTGTGTGTGCATTACCTCCACCAATCTCTGGCCCTGTCAGCAACCAAGATTTGTATCCTGTAGTGCACTTGGGGGATGTAGTTATTTTCTCTGCAGCTGCTATTGACTATTGTCTCCCAGAACTACATTTCCCAGCATTCTCAACATCTGGCTGCCTAAACCTGGCTGTAATCGGCTGCTAGTTGCAGAATGAATGCCCAGCCGTACCATAGACATTTCTGTACAACATAACAGTGACTAATAGACTAAAAGTGCAATTTTCCTTATATTATATATATATCATAGTATAGCATAGTATTTATGTAAAAATATAGCACCAAAGCCAGCATCCCGATAAGAAGAATCTCCTCAAGTAAGCTAACCCTCTTCCACTACACCTTTACCCTAGCACTCACTTGCCACAGCCTGACACTGACTCCCGCTGCCGCTGCCTGACTTAGGCCCTCACCACTAGTGTCTACACATTGTCTTTCACACAGCACTACTGCACCTTCTCAATGCGTCCTGAAGAAAAGACTGAAGCAGTCTTGAAACGTTGACGATGTTTGTGACATAATTCCACCAATGTTTCTCATTTGCACTATATATATGCTTTAAAAAGCTGAGCCAAGTGAGTGCCGCTTCCTCCTTGGGGACCTCTAAAAAGGTCACAAGTTACCTGTGTATCTATCGACTACTTGGGAAGGCACCTCGGCGTATTGCATTGTCTTATTAGGAGTGCCGATCAATTGTCTATATATTTATATAGATAGATAGATAGATAGATAGATAGATAGATAGATAGATAGATAGATAGATAGATAGATAGAGTTACGCCATTCATTGCACTTAAAGTATTAAATCCAGGCTAAATGGATTAGACCATAACATTTCTCAATTTAAATAATTGTCAAACACTGCAAGATTGTATCAAGAATACAAACTGGTTAAGAAAGCCATACATAAATACACTTTTATTCAAAACACAAAAACATTTTTTTAAAAAGCAGTGCAAAGTTCTTTTAAGTAATAATACTTTAGTTCCATCTTTTTAAGATAATGTGTGGCTTCATTCACAAAAATCCCACCAAGAATTAAGATACAGTGCTTGTGAATAGAAGAAAACAAGAAAAGTGCACAACTAAGCAACGGGTATATAAATATTCATTGATAAATACTGAGCAGTTTTTATCAGTAAATATTTCCAGGTACCCATTGAACAATTGAGTACATTTGAGAAGGAAGTTGCCTTTTGCGAGTGAACCAGAATAAGGGCCACTGTACATAAATGTAACGAAGCAGGAAAAGCAATAATCAGCAAGTATTTACAAATGCAGCACTCTTACTTAGACACACCCCTTAGGTTGGCCGCCTGGACTGAAGTGGAATGGAAGTTTATTTGATTTAAGTGTATGGTCAGCAGTTTCAGTTGATCTTATCTGATTAATACAAAGGTCAATTGCATTACAGAAGTCAACAGGCAATATAAATGTGGATGTCGTTATTTTATCTTTCAATACTGGAGCTGTACCGTAGTAACACACACACAGCAGAACAATATCCACATGCTTTGTTTTGCTAAATAAATGTAGCTTTACTCATCGACTTTCATCCACAAGCGGTAAATAGAGGCTTTTATTGAGCTTAGTTTCCATATTTATTGGTTTACATATTAAAAATGTTATTCTCACTGAAAATCCCGTTTTGATCAATATAATTGTAATATATCACATTGACAAGATACAGTAGGTGGCAGGGTAGAGTCACACATTGGATCCCGCTTGGTAAGCATTTATATGTCATCAAATACTTAAATAGAAAGGGGTTAGAGATGCTTAAGAACAACAAACTCAGCAACACTGTTCAATGTCAAGTATCAGCTATATAAGGCAAATACATTCAAATATATTGTATATATATTTCATTTAATTGCCATGATATGCAAACTGAAGGCAGAAGGAAAGCATGACATGGCTGTTGATATCAGTTCATAAAATAATTAACAAATCTTTTATAAAAAATGTTTTATGAAGTTTCGGAAGGCAGATGTGTTCGAATTAGGAGAATGGACCGGGAAGATAATCTTTTTACCGGCTATAAATATATTTAAGTGTCACTGTAAGGACTTCTACATTACGTTGCGCACATCGACTGAATACATGACCAAATGACTTTGCTCAAGTTGGAGCGCATAGGAAGAAGTAGTAGAATGGTGGAATTTGCTGGCATTTGACACAAGTCTTGATGTACTATCTCGTATGTGTACTTTAGGTCCCTCTTTTCTATAGAGTATTTTACTCTGCAAGAAAAGCTATTTTTGTTTTCAAAATAAATCCTCACTACAGGGCTCAGTAAAATATAGCCGTCAATCATAACTTAGCCTGAAATGAATTGATGAAGAGCAAAGAGACATCAGTATAACAATAGAGATCTACTTACCTTCCACTTTACATACCATCACAACTTTATGTTTCTATTCTCTGTGCTTATACTACAATACAGAGTTTACCAAACTCCGATATTATAGTTACATTTCTAGGGGTATCTTTGGAACACTGGTGGCTTAGTTAGTACCTCAATCTATTTGATTTAATCATCTGTTTAGGAAACTATGCTGCAATGGCAGAGCCGGCCTTGTCCAATTTGATGCCCTAGGCAAGATTTTTGTTGGCGCCCCCTAGCAGATGATACAGTCATCGAACTTAGTGTTAATTGGGTCTAATCAATGCTTTTAGTGAGCTGTGACGACAAGCAGTGCTAACAGCTCGCCCCCCCCATCCCCCCCCCCGCCCCCCGCACTCAGTGTTTTCACCTCACTGGATTTTTCCAGCAAGGTGCAAACGATGAGTGTGGCCATGAAAACTGCGAGTCTCACCGCTATAAGCAGTAGGCTCGCTGCATTTGCCAGGGCATTAAATACCGCCCAATGTGGGTGATGATAATATATATTAAAAGCAATATAGTTAAAACAGATGAAATGTGTCCCGTGCGTATCGGACCCGACCAGGTGGTCGGATCGGCAGGCCGTCCGACCACCCATTCCTCCAGGCGACGAGGCAGGTGGGAAGCAGGGACGCATGCAATCCATCACAATGAATCGCATGTGTCCCTGCCGCCAGGAAGGTCCCGGCGGATTGCACTCTGTCGGGTGTCCGTACACTGCTGCGAGACGTCGCAGGCAGTATATTGGCACCTTTACTGTCTGTGGTAGTCTTGCTGTGTTCTGTGCGTGCAGGGGGCAGGCTCCTCTGCGATTCTGCGGGCAATGGCCGGGCGAGGCAAGGTGACGATAGCCTGGTCTAGGCTGGCTAGGCCTGCTGGTGCTGGGCCTCGGCTGGGGCCTGTCCTGCCAGTGTCCATGCTGCACCCCCTTTTTCAATTTTCACTGGCTGCTGGCTGCTGCAGCGTCACGCTGGCTGGCTGCTCCCAAATGGTTTAAAACTGTGTGCAACACATTTTTAGAAGCTTTAGCAAATGCGCCCCTATACAGTATGACAAAAGAGTAGAGAAAATATTGAGAATCCTGTAAATAACCTGTCTTACTCACATTTCTATAAACAATTATTTTTGTTAATACTTTTTGTTTCATTTGGTATGATTCATATGTTAATGTCTTTCAAATATACAGTTCAATGAGTTATGTAGTGGTTAGTGCATCTCTAGGGCTGCTTTGAAAAAGATGGGTTTTAAAAAGAATACAATGAGGTAGTAATATACTCCTGAAAATGCATTGGAAAATGCAGTGATAGTTCACTAAATGTCAATGTCAAATCTAATTAGAAGGCCCAGTCTAAGGAAAGAGAAGGAGGTCTTCTAGGACAAGGAAGAGGAGACAAGGTGTGATGTCTCTGTGACATTGTATCTCTAGATTACCTTCACCACTGCTAGCGCTTCATATTTTACCTTTGAGCTTATTACCATTACGCTAGATAACATAAGCGAGTTTATGAAAATAGATTATAGGTATAGTACTTTAATGTAATTTGTAAGAGCCAATGCTGCAAAGACAGGTTTAAATGTAGATGTAGCATTACGCAATACTAATAGTAATCATAGAAATGAAAAGACAAGATAAAGTACTGGAGAATAATGCCGGGATCAGAGAAAAAAGGGATCTCGCAAATGGTGTGTTTACAAAATGACTCTGGTAGCCAGGTCTTCAGGGGGATCTGTCACCAAGGGGAAAGGTTTTTTTTATTTACAATAAAGTACAGGATGTATTTTTACTTTAACACTTACCTGGCACTATTGTATGAGATGTGAACGCAGCCAGGAGTGCACTCATTTATTGTAGTATCCCATATGTTAGTGCCATCCTGCTGCTGCGGAAATACATTCTCCATGTGCTGGTTAGGCCCCCTGGCAGTGATGTTGCAACTGTCTGTGACTGCTGACATCACTCCCAAATGGCCCCACAGATAACATACATATATAATTTTGGGTCACATTTGACTAAACGAAAAGTGCAAGGACATACCTCCTAACTTTGTAGATATCCTGAGTGGCAAGGGGGCCTGGTCTGTCTGAAAGAGGCATGGCTTTGCATGGATGATGCGTCTGCAAGGCCACACCCCCATTTTGCTGCCTTGGGTGCATGGCCAGAGATCTGTGAACTGCTGGCCATGCCCCCTTTCCCAACTGCCCCACCACCACGGGATGCTGGACCATCCTTCAAAAAATGGGGCAATCCTGCAAAATCAGGACAGTTGAGAGGTATGCGAGGAGGGGAACATAGTCGTCCACCAAGCACAAATATGCTGATCTCAGCTTTTGCCATGCTGTGGTTGGGAAGGGTATATTTATATAAGGGATAGTCCTATACTATTACTGGTTGAAGTGGCCAGGTACTGGCTGGGCTGGCAGCCACTGGCAGTGCAGAGCACACACAAGAGAGCAGAGCAGACAGTGGCACTAGAAGGCACTGGCAGTCGCCCCAGCAGCAAAAGAAAGACAGCTCCTAAGTTTTAGCCTAACTAACCTAACAAAGCTCTGCACACAGAGTCTAACTATCCTTTCCCTACTCAGTTCAACTCACGAGTGACAAATGGTGCCGGATGCTCACCGTATATATAGAGGTCCGGATCTCGCAAGAATGACGTTTTGCCCGTGCCCCAGGATCCGAGTCAGGTGGGAACCTCCGAGCGCCGCTCGGATCCGGGCTCGGATAAGTGACATTCCTGATCTGGGAAATCCGAGCCCGCACATCTCTAGTCACAATAGCACATACTGTATATGTTTCTCATTGTAAAATAAATAGAAAATATGTATGACACATGTAATATATTTTGCCTCTCCAGAGCTTAAGCACTCATTAAAAATTTGTAATAAGGAGAAAAAAACATTATTATATATTAAAAAAAAACCTGTAACAACTATTTTGCTGTATATTGCAGACCACAGCTAAATGTGCTCTAGCTTTACTCGCTATTATAAAACATTGGATACTACAATGAAATGCTTAAATTTATGAGTTCAGGATAGAAAGATTTAATAGGAACTTTTTGAGTGACTGTAAAAGCACTTGCTTACCATATGCTTAGCAACGCAGGCACCAGATTCAGGGTCGGGGGACAAAATAACATTTCATTGTGGTGCGTATATATAAAATATATCAAATTAGCAGTGTTAACCTGTAAGAATTTTTTTTTTATCAATATTTACACTCTTTTGTGGAGTAGTGGAGTCCCCAATGCCAGCCTAGCTTTCCCTGCTAACCAGAGGTGGTTGTGTTCAGCTCTGGGGCTGGGTTACCTCTAGCCGTGGCTTCCTTTCTCCGTGCCGGGTGATGGACATCGGGAGGTGAAGTGCACCTTCTGGTGGATTTCGGCATGTGCTAAGTACCGTGGCTCCTTCCGTGTGCAACAGGGATAAGCTGGAGATGTACCATGCCGGCATCCCGGCGTGAGGTCTCTCTTTGTGGCTCATGGTGGTGGCGGGAGGATTCTCTGTTCTGCTCAAACGCGTTTCATGCCTTATTTTCAATCTCAGTTACTACATCATCCTAAATAATATTTCTGTTTTGCTGATATCACAGAATTTATACCAAAGGATTGCATCACATTCTCCTTGAATTTTGTTACATTTTCTGTGTGTACTATTATTATGGCAGGGCCGAAACTAGGTGTTTCGGCGCCCGGGTCGGCAGTCATTTGGACGCCCCCCCCCTCCCCCCCCCCCCCACAAAAAAAAAATCACTGCCTTGGAGAAGGTTAACTCCGGCTCCTAGCGCTGCAGGGCGGTGGGCGGGAGGCAGATTTTGAAAAGACTTGCCGGACGCTGATTGGCTGAATTCAGCCAATCAGTGTCCGGCAAGACTTTTCAAAACCTGCCTCCCGCCCACTATCCGGCAGCGCTAGGAGCCGGAGTTAACCCACCAGTCCCCGGGACCCCGCTAGGACCTGGCGTTAACCCACCAGTCCTCGGACCCCTGCTGCTCATCCCAGGGACCACGCTGCCGGGATACCAAACTAGCGCCCCCACCCTCCAGCGCCCGGTGCGCGTGACCCCCTAGCCCCCCCCCTAGTTACGGCCTTGATTATGGAATGAGATTATATAACCAAACATTTTAGCTCACACCCCTTTCGCACATTTTTTCTTCAATATATTTTATCTCCTCTTCTGAAAAGATTTTCAGTCATTCTAAATACATTATGCATCCTTTGGTATAAATTCTGTGATGATGTCATGAATTATATTGATGTATTCATGCATGCTATATTGACGTGCTTATATATTGCTGTAGCAGCATTTTTGAGAAAAAGCAGATTAAGCACGTTTTCGTCATTTATGTTATGTATACTGTATATATCATTTTTCTTTTTTGGATATTATTGTGTCCATTTTATGTATATGTATACTTTTGTATGTATTGCAAATTAATTTTCCTGAAACTGCCTTAATCAGATTGAGAGTCTCTATGTGCTTGAATAGCCATTAAAAATAAAATCAGAATGTGCTCCAGCTGGAGCAATAGGTATATTAGACACACCATCATGTTGGATAACCACACCCCCTGATGAAGTCCCACAGCGATGAACGCGTTTCATCCGTGTCCGACAGACAATACTGCATGCAGACATCTTGGTTCACTGAACTATCGGCGGTGCAGCAAGGCTGGTCCCAGTCTCTCCTGCTGGCGTGGTGCTTTTGTGGACGTTCATTCCATCTCTGGCAAGCTGATTGCTTTTAACTTTAATGTATGTGAGCATTGTACACAAGTAATATTGTTTTATACGTATGCTGATTATGTGCTCCCTCTCCTTTTTCTTGCATATATCCATTGGGACAATGGAGTATTGGTCTAGCTCCTTGGAGACAGCAGCAGACATACATCTAAAAGGACTCATTTGACTGTGCGCGTTTGGATTTCCATTATATACTATATGTACTATATATAATGTTTGTGTGCCCAATGATCCTTTTTTGAAAGTAATACTTTTGCAAGCCAGTTTTCAGTTTATTCATGGTTAAGTGGTGAATTGAAATCGATTCCAAAAATATTAAAAAAGGTGTGCTGCCTGCTACAGTATACTGTATGTGTCTTGGGGGGATAAAGTTTGTTTACCACCCAGGGTGGTGGAATGCAAAGATTCAGTTGTAAGTTCTGTAGCATACATATTTGGTACTTGTGTAGTTTCACATTGGCAGCCTAAACTATGTTGTCAGCATAGCCCAATGGCTGCCTAGAGTAGTAAGCGTAGTGTCTCCGCGGCAGCCCTGCGTAGTTAGCGTAGTCACCATTCTGTCCCCGGCATCCCTGGCAAGCCTAGTGAGCTCCTCTCACACAGCGCCGGTAACCACCAGATCCCCTGCGCTGGTAGACGCCGGTGTAGAGGGGATCATGTGGGCGCAGGTGGAGAGGCGCTCCACCTGTCTGAGATGCAGGAGCGTCTCAGACGCTTGTGCATCTCAGTAAGTATTGCGGCAGGGTACGGTAACCCTGCCGACAGGGTTAGGGGTTCGGTAGTGCGTGCATCTCCTGCACAAAGGGGGGGGTGCGGTGTGCAAGTGCATCTCATGCACAATAAAGGACGCATTTGCCAGTGCTCTATGTTACATACTGTCTAATGCCTCCATTTGAAATCCTCACTATCCACGCCAGCCCGAAGCGTGGTTAGCGTATCGATCCCGTTAGGGGACGCGGTCCGCGTCCTCCCGACTTGTTCATAGCCCTACTATCCACGTCGGCGTGGAGTTGATGTGGAGTTTTATAAAGTGTGGCGAGCCACCGAGCCCAAAGCGTTGCAAGCGGATGCGTATTACTTGACGTGTATTCCGTGTCCCCTTGCGGGGCTCGCTGAGCTCGCCACACTTCGGGCTCGGAGGCTCGCTAAGCTCGCCACACTTTATAAAATCAACTCCACGCCGACGTGGATAGTGGGGCTATGAACAAGTCGGGAGGACACCTACCGCGTCCCCTCGAGGGGCTCGCTACGCTCGCCATGGATTACTTGACGTGTATTCCGTGTCCGCTCGCCATGCTTCAGGCTTGGTGGCTCCTTGTGCTCACCACACTTTATAAAGTCAACTCCATGCCGATATGGATAGTGGGGGTATGAACAAGTTGAGAGGACGCATACCGCGTACGCTCGCCACACTTCAGGCTGGCGTGGATAGTGGGGGTCTTTCAGGAACACATTCACAACTGTCATGTCAGGCAGGTTAAAATGCTTAATGGTCCTGACCACTAAAACATTACCACCCCGTTTTAATGAAGCTAAAATTATTGTCCTTCTAAAGCCTGACAAGGATCCCTACTTGGTCGGATCCTAAACTAGGACTTTAAAATTTGACTAAACTAATGGCTAATCGCTTGCAGAAGTACCTACCCCGGTTGAATTTACCTAACCAGATGGGTTTTGTTAAGGGCCAAAAGTCTGTGGTGGGCATTCGTGCAGCAAGGGCTGCCATCACTTCAAATCGCCAACACCAAACTCATAATAATAGCCTGATTAATTTGGACGCTGAAAAGGCCTTTGATAAAATTGCATGGCCCCACCTTCTTAGAGTCCTCGCTCACCAAATGTTTGGTGAACCTTTCTGCGATCTCATCAAGGCCTTATACACTACTCCTTCTGCTCAAATGATGGTTAATAACATAATCTCTTCCCCCTTTTATTTGGAACATGGTACTCGACAGGGATGTCCCCTCTCCCCTTTACTGTTTAACCTAGCACTTGAGCCCCTGTTTCGTCACTTCCTTTCCTCACCCAATTTTAGTGGCATTATGGTCGGCTCTAGAGAACTCCGTGTGGTAGCTTTTGCCGATGACATTCTCCTCTTTCTATCTAATACCAAACAGTCTATACCTTACCTTCTTGACACTATTAACAGATTCTCCACCTTTGCAGGCTTCTCGATAAATGACCATAAATCCATATACGGCCAGGCGAGAAACGGCTGGCACACTACCTTCCCATTTAAATGGGCCTCCTCATCTATTACATATTTGGGTATAATACTCCCACCCCACCCCCATAAACTATATGCATACAATATCACTCCCGTTATTTTGAAAATTAAAACTGAACTTGTCTGTGGCAAAATGTACCCATTAATATGTTAGGCTGCTGCAACCTCTTTAAAATGGCCAGCTTCCCCAAACTCCTATATGTGTTACAAATTACTCATATTTTACTCACTAAATCTGATTTAACATCTCTTAATGCTCTTATATCTAAATTTATTTGGAATTCTAAGAAACCATGGTTAGTCATTTCAAACTTATGCAGACCGTTCAGAGAGGGAGAGTCAACCTACCCAATATCAAGTATTACAACCTAGCCTGTCTTCTCTGCTTTGCGGTGGACTGGATCACTGGCTCTAATATTTTCACTGATGTGTCTATTGACTCTCAACTGTGTCTTCCCCTCTCTCTTGGTTTTCTCTTACACGCATACCCCTCCCAACTTAAGTCTGCCCACCTTGACAACCTTCTTTTATCCTGCACCATCTATGCCTGGAGACGAGCAAGGAAATCTCTTAACTTACAACACTACTACTCACTATCCCTCCCATTAACAGGTAACGTGGAGTTCCAAAATGGTAACGCCTCAACCCCATTTAACGCTTGGCGTTCATCGGGTATCATATGTCTGCGAAACCTCTTAAACACCTCTCATGCCCCATTGACATTTGATGAGGCCGTGACACTTTTACTTCTCCTTCCACACCATAGATTTGCTTACTTACTTACTTTCAATATCTATTTACAATCTGTTTTTTCTAAACTTCAACCCCATGACATCACAAACCCCTTGGATTCTGTTATCCGCACTGGCACCCACTCTATCTCTAATATATATGCTCGCATCCGCCCAGAACTAGACACTGATACTGATCTCCCAGACCTACATAAATGGGCCTCACTAACTTCGACCCCTGACCCGATGTTATTCTATCTACATTTCTCTTAAATATTAAACTTATCCCTTATAGCTCCTACCAAGAAATACTTTATAAAATCCGCCACATGGCCTATTTCTCCCCTAAAAGACGCCACGTAATGGGTGTTGCGGATAGTTCTGATTTCCCAAAATGTCACTCCCCTGGAGCTGACCTCTACCATTGCCTCTTGGCATGCCCTCACATACAAACATTCTGGAACATTGTACATAACTATGCTACTTCCTCCCTAAAGCTACACTTTCAGTGCAATGCATCCTGGGCTTTATTTGGCTATGTAGCTGATCAAATATCCATGCCCAAAAGTGATAAATAACTTCTTGTAATTCTCTCGTCCCTGGAAATAACAACTTCTAGACTCCTCTTTTTGTTTACCATGGATTGGCTGGAAACCTCCCTGCACAAGGAATCTATAACCCCTGCCTTATTTAGATGCTGGGAGAAATACACCCAGACTTTACCGCCTGGTACAAGGTAGGCAATTCAGACCTGTTTCCAATCCACTTCATGGTACACTATCCAAACCCTTCAAAAAAGGACCCCCATTGCTCTATAACCGCCCATAACTGACCCTTTTTTATATTCTTCCTCTTCTCTCTCTATTACAGCTTCTATTTCTCTTTTCCCCTATCTTTACCTCCTGCTGGATGGCTGGATCGGTCAATGGATGGGTTGACGGCTTGGGGATAGGTGCGGGCAGATATCTTGTTTTTCTTCTTAGTTATAACTTCTCTTTCTGTTGTTGATGTTGTTGTGGCTATAGTTACTTTCGCCATTACTGCTTTTACCAATTCCATTTACTGATTATTTTTATTTTATTTTATTATTTTAAATGCTGTTTAGTAGTGGTCTCGCTGTGAATCGTATATTTGGCACTCACTTCAATTGTTAATGTTTGACAGCGGGAGTCACTTTATTTAATCTTTTTTTGATCATTCTACAGTATATTGATGAGAAATATTGGAAAATATTGGAAAATGGTGGATTGTTCCTCAATCGTAATATACTATGCTCTTAATTTCTGTATTTGTTATTATCTCTGATTTTTGAGATTCAATCAAATATATTTTAAAAAAAAAGCTCAATGGTTTCCACACAATGTTATAAGCACTGACTGACTATGCTAACTGCATAACGCTGACTGAATATGCCCAAGAACGGGTGGGAATGCAAAGCTGATACTGTCTGTATTTTTTTTTCAAATTCGCTGCAGCTTATCCTTGTAATGTATGGAGTGATTATTAGACAGCACTTGCAGAATAAATATTAAAATATTATCAAAGAGGCATCTGAAGGATTTAGATCACAGAACAAATTTGTTCTCAATATGGGCACAACCATGTGAACTGCAGGTGGGGCAAATGTAATATGTACAAAGGGTAACTACTGGCTGCTTGATTTTTACACTGCAATTTAGATTTCAGTGTCAATACACCCCACCCAAATTGAACAGGTTTCAGAATAGTTGGGAGCAGCCATTCTAGGTTTGCTTGAAACTTCTTGGGATCCGTTCTAAGACATGTACTGGAAATAAAATACCCCAGGAAGGGAATGGATTTAACTGCAAAGACACATTTTTCCCATTTACAATAGAGGTGATTGGTACAAAGGCAGGAGAGAACCTCCTTTAACTCTACAAAGATGTTCTTCCAGAGCACTGGGGCGTATTAATTTATTTGCGCAAATATATGTAACTAAGATCTATTCTATTACCATGTACAGATGGAGCAGGCTCCATCTTCTCAGGGGCTGGCGATTCTATTGCCAGCCCCTGCCAGCAGCCGGCTCTCGACAGGGGCACACCCGCACGAGACGATTGCATGCACCCCGTGGCTATGGAGCTGGCCACCTGCTGCCTCCCCTGCCACCTCCCCCAGTGCCCCTCGCCGTTCCGTCGCCACCCCCTCCGCGAAGAGGAGACGGGCAGGATGCTGCCACGGTACCGTCCTGAAACTGGGACGCGCATGCGTGTGAGACGCACGTGCGTCCCAGTCAGATGGAGCACCTCTGCGCTGGCGATCGCCAGTGCTGGCATGCTGGCATTCCCCAGCCAAGAATCAGAGGCGCTCCATCTGCAGTGTTTAAATCTGGTTACTGGTGTCTTTCAGTGTGCTGGGACAAACTTTTTTTTTTCTTACTATAGTTGATTTGGTGTTACCCACATGAGGTCACTTCCTGAAATTTTTCCAGGGCCACTTTTAACGGTCTCTGGCACTTCCTATAGTCTCCATTGAATTGATGTATGCTTCAAGCTCCAGAAAGTCTTGCTGTTCGTTATTCTGGACTAGTGTGTAAGCTGTGTATTTCTCCACGGGACACTCCTGCTGAGTTCTACTCTCAACCTCCAGTGCATTATTGTGTGCTTCAAGTTCAAGCCAGCCCTGCTTGATATTATAAGATAGACTCATGTGTAAGCTGTATATTTCTCCAGCAATCGGCAATTCTGTTATGCCCTATCCATAGCCTGCTGCGCATTGTTGTGTGTTCAGATGCCTGCCAGTCCTGCTGAATATTGGCTTCTGTGTAAGCAGTGTACTTCTCCAAGGCTAGCTAGTCCTGCTGAGTACTATCCACAGCCACTTATACATTACAAGTTCCAGTCAGTTCTGTTAAACATCATTCACAGACTCCTGTGTAAGAAGTACTCTCCTCAAGCCCAGTTGAGCACAATTCAGACTTATGAGTGCCAGATAGTCTGGTAGAACTATTACATTTCCTATGTGAACCTGTATACATCAAGCATCAGTCAGACCAGCCAATGCGTTTCACATTTATCTGGATTGTCCTGCCTTCTAGCTTCAGCCTTCTCAGCAAAGACCCTGCTGCAACGATTCCATTCCATTGCAAATATTCCACATTCCTCTCTGTGACAGCTTACCATATATCTTGAAGATTCCATGTACTGATAATTTGTAATATATCATCAGCAGTTACAAGTAACCTGTTACCTGCAAAATCTATTCAGTATTTCCAAGCACCCCTACACCCCTATCTGTTCTGGCAGTTGGTCAGTTTAACCAAATGCATGACAAGTAACAATGACTCTGCATCTTGGACGATGCATAGCATTCATCTACTGTATGACTCTCATGGTGAATTTCTTGCTCCTATCATGTTAATTACACATTGTTCAGTGATGTCACCCGGTCCCGCTGCACATGCAGGTCATTGGCTACACAGCCAATGGGGAGAAATGTGGGACATTGAACTTAAACTTGCCTCCAGACAACTGGGATGAACTGACACCCCTGATCCAAAGGTTTTACTTTTTTGTAGTACAGTAAGTCAAGTTGCATTATTTATCATTGTTTTTATAATCATACATTGGTTGCAGGATTTATTCCATCTTATTGCCGTGTCAGCCTAGAAAACATACTGATTAATGGACAAAGCAAATAAAATGCTCATCAAGTATGGAAAGACCGGCTGTACACTTTAAAATACATCAAAATAATAGTGTCCCAGTTTTTCCTACAACCTATATTAAATATTACAATGTAGCACAGTAAAATACATGGATTTACAGCAGTTGAGATTTTTTAAAATAGTTACCAGTCCATCAAAATGACAGAACAATATAACAGTCCTCCCACTGATGTGGGTTAGTCATAGTAGCAAACCCAACTTCCTTTACACGCCAGCCCCTGGGGTTGATTCTCAAACAATTCAAGTTCAATCCTCAGGCGTGACACCCTATACTTAAAAACAAACAAACAAAAAAGCCCCAAGGTGCAGCCAGAAACCTTGATGCCTCTCCACAAATGAGAACCACAGATAATCCTCAGACAAGTGGACATGTGACAGAGAACAATGGCGGATGGTGCTGGTTTCCGTTTTCAAGCTTTTCCAGTGTTAGTAAATCTCGACCACAATGGATTTGTAGCAGAAGAACATGCGGAATAATAAAACAAAAAGTGGTGTACGGTGAAAAAACAGAAGTATATATTATTACTTTATAACCCTTAAATATAATGGCAAACGCTGAAATAATTGCACGCCAACACAAACTTGTAAAAAATTAATGACAATGCTTTACGTGAAAGATAGCTTGATTACAGGGATTTGCAAATGCAGACTAACACAAGAAACATAAAATCAATTGGCTTATACTTAAACAATAATTCTAATCAAATCAAAATGAAAACCTATCAAGGACAGTGATCAGCCATTAAACCTCATTCATAGTTACCTCCAGCCTCCGTGGTGCCTGTTCTTCTTCAACTGCCTGCCTCTTCCTTCTCTAGCTCTGATATTTATACTTTACTCACAATTAGTTAATTAATCATAAGCATTGAGTCTTATTGGCAAGCTTTGCTTTCAATCATATTGTCATAATTCACCCATCACCCAACTTCCATCTTACTAGGAAAAGATTCAGTGGCCTTGAGGTCTACGCATGTGTGGCCCTCGTACCAGGTGGTTTCTCAAATTGTTGATATATATACTGTACAACCAACTGTCTGCCCTTCTCCACTATACTGTAAACATTTAATCCTTGAACTTAAAATAAAAATCAAAACAATTTTCTACATGAAATCACTTTTCAACACTATTCTGAATCTTCAGCCATTTTGAAATGTCTTTTATGCAAGTCATAGTAGAAAAAATGGTTGTTTTTGATCCTCACAAAGTGACCCTTATTGATGTGAAAATAAACCTTTATAGCACGACACCACCCTGGAATGTGTGAGTTGGATACCTTCTTCATTCATAGTGGTCACACCCTGTAATGTGTGAGTTGGATACCTTCTTCATTCATAGTGGTCACTCACCCATTTATATATCTTCTATCTAACTTGGTTGCCTTACACCACTTTTTGTTTTATTATTCTCATGTTCTTCGCTACAAATTCATTGTGGTCAAGATGTACTAAAGCTGGAAAAACTTGATAACGAATAGCAGCGTCATCCTCCATTGTTCTCTGTCATGTGACACCCTATACTGAATATGAGATTTCATTTTATTCAATACATAAGGACCAATGCAATGTTGCACTCCGTTTAGGTGCATGGAACTATCTAGTCATCTACTGGACTACTACAATCTCCTACTCTCTGGCCTTCCTGTCAAACACCTCTATCTACTCCAATTTATCCTTAATGCTGCTGCTCGGCTCATCTTCCTCTCCAAACATATTCGGGACCATTCGCATGGGCCATTTGTTCACATGGGGACCTATGTCGGGTGTATGTGCAGCCGAATTTCTGCGCATGTGTATAAGCCAGGTGCATGTGGACACGGCGAACAGTCAGAACCTAAGACAGTGGATGGGGGGTGGCGACAGATAGTCGCGCCCATGGGAAAGCCCAGCATTTCATGGGCTTTCCCATGGAAATTGCCCAGTGACATGGGTGCCAGTGGTAGGCAGCTGACATCGCCGGATGTCAGCTGCCTGCCCACTTTCTGCTGAATGCCCATGAATATTTAAGGTTACCTGAGAGTAAACTTAGATGTGTGTGGGTCTTCCACATCACTCGATGGCTGCTGACCATCGAATTATGTGGGTGTTCCCCCACAGCCTGCGAATTAATGTTTATTTAAAACATCCATTTGCAGCCCCTGTGAATGTACGTGGCATGTGAGTGGGGTGGGCATATCGTCATTTGCCAGGTGCCATCTGGTGGACTCGCAAGGCTGCGAATTTGCAGCCTCGCATATCAACAGCATAACCCCCTATGTCCACCTCCCCTCTCCCACAAGCCCTACACTGGCTCCCCTTTCCCTTCAGAATACAATTCAAGCTCCTCACACTTACTTACAAAGCATATTTTTGCACCTGGGCTCACAACTCACTAGTTCCACCTCTTGTCCATACAGTATCTCCCATCCGCAGTTCTGCACACCCACGCTGCTGCGCTGCTTAAAGAATTAAAAAACCCACAGAAATGGTGCCGGTGGCCCCATGATCCCGTTGGGCCCCGGTGTACTGTACTGGCTGCACCGGCGGTAGTTCCGCCCCTGCTCTAACCATAGATGTCCCATCACCATGATCACTGCTCTTTTACACCAGCCCTATCCATGGTGCAAGAGATCCGCCTGTGTAGGGAAAAAGTCAGCAAAGCCACAGTTCTGTGTACATATGCCCACTAAGGGTCTGATTAAGACCTGCCCGCTAAGCACTTGCTGCCTTACGAGCAGGTAAGTGCCGCCCACTGCCCCACCAAACACCCGCCCTCCACACGAAGTTAACCGGAGTACCCAGAGGAAACCCACGCAAGTACAGGGATAACATACAAACTCTGCACAGTTAGAGCCATGGTGGGAATGGAACCCATGACCTCAGTGCTGTGAGGGAGTAATGCTAACCGTTACACTGTCCGTGCTGCCCTAAATGTAAAAAAACAACTCATGAAGACCTTTCATGTGTCGATGCTTCGACCAAGTTGACAATATGCATGTTGACCATAAGGTATAGACCTATTGACTGTTGACCTACCTCTGTTCCTTACACTAGGGCGATTCCACAGCAATTTGGTAACTTTTCATCCAATTTCGATGAGAAATTGGATGTAACATCTCAAAATCGAATGTGTTTGACATCAGGTCCGATGTGATGTGCGGTCCTGTGGGCATTGCATCAGAGCCTGAAGATCGCACAGGCTGCACAATAGATATACCGCATCGCCAAGGCTTTCAGCAGGCTTTGGCTAGTATTGCATATGATACATCGCATGCAAAAGAACTGCATACAAGGCCTGATCGCTAGGCTGCATATATTTGGAGCCTTGCATGCAGGTTAGCACCACCCTGGTGAACGCATGGACAGTGGGCGGTCCCATGGGATTGCGTACAAGCCATCACAAGACATCAGTCACCCGCCCTGCCTTCGTCCCGCTGCCTGCAAATTTAAGTCCGTCTCCACTGACTTATATTTGCTAAGGAAAATATCAAATGATTTCTCCTGCAACGGGCACATGCAAGGGGATGTGTCTTCGTTACATATCCACTCGCATGGTTGCGAGGGGATATGACGGCGGGGGTGGCGTATTTTCGCGGGGTCAACCAGAATTAGGGCCAATATTAAAGCTTGTCATAATGGCTTAAAACTAAATAAAGCTAATACATAGCCAAAGCTTAACTGCTGTATAGAAATGTTACCGGCATGGATGCAGTTAAAATTACTTCTGGCATTATCACGTTGACTCCTAATGACCCTTTTTAGAACTTATGGTCAAATAAGAAAATGAGGAAGGAAGTAGCTGGAAACATTCTTTGTCAGCCTAAGATAAGAAATGGCAGAGACTGGTCAAACATTTGCATGGACAGTTGACAGTTCCTTAGGGTGGTGCCAGCTGTTTCATCCACAAGTGGAAACACCAGTAAACTTTTTTTTTTTTTTTTTAAGTGCAAAAACGAATATGTTTTACTGTGACCAAAATGGAAAGGAAAGAAAATGCAGTAGAGCAGGAGGTTCCTGGACACAACCACCTGCAGTGCTTAGCTGGAGAATGATGGTTTCAGTCTCACTTCAGCAGAGTTGCAGTATGGCACCATTTAGAACTGTCTCATTTGCCTTGTAAGTAAGCATGTCTCACACTCGTACACAGATGTTCTGACTAAAAGTGAACACGTATAAATATGTAAATACTTCCTGAACCCATTAATTGGTTCCAAGAAATGTTTTTATGCAAATAAAATGCTGTAAGATTAGAATTGTAAAGATTTACATAATATTAATCATTGTTTCTTAATACCTACAGGAAGGGGCAGTAAAATATAAGTAGCGAAAGATATAGCATGAAGATGATAGTGTACACAAAAAATCAAGACAAAGCTACATTGAATTTTTTAATTCATATGTTCTCAATCATACACCTCGCATCAATACGCCATGGGCCTTATTCTGGTTCATTCGCACCCTTGCGAATCAACCAAACCCTACCTTGCAAATGGTTAGCCCGCACCACCCATTCGCACGCCGAGTTAGTTCGCAAGGCTTACGAACGGATGTTTTACATTAACGTCCATTCGCATGCCAGTGGGAACCTCCCCTATCTTTCGATGGTCGCCGACCATCGAATGATGTCAAAAGCGCCCGCATATGTAGGAGTGGCCCAGACCACTCTTACATATGAGAGAAGAAATGCAGGGAAGTGGGCGTGCAGCTGACATCAGGCTATATCAGCTGTCCTCCCCTGTACGTGCGCCACGACCGCATTAGTATATGTACGCCAAGCGTTTTAATGGCAGGGCGTACACATATGCTAATGCCCCAGCCCAGCACCCCAGGAATATGTTTTAAATATGGCCAACGGAACTTATGCACCATTGCATCATAGCCCTTCGGATATAGGGCCTGATTCAGACTTCGGATTTAGGGCCTGATTCAGACTTGCTTTGCACAGCTAGCGATCAGGTTGGCCTCCAACCTGTTCCAGTCAAATTCTGCCTTGCGAATGAATGTGCTCTCTATATGGATGTGTAAGGCTGCACATTCATTTGCACCGAGCGAATATGTCCAGGTCCCATTCTGAAGCGGCTCACCATCGAGTGACTTTTACACTGGGCACCAGTCATCACAGATGCCGCATAGCCCAGGACTTACTTGGCGGCTGCTATGAATACAGATACATCCTGTCTGCTACTTACATCACACACCTTTCCCTAACAGACTTTGGCACGCCTGTGTTTACCCAGCGTGGGCATTCTACATTAGAACTCCCACCCGCTGCCTCAGTTTAACTGCCTGAAAAGAGGAGTATCCTAACTGAAAGGGGGTGTGGCTTCACAGGGTCACCCATTTTCATCACTCTGGGGGCATCACCAACATCTCCAGAGATGGAGACAGGGCTGTCTGTAGTGCTGGTCCTTTATCTGTGACTGTAGCCCAGTGCTTGTAAAGGGGAGTACAATGGGTTTTTGTACTTAAATAACCTTAAAAATTAATATTGCATTTGTATCTGGAATAAATGTTATTTTACATGGAAATATCTCCTTTTTATGTATTAACAACTCTGCCCATAGTTAGAAAGACTTTACTGTATAAGAATTGGCTGCTGTTTCTCTAGCACATACCACATAGCGCAGGCGGAGCTTGTGGGATGTGTTTCTGTAGCACATACCACAGAGCGCAGGTGGAGCTTGTGGGATGTGTTTCTGTAGCACATACCACAGAGCGCAGGCGGAGCTTGTGGGATGTGTTTCTGTAGCACATACTACAGAGCGCAGGCGGAGCTTGTGGGATGTGCAGGCGGAGCTTGTGGGATGTGTTTCTGTAGCACATACCACAGAGCGCAGGTGGAGCTTGTGGGATGTGTTTCTGTAGCACATACCACATAGCGCAGGCGGAGCTTGTGGGCTGTGTTTCTGTAGCACATACCACAGAGCGCAGGCGGAGCTTGTGGGATGTGTTTCTGTAGCACATACCACAGAGCACAGGCGGAGCTTGTGGGATGTGTTTCTGTAGCACATACCACAGAGTGCAGGCGGAGCTTGTGGGATGTGTTTCTGTAGCACATACCACAGAGCCCAGGCGGAGCTTGTGGGATGTGTTTCTGTAGCACATACCACAGAGCGCAGGCGGAGCTTGTGGGATGTGTTTCTGTAGCACATACCACAGAGCACAGGCGGAGCTTGTGGGATGTGTTTCTGTAACACATACCACAGAGCACAGGCGGAGCTTGTGGGATGTGTTTCTGTAACACATACCACAGAGCGCAGGCGGAGCTTTTGCGATGTGTTTCTGTAGCACATACCACAGAGCGCAGGCGGAGCTTGTGGGATGTGTTTCTGTAGCACATACCACAGAGCGCAGGCGGAGCTTTTGCGATGTGTTTCTGTAGCACATACCACAGAGCGCAGGCAGAGCCTAGCCCCTATGTTACCTTTGCAGCACTGGATGCACTTTGCAATATGCCGGGCTCTCCATGCTTTCCGAAACGTTTCTATTTTATCAGGCACATTATGCCAGAGTACAATTTTTGGTAGAAAAAATAATATTTTCAGCATATATTAATTTATTATACATCTTGGGGGTTATTCTGGTTGATTCGCTCGGATGCGAATTTACATCCTTGCGAGTCAACCAGATCCTGCCTTGTGACTGGTGGTACGCTGGCCCACCATTCGCACAGCACATAAGTTTACATGGCATGCGAATGGATGTTTTACATAGACATGCATCCATTCTGCTGACATCAGCTGCCTGCCCCCCAGACCCGCGCCACTGGGAGATGGGAATGCCCATGAAATCCTGGACATTCCCATGGGCTGTGCCCCCCCGCCACTGATCCACGACCCCCCCCCCCCCCCCCCCCGACTGCATTTCTAGGTGCAAACAGTATGGCGAACAGGGTTACTCAGCTGCCTGATGTTGTCAAAAGTGATCTGATGTTGCATCCGTAGACACAGCACTGGATCACAACTGCATGCAGAGGGCATTGTACCAAGCACCTCCTGCTGTATTTCCCTTTCTGTGCATCGAGTAAATATAAATATTTTTCCATGAAAGCATTAGAGTGATGTACACCAGATTTATATCAATTTGACATCAGCACCTTGGCCCTTATTCTGGTTGGTGCGGACTTTACCGCATACTTACGGATCGCGTCTTTACGGCGTCTGCGCATGCGTGGAGAACGCTACGCGCATGTGCCACGCCTTGACTCGGTACCAGTTCGGCCAAATCCCGTCCAAAACTGTTCACCGCTATCAGTCGGGAAATAGGGGCGTATTATGGGCGTCATGCGGAATGACACATGGGCGTAGTTTCAAAGTGGGCAAAACGGGGCGGAAACATGGGCGGACACGGGGGAGTACACTTATGTTGGGGGGCGTACATTCGGAAACCACTCCGAATGCACGCGATCAAAAAGGCCAGAAATGTGCGGTGTCCACAAGTGTACTATTGCTTTGCGGACACCACTCGTTCATGCGGTAGGCGAACGTACGCCTAATGACTACAACCATTAACACCTGAACCCAATAGAATCTACTCCTTTACTCATTACTCACTAATAGGCCGCTTGTCAGTGCTTTAATTGAAACCATTGCTGCTTCAAGGAAACCTTAGTAATCCCCCACATATGCTGTACTTGTCCCACACTTAAAAACTGCTAACAATGGACATGACTGAATCTTAATACTATCAATACACATGTGTATTAGACATGTACTCATGAAACCACACACATTGATTCCAATTCCAAATAAGCTGTTTTTTATGAGGATAGGTAATTGAATAAGTGGGTCATGTGATGTATTGCAGAAGATACTTCATAGTGGGTTGTTTGGCGTAAATACTCCGCTTACGGGCGGTAGCACCGCTTGGCTCCCGTTCGGATGCGGTATTTCCGAGCATACTCTGTAATACTCTGTAATACCGTGCAGAATCGGAGTGTTTCTCCCGCACACGCATGGTTTGTATGTCGTCCGTAAACACGCCCTGTTCTTAAAGAGTCAGTCCGTCCGAATGCGGAGGACACGTGGGCGTTTCTACGGACGCATGGCCGCATGCGGCAAAACACAGTGGCGTGCGGACCGCTCCGTAAGAATGCGGGAATATCCGCACCGATCAGAATAAGGGCCCTTAAGAGGGGATTCAATTGATTGCACCAAATTTTACCGTTAAAAAAAAACATGCATTATCATGCCTTTTTGCCCCATGTTTTTATCGAGCAATTCAGTGGATACCCTTTTTCACAGTAAGATTTACCTGCTATCATGTGAAACATACAGGAACCAGGATATGCTCCTGAATCCATGCATTTATTGAGGATTTTGTTTCTCTTGCCTCTGAGCAGGTGAAATATAATTCCAGATAGTGCCAGGCATTGGAGTTAACCCTCCAAGTGCCAAGTAAATTTGTCAAAATAGGATTTACAATTTTGAAAGCAAACATTATCATCATAATGACCTGTAATGATTACTTTATATAGGAAATATTGGGTGATATTTGCATGAGAGATTCAGAAAGTGGGAAATTTGGTAAGAAATCTCCAGTTTTTCTAAAGTGGCAATTATTTACACTTTGCCTGGAGATTTCTTACCAAATCTCTCACTTTCTAAATCTCTCATCCTATAAATTTCCCCAATAATGTTTTTTTACTCAACATTTTTTATTTGAATTTATATAACAAATGTGAGTGACCCTGGCATTTTTAGTGGATATTTTGCATATCTCACAGAGATGTTGGCATTCAGGTAAAGATAACTGGGGAAGATTATAACTGAGCCACAGAAACGGGGACGTTAAATTGAAACTTTGATGCTGGAGGTGGGGGGGGGGGGGTTGGAAATATGGCTAGGGTCATGAATTCCTTTACATAGTAAATCAATGTAAATGAAGAAATTATTACACCGGCAATTTTATAACAAAGTAGATTGGGAAGGAAAAGTGAATGATCTTTATTACAGAGATTTAATCTTTGACTCGTGTTCACCACTTAAATGTCAAAATATTTCTAATATTTGTTGTCTTATATCGACAGAATCATTAGAACACATGTAAATTTGTCTCCTTGGGGCAAAAAAAAGTGTGAATGCAATCTAATCTTCATCATAAGACAAACTCATGGGAGATCATATGCTGCAAAAGAACTAGATGTAAAAGAGAAGATTATGATGGCATCACAGACTAGTTTACAAGCCAATAAAACTCATGGCAAGCTATGGATAAAGCAAGACAGTGAAGGATGGTTGCTGTCTGGTTCTATTCTCTACAAAATAAATGGACTTGACTATATTAATATCTTTAAAAAATTGCAGGGTTATGTGATAGGATCAGAGAATACATAACTGGCATCATTTATGAGTGGCTGCTACTAAATACAAAGGCCATGTTGGGTGTGCCCTGTATTGATGACCTCATAAGTATCTGGGAGATGTTTACATTTAAGTGTAATGAAATGGTGTGCTGTGTATATCTGCTATTGTGAGGACTTGCAGAAAACTAAGGGCCATGGGCAAATACCCCTCTGTTTCATTTGCTATAAACACACAATATCCGAAGCAGTGCCCTTTAGCACTAAGTACTGATAATCAAAATAATAATTATAAACTCTATAATCTAACCCAAAATCGAGGTGCTTGGCATACTTTTGGCAAAAAAGATACCAACACACCAACCAGCGTCCAGGTGACCTTACCTCTGGTGGGTACCCAAGCACCTCTGTTTTGCTCTATGTTAGATTACAAAATGTATTATAATAGTCTGCTCAGCAGTACTAGGTACAATAAAGTGTGGATATGCATTGTGTGAGGACATGAAGTATATGCCAGTATCAAGGGCAAGACCTTTTATGTCCTACCTCCCAGCTGGTGTTCTAAGCGTTGGTAGTTGCCTAAAGGCAGGATGCACTAAAGGAGAAATGCTGTATAAACCATCAAAAACCCTCAGTGTGCAATGTAACAGGCCAGGGATACACAGTTGGAGCAAGTGGAGTTATGTAACTCGGCGCTTAGTTTCCACCTACCAATCTGTAGTCTTAGTCTCCACTTGATGACTGCTGGCTCCTCTGCAATGCACTGTGTTTCAATTGTGTAGGCAGCCAATAACGATCAAGCCGGGAGATCGAAATGTACTGCATGCATAGCTGAGGTCATAAACTGGTGGCTGGCTGGCAAGCGGCAGTATAGGGCTGCAGTATAGTAACAATTAACAAAATGGGGGGGCACGTGCCTTAGTGCACCCCCCACCACCACCACCACCCTTCCTCCCTATCTCCACCAATGCCCACCTGCAGCGTATGGAGGTGTTGTCCAGTTGCTTTACTTACAAGCATGACTCAGACCAAGGCTGTGTAAATGACATAGTTGAGGTAAGTATTCATAGACATGTGAACTATGATGTGGGAGAAACAAAAAGGAACAATTACATATTTCAAACAGGTGAAACATTAGATCCTGAAAATGACCAGCTGTAAAGAACACTTTCTCCGCTCCTGCGTGTCATTTTTAATATATGTTACTACAGTAGGTTGTGTTTTATTTATGTTACAATAAACTACGTGTTCCAAAACATTATACAAAGGCAAATTGGAACCCGATTCAGTAATTAAGCAACATTATAATTTTTTTTTTTTAATTATCAGTCTGTTTGAAATGTATAAAGGCGCAAATATTCAAAAATATTTATTGCCTTTTAAAATTAATATTTCACTTTAAAAGGCACAAATGTTGTTTACCATGCTGTTCAATAACCGCATCATTTTTTAAATAAGACCTGTCTAGTGCCTTTCCATCCCTACTGAGAAACTACTCCTCACTATCATTACCTAAATCTTAAGAGATCCGTCCTCTGCAGCTGTACACTCCACTGTGTATTGTATACATAATGAAATACCATTAAACTTATAAAATGCTGTCACATGACAGAGGAAATAGCAATCTGAAAGCTGTGATGCTTCTGGTTTATCACCTATCCTTTATATAATCATTTATCTAAAACCTGCTTTTCTCTCTAGGATAAAAAGCACTATCCCCTCCTCAAAAACCTTTTTATTTCACTCTTATACAAATTAAAGTAATTTTCTCTTTATAACATAGTGTTTTGATGTGAAATTCAATTTTGAGAGGCAGCTATTCTTCAGTAAAAACAGCATTGACAGAATCCCTATTGAGAAGATACTAGGGAAGGAGGGGGAAAGGTCCCTGTAACTGGATGCTGCTGCTATTAGAATTGGTGGAAGATGGCACCCTGGTGTCCAACCACATCCTGTCTCCTTGGTACCAAAGCAGAGATTTGCTCCTGTCATGAGAGGCAGGTGTTTATCTAAACCAAGGGTCTCAGGAGTGCTCAAGGAATGCTGGCAATTGAGCTGAATGGCTACAACTGATGGGTTTTAAAAGCTGAGCAAGGCCGTGGAACCATTACTGGCCACTTGCGTTATGCAGCCTGTGTGAGATGAGGGGGTGGGTGGATAGTGTATCCTCTTTTTTCCAAACAGTGCATTTTTAGCTACAATGCCCTTCATGGAGCATGTCAAGGTCAGGACATTGTGTTCTAGGATTCTATTGATCAGTAACGGAAGATTTGTGTATTAGGTATAGCACATTAACTCATTCTATTCCAGTTACATCTTGACATACTGTATGTATGCAAATATATATACTGTATACCTTATAAATAAAAAAGTTATAGTACTTACGTCCATGGTGGTTTGAAAAATATCAACTGAAATTTAACAAAAGGGAACAACTATTGAATATACAGTTACTTTAAATTGATTGAAGTATAAGCAAACCTTTTATTTTAACTAAAATGCAACATAATTACATTAAAAGTAAGACCAGTTATGAAAATGTACAAAAGTGTACACTACATTTTCATTTCTATCGGATCCTAAACTGTCATAAAACTAGAACAAGATGATCCAATTTATATTTAGAACCAAGATATGCATTTATTTAGTTTTCTATAACTTTCTTTTGAAAATCCTTCTTATAATATACTAGTTAGAAGTCCATGAAAATGACGGCTCCTGCAATGTACTTTCACTTTGAACTGTTACAGTTTTCACTTTTACTTTTGAGCTGTGACCGTTTTTAACCCACAAACCCCGACACCAGTCCCTATCTGCCCCTACCTCCAATCTCTGTCTTCGCAAATCTTGCTTTCACTTTCTGTTATGACATCTTTTAGCACAACAAGGAGTTGTTTGGTCTGGTGAGTGACCTCTAGTGGCCAGGTACTCATAGAAGTGAGGAGAAGTCATAGATATTTTATAGGGGGCACAAGTGCAGGGCCTGTCCAGCACATGTGGACTGCATTTGCAGTATGTGTCCTGCATCATTGGATTAACAGTCTGCTGCCATTTTGGAGTAGGGAGGGTGCAGCAATGGCTTCCGTTTCCCAAAACAAAGATGTGTCACACCAGATATGGAGCAGTGCCAAGGCCAGTATCTTCCTCTTCCAAAAGAAATTTACTGGTTTTAGTCAGAGCTGTGGAAACCAGCCAACCATGGGTCACGCAGCCGGCCAATGGTGTCACAGGTGATCTGATGCTGTGGCATCTCATTTTATCAGAAGCCTCAAGCTGCATTATCATACTAGTGCAGTACTGCTGCTTCCCCGGAACCAGCAGTGATGCACTCTGCAACCACGTCTGAATCAGGCCCCTGATGCTGAATGTGACAGGACAATTACTGAAGGGAAAGTTAAAGGGCTATTGGTGGCAGTTGCTGCCCTTGGGCTGCAATATTTAGTATGTACTGTACTGTGCTCACTGCCTGTCCTGGGATAAGCACAGCAATGGGCTTTACAGCTACTGTTACTGGAGGCAGATCATCATTCTTCTATAAACCCGCCCCCAGTTTCTTGTAACTAGCTAATGAATGTCTGGGGGGGGAGGGGGAGCTTTTTATACAAGACTGAGCATTATATCCCAAGTGCATGTGTTTATTTGGGTGGGATGCACATCCCACCACTCATCGCATTCATATGTGTAACATGTGTAACATATGTACTAACATGTGATTACTATGGCAAAGGAAAGCCCTTCTGGTAATAACTGTCCTTTGCGATCAACGTGGCCTAAAGGTGCCCATACACGTTGCGATAACTGCGTGCAATGCGATGCATTATTGGGCAGATCGCATCGCAATGCTTGCAGTTATCGCAACGTGTATGGGCACCTTTAGCGTTTTGGCCTCAGCAGTTCCTATATACATGTGCAGAGGAATGTGGCAGCTGCAGGGGATGCTGGGATATGGAGTATTTCCACTTATCTATGTATCTTTAAATCCAATAGGGAGTAAAAATACTTTCCTTGTCCAAAAATCTTATAAAAACACTGGCAACTTGGACCCCATATCAAGTGGGAGACCTCCGAGAAAACATACAGTCTAACATCAGTTAGAGCATAACAAACAAATCCATAAAATCTAAAAAGTAAGGTAAAATGTACATACAGTCCTCAGTAAAAACGAGGTATGGCTGCTCGTACTCCGGGGATAGGTCAACGCATTTCGGTCATAAGATCTAACATATCAGATCCTCACATGTTTTGTTTGTTATTCTTCACACAAGTAATTTGAGTGAAAAATGTAACTCACTGTTCACATCCAAGAAGCTTTATTGGAAGAATGTTACCACATCCTGTGAGCACTGCGACATTCCAGAAGTCATCTTCTATAGAAGGGAAATCACCAGATCCACTTTAAGGACACTTCTCCAAAAACCAAAAGGAACCTATTGTTTTTTACAGCGCCGGATGAAATGTGTGAAGTATCAGTGGTGGGTTTGGTAAACCCGGGAAAATTTAATCGGCAGCAGTTAAGGGGGCGCATTTCCCCTCCTACACTTATTGTATTGTTACAATACACACATCTCCTTTGTAAAACGCAACGGAATATGCTGCGCTATATAAGAAACTGTTAATAAATACATAAATGTCCCCTGGCTGTGGCATTGCCTTACTGACTAGTGGAACCCAGGACTGGCCCAAGTGCCTGGTGCTGGTTCTTTAAATATAGATGGATATAAGGGTGAAATGTAATAGGTTGAGAGAATAAGAAAGTGAGAGATTTCATAAGAATGCTCCAGTATTTTTAAAAGCGGCAATCATTTACACTGCAACATCAAACTGGTTTTGCAGTGTAATTGATTGCCGCTATAGAAAAACTTTTTACCCCTGTATTTTTGGAGCCAGATTTGTCTCAAAGAGTCCGCAGCTAGGTATAGTTCGGAGGTGGAACCCCAAACCATTTTTTTAACACTTTCTTTTACTTTTAACACACAGAAGCACCCCACAGATCTAACAGATCTGATCCGTGCATGCTTCGTGTTTGGCAGTGTTTGGTTGCCACCAATTTCGGCAGCCAAACATGACTTAAAAACACACAAACTAGATCATGTTGGTAACCAGCCGAGTTGCAACAAATGGTTACATGGGCGCTTAGTAAAACTAGCCCTAAATAACAATGGGGTGGAAAATTGTGTTGAATCAATTGTATAAAATAGATTTCATTACATTTGGTGCATGATATCATATACTGTATATTTGACATGCTACTGTTCCAGGTTCACATCAAAACATTAACATTATGTACGGAATAATTAAGTAAATGTTCTAGTCTGTGATAGTTTACATTTGTATAAAGCTAGAAAACACATTTTTGTTCTCTAATGTGACCTCAGACATCGTCATTTATTCAGATATTACACAAAGGAAAATATACATTTAATAGCATCCTTTGTGTAATATAACAGTGTAAATTCATGTGTTTTATAAATAAGTCATTAATCAGAGCAGGTACACTGGTTGTAGACTGCTACTTGTATCTTAATAAGATGTGTGCTCATTGATTGTATTTAATTACATGAAAACATTTACCAAATAAGTCATATTAAGCATAATTCTCATTTTGACTGCACTCCCAACAATGCTATAGCCGTATTTGTTACACGTGTACTGTTCTGAAAGCTCAGAGTTTAAGGGGTTTTGCAACAAGTAGAGGAAACATTTGGTTACCATAACCATAACCCCCATGTAATGCAACACTAAATGAAGACCACAGACATGTTTAGAGCAAGAAAAACAAGAAAATTTTTCAATTACAATTTTGGCTGTTTATAATGAGCCAAACTGTACATATTTTATATTATACCTACTAGCTTTTTAATTTTGTTCTGTACAAAAGCTTTTTAGTCTACACAAGTTTGCAGCTTATAGATGTACAGGTACCTCCCAACATGACTCATTAACATGATCCACAAAATGCTCTGTTCCTGGACATCTGTGCCCATGGCAGTTGCAGAACATACAAACTCCCTTACCAAACACTGAACAACACCAGTCCAGGACTCACTGGCAGTAATTGTGACTCCCTATTTAAATTTTTGACAGCCCCACCTGTGTAACTGCCACTGGCAAGGAAGTCCAGGTACAGAGCATTCTGTGGGTCATGTTGGGAGGTATTTAGATGTCACTGTCTCTTTAAATACAGTCCAATCACAGTAATGGATCTTCTAATGACAAAGTCAACAGAGAAGGCACATATGGGAGGTAATGCTGGGCAGGGCCAGCGAGAGTTAGGGGTGGATACAAAGTATATAGGCTTTTCTTAATACCTAGTGGGAGACCCAACCTGTCTGGAAACTGTTTAAGGAGCAGTTGTACCAGATTTTGAAGTAGAGACGTCTATCAGTGCGGTTGCCTTTAATGGCTAACCATAAATGGTGACATAGATAGATAAAAGGTAACCAACTATGAAATGGTTGATCAACAATGGTTACACCAACCAATGGTCATCTCTTTTGTTTGACTGATTGGCTGATGGACCAATAAGAGCCTATTGGTGGGGCTTTTTGGGTGCCAGCTGGTGGGGCTATTCTATATGTCCCAGCAGCTTAAAAAAAATCAGTTAGACTTTTCATCGATGGAAAAAGTATTCTACTGATTGGGAATCATCAATGGTTGATGGCCATTCCTATTTTAAAGTAGGCTTCTGTATTACATAAGTGTATACATGCCCCCACACATTTGGCCACATACCTCTGGTGCCTGGACCAGATAGATCTCTTGATGAGTGTGATCCAGCATTGATGTGTTTCTGAGAAGAAATGTCAGCACACAATAATCCGTTGTTCATTTTATATCCTCAGTAATAAGACATTATTAACACTAATTTAATAACATTTACTTATATAGCGCCAGCATTTTCTGTTGTGGTTTACAATTGGGAACAAAATAGTAATAAAACAAGACTGGGTAATAAAAGACAGACATATGTAAAGTTATGTGCAGAATGTATAGATGGTATGTATTTTGGGTAGCATCATTTATGGAAGTTATATAGTGGTTTTGGAATTGGATAATCTTGCCTAAAGAGAGAAGTTATCAGGGAATGCTTAATGGGTACTTGTTTCCTACCACGGCCACACCGATTTCCATCGGGGTGGTCGTGTCGGAAAAATTGCGTTGGTCGCATCGCATGCGATTTGGTCGCATGCGATGCGGCCGACGTGACCGACCCAATTTTTTAATTGAATCAAATGTGAATAGGGTCCATGGGACCCGATTTTACATTGGATTCAATGTAAAATATTCCCTAGACCCCCAATTTTACACCGTAAACCCCACCCCACGATTGACGCCAACCCGAAGTGTGGCGAGCGCAGCGAGCCCACGAGGGGCGGTGGTGCGCGTCCTCCGACCTTTTCATTCCCCTGCTATCCACGTCGTCGTGGAGTTGAGAATATAAAGTGTGGCGAGCACAGCGAGCCACCGAGCCCGAAGCGTGGCGAGCGGACGCGAGGGGACGCTGCGCTCACCACGCTTCGGGCTCGGTGGCTCGCTGCGCTCGCCACACTTTATATTCTCAACTCCACGCCGACGTGGATAGTAGGGGAATGAAAAGGTCGGAGGACGCGCACCGCTGTCCCTCGCGGGCTCGCTGCGCTCACCACGCTTCGGGTTCACGTCAATTGTGGGGTGACGACGGGGCCATATATAATGTGAAATGGGTCATATTGGCCCATTTCACATTTTTTACTATGTGAGATGGACTTCATCAAGTCCATCTCATCTTGTGCCATTATAATGGCACAAGACCGACGCAATGCTCCCGATTTCAATGTTAAAAAATATTTTAACATTGAAGCCTATGGCAAAATCGGGGGCATCGCGTCGGTCGCGTCGGGGCCAATGTTAATGGTCCCGACCTACGCGATGCCCGTGATTTTTCCTTTGCCGGCAAAATGGACCTGATTTCAAAGGAAATCGGGTCCATCGCAGGCATCGTGTACCTTAACTTAAAGGTACACGATGCCCGCGATTGTGGCCGTGCTAGGAAACAAGTACCGATTAATGCTATGTAGCTCGGTGGAACCCGAAGAAATCCATGTAACCATGAATGGGAGGAGGTATTGAGTGCAGCCAGTAGTTTAAATTGGATGTATTTTGAGCCACACAGGAAACATTTTTTATTAAAAATAAAATGTTCCATATGAAAAGGGCCAATATGAATTTATCGCTTGTTTTTATGATATTAAATGGAAGAATAGGCCATGCACAAAAACAGCTGCATTTCAGTAATAAATATATATTTGGTACCACCATATTTTTTACCATTTGTTATTATATTAAATAATTGGTGTTGCTTCAAGATAAGATTTACAACTTACTGTTTAGACACTGCAAAATTAAATTTTCACAAATCAACTAGTATACACTGGAACTTGCAAACTGTTACTTTCTGATTCTTGTTATGTGTCTGTTCTGTTCATACAATTATATTTTTATTATATGCAGTAACAGCTCACAGATTTTAAAGAAGTATTTTGTAGAGTATATGCAAAAAAATCATAAAATGTTGATAATGCAAAACATACTGTAGATAATTTTGCGTGTGAATGCTAAGACATGTCTAATACAATTATTCTGAGGCTTAGGAGCCAAAAATACTTTCATTTTCAGGAGGTGGAACACTGGACCAAGAGGAATATCCAGATATACGAGAGGGATCAGCGAAACATAGAATTTAATGGCAGATACGATCCACTTGGCCCATCTAGTCTTCTCCATACATACAAGCACACTAGGATTTTTTTGATGTCAGGGGCAAATTAATATTACCATTATATTTTTGGAGCATGGAAGGAAATTGGAGTACCAAGCAGGCATCGAAAAATGGTATCCAGATGGCAGACAGACAATGTCTTGGTCAACAGTAAATAGATCTAAACCATATACTGTAGGTGACATATACTGTATATATATATATATATATACATATATATATATATATATACTTTCGTCGAGGTGGAGCGGCACTCAGTAAAGTAAGACTGTAGACAGATATAAACTGCAACGTTTCGATGTTTATTTACATCTTCATCAGGCAAGAACAATATGCACACAAAAACTCTCACCTTATATCACCCATGAGTACACAAAAGCCCGCCTACCGGAACTAAGGACGGCGTCCAGACGCACAGCCGTGACGTCATCAGACCCGTCCCCGTTACCATGACAGCGGGAAAAAACAATACATTTAAAAACATTTGAAAACAAGAGAGCCACGCATAGGAATCATATACAAAAAACATGAGCACATATATTGTAACATTGTAACATAGCCCAATCTTAAAGTAATGTGAAACGATGTTGCTTTTTATAAGCATGACAATATCTGAAAAGATAAGGCATATAATCTATCATTTAAAGCAATAAGCAAATGTTCCAAGATACTTATAGAAATAAACGTAATCCAAGCTGTTCGTTAAGACCACGTGGTGTCATGGTGCCAAGCTGGTGAATCCACCTGGATTCTCGTTTTAATAATTTTTCAGAACGATTACCTCCTCTCATAGACGGCGGAACATGATCAATGATCATGTACCGAAGGGTAGCCACCCCATGACCCGCCTGCAGAAAGTGTCGCGACACAGGTTGATCGCCCACTCCGGAGGTGATGGCATTTTTAATTGCATTTCGATGCATCGCCATCCTCTCCCGGAGTGTTCGATCAGTCTTGCCTACATAACTTAACCCGCAGGGACAGGTGATAAGGTAGACAATGTAACGTGTAGTACACGTCACACGGAATTTGATTTTTATCTCTTTACCACTATGTGGGTGTCTAAAGCTGTTACCTGTCACCAAGGCCCTGCAGGTTATGCAATTCAGACATTTAAAGCAACCTGGCTTTAAGGACAAAAATGTTGTAGATCCTGTATTTACTCTATTAAGACCTGTCACATCAGTGCGCATAACAATGTCCCTAACGTTCCGCCCCCTGGTATAACAGGGCATAACCTGGGTGTCATGGAGGTTTAATGCAGGGTCAGTCCTTACTATTGGCCATAGTTTCTTGCATGTTTGGTTAATCATTTTACTGTGTCGATTAAAATGATTTATCCATGGCATTCTCGCACCATGATTCTGTTTGCTGACCGGAGCTAGCAATCTAGACCTGAGTATAGCTAAGGCTTTACTCTTAGATGCCTGTAAGTCCCGCATCTTATAGCCTCGAGCCAGAAATTTCATAATCATCAAATCAATTTGTATCATGGCCATCTGAGGATCACTACATATCCGACATGCCCGTATAAACTGAGAAAAAGGCAATCCAGCTATCGAAGAGCGTGGATGATGACTGTCGGCATGCAGTGTAGTGTTCCGATCAGACGGCTTCTGATACAGACATGTACTGATTACCCCTTCCAATAGAGACACCTCAACGTCCAAATAATTAACTTTTGCAGCATCGGTGGTATACGTAAATTTGATGGGGCAACTAGTCTTATTATGCGCTAGGATAAAAGACTCCAATTCAGGTTTAGTCCCGACCCAGATAAGAAACAGGTCGTCTATATATCTGACATAGAATTTAATTCTGTCAGATATATAGCAGTTAGAAAAAAACACCTCACACTCACATTGTAACATAAAGGTGTTTGCGTACGATGGGGCCACAGGGGACCCCATCGCTACGCCCGACACCTGCAAGTAGTATGAGCCATCAAATAAAAAGTAGTTGGACGTAAGTAACATCTCTAATAAATCACAAATAAATTGGCTAGCAGGACCCTGATACAAAGGGTGTTCATCAATTAGTTTTTTTACAGCTGCTAAGCCAGTTACATTGGGAATCACAGTATACAAGCTCGTAATCAGGGCCGGTGCAAGGCACCGGAGCGCCCCAGGCGAGTCGGGGTGGGGGCGCCCCGGTGCCGGGGGGGGGTACCTGTCCTGCGGCGCTGTGTATTTCAATCTGGCGGCGGAGGCAGCGGGGGTCCCTGCAGTCCATTAGAAATAACGAGCGCTATCCGCCGGGCTATGCGGAAGCGCTTCTAGTGTGAAAACACTGGCAGCACGCTGATTGGCTGAGATCAGCGTGCGCCGTGCTGCCAGAGTTTTCACACTAGAAGTGCTTCCGCATAGCCCGGCGGATAGCGCTCGTTATTTCTAACGGACTGCAAGGACCCCCGCTGCCTCCACCGCCAGATTGAAATACACAGCGCCGCAGGACAGGTACCCGGGCGGCACAAAATGCCGCCCTCCAGTGGCCGGCGCCCTAGATAGTACTTCTGGTCAACAATACATGGTTGCAAGAGCGCATCGATATACGCTGAAATTTTCTGAAAAAGAGAGCCACGGGCAGATATTATCGGCCGGCCCGGTGGCAACACCATACTCTTGTGAAATTTCGGAAGGGTGTATAGAAGGAGGACCACGGGGCTCACAGGTGTTAGAGCCTCACATAGATTTTGTGTGATCACCCCTTCTATAACAGCCCTATTCAACCGGTCAACCAGCAGTTTCGTAAACCTCTCAGTGGGGTCACCTTCCAACTTTAAATACACATCTTTATCAGATAACTGTCTCTGAATTTCAAGCTTATACGCATCCAAGTCTTGAATAACGATCGCCCCGCCTTTATCGGCGGGGCGGACGATAATGTCGGTGTACCCGGCAATATCACGCAAAGCCCGAAATTCAGCTGCAGATAAATTGTTGTGTTTACTGGCAATACCTGTGGGGACAATAGAATTAGCAACCTCAGAGTCAAGCATACGGCTGAAAGATTTAATAGATGCATTATTCGTGAAAGGTTCAAAAGTTGATCTAGGCAGTAATTTAGTCACCTGTGGGGGAACAAAGTTAGTACAATCAAAAGGTTTAATCAATGCCAGATCCTTTTTACTCTTTTTACCACAAAAATGTTCATGTAGGCGTAACTGTCTGTTGATACGATATTTCTCGACTTCCCAATCAAAGTCACTGAATTTGTTCGTCGGAACAAAGGTCAGTCCACGTCCCAACACTGAAGTTTCCATGGGAGACAATGCACGGGAGGAAAGATTAATTGCAGTTTCTTCTTCGACTGAGGAGGCTTGCTGCTTCTTCCACGTCCTCTGGCTTTGCCCACCTCTACGGGTTAAGCGACGTTTGGAGGTTTGTTTTGAAGACGTGTATGTACCCCTAAAGGGGCCGCAGGTAAACGTGAGGAACGGTCATCGTTGAAGTCAGAGTTGGATGTGCCGGCATCTGAGGAATTCATGTGTCGACCCTGTCGGCGGTTTTGGAAGCGCTGTCGACGGTTGCTATTTTGTGAGTTGCCAACCCACATGTACACTCGGTTTTGGTCATAGTCACTAATCACCTTGGATAACTTCTGTCTCTTAAAGTGGAGAAGTTCTTGTTTATATGTTTCCACCTGTTTGTTAAGTTTCTCCACCCAATTAGTAGAAGTGTCCAAAGCAAAGGCTGGACCATATACTTTATCAAATTCAGCAAGTTTCTCACGGGTTACTTTTAACTCACGGCTGGACTCTTCAATTACGAGTAACATTAAATCATAGCTGCATTTATTCAGGACTGCGATCCACCTTTTACAGAAAAAACTGTTAAAACGTCCTATGGTTGGGCAATTTTTTACCCTGAAACCACGTGGAATACGTTTGTCCTTATAGTAGTCACTCAAAGTTGCAGCATGATAGAAAAAATTTTGTTCTCTTTGCTTCAGCTTTAACCATTCATGGTATGAGTGTTCCAACGAGCGGGCTGGTACATCATCACGCCATTTTTCATGGATCAAAATCGTATCAGCTTCCACATCAGAGAAAGATAGGGCAGTCCCTTGTGTGATCTTTGCAAGGTTAATCGTCTCATGCATACGGTTAAAATCCTCATCGAGGCCTCCTTCAGCCATAGCTTTGGTTCACACCACCACGGACAGAAGAGAAGTTTTTGCCACCAATAATAAACGGATATATATCCAGCGGGTGCTAAAGCCAGAATCAAATGATACTGCACTGTACCTTTGATCCAAATACAAAGTCCAATTCGGCTGCACACATCGCTATCAACACGAGTAGTGTCCTGGTGCCTTCACCATGGTCGTTAGGGAAAACGCCAAATATACTTTCGTCGAGGTGGAGCGGCACTCAGTAAAGTAAGACTGTAGACAGATATAAACTGCAACGTTTCAATGTTTATTTACATCTTTCAGCCGTATGCTTGACTCTGAGGTTGCTAATTCTATTGTCCCCACAGGTATTGCCAGTAAACACAACAATTTATCTGCAGCTGAATTTCGGGCTTTGCATGATATTGCCGGGTACACCGACATTATCGTCCACCCCGCCGATAAAGGCGGGGCGATCGTTATTCAAGACTTGGATGCGTATAAGCTTGAAATTCAGAGACAGTTATCTGATAAAGATGTGTATTTAAAGTTGGAAGGTTACCCCACTGAGAGGTTTACGAAACTGCCGTGGCTCTCTTTTTCAGAAAATTTCAGCGTATATCGATGCGCTCTTGCAACCATGTATTGTTGACCAGAAGTACTATCTAAAAGATACTACAGACTTTCTTAACAAGTTGTCAGCTGTCAGTGAAATTCCTGACAATTGTTGGCTCTGTAGTATTGACATTACGAGCTTGTATACTGTGATTCCCAATGTAACTGGCTTAGCAGCTGTAAAAAAACTAATTGATGAACACCCTTTGTATCAGGGTCCTGCTAGCCAATTTATTTGTGATTTATTAGAGATGTTACTTACGTCCAACTACTTTTTATTTGATGGCTCATACTACTTGCAGGTGTCGGGCGTAGCGATGGGGTCCCCTGTGGCCCCATCGTACGCAAACACCTTTATGTTACAATGTGAGCGTGAGGTGTTTTTTTCTAACAGCTATATATCTGACAGAATTAAATTCTATGTCAGATATATAGACAACCTGTTTCTTATCTGGGTCGGGACTAAACCTGAATTGGAGTCTTTTATCCTAGCGCATAATAAGACTAGTTGCATCATCCACGCTCTTCGATAGCTGGATTGCCTTTTTCTCAGTTTATACGGGCATGTCGGATATGTAGTGATCCTCAGATGGCCATGATACAAATTGATTTGATGATTATGAAATTTCTGGCTCGAGGCTATAAGATGCGGGACTAACAGGCATCTAAGAGTAAAGCCTTAGCTATACCCAGGTCTAGATTGCTAGCTCCGGTCAGCAAACAGAATCATGGTGCGAGAATGCCATGGATAAATCATTTTAATCGACACAGTAAAATGGTTAACCAAACATGCAAGAAACTATGGCCAATAGTAAGGACTGACCCTGCATTAAACCTCCATGACACCCAGGTTATGCCCTGTTATACCAGGGGGCGGAACGTTAGGGACATTGTTATGCGCACTGATGTGACAGGTCTTAATAGAGTAAATACAGGATCTACAACATTTTTGTCCTTAAAGCCAGGTTGCTTTAAATGTCTGAATTGCATAACCTGCAGGGCCTTGGTGACAGGTAACAGCTTTAGACACCCACATAGTGGTAAAGAGATAAAAATCCAATTCCGTGTGACGTGTACTACACGTTACATTGTCTACCTTTTCACCTGTCCCTGCGGGTTAAGTTATGTAGGCAAGACTGATCATACACTCCGGGAGAGGATGGTGGATTCACCAGCTTGGCACCATGACACCACGTGGTCTTAACGAACAGCTTGGATTACGTTTATTTCTATAAGTATCTTGGAACGTTTGCTTATTGCTTTAAATGATAGATTATATGCCTTATCTTTTCAGATATTGTCATGCTTATAAAAAGCAACATCGTTTCACATTACTTTAAGATTGGGCTATGTTACAATGTTACAATATATGTGCTCATGTTTTTTGTATATGATTCCTATGCGTGGCTCTCTTGTTTTTAAATGTATTGTTTTTTCCCACTGTCATGGTAACGGGGACGGGTCTGATGACGTCACGGCTGTGCGTCTGGACGCTGTCCTTAGTTCCGGTAGGCGGGCTTTTGTGTACTCATGGGTGATATAAGGTGAGAGTTTTTGTGTGCATATTGTACTTGCCTGATGAAGATGTAAATAAACATCGAAACGTTGCAGTTTATATCTGTCTACAGTCTTACTTTACTGAGTGCCGCTCCACCTCGACGAAAGTATATTTGGCGTTTTCCCTAACGACCATGGTGAAGGCACCAGGCACTACTCGTGTTGATAGCGATGTGTGCAGCCGAATTGGACTTTATATATATATATATATATATATATATATATATATATACAGTCAATTGTACCGAAGTACCGGGGCGGCACTCAGAGGGCTTTCACAGGTCACAAAAACTGCAGACCACACAGGCAGTAGGTGCTGACATTTCGATAATTTAATATCGTTATCAAAGACAAATAGACATGTGTCCACACTTACCTATATAGGAGAGAAAGATCACCCATGATTGCATCTGCTGCGTTGCACGGCCCGGCCCGTGGCGCTGGATACGTGACGTCACCAGTAGCCGCCGCTCCGTCCGACGGGTCCGTTGCCATGGGAGCGCATAGACGCTAGGAAGAAAGAAAAAGTGAGAGAGCTAAAACAACCAAGTATTCCGCTGTGTCAAAAACGGACAGACTCCAAGCAGGAGAAAGACATGTTACGTATTACTAAAAGATACAAGGGAAAAAAAAGAGAATAAAGCACATAATCAACATGTTATGAACACATGATTAATCTGAGAAAAAATATGATAAATCTGAGAAAGAATCTCACAAAAATAACGGAATGCATAATGACTGTAACAATACAAAACATTATGTGGATTCCTGCAAAATGAAGGTAGGCAATTCATAATCAGAGGAAGCAGCCAAGGGATAGATACTCATTAAGTCCTGCGGGATTGATGGTATTGAGTCTGAAAATCCACTTGGCCTCTAACTGGAGAAGTGTCGGGGCTGCGCGATGGGCAGTTGCGTAGCCCCGACGTATGCGAACGCCTTTATGTTTCAGATGGAGGAGAAGTTGATTTTGTCACAACCTGGAGCAAGAGCACATATTGCCTTTTATGTAAGGTATATCGACGACATCCTGCTGATCTGGACTGGTACTCGAGAAGAACTGGATACAACCCTGCTGCAAGCAAATTTAGGTGATACCCAAAACTTCTCACATTTAGGGAGTATTCAATCATTGGCAATTTCGGTACTTGTGAGTTATCTGGGCGTCCGATTTTTTGATTGTATGCCTTAAGTTAAGGCATACAATCAGATGCGATGCGATGCGATATCGCATCGCATCGCATCGCATGCGACCATCGGATGCGATGACCCGATTTTTCCATAGGAATCAATGTTAAAATGGACTGAGTCCATTTTAACATGGAATTCAATGGGAAAAAGGGGTCCTTTTCATACCCCTACTATCCAAGTGGGCATGGAGTTGGATATAAACCTGTGGCGAGCGTAGCGAGCCACCGAGCCCGAAGCGTGGCGAGCGAAGCGAGCCCCGCGAGGGGACGGTATTCCGTGTCCCCTCGCGGGGCTCGCTACGCTCGCCACGCTTCGGGCTCGGTGGCTCGCTACGCTCGCCACAGGTTTATATCCAACTCCATGCCCACTTGGATATTAGGGGTATGAAAAGGACCCCTTTTTCCCATTGAATTCCATGTTAAAATGGACTCAGTCCATTTTAACATTGATTCCTATGGAAAAATCGGGTCATCGCATCGCATCGCATCGCATCGCATCCGATGGTCGCATGCGATGCGATGCGATGTCCCGATCCGACCCGATTTAAAAATCGGACGCCCGGATAACTCACAAGTACCGCAATTTCTTCATCAGGCAAAAAAATGGCAATGAATCGCCGATTAGTATTCAATCATGGGGGAAAATGGACCAAAAAACAGGCAAAAACTGCCACGAATTTTCAAAAAAATGTGGATCTGCAGCAGGTGCAGATTTTACTTAGTCACCGTCAGCCTCACCACCACCCATGCAACCCATCAAGTTACTTAAAAAAAACACACACAAATATGTATATATACTCTAGATCCATATATGGAGATATTATGAAAAGAGATTGTGAACGTGGCACCTAGAAGTGTGGGTGTGTACTGCTTCATCTGAGAGAATTTTTTTAAATGACTTATATCCAAATGTAGATGAGCCCCAAAGCAGTTAGTAAGAGATACTATACTTGCTGAAGTCCTGGGAAATACTTGCTGAAGTCCTGGTGCTGATGATTCAATGTAAATGTATCTATCTCTTATTTCTTTTTTACCCAAAAATGTAACAGTGAAATGTGGGCTAGGTGAAAGGAGGGAGATTGCTAGATTAATGAGGGAGAGAGGAGAGAGGGAGATTGCTGTTATTTCAGGGAATCTCCTGCAGAATGCAGGAGGGTAGGCAAATATGCATATAGAGCTGCACTTGGAAAAATAACCCAAGATGCCATCAGTGGGAGTCACCTAACCACTGACTAGTTTGCAAAATATACAGAACAGGTCTAGAGGCAGAAGGTGTGAGCGTGCTAGTTTCATGCTGTGTCCTTTTAGCTGGGTTACTCTAACTTTGTGCTGAGGAAAATTACTTGGAGCAGAGAAAATATAACACAACTTGTGTATATTATTTATTATTTGCATTGTGTAATGCCATGTCTCATATCAGCTATAATAGAATACATACATATGACTTTTAACATATATTTGCCAGGCATTTATCTCCCTGTGGCAAGAGTAGTGTAACCAAATGGTAACGGAGCACTAATGGCTGACCTTAGTGTGGGTGTATCAATGGACAGACTAGGCAGAGTATTTCAGGTGAATATTGTGCACTAAGAATGTGGTTTGTGCCAGCACACACCTACAGTGTAACAGCTACAGTATGAGACCTCGTGTATGTATGTCCTATGCAATTTTTTGTACTTATTGTTTTACCTTTGCGCTGTAATTTGTGAAGATACATATTCCCAACCAATAACTGTTCATGATGTGCGTGGAATAAGTTACAGTCACATAACATGAGTATAGGCTTCCAGCGAGGACATAAAATTGTGAAACTGATTGCAGCTATTCCTATGTGGGTAAAACTGTAGGCATTTTGATATTTAACTCTATATATAGGGTTTCTTGTTGCTGTGCTTTTTGTTGGCAGTTAAACCATGTTTTTCCAGATAAAAACAAGCATGGGGGAAAAAAAACCTTTCTAACACATTTCTGATTATATGGAATAATGAGCTTGGTTGTGTAAACCACTAATTCAAAACAGTCTACGGGACGGTGTGAACTACAGTAAAGTAAATATATATGTATGGTTGACCACAAGATATAAATTCTACAAAACACAATGCATGAGCCAACTCACAATTTTTTTCCCCCAAGTTTCTAATTTGTGTGCAAGTGTGTGTTAAGTACCGTTGAAAAATAGTGACCTTTAATAAAGGATTGTATCCTGAGACTATTTTCCCAGACACTATGTGACCTTTCAAACCAGACTGGGGTGAGGGGGTGTGGCGTTTGGACTTTGAACCGGCCAGTTCCCGCTGTGTTGCTGTTGTTTGCCAGGCTACTTTTTTATGGTGTAACAAGGGAGAGGTTCTTTATGCAAAGCAAGCTGAGCTGCCAGCCTCAACCTTTGCAAATCAATTTGTCTGTGAAGACGAGCCCAGTGGAGTGAAAGATAGAAGAGGAGGACATACTTCATCTCTCATTGTGATATCATCGCTTGTGGCACTTTTGTCACTCACATCAATGTAAAAAGGGTTACAAGGAGGGGGTGGGGGGTGGATAAAAAAAAAGTTTTTAACCCTTTCTTTGCAGTTGCATAATGATGAAAGACGATGCTTTTTTGCTTTTCTCCCCATACTGAAAGCCTGACTGTCTTTTGCAAATCCTTTAAATAAGCACAGCTGCCCTCGGATTCTGGACATTTGGCTATTTTCAGTGCCAGCATTTCAATATTAAATTATTGTGCTAAGTATGCCCTAAGGCTGTTAGACCACTTAAATATTGGAGGATAAAAGAATGGAAAAATCTACACATTTTGTTTTTAAATAAATTATTCCGTTAAAAAGCAAAACAAAAGAGCGTTGTTTGTTCAAGGCGACAAATACAGTATTTTTTTTATATTTTTTTTTAAATAAAAGCAAAAAATTGCTTTTGTGCTTGATTTTGAACCTTCTTATTTGAATGGAAATCTGATTGCCAGTGTTTCATATTAGTGAAACACAAACACTAACAAACAAAAAAACAACAAAAAAATCAGTTATTGCATACATATACAATTTAAAAAATTAAAATAATAATTTTTTAAATAAATTGTCTGATTAGAAATATACCCATGCGCATTGATTTTATACAACCAATTAATATGCTTTGTGTGTATCTAAAAACATGATGTTGAAATATTATATATATATTATATACCGCACATGTTTAATGCAAGAAAATAATGAACACTGGGATTATCTAAAAACCTAAAGGTTATAGAGCACTAACTCCCTGCAATTAAAAGAAACAAAATAAAGGTCTAGAAGATGTAAGAGCATCTGGGTGGCGGGTAGCAGAATGGTATATTTTTATAGGATTCATTAATGTTCCAGACGCGCGGACACTTCAAGGGAATAATAACAAAAGAAACTCATGTAAATTACCTGTTTTGGCGTAATGTATTTCTGCATGAATTAAATATGTCTAAACTGAAATTCTGCAAAAAATTAACCCCTTTGCAACATGAATGGTCAAAAGTATAAATAGTTAATGACTATAACTGACAGTGATTATACTCTATTCTGAAAAAAAATAAACAGTGCTAGAAATCAAAGGAAATATTATCTGGGGTTAATGTACGTAGTTTAGGATTCACTTATAGATTTATATTGTCTTTGTGCAATTATGATGTGAATATTCAATAGTTGCTTGCATGTATAGTTTTTTTATTGGGTATATGAGGTGTTCTCATTGGTTGGTGAGCTTAGGGCTGCAGTATGGTGGTGTTGATTGGTCCCATCTGTGAAGCCTGCAGCTTGGAAGGTAAAGTCATAGCTATATACAGTAGACTCAAGTATTTTGCCTGCTAAGCTAGCATTTAATGTTTACCAGTTGTGATTAGCAGGTAATGATTATGTTTAAGTTACGTCTGAATTGCTTCAAGATATACAAGGGCCATTTATCAAAGATAGTTCAACAGGATACAAACCTATTTTATTCCTTGTGGGTCATTTTACATTTCAATTACATTCAAATGTATATACGTAGACTTGCTGCAAAATCTTGGAAATTGTGCTGCTTAAGGGGTTTGAAATTATATAGCACCGGACCAAACGGATTTGCTAATTGATTAATGTGGATTACATACAGATGTAGCCACTCTCATTCAATGCCGGCGCCTACCAGAATGTCCACGCTGGCGAGCGCTGGCTGAGAAGGACTCCATTAGACTGGAACGTGCAAGTGTCTCGCACCCATGCGTCTCCCAGTCACTCGGTGGCTGGGCGGCAGAACGCTGCCCCACTCCACTTCAGGGAGACAGGCAGGGTTAGGGGTGCGGCAACGTGGACCGGCGGCGAGGTGGCAGGGACCGACGGAGAGCTCTGTCAGAACGGAGCACGCGAGTGCCTCGTGCACGTGCACCCCCTTCAAACGGGTGGCGGGGCATGGAGGCTGGTGAGGGGTGCCCTCGCAAAGCTGACCAGCGCTCCATCTGTAGCACCCTCTGGGTGGAGCATACAGCCACCTCCAAGCTACCTTCAATGTCGACGGTTAGGGTAACTTTGCCTGTAAAACTACGATAAAACATTAAGCAATCGCGTTGCATTGAATTCCTGCTATATAAAATAAGTACATTTTAAGGGACCATTAACAATAACATTCTGCTATCAACTTGTTTGCATCTAAAAAGAGATGTAAGTGGAATAGCCTCCCATCAGAGGTGGTAGAGTTAAATACAGTGGAGCAATTTAAACATGCTTGGGATAGGCATATTGATATCCTTACAAAAAAATAAGGATCAAATATGGTTTGAGGTAAGATGTTTAAAAAGGAGCAGACTAGATGGGCCAAGTGGTTCTTATCTGCCATCAAATTCTGTTTCTATGTTTTTATGAAGAGTTCTTCAATAGCTTCATTGAAATAGAGTCTATGGTGCATATAAAAATAGTATACTGGACCACACACACACACACACACACACACACACACACACACACACACACACACACACACACACACACACAGTAGGCAAATGCAAAAAGGGTTTTCCATTTCCCTGCAGCCTGTCCATTGAGTATTACATTAAGTATAAATGGTGAAACAGAGTTGCTGCACAATTACTAAGCCTTGGAGAGGGATAATGTGAAGAAAGATAAATTGATATTATTATCATTTATTTATATGGCGCCACAAAGTTTCCGCAGCACCTAACAATACACAAATGAGCAAAAACAGATAAGGAATTACAGTACAAGACAGTTTAGGACAAGTACATGGTAAATAAGGATAGTTACATCAGGAGACAGGACACTGAAGCAATTATCAGGGTGGCAGAGGTTTATATATTCTAAGAAAAGCACATTTATTTATTTATTAACAGTTTCTTGTATAGCGCAGCATATTCCGTTTCACTTTACAAAGGAGACAGTGATACAACAAACAGGGTATTTACAGACAGTCAAAATGTAGGAGGGCCCTGCCCATGAGGAGAGAGGGCCCTGCTTGTGAGAGCTTACATTCTAAAGAATGTAAAATCTATAATTACCAGACAGTTGGTCCCTAACTGTCATTTTACAGGATATGTTTGGTCATTTAACTTTCACTTTATATCTCTCACTTTATACCTCTCAAAGGATTAATGCATGGACCCCAAAGTGTTCTGTCTGTGTTTTAGTGGCTCTGATACTGTAGCTCAGTCGTCATGCTAGAAAGAGATTCTGGATAATGGCTTACCATGATTATTGGGCTTACATGTACCTCAACTACTGTAATACATGTATTCAGATTTTTTTGAGGAACTGGGTCCTGCGGTCCTATCCACTAAGGTCTCCCTCAGACCTTGTGGAATTGTGAGATAGAAGGTGGATGTGACAATGAAGTCAGGCGCCAGGAGTTAAAATCGAAAATAAAAAAAAATAAAAAATTATTTGTACATGGACAACAGGTTTAAACATAGAAGCATGAAATCTTCTTACCCCTAGATGCTCGAAACGCGTCGAAAGGGACCGGTATTTCCTTACTTTGTTTGGACCTGACCAGTGCTAAGGTATTTGGAGCCATAGGCGCCGAAATCGTGGGAAAGTGAGGAGCACCCACGGCACGGGCCATGGCAGCAAGGTCCCAGCAGCGGATATACCCTCAGCAACTGGGTTTCCTGCGGCGGATGGGAACTAGTAGCGGTATTAATACTGCTGCTAGTTCCCATCTTCTGCAGGGACCCTGCTGCTGACGGCATATCCGCTGCTGGGACCCCGCTACGGCACTGCCAGGATCCCCGACGTGAGCAGCGGGTGAGTCCAGGAGGCAGTGTGGGGGATGGTAGTCTGGGGGGGGGTCTGTGGGAGCACCCACCTGATAAAATGTAAATTGGCGCCCCTGTTTGGAGCCAAACCAGGGAGCACTTCCAGACTGCATCCCTGCCTTCACCATCCTTGCTGGCTACAAATACCCTTAAGAGTAAGAAGATTTCATGCTTTTATGTTAATACCTGTTGTCCATGTTCAAATAAATTTTTTAATTTTTTTGATTTTTGATTTGAACTCCTGGCGCCTGACTCCATTGTCACATCCACCTTCTACTGTAATACATGGACTGCACTTTGTTTGGAGAAGACTATAGCTTGTTACATGCATCCTTTGTAGGTTGCCAACAATCACATATACGCATGCGCAGAGCAGCACCATTAGTCCCCAGACCAAATTCGTATTTCTGCTTGCCAACCTGAATCACCCTCTTAATTAGCATATTTTGTGTTAAGAATCTGGATATCGCTAAAACCTAGACTGTTAGTGCGCTTTGAGGACTGAGGTTGGGAATGCCCGCTCTACATAATGTGATAACATTTTATAGTCAATGAACAATTCCTGTACTGTATTGACTTGTATACCTTTACCATGTGCACATTATTCTTTATTAACCTCACTTAAATGGAATAGACTCACTAATGGAATTAATTGCATCAGTGTAGTATACAGTACATCAGCGCCAAAATTTTGCTTACAGTAGTTAACCACGTGTTACTGTACACAGGGAAATACATTTTCCTCATTTGAACTTTAGCTTATCTCTTTGTTCCTAGCCTGCCTCATTTCACATGAAAGCCTGTACATTAGATTACTGTAACTGTTTGTTTAATAAAACACATAATGTAACAATATTAATGTCACTTGTTTTTCAGAAAAGGTCACCGGCTTCCTTCTTCCCTTATAAATATAACATACACAGAATAAATGCAATTTTATGCAAATTTCGCCTTATGCATAAATTATGCACACTATTTATGTGAACTGTAAACACGATACTAATACTGAACTTGAAAATGCATTTTGTATTGGCTTTCGAAGTTGAGATCATTATTATTTAAATATTGGCGATTAGTGAAATGAGCAGTTTTCAATATTATCCAAAACCGTCGCACTGGCATAATGTCTGCATAATCTTTAACCATCTGTAGATAAAAAAACTTGCCATTGATAGTCAGTTGATAATAGCTTAAAAAAAAGTGCTAAGAATGGAATTGCAACATATGTTGTAGAAAATGTATAATATATTGAAATGTATTAGCTAAACTTAAAATAAACATTAATTAAACTTCAATTTTGCTTGTAATCTAATGAAAAGTACACGAGGTTGAGGATGATAATGAAGAAGGGTAGATTTCAATATGTAGACATGGGACAACAATGGATTCTATTATCTCCTAGAAGGTGCTAAATCATTAAGAAGTAGTGGTTGCTATGGGTAACATCCCATCTGCAATAGAACTATCTTCTTAATATATAATCCCCTGTAGCTGAGATGGACTTATGCTAGGTACACACCAGAACAATTTGGGCTCAATTCCCTCGATTTCAACGCGACTGGATGTAAAAAGTGCAGAATAGTACCTATTTTCAGTACGATTCTGATCCGATGCTCGCCCCCGCTAGTCGTTTGTCCGATTGGAGATTTTACCTGCTGCACTAAAGATTCATTATCTACATTGAATTGGATACTACTCGTGTGCAGATAGATTACAGATCATGTAGTCCAATCCACTGTAGGATCACCGTATGATTCCAAGGAAATAGTTTGACCATCGTTGCACGATCATGGTCGTTCTGGTGTGTACCTTACATTAGAGCCCTCAGCAAAGGCCCAAAATACATACACCACTCCTGATAAGGAAAATGTGGAAATGGTAGATAGTATGTACACTGCAATAAACAAAGTTCAGGATACACCAGTAACAGGACCAAAGCCCCCCAGCATAATAGCCTTAATATCAGGTAAGTCAAGCAAGAGTTGTTACAACACTGGCTGGGATGCATGCAGATATTGGCTGTGATGAACCTGGACTGGATGCGGATTTGGCCGAATAAAGAATATTGGAACTGTGGGATATTCCACCAGAAGTCGGCCACTAGAGTGAGTAGCAAAGGAAAAGTGATTACTCGGCAAGCACAGCACTACTGGCATGTCTACAATAGAGTCTGGAATCTATTGTCAGAACTTGGACGCTGCACAGCTAGACCCTGTCAAGGGTCAAAACCAAGGATTGTAGTAGTCTGCAACAAGGCAATGTATCAGGAATAGTAGACATTGTATAAGGAAACCAAACCAGCAACATACAGCACTTCAAGTAGGAAACAATTAAACTGTCAAATGAACATACAGCACAGGAACCAGAAAATGTAGGAACTGTAGCCAGAAACAAAACCAAGAACATGCAGCACAGGAACCAGGGCACTACGCTGGGAGCAAACACTATCACTGGAAGACGTTGAGTGCCAGCACAATACCGTAGCAGAAATGGACATTCTCACACTTGCAGACAGCACACCTGCATTAACAACAAAAGCACAATCCTAACAGCAATGGTAGGTGTAGTGATTAGGATCAGAAGTAATCACCAGAAATTATATTTCATGTATTTTATATGTACTGTATAAAACAATTGTATTCTATTGACCTAAATTGTCTTGTAAAATGTATCAAAATGGATGACAAGTTGTGACCCGTTTGCAGGGCTGCAAAATAGGTCAATTATAAAATGATGGCTAAGAAAGTGAGATAACGACGTCAGACCAGTCAAACATGAGTGTGTTTTAAACAGAAAGGTTATGAAATGGGCAATGGAGGTGTCTCATTGAATAACTAAACTTTTAACTTTAGTATGGAGAAAGTTAACCCAAAGGTGGGGACCACAACCAGCTGCTGGGGTAGATAAATTACCTACAGAGGAGCTTTCCAGAATAGAAATGCATCATTTATTATATGCCACTAGTCCAGTAGCGGGCCTCCCACTGTTGTACACTGCCTAGGGTCCCCGCTCATTAGATATGCACTGACGGGAACCCGCTCATTCAATATGCACTGCGCCAGGTCCCCACCCATGCATATCTAATGAGCGGGGACCCAGCACAGTGCAAAGGAAACTAAGAATGCCCTTTTTGTAGGATTAGACAGGATACAAGGAAATAGACGGAGAGCACTATTTTGAATAGGGCAAGACAACTAAAAAAATGTGAATAGGTAGTGATAGATCCAGCCCCTGACCCTATGACAGTAATAATTAAGCATTCATCATTACATGGGTTTTTAAGATTAACGTAATGTCTGCAATAGGCATGGAGTGGGTTAAACTTCCAAGGCTGTGTCTACCTTGGAAAACATGTGACTCAGGCATCCAATAAGAATGCAAGGAATGGCAGGGTTAGCTGGGATATCAGTACAGGAAAGGGAGGATTCTTCCTCTCTTTCCTGAAGGTTTTCCCTCCCGCCCTCCCTTATAGGCTGGGGTTTTGGGTGGGTGTTAAGTGTGTTGGCTGATAGGCAGGAAATAACAGCAGGTTAATAGAATTAGTTCTGCTTTAAGTGATGATGCTACGTATACTGTTTGGTTTCGGTGTGCTCGCCACTCATTGGCTTAAGCCTTTGCTGGATCACCCGCTCGGGGACAGCGACCCCACCCGGATGGGTGGGTAGTCAATGCAGTAGGGCGAGTGGATACCGCTTGTTAATTTACATATGCAGATGATGGGGTGGAGTTTAGTTAATTAGCCGTTCTTTCTGGGCCACCATTAATTAATTATTAATAAATTAAACTAGCTTAAAGTGCTAAAATAAATCAGCTAACAATTTCTGCCAAACCTATGCCTCCGAGTCATTATTTCAGGTCTAGTTTGTAAGTTTAGGAAATGTGACTATGGGCCTTATTTTGGTTCATTCTTTCTGACAAAATCCTTCTTAGATGGGCAAAACCATGTGCACTGCAGGTGGGGCAGATGTAACATGTGCAGAGAGAATTAGATTTGGGTGGGGTTTTACTTCAAAGTGAGATCTATATTGCAGTGTAAAAATAAAGCAGTCAGTATTTTCCCTGCACAGAAACAAAATTACTCACACAAATCTAATTCTCTCTGCACATGTTACATCTGCCCCCCTGCAGTGCACATGGTTTTGTCCATCTAAGAAGGATTTTGTCAGAAAGAATGAACCAAAATAAGGCCCTATATGTACATGCTAGAGGTCACACACATCAGGTGCTAGGATGTTTAATGCTCTTTGTACTAAATTTCTGAACAATATGATTCTTCAGTGAAATGCTGTATAGTGTGAATAATTCCTTCCTGGATAATGGCCTGACACTTAAACATCAGGTGTCAGCCACAATCGACTACTCATTCTATCATCTAAGGAATATAGGCGGAATCAAGCACTTAATTCCCTCAGAAGACCTGCCTAAAGTCATACATGCATTTACAGTATATCATCACGCCTAGTCTACTGCAATGCTCTCTACCTGGGTCTCCCATCAAAAGAATTGCACCACTTGCAGCTGGTACAAAATGCAGCCGCCAGACTATTAACTAACCAGCCCCGCTTCTGCCACATAACTCCCATTCTCTACTCCCTTCACTGGCTACCTGTAAAATGGCGAATCGTTTTCAAGATTGGCTTACTAACTTTCAAGGCCCTACATGAGCAGGGCCCAACAGTGGCGTAACTATAAATTTTGCTCCCCCCTGCCATAAAATTTTGTGGCGCCCCCCCCCCCCCCATATAAAAAATACAGTGCACTCCGAAAGAGAGAGATGTCATCTCACAAGGAATGGGCATGGTCACACAATAGTAATCCCATTCCAAATTACACCACACAGTAGCACAACAGAACCAGTGGCGTAACTAGCCATTTGGTACCTTGTGCCAGAAAGGGAATTGGTGAGTGCCCCACCACCACAAGTAAAACAGGATAGTGCGCGCCGAAGGCGCGCGGCAAAATGTAGGAGTGATGCTTTATGTATTATGCCACACAGCGTAATGCTCATTACACAATATGCCACACACCATAATGCCCATATATTACGACACACATTATGCTTCACGCAATGCCCCGAGTACACCTACATACGACTACATAATGCACAGAATTACCGACAGTAGTAGCGCTGCTTATATTGAGGAGATTGAGGATTTTGTGAATTGTTTACAAACTAACCACCTAGGTCTAAAATTCACATTCAAGATGGACCCCGTGAAGATTGAATACCTTGATCTTGTTCTCCAGGGCACTGCAGATCAGGCCATTATAACTAAGACCCATTTTAAAGACGTCGACGCTAACAGCTTTATTCCACAAACCAGCTGCCACCTCCCTAGATGGAAGGAAAGTGTGCCGTACGCACAATTCCTACGTTTAAGGCGTAATTGCAGCAAATTGGAGGATTTCCAGTCCCAATCCACCATCCTAGAGGAACGCTTTCTGGAAAGAGGTTACAACCCTGAAAAAATCAAGGATGCTAAATTCAAAGCCCTGGGGAAAGAAAGGACAGACCTCCTGCTAGGAGTAAAAAATGAACGGGAAGATGATCCGGCCTTCAAAAAAGCTAGACCTTTTATTACCCAGTTTAATAGGGAAAACCATCAAGTACGCAAGATCTTAGAAAAACACTGGTATATATTACTGAAGGATCCAGTCTTAGGACCCACCTTACCAGCTAAACCTACAATGGTCTTCAGAAAGGCCAGCAATTTGAAGAATATTCTGGCACCCAGTAAACTAAAGACTCCGAGTAGTAACATCTCCAGAAATACATTCTTAGGCCTATCCAATCGCTGTATCCCATGCAATAAGTGTATTTGTTGCAAATATATGGAACGAAACTCCTTCAGTTTTAAACTGCCGTCCAATCATACCTACAAACTAGGGTCAAGCTGTACTTGCCTCACTAATTTCGTAGTCTATAGGATCACATGCGGCTGTGGGCTGGCCTATGTAGGCAAAACAAAAAGAGTTTTAAAGATCCGAATACAGGAACACCTACGGAATATCAAAAACAAGTTCCTCTTACACAGTTTGTCCAGACACTTCTCCACCAAACATGATAGCAAAGTGGAGAAGAACAACTTTTCATTCACAGTTTTGGAGCATGTGAAAGCCAACCCCAGAGGAGGTGATAGAGAACTCCAGTTGGCCAAGAGGGAGAGCTACTGGATTTACACCCTGAACACCCTGATCCCTGAAGGGTTAAACGAGAACATCGACATTGTTTCATTCTTGTAGTAAGCTCCCTGATCATTATCATTCTTTGGAAACTCCATGTCTAAGTTATACCTATTACCGGGTCTCCTTACATTCCATATATGTCCTATACGTGTTTATATGTAAGCCTTGGCCCCCATATATGTGGATATGAATGATATGCATATTCCCTCATTATCGTCTTAAATGGTCTTTGTCTTGTTTCGCTCTGTTCTATAAATGTAATCTACGATCATGGAACCACCATTTGTTATACTTTACCCTGATATACTGAACATAAGAGGTTGTTACTCTATCTATTACCAGATATACGTATATTATTTGACCCTAATTATGTTTTGATATACTGTAATATTCTCTATCATGTTACATCAAACATGGTTGTAAAAAATGTATATGTGTATTCTTGATTATTTTTTCCTGGTCCAATACCTGTAAATGTACACTCAAAATGTTCACTATGGAATTATTAGCATTATGGGGTTTTATTCCCCTCCCCCTCCCCCCCTCTTTTTCACATACCCCCCCCTGTTCACTTTTTCCACTCCTATAGGCTCCCATTCCCCTATGGTTTTTTTCATGTAGGGATGGGCTGATTATTATAAGCCTCACCACCACCTATTAAAATTAATTACCCAATAATAATCACCCACTTTACTTTTAAAATTATAAAAATAAAATTATTATTAATTAATAAATATTAACCACCCATCTATACTAATAAAATCATTAATTCATCGATTATAGACTAAGTAATTAATTAATTATTCTATCTTTTTAATGAATAATTTAATTCTTCTCACATAGCTTATTTTCACCACACCACTAAGTCTTTTTATTATATTGCAGTGTTAGGTCTAAATTATATTGAACCCCTACCATTTGTTAGTTATCTATTAATAAGAGTCACCATCCTTAGATCGTATCTTTTTATGGACCAGTTAGCTATATCTAATATTTAGCTCCCCTTCTGATATAGAGGGAACGCTAGCGTGAACTACCACGCCTGCGCATTAGACATCTTGAAAGATTATTTTTCCTTGTTGCTGGAACGCAGACCACGGCAGTCTGCGTTCCACCGTGACCGGATGTGACGATGCCGGCACTTCCGGGTATCGGCTAATGGGGTATGGTGCGTCACCTACGCCCCTCCATTCGTTCAGCGGTGTTGCTGAGTTCTCTCGTCCGGCCATCCTGTTCTGTCCCCGGATCGGAACGCAGACGATAAAGGTCTGCGTTCCATTCGTCTATTCGGCCACTACACAGTACACCCTACTTCCGCATCCGGCATTGACCGGTGGAACGCATACAGGCTGGTTATGCGTTCCAATAGCGCGTTCATCTCAATTAAACTGATTCTACTCTCGTTTCAGCTCTAGTTTAATTTTATTATTACCTCTTACACCACTCTAGGTCTCTGTCCATTTGGTAGGTGTATTGTTCCTACATTATTGCTATAAAGTCTCATAGGGTTAATTCCCAAACCGGAAATAGGGTTCTAACCCTTTCTCCTATAAAAAGGCTGCATATGTCCACTCAGTTCATCCTGGTCTGCAGTGGAGTAAGCACCTATATTCGCTTGCTGTGGTGAGTGTTAACATTTTGAGTGTACATGTCCATTTCTGAGTATGTTTTCCATGTATATTTTGTCTATACTCACTCTCTGAATTTTAAACTGTTAAATGTAATTTATTATTGATGCCCATATTATAACATGAATTTATTATGGACTCTTTTAGTCTAGCTATAAAATCTGAAGCCCTATTATAGGAACTTGTGTCTTTTTATCTACTATTCTTATGGAATTTGTACTAAAAATTACTATATGTTTATTTATATGGCAGAACTTTATTGTATGGTTTTTGATATATTTATGTTGCCCTGCCAGACATTTATGCAATAACACTTTATTGTTATGGACTTCCTATAGATTCCCCCTTTTTTTTTTTTTTTTTTGGATGACGTTTTTACGTCTATGAATTTACATACCACCCCCTCCCCTCTCTTTTGGATGACGTTTTACGTCTATAAATTTACATACCACCGCCCCCCTTTTTATTCTCCGTAAGAACTTGGAATATGCCTTTAAGGCTGATTATTTATCCATGGATTACTATTCTAGGATCACACTATATTTGCTTTTACCCGGCTGGCAGTGAGAGAGGAAGACATTCCCTCCAGCCTTATACCTTGGATTCCACCCCCTTGGTATGTACCTCCTACTGCGAGAACTCATGTATAAACTGGGTTGTCTCCCCTTATGTTTGGACTAACCCACTAATATTTACTATCTGTAGGTTCTTTATCTCCTCGCAAAGAGCTATTTTTGGAGATTTATACCTTTTGGCGCTTATCTCCTATACCTACCAATACCGGTATGTGTTCTTTTAGTTTCATCTTCGATTGCTTGCTCCTCGATGTTGTTTTTTTAAATTATTTTTTTTTTTAAATTATTTTTATTTTTATTATTTTTATTAATTTGATATTTAATTACATTATTGCAGATTTTAACTGTATATGTAAAAGGACATTTCCATTTGTTCACCTTTGTCTGGATTTCTGGCCACACCAGGCCATGGTATGTACAAATTTGAAATTTATAATTCAGATTCCATATTGTATTGAATGTTTGCCAACATTCCCTTCTCTGTACCACTTTTTAGCCATTGCCCCTGATGAAGTCGTGTAGACGAAACGCGTTGGGCTTCTAATAAAGAACTATCTTTTAAAATTCGAAGTCTTCGGTGTTATTTTGAAGCTAATGAACACTCTGTTTGGATATAAGTGACGGCAGGATCACACAAAGTTGGGACTCTATACCCTTACTGGCTAGGTGGTACTACTGGAAGCGCACTCTGGACAACCCCCCCTTTTTCATATATATATATATATATAAAATGCACACAGTTACTGACAGTAGCAGCGCAACTCATACTGTATATATTGATCACACCAGTTGCCGATAGTAGTAGTATCATAACTTATATATAATGCCCACACCAGTTGCCAACACTAGTATCGCTGCCTATACATATGCCCACACCAGTTGCAGATAGTAGTAGTGCTGCCTATACATATGCCCACACAAGTTGCAGACAGTAGTACTGCTGTCTATACATATGCCCACACCAGTTGCAGACAGCAGTAGCGCTGCCTATACATATGCCCACACCAGTTGCCGACACGAGTAGCGATGCCTATACATATGCCAACGCCAGTTGCCAACATGAGTAGTGCTGCCTATACATAACACCTACACCAGTTGTTGACAATAGTAGTGTTGCCAATACGTAACACCCACACCAGTTCCAACAGTAGCAGTGTTGCCCATACATATGCCCACACCAGTTGCCGACACTAGTAGCGCTGCCTGTACATATGTCCACACCAGTTGCCGACACTAGTAGCACTGCCTGTACATATGTCCACACCAGACGCAGTACAGTCACATTTTACTCAAGTAGATCAGGGCACTTCAGGCTGGCAGCTCATCCTGTCCTTCTTTTTTCCATTAGACGCTGGGACTTGTCAGAACTCCCCCACTAGCGAGCGGGCGCTCCATCTAACTGGGACGCGCGAGCGTCCCACACGCACGCACGTCCCTTTTTCCTGGTGGCAGGGGACATGAACCCTGCCCGTCTCGGCTTCACGGAGTCGGGCAGGTTTAGGGGGGAGTGGAAAGGTGGGATCAGGCGGCATGGAGCACCGTAGTAAGGGGACGCATGCGCATCTGTTGCGCACACGTTCCCTTGCGGGGGATGGCGGCTGGCAAATCTACCACCAGCCCCTGCAAGAATGACGGGCACTCCATCTATATATATAGAGCAGCTATATATATATATATATATATATATATATATATAGACATACATACATATACTACACACACACATACAGATGGAGTGCCCGTCATTCTTTCAGGGGCTGGCAGTAGATTCGCCAGCCGCCAGCACCCGGAAGGGAACGTGCGCGCACGAGATGCGCGTGCGTCCCCTTACTACGATGCTCCATGCCGCCTGATCCCACCTATACAGTATAATTATATATATAGATATATATATATATCTATATATATAGATTTTTTTTTAACTAGTACTGGTGTAAAAAAAAACCACACACACCTCTGTTATTAACAAGCGCTCTCTCAGCGCTCCCTCTCCTGCTGGCTTTCCAGCTCCTCCGGCATCACCAGGCTCCAGCGTGTGACGTCACACGCATAGGAGCAGCTGAGGCAGGGACCAGCAGACACTGCTGCTTCCCCTGCCTCAGTCTGACTGACATTACAAGGCCGCGCCCCCGGCCGCCCACCCTCCCTCCCATTGGATATTTTTCCTGAACTCCCTCCCTCCCATTGGGCAACCCACCCGTCCGTCAAAAAAAATTTTTTTTCTTATGACAGATCCACTGTCATGGCCGCGCCCGTGCCGACTCGCTTGTGATCAGCGAGCGCACGGGCAGCGGCAGGCGGCGGTGGGCGGCCGCATACTGTGTAGTGTGTGTGCCGGACACTCACTTGTCCGGCACCCGGCGCCCCCGCTCCCACTGAGTGTAGTGTGACAGACTCTCTGTCTGTCACACTCACTTATCCAGCACCCGGCGCCCACGCAGCCCCCGCTCCCCCAAGCAGCAGCGGGGGCTGCCTTACGCTATTTCCGCCAGTGGGGCCCAAGGTACCTGCAGCAGCTTCTGATTCTTTACTGTCCTACTCGATTACTTTGATCCGTTGATCGACAGTACCCAGAATTTCCCTGAATTCATCTGGGGGTCGGGCTTTCAACTTGGTTGCTCCAACTCTATGGAACTCTCTTCCTTGCACAGTGCGAGAAGCCCCCACTGTAGAATCCTTTAAAAATAGACGTACCTATTTACTCAAGCATTTCACTGATATCTACTGTTAAGCTTGTTGTGTATTTTGAGCTGTAAAGACAATGGTAAACCACTTTGAGTCCTATTGGGAGAAAAGTGCTATATAAATATCATTATTATTATTATTATTATTATTATTATTATTATTACTAGAACCAAAAATCATATTCAGTTTATGAAATCTCAGCTTTCGTCATCTCTGTCAACTACAAATAAACCTCCATTAATTCAGCCACATGATAAATATAAAACATATATTTGTGTTTTCACTTGTCTACCTGATTTAAAAGATATCCCCTGATATCGGTACAATGCAAAAAAGACCTTTATGATTTAAACACTGAAAATAGAACCACAAGATGAAACTAGTTAAGAACACAGGTAGACGGAAGTTGGAAAGAAAGGAGATAAACAAGACTCAAGTGTATTAAGGTTAGCAGAAACACAAAAAAGAATCAATAAAAATGAAAATGTATGTTGAAAAGTGCAAGCATCTAAGCATGTTAGAGAAAAGGAACGTTTTTGTATTTTATACAAAATGCTGAAATATTTCTTGCATTCCATTAGCAGATCTAAAGGAAATTACCTACCTCCTGGTGCCAATTTTAATAGCGCTCATGCTTCTAACTGGTGCTCACACCCCCTACCATATGCTTGCTTTTCCCAATCTGCTTTTGTGCTGCATAGCCACGAAAACATTCCAGAAAGATCCAAAACCTTCAACTGGCCATACTGGGGGGAAAAATCTCATCTCAATAAGCAATAATTAAGATCTGATTCCAGAACAAGCAGCAGCCCAGTGAAGGTATACTCTACCTCCACAACATGTAAACCAAAAAAAGGTAAACTGACTGTGCTAAAGTGGTACATGTATATCAATACTTAAAAAATCAATAAAAAAAAACAATAAAACTAATAAAAATAAACAATAGCCAATAAAAAAAATTGTCAGCAACTTCTCATGTGCCAGTGCGTGCATCCAATTTAGGCATACTCCCATGTGTAAGAAGAAGGGCTGGAGCTACTGGGTAGCTGTATGGACTCTGGCAAATGATGTCTTGTAGAGCAGCTACCACTGGGACTGAGTAGGTTCCAAAAGAAAGGAGAGAAAAAATGGGGAAAAAAAGTAGCTCTAGAACCAATGAGGAAGATATTTGTATATTGGTACACATACTTATGAATTCATATAAAATAAAATTATTAAAAACACATGCTCACTGCCCACAGGGCCACTTTTGTAGAAGTTTTTGAAAGGGGGATCCGCTCCTATTTATGCCGCCAGAGAGTGAAGCGGAGGACCAGTCAATATGGCCAGGGATTGTAAATTTCCCCAATCCAACAGATATTAGATGGTGTGGATATAGTTACCGGTGCCGTTCCTTGGTGGATTCCTCTGGGAGATCTTTAAATCAGTTTAGGATAGCATGGAAGCTGTGTCATCCCTTTTTGTTGGAACAGGAGGAGAATGTCCACTAAGAAGCTGGAATTGCAGGCACGGTCCACTGGTGAGGCAGCTGGTTGGATCCCAGGATAAAGTGCAAATGCGTGAAGTGGCAGTTGGGGGCAAGCGAGTAGAGCAGCACTTGACGCGTTTCGCTGTCACCCAAGGACAGCTTTTTTCATGTGTGTGTCTTCCAGCTGGGTAGCACTACAATCACCTTATCAAAAGTCCTTTTCGTTTGGGGGTTCCAACTTCCAAAGTAGGTGTGGAGGACGCTGATGGTGAAAAGGGTCCCGGTCCCTAACACGTTTCTCCGCCTTTTTAACATCAGGGTATTTCTTAGAGAGCATCTAATTTGAATGTGGCATAGTGTCACCCTCATTACATGTCTATCTATCTATATTTTAGAGTGTAATATAATGCTAAAGGCATCTGAAAAAGTATGGTTTGCCTCCACAGGTACCCTTAATGGGATTCTACTGGACAAGGGGACCGATCTTCAATCAACATAGGTTGGTGTGTATGAATGAGCTCTGTAGGAAATAAAGTTTTCTTTTTCATGTGTCAGTGTGCTTTTATTTAACTATTGGTTTTGCTGTGGAAAAAAGAGTCCCAGCAAGCCCATTAATGGGCCGCATGCTGGGAGTTGTGGTTCTCCAAGTCCCAGTATGCATTCCAGGCTTGCTGGGACTCATAGTTCCACAGCAAAACCCAATGGTTTTGTCTCTTTTCACATCTTTAATCAGCTTGATGCCCATGGGCATCGAGGACAGCACCAGGCTTTAGCATGGGCAGGTAAGTTCTGGAGGGGGGGGACCCCATCTTTGGGGGGGTCCCCACTTCCCCTGGACCCCTGCCGATGCTGACTGGTATAATTGCCCATTGATTCGTCCAATCAACCATTGCTTTCAAATGTTTTTATATTGTTTCTCTTAATTAAATACACTGTTTCAGTATAATATAGTGCTGTATTTCTTTCTACCTTTGTACAGCTTTTTTTTCTCCTTTCTGTCTCTGCCCCCCCCCCCCTTCTGTCTTACAAGCCACCCCCTTCTACCTCTCCAGCCAGCCCCATTCTGTCTCCCAAATTAGCACCATTCTATCTTACCTGTTAGCCCCCCCTTAGTGATAGGCACCCTTCTGTCTCAACCTTCATCTCCCCTGTTCCAGCCAGCCAACCTTTTGCCTCTCCAGCAATCCCCCCATCTCTAACACAAGCCAGCCCCTTCTGTCTCTCTAGCCAGTCCCCCTTCGTTCTCTCCAGCTAGCCGGAAGCGGTACATCTGTCAGAACAGACTTAGGTCTACAGTCATTAGGTCGACCCCGGAAGGTCGACTGTCCCCAAGATCGACAGGGTTAAAGGTCGACATGGCTCAAGGTCAACATGACTTAAGGTCGACATGGGCCAAGGTCGACATGGGCCAAGGTCGACATGGGCCATGGTTTTAGGTCGACAGTCATTAGGTCGACATAAGTTTATCACTGTTTTTTTACTCGAATGTCGACACAGTCGACATGGACACAGTTGGAGTTGAACCGCAGCCCCTCGCATCGCTCGCTTCGCTCGCAATGCTTCGGGCACACTATTTTATTCTCCCACCACGCCCTAGTGGATGGTAGGGCATGAAATACCGCCTGTCGGCACATGTCGGCTCAAAAAACAGTGAAAAACTCATGTCGACCTAATGACTGTCTACCTAAGTCTGGTCTGACAGATGACCGTTTCCATGACATTACAGTATATGCACCCTCAATTTCTTTATTCATTATTTCAGGTGGGTAGTAGAAAGCACCAATGGCTGCCCAGCCCTGCACTCAACGGCACAATAGATAAATCCATCTACACTCTGTAGGAGCCGCTCTGTCTAGGTCCAGAACTTGTCTCGAAAGTCCACCCCTAGTGGTGGCCCTTGTTTCTGTTGAATGGCAGCAGTCCATAAAACAGCAGCATTGGTTTCCATTTCTGTATTTTTATATTTGATGTGTTATTGGATATTCACCATATAAATCTGTGTATGGTGACAAGGGATACTAGATAACCTGATACTTTAGTGATTTACTTACCATTTGAATAGGAATGTGTGACTCCAACCTGTCCTTTGTGTCAGGGAAGACTGCAAATGTTTGCTTTATTATTTATATGGTAGCCTGCCTGCACTGTATAGATGGTTACCGGTATGGGGTGTTTTGCAGCCTTAGGAATAAAAAGGATTCCTTGCCTTTTACAACATATGGAATATTACAATACAATAGTTTCCTTGGTGTAAAATGTAAAAATAAATAAACATGACAACTTGATAGTCAATAGTATAAAAGATACCAAAATGTTAATTCGCTTAATGTGTTAACAATCAAATACAGTATTGTGCAATAAGTAAGTCACATTAAAGACTATAATCTAAGCTGCAGGCAAGCAGCTCGAAGTCAGCTCGGTAGGCGTGATTCAATGTCCTGAGATGTGGCCCGAAATCATCGAGCTGCGGCTGGGAGCTCAACAATTCCCGGGCCTTCTTGGCAGAACATACCCGACTGCTTGTCAAGTCGGGCTTGTTCTGCCGAGATCCCTGTTCAATGCTGTCGGGGTAGACAGCATTGAATATGGCCCCGCCGCTATTTTTCCTGTCGGGAATAGAGGCAGGGGAGATTGAATAATATATCTCTATTGTTATGGTAATTTAACAAATACATTGATAATAAAGCTTCATGTAGTTTCAAAACAGCTTTAGTATATTGTGTGATACTAGAATCCTGCATGGGAATTCTCCAATCTTGGTTGATGATGAGAAGTCCTCCTAATGCCCTCTACACAAACACCTTCAAGATACCCAATGAGAGTCTTATTGACATGAGTTATTTCATATTCTCTAAGTTGTCTAATGGCTTTTAAAGCCTTCTGCAGACTTAATGCAAAATCCCTCATCGACTCTCCATTCTACTGCTTTGAAGATGGACTTGGTCTCAAAGGAGGCTTTCAATCTTCTCGGGTCAGGTTAGTGATACAAGAAAAATATAAATTGCATCTTGATTTTAGATTCCTCACATACTGTATCTCCAGTTTCCATAATCTATACTTTCCCACAACAACTGGGAAGCAATGGGATCTAAAAATAATAGGGCATAATGGCAGGGGTTAAGTTAGGCATATTTCAATGACCTTTGGGAGGAGTGATACCTTGGGAGATGAATGCTTAAGTGATACTGTCTATCATGTCTTGCTGTGGCAAGGCTTGTGTTGTTCTCTGAATCCTAGACAGTTACATACAGTATATGTGATATCCTGAATGCTTTAGGCTGGAGGAGCTTTTAAGTTACACACAGGTTTAGGGCCAGGTGTCTTCCTAGTAATACTCGGCACTTCCTCAAGATTCCATTCTTCAGTCAATTAGCACAGTTCTCCACAACCAGGACAAAGTAAATATATAAAAAGACACAACGGGGTGGGTGAGTAATCGGGTGGGGTGGAAGTGCCCCACTCCAATTGTGCACAGCTCCTTTACTAATTAGAGCCGTAGCCATTTGGAGGAATTCCCCACATTTGCTGCACTTTGAAGCCACGGACTACTCCTATTCATTCGGGACTGTTCTACTTCCCTGATATTAGTTATATGTCCAAGGTGGGCCATCTCTAATTCCCCTGGCGGACTCTGTGATTTATTGGGGACCTATTTTTCTATACTGCCACACAGTACAACACTTGAGGGCTGCTGGATCTCATTGCAGCACAGGTGTATGCCCTGCAGGGTGTTTACCAGAATGAAAATCGAGGAGAACATTGCTTATATTTAACACCTCTCCCAGGACTTGTTTGGTCCCTCACAATTGGAGCTGCTTTACAAGGGGGACTATTACTTCTGGATATGGAGACCCCAATAACTTGTGAAATCACTATAGCAACAAATACTGCCCTTGTAGGGGTGTGCTGTCCACTATTGGACTGTACTAACATATACTTGTTCAGATAGCACCAGTGGTGGGCTGGGCTGGGGGGCAGGGTGCCATATGCCCTCCGGGCCGGTAGATTTATGCAGCACCAGGGCCGCCCGTATGTGTGGCCGGGAAGGACTGATCGTCTGGCAGCCGGGGAGTATCTCTTCTTGGCTTCTGGCTGTCAGTATGAGCAGGGCCGGCCGACTATTACGCTGACACAAACAGGAGGGCGCAGGGAAGCCGCTGATACAAACAGCCTCACTTGTATTTCAAATGCACCGCCGTCGCCTTCTGCATCTGCAAGCTTATTGGAATTTTCAGTGCGGCAGTCAATCAGGCAGCAGCGGCTCCTGATTGGCTCCCAGACTACAAGGCAGCGCTGATTCGCTTACAGTAGCCGCGTAGCGGCGCACTTGAATTACCAGTGGTGCTGTGCTTTAACAGGGCAGACACAGGTGACACTGTGTACTGTCCTGTCCTCCACTGGAGAGTCCTGGCTGCCCGGTCCTCCCTTCTCATTTCGTGCTCCCTCTCTCTCCGCAGTGGCCACCCTGCCCCCCTCCTCTCTGCGGGCAGCAGACGCCCATGTTCAATGAAGGAAAGGTGGTCACAACTGTGACCTTAGAGTGCGCCTGGAGGAGTTGTATCGCTAAAGCTGCAGTTTCGAAAGTTGGATGTCAGTCCCAAACAACAATGGTACAAAAAAAGGTAGGGTGAAACTGCGCTTAAACTGAAGTATGCAACAGGTGTGGGTAAAAAATACAAATATTTATTAATATAAAATATTAATTATAAAACATATATATAAAGCGGGATTAAATATCCCATAAAAACATGAGTACCATATGCGTAATGTGTGAGGTTATAGTCACCCACAATGTGCTGCACAGTCCTGAGTCCGTTCCTAGATTGCCTCTATAGTATTGTCCCGATTCGGTTAGAAGAATGGTGATCTCCACGCCAGGGAGCTCCTTGATGTTTGGTAGGTGCTCTACCTGGGATTGGAGGATGGGGGCCAGGGAGCACTAGATGTTATTAGGTGCTCTACCCGGTTGTAGATGTTGAAGCCCCAAATGATGAAAGGATAGTGGTGGGGACCAGGGAGCGCCAGATGTTGTTGTTAGGTGCTCTACCTGGTTAAAGCTGTAATGGCCCCAATTGTAAACTGGTGGGATGAAATTCCGAGGCTGGTGGGATGACTGCAGATAGGCTGTGGGTGTCCTAGGGTCTCATTCATGAATGAGACCCTAGGACACCCACAGCCTATCTGCAGTCATCACTTCTATCCTGTGACCGAACCAGCCTCGGAATTTCATCCCACCAGTTTACAATTGGGGCCATTACAGCTTTAACCAGGTAGAGCACCTAACAACAACATCTGGCGCTCCCTGGTCCCCACCACTATCCTTTCAACATTTGGGGCTTCAACATCTACAACCGGGTAGAGCACCTAATAACATCTAGTGCTCCCTGGCCCCCATCATCCAATCCCAGGTAGAGCACCTACCAAACATCAAGGAGCTCCCTGGCGTGGAGATCACCATTCTTCTAACCGAATCGGGACAATACTATAGAGGCAATCTAGGAACGGACTCAGGACTGTGCAGCACATTGTGGGTGACTATAACCTCACACATTACGCATATGGTACTCATGTTTTTATGGGATATTTAATCCCGCTTTATATATATGTTTTATAATTAATATTTTATATTAATAAATATTTGTATTTTTTACCCACACCTGTTGCATACTTCAGTTTAAGCGCAGTTTCACCCTACCTTTTTTTGGCCCATGTTCAATGGTATCAAAGTCTGTGTGTGTGTGTGCCACTGCTGTAGGGAGGGAGGTGCTTTGGTGGTGTGGCAACAAGCCTGCAAACCCCACTACAACAAGCGTATAATCCCCACTGGTATGAGCATGTTATTCCCCTAGCAACTAGCATGTAATCTGCCCCTGGCAATGAGCATGTAATCCCCCCTGGCAATGAGCATGTAACCCCCCCCCCTCATGGCAATGACCATGTAACACCCACCATGGCAACAAGCATGTCATTTATGGTGTGTAGCATAATGTGTAATGGGTAATATGGTGTGTGGCATATAGCTTTAGGTGCATTACGCTGTGTGGCGTATAGCATTAGGGGCATTACGGTGTGTGGTGTATAATGTAAGGGGCATTATGGTGTGTGGCAAAATGGGCATTACAGTGTATGGCGTATAGTGTTAGGGGCATTACGTTGTATGGCATAATGTGTAGTGGGCATTACAGTGTGTTATAATGTGTCATTTGCATTATGGTGTGTATATTTCTGGTGCAGTGTGTCCAACTGAAGCAACCTGGCCTAAATTTTTGGTGCACTGAGGTGTATAAGAGGCACTACTACTATGGCCATTATACACCCTTTTTTCAGCTAACAAGTTAGCAAGCACTCTCTCTTTGCAAATTATAGGAGGGCACAAATTTATAGTTTGCAGGGTTGCGCCAAACACTGTAACACTGGCCCTGAACAGAAGGATATGTTCGCTAGAAGAAAATCCGGGGCCACTTGCTAGTGTTTGCCCCCCAGGCTAAAAGTAGCCAGCCAGCCCCTGGATAGCACAGATTGGGGACCTCATTGGGCCCTGATACCTGCAGTATTACTTATTATTAAAAAAAAAATTATCCTTACTGTTGTGCTCTCCTTTCTCACTCGCTACTGTTTTGTTTATTATTTTACTTATTTTTCTTAAATGAGGAATGTTTTATAGACAGAACAATTACATATACTAATCACATTTCTCCTTATAATTACTCTGCTTACTTGTTTGTATATGTATCCTTATTTTAATGTACACTGCTGTTAATGTTTCTTTTCTATGCTCAACTTAGCAGCCGGGGAGTTCTTAACTAGAAGCACCTGGTAGTTTTGCATTACCCCGTCTGACATTATAGTTTTCAGTAGTTTTAGGGAAAATATAATAGTTGAGGACTATTGTTTGACTTTGTATAGACACCTAGCGGCACCCTTTATTGTTGGCTTTGCGTACTGTTTAGTATTGATACACTCCACCACGTCACTGAGACGGAGTTAATAATGCTGTCTTCTGATTCTGGGTTCGCCACTAAGCTGGCGCAAGCTATACCTCAGATACTTTTGCCGCACATAGATAGGTGGATGGAAAAACTTGACGCATCACTCCATATTGCCGACCATAAAATTGAACCTATACCCACTGCTCTTGGTGAATCGGAGGATTACACCATACCCCACCAGCAGCAGAGGCAGACTAGCTCTCAGCTAAGCCAGAATCCTTTAGCCATGTCTGCAGAAGCTGATATTTGCTATAGTCAGGATCCCTAGACTCATTGTAATACTGAGATCTTGGACTCCATGTTCGGACAACTTTCCCACTGCCCTCAGTCAATTTTACCCTAAATATTGAAAAAGTTGGACTATTCTGTCAACTTGATAGGGGTACTCCATGTTGTCCTAATGTCTCCAATGCGGTAGACATCTTGGGTCCTTTAGCAATGAAGATCTCAGATACCTGGGCAACTGGCCATACCTACATGGTTAATAGTGGGAGACCTTTTATTGTTTTGTGTTTGAACAATCCTCTAACTCCGGGATGGCTTCCTCCACCCCCAAGCCTCTTTTGTTAATTGCTGTCCTTATTTCATGGCCTTTTTGGCCCAGTGACTTAAATGTTAATGCTATGTCCTTTTTCAACATAGGACCATTTATCTGGTTATCATCCCTTTCAAATGTCGTAACACACTTGCTTGGTATATTGTGTAATAGATTTACACATATGACACTTGTAAGCTTCAAGGTTCAGCTTTTTGTGATTCTTGCTGTGAAGCCCGGAAGTTTTGGTTTATATTGTTTTGGATTACCTTTTTTCTCTTTATTATTTTTTATGTTTATAAGCAACGATTTGGGATGTGGAAATGTTGTTTTTTTGATGACCAGATTTGTCCGTTACCTCTTATTTCAGTGACTAATATAATACCTTTGTAGATTCTGTAGATTCTTACTAAGTTTATTTGGTCTTAATTACTACTTTAGTGATATGCTGTTGATGTAGACTTGTATGTACCTTACGCTTATATGGCCCTCCCCAACCCCACCTGGTATAACATCCTTTAGTTTATTCTGTTTTTTTTTTCATTATAATAAATGTAGAATTCAATATGAGCCGTAGGAAAAACGGCTCCTGATCATTTATAAAGGTTCGTAAAATTTAGAAAATGTGGTGTAGAAGCTAAGCATCATTTCTCCTCCATATTCTGAAACGTTGTATCTCTTTTATTCGTTTTTATTTAATATTTGTTACTTTGACTCACTTGGAAGGTATCAACCCACTTTTATTGAAAGCCATGCAATTGTGACTATTATATTTCGGATACTGCTATTGTAATCTTTCAAACCTTATACCTGTTTATACCTTCACATTGTATACATGTGAAGTTTACTGAAGTGCATGACGTATTCTGATGCAAAAGCTTCAATAAAAACGTTTGGAAAAAAAACACAACGGTATTTGTTTACATTTTTCTGGTGTCCTCCACGAACTAGAAGGGCAAGTTAGTTAACTCTATTCGCCAAACTCTTTTCTGACTAAACCCTTTATACGATTACAATAACACACTAGACAGTAGTTCTGTGTTGTAAATTTATGCTTCTACTTGATACGGTACTTGTTAGACTTCATTAAGTTGGGTCAATAGAACAGTTGATTTTACTCCCAAATTGCTCTTTAATGAACCAAATTTAGTTGTATCACTCACTTTATATATACTGAAAAATCTCTTTATCTTATAACACTTTTACTTCAAATACTTATGTTAACACTTTTAAATAAAGACTCAATACAATACTACTTCTAATACAAGCATTTATTTCAATACTCATTACAATGATCTCACTACATTATTAAAATATATAGTCCAGGCATAATAACAGCAGCTGTTGGTCCAGCCAGCATTGGTACATATTAATGTAGACAACCCAGGTAAGTACTTCAAGCGTGTAGCGTGTTAATAAAACATTACCCAATGGTGGCATCATAATTTTGGAGTAGATGCTGAATAAAATAATGTAAGGGGAAATCTGGTTTTCTACTATAACTTTACAATTTACACCAATTTCGGACGGCATTCCGTATGACCTGATCTAATTTTCCAATTAAAGTGAGAGCTATTTCTTGAATGTTCATTAGAGTCTGAAATAGAAATTAAAGTTACTATTTATTTTCTTAGTTAATGTAGTAGTTTTAGCATTTTCCACTTTAAAGTCACAAATAAGCAGCACTCCACTCCAGCTCCTGATGAAGGTGTGTGAACACGCCGAAACACGTTGAGCAACAGCACCAGTATTCCAGCTCATCTTTGGAGAGAAATCCCATTCCACACCTTTCTCCAACTTTGGAGCCATTACACCAGACCTTATCCGGACCAGTTTTCTGCAATCACTTTTGGACCTCATTGGTGACTCCACACTGCAGGACTCAAGTTGGGTATAGTTATACCACAAAACTGCACCATTCCAAATTGGAGTATCATTACTGGCATCTACAACTGGACAATCACCGGGACCTTGTATAAGCCCTTATTCAATCAAGAACATCCACTATTTCTGGTAATTATACATTCTATGGTGTTCCTGGGATAGCAACTGACTCTCTCCAACACATCTGAATCTAGCTGGAATCCATTCTTAGTTTTAAATTCCCCCCATCATGTTTTTTGAGAATTCTCATATGAAATATACATTGTGATATTTTATTCATGTTTTGTTTTTAATTTATTTGTAATAAATTTGCTATAATAAAAACCTAGCGCTGTATCATAGATTTTTAATTTTTTGCTTTTGTACCTTTTGGGAGCCTCACACCCTCCCGATACAGCTGCTTTAGCAACACCTGTGGTTCACCTTCCTTTACAAATGAGCAGCACTCCTGGTAGTTCTACCCGCTCTTTGCAGCTTTTTTCTGCTTAACCACCAAATAACTTAAAATGTTGGGGTTCCTTAGTTTAGTGGAAGCTTATGGGTTCCTCATGATCCAGACACCACAGATTGCCTTATTTGGAGCCCTCTATTTAACCATTCATCCTAAGGCATGCCGCAGGCTACAGATGGAGCAGGTCCCATCCTGGCAGGGGATGGCGCTGGCAGCGCCAGCCGCCATCCCCCGCCAGCGCCATATTGATGGCGAGAAGGGGACGCGCGCGCACAGGAGGCTCGCATGTCCCCTTCCGACGGCGCTTCCATCCGCTCCCCCGGGGCCTTGCCGGCTTGTCAGCGGTAACCCGGGGTCCCTGCCGCCAGCCCGCCCCCCCCCCTAACCCTGTCCATCTCCCTGAGGCGGAGAAGGACAGGGTTTCCGTCGCCCCGCCGACGGAGACTGAGACGCACGTGCGCGTGAGACGCACGCGCGTCTCAGTCTGATGGATGGCGAGGCTGCTGGCGGATCGCCAGCGGGGACGTTCTGGCGATCCGCCAGCCAGGATGTAGCCTGCCCCATCTGTACATACAGGAAACGTACAGGGTATTTCCACTAAAAGGATCTGATTCAGAAAAGCAAGCAAACCACATGCAATAGTGATTTTCACATAATTGAGCAATTATATGTAACTGCACATGCACAAAAATTCTGAAGACCTATGCAGCACATGCACAGAGCTACTGCTGCAATCAAGAAAGACAGTATCAAAAATGGAGATGAAATATGATGGGTGGTCATGAGATGCTTTAAAGTGAATGCAAAAAAGGGATTTTTGTAAGAACTTACCGTTCGAATCCCTTTCTCTGATATGGTCCTGGTGACACAGCTCAACACTGGGATGTAGGAGGGTCCGAAGGAGCCAGGCACCTATCCTAAAGCTTTAGAGGGTAGGCTCCTCCCCTACTGCATCCCTGGACTCTTCAGTTCAATCTTTCAAAGCCACTGGAATACATTAACTCAGTACAAACGCCTGCACATATTATATGCACATTTTATAACAGAAAAACTGTTAACTTTTAACCATTTTAACATGAACATCATGAAACTTCTGGCATACTTACTGAGCGTAAGGGAGGGATCGCTGTGTCACCAGGACCATATCAGAGAAAGGGATTCGAACGGTAAGTTCTTACAAAAATCCCTTTTTCTCTTTCAATGGTCCTGGTGACACAGCTCAACACTGGGACGTTCCAGAGCCGGTCCTTTGGGAGGGTACGCTCAGGTCTGCAGCTCTCAGCACTGCTCGCCCGAATGATGCGTCCTCCGACGCGAACTCATGGAATCTATAGAATTTGGCAAATGTGTGAACAGATGACCAAGTGGCAGCTCTGCAAACCTGCTCAGCTGTGGCCCCATGTCGGACCGCCCAAGAGGTGGCAACTGACCTGGTGGTATGCGCATTTATTCTGGCCGGTACAGGCCTACCCACTTTGGTGTATGCAAAGGCTATCACAGAACGCAACCACCTAGCAATGGTCTGCTTAGATGCAGGCCAACCAATTTTATGTACGTCATACAGTACCAATAAAGTGTCAGTTTTCCTAACACTCTTCACTCTGTCCACATATATGCGTAAGGCACGCACAACATCCAAAGTCTTCAACTTGTCCCTTTTCTTGGAACCCTCTGGGGGTTGAAACACAGGTAGAACTATCTCCTGATTTAAATGGAAGGCAGAGACTACCTTCGGTAAAAATTGCGGCACTGTTCTCAGAACAGCCCTGTCATCGTGAAAAATTAAGAAGGGAGATTTGCATGACAAGGCTCCCAGCTCTGACACCCTCTTAGCAGATGCTACTGCTAACAAAAACACTAGCTTCCACGTGAGGAACTTAAAGTCAGCCGACCTTAAAGGCTCAAAAGGTGCCTTCTGAAGGCAATCCAAAACCAGTGACAGATCCCAAGGTGCTACTGGTTGCTTGTAAGGGGGTTTCAGTCTGGATACCCCTTGTAAAAAGGTTTGAATCTCCGGTAAAATGGCAATTCTTTTTTGAAAATAGATGGACAAGGCCGAAATCTGCACCTTCAACGACTGAAGGCTTAGGCCCGAAGAAAATCCATCTTGTAGAAAATCCAACATTTTTGATAATTTGAAGTGAGATGTGTGAGCTTTTTGCCTCTCACACCATCTAATATAAGTCTTCCAGACTCTATAATAATTTGCCGAAGAAACAGCCTTTCTGGCTTTTATCATAGTCTGCACTACTGCGTCAGAAAATCCTTTCTTTTTTAAAATGGCGGTTTCAATAACCAAGCCGTCAAAATCAATCGATCGGAATCCAGGTGATTGAATGGGCCTTGTCTTAACAGGTCTGGTCTCAGAGGTAGACGCCATGAATCCACTGATAACCTCTGAAGCCTCGAGTACCAAGACCTCCTTGGCCAATCTGGGGCCACAAGGATCACCGGAACCTTCTGGTCCTGTATCCTCTTCAACAGTCTCGCTAACATTGGAATTGGAGGGAATGCATAAAGAAGGTCTCCCTGCCAATGAGTAGTCATGGCATCCACTGCCTCTGCTAGCGGATCTCTCGTTCTGGCATAGAACCTGGGCACCTGATGGTTGAACCTGGATGCCATTAGGTCCAAATCCGGAGTTCCCCACATTGCTGTGATCTGGTGAAACACCTGAGGATGTAGGCTCCATTCTCCTTCCTTGAGCTCCTCCCTGCTCAGGAAGTCTGCTTCTATATTCTCCACTCCTGGAATGAATATAGCCGATATGGCAGGAACATTCTGTTCCGCCCATAGGAATATTCTGGACACCTCCCACATGGCCAATCTGCTGCGTGTACCTCCCTGGTGATTCAGATACGCCACAGCTGTGGCATTGTCGGTCTGAATCCTCAAGGGGAGGTTCCTTAACCTGTCTTCCGCTAAGGAGATCACTTTCCAGACAGCTCTCAGCTCCAAGATGTTGATTGGTAACACTGATTCGTCTGCCGTCCACAGGCCCTGCAGCCTGAGATCCAGGGCTACTGCCCCCCAGCCCCTGAGACTGGCATCGGTAGTTACTACCAACCAGTCCCAGGTCTGTAATGACCGACCCCATTGAAGGGAATCTACCTCTGTCCACCATTTCAAGGAGTCCCGAGTGTCCGCAGACAGCACTATCAACTCCGTCTTCATGGACAAAGTGTTTCCTGACCAGGCTGATAAAATGTTCCATTGGAATACTCGTGAGTGGAACCTGGCAAATTGAAGCGTTTCGAATGACGCCACCATTTTCCCCAGGAGTTTGAGGCACCGCCATACTGACAAGCTCGGAGCTCTGAGAATCTCCTGAACTAGGGTGACCAAGTCCCTGGCCTTTATCTCCGGGAGAAATACCTGATGGAGATGGGTATCCAGTATGACTCCCAAGAACTGGATCCTCTGTGATGGTACCAACTGAGATTTTTGTAAGTTTAAAATCCAGCCGTGAGCCTGCAAAAAACTGATGGCCTCTCTCAAGTGACTTTGCAGCAGGATTGCTGACTCCGCCTTGAACAGGAGATCGTCCAAATAGGGTATTACTGTGATTCCCCTGAGCCTCAGCACTGCCGCCATCACAGACATTATTTTTGTAAATACCCTTGGTGCGGTTGCTAGCCCAAAGGGTAACGCCCGGAACTGTAAATGCAGTTCTCCTATGGCAAATCTCAATAGCGTCTGATGTTCCGGGTGAATGGGAACGTGTAGATATGCGTCCTGGACATCCATGGACGCCAAAAATTCTCCCTGGTCCAGACTCAGGAGTACTGACCGTAGGGACTCCATTTTGAAATGGTCTACCCATAGGTGAACATTTAAGGACTTCAAATTTAGTATTGGTCTGAAAGACCCGTCTGGTTTGGGCACCAGGAACAGCGTGGAGTAAAATCCTTTCTTCCACTCTGCCCTGGGAACCGGAATTACCACCCCTTTTTCCAAAAGGGAATGAGCCGCTCTCATAAGAGCTGTGCGCAGGAGCGCCTGCTTTGGTATGGGTGTGGGGATGAACCTCTTCGGAGGGCGCCCTCTGAAAGGGATTTTGTAACCCTGGGTAATAATCTCTAAGACCCAGGTATCCTGGTCTAGAGAAGCCCAAGCGTCCCTGAAGTGTGTGAGACGCCCCCCCACCTTTATCCCTGCCGGGCTTATCCCCAGGCAGTCATGCGGAGGGTTTATCCTCTCCTTTAGAGGCAGGCTTCTTATGGAAAGAGCCAAACTTGGACCTTTGAGATTTGCCCCTGGAGGTCTGAAACCTTCCCCTGAACGACTGTCCCCGAAAGGACGCACCACCTCTAGGGGAGGGCCGAAAGGACGGCCTAAAAGCAGCGAATCTGGATGACTGCTTAGTTGAGGAGGCCGGCAGAAACGTACTCTTGCCGCCTGTGGCTTGTTTTATAATCTCCTCAAGTTCAGAACCAAAAAGTAACTTTCCCTTGAAAGCTAACAATTCTAGGGCCTTTTTGGACTCATTGTCCGCTTCCCAGGCCTTAAGCCAGAGTACTCTCCTGGCATTAATAGAGACTGTGGACACTCTGGTAGCCATTTTAAGAGCTTCCTCCTCTGCTTCCACCGCATATTCTGCCGCGGCCTTAATCTTTTCTGCTACCAGCAAAGCACCAGGGTCAGCCTGCAGCATGGTGCATAACTCACCAGCCCACTCTATAATGGCCTTAGAGACCCAGGCTGAAGCAATAAGGGGGCGCAGGGTAAACCCCACCCCTTCAAAAATAGCTTTGAGGTTTCCCTCGAGCTTTTTATCCACAGAATCTTTAAACGCTGCACCACCCTGTACAGGCAATACTGTAGCTTTTGATAAACGTGCCACAGAAGCATCCACAACCGGCACTTTTTCCCAGAGTTCAGAATGAGACTCCGGCATGGGGTACAGACTAAGGAATCTTTTAGGCATCTGTAGCCTCTTATCTGGGGTTTTCCAAGCCCCTTCCAATAGTTCCTGTAACCCCTCATCAGAGGGAAAAGTAACAGCCTCCTTCCGCTGTCGCTTAAAAACACCCTTAACAGGGGTCTTATCCTCAACAGACAGTTTTAACGCCTGCTTAACAGCTACAATGAGATCCTCTATACCTGCAGCAGAGGTCTCTCCAAAATCATCACCCTGGTCCCAGGGTGTGTCAGCATACTCTCCTTCCTCCTCCTCTAACACATTAGGCATAGCATAAGACCTTTTAGGGGTCCCTGCAACATCATCCATTTTGTCCAGTATTTCACTGAATCTGTTGATCCCTTTAGCAGTATCCTGTATCACTTGAATAAGCGCAGGATCTGCCTGGGTAAGAGGCAAGGAGCCAGACGACTGCTGAGATGATGGCATAGGTCTCTGTGATTCTACCAGCACATCACTCTGCCTGTCCAGAAGCTGCACCAAAGCGTTTACAGACCTGCCTAGGGCACTGGCCCACGCAGGTTCACTCTGCTCTGCCCTATGGTGTTCACTGCCCATGGGTCTCACATCAGCGCAAGTAATGCATAAGCCCCCCTTGGCCATCTGCTCAGGGACAAACTTTTGTGTGCAAACATTGCACGCGCTCAGTGCACTAAGGGCTCCCTCCCCCAAAACCACAGCCTGATGCTCAGACATGATGCCAGTGAAAAATATATATATATCTCAATATACACAGTGCAAACAATTGTACAAGCGCTTATACAAAGTCAATGCACCCAGTCACTTAGCTGTCTGTAGGTTTCAACTGCGGGGAAGCGATGCCCAGGAAATCCAAGTCACTCTGCCAGGATCAATTAGCCAGCTCAGCTCCGCTGCAAGCGTTCTGAAAGGCGCCAAAGTCAGAGTGAAGGAAGAGACCAAAAGTCCCTGCTGCTGCGGGGTCCGTGACCTCTTGGCGCCAACCACCCCCAGCTAGCCGCTCCTTAGGTAGGATTTCCTTGTTCCAGTGTCTCCCCCTCAAATGGGGACCACTTGGAACATGCCTGTCACAGCGCTGCTGTCCTCTCAGTCAGGAGCTCAGCGTGTAAGCTCCGCATAAAATGGCCGCCGCCATCACGGAGCGCCTGTCCCCCATGATCCCCACCTAAACGTGGAGCCGGTTTCAGGCTACTCCGGAGCCCAGGCAGCCTCTTAATAGAGGCTATGAGCGCAGCACAGGGAGACCAGACAGTGTCTACCCTGTGCACAGATAGCTGACAGGACGCGCTTCTGTCAGCTCCTGCTGCGCTAGCAGTGTGAGGATTCACTATGAAAATCCTCACACTGTGCCTACCTAGCTAGGGTAACAGTTAATAAAATAATAAAAATCCCCTAACTACTCTATTTCTTCGGCTGCTCCGCAGCCCTTTAGAATAGCACCCACTCCAGTGGGCACCTAACACGAACTGAAGAGTCCAGGGATGCAGTAGGGGAGGAGCCTACCCTCTAAAGCTTTAGGATAGGTGCCTGGCTCCTTCGGACCCTCCTACATCCCAGTGTTGAGCTGTGTCACCAGGACCATTGAAAGAGAAAAGGTTTGTGTCATTGGTGTGTTATTGGAGGGTTGTAGTAAGGCTTCTGTATTCCCAGGCACACTGCTAGAGGCCACACTCAGACGTAGAAATTTTACCTGCCATAGTGTTGGTGTTATGGTGCGCCAAGAATGGTGTGCCAATAATGTGATATCAAGGACCACCAGGGGTGTTACAGCATGCTGAATATGAGTGTCTAGGGCTTGCACATTCAAAGACATACCTTTGCCACATGGAAGGCTGCAATTGTTATTACAGCAACCCTTCTGCTAACAGACAGCAGTGCCCACCTCAGAATCACAACCAAAATCTTCAACAAGCCAACCATGGGGGTTATTCAGAACTGATTGGATCTCTTTGCAGAGACCTGTGATCAGGTAATTGCTGCCCAGCCATAATGAAACCCCATCCTGTTCAAGCCAGCAAATCAATGGGCAAGGCTTGCGAATGGCTTGCAAATATTATGCTGATTGGAAAATAGCAGCAAAATCCATATGCAAGACACTCACATTGAATGATTTTTTCATTGCCTGCAGTCTGTGCATAACCAAGGACTCACTCAGCAGCTGCGATAAATAATGGCAGTTCGGGCCAGCATGCCTGCATTGTTGCCTAACACCCCCAGCCGTTCACCACCCACAAATGCCGCTTCCTGTGAATCCAAGTAGCAGAATGTTATCAAAGGGAACCCTTACTCATTCTTACTATGAGCCATACGCATGGGCAGTCATTCGGTCATCGCCTGGTCTGCGAATTTGCAGTTGTGGGATTGTCTGACCCCCCAAGAGGTCACTTGCATTGGCAATGTTGGGACCTCAGTGATCCCAATATAGTTCACGAGGATAATTGCCTATTATAGTAATATAGTAAAAACAGAAGAATAAATTGCTTGGGGACCATATGAGTAGAGAATGGTTGAGAAACAATGGGCATATATTATGTTTCACTGACAACCCACACATTTTGGTGAAGCCAAAAATCAGGAATTACCCCAATACTAGATCAAAGCCCATTTGCACCAATGTCAATAAAACTGTGGGTGCAAAGTGAGTTCATGCCACGTCGGAGGGGTGACTGGGCTGAAGCTGGAGTGTAATCATCTTAGAACACATAAATGGAGACTTCTAGGTAAACTGATGAAGAGGGGGGCCTGAAGGCGTGACTGCAAGGAATACAGAAATTTGCAAAGGACCACTGGAGGACTGGAACGTAGATAACAGGATAGGAGACTGAAGAATATATAACACTACAGCTGAAGAATACAACACTGAAGATAGGAATAGATATTGACCATCGATGGTGGAGCATACACCGAAGAACACTGTAGGTAAGAATATGACTCAGGCAGATACCACTAACATAGAAACAGGAAAGGTCCACTGAAGTTGACTGAAACTGATGTTTAGCACCGATGGTGGTAATATCAATGTTGGCACTCTGAAATGGTGGCTGATAATTAGGGTGGTACTGGGTACACAAGCAGGTAGCAATAGAAGTGAGCAGTGAAGAATAAAATGAACGATAGTATAATGATAATCAGGAAACCAATGAAGAAATAATATAATCTTGGTTAGGACCAAGGTGATTCCAGGCTGGGTACTGGAGGAAGTCAGCCTTCAGCAGAATGGAATGCATCATTTGCTGTAGAAAGCAGAAATCAATCATGAGCAACAGGGAATTGTTGTACATCATTGCACTGACTCTTTGTCTAGCCCAGCTCCAGCATATTTATAGGGAGTGGCTGCAGCGGATTGGTACTGTAGTTGCAGGATGATGTCAGAAAAGCTTGGCTTGGATTGTCTGAGAGACTTCCTGTAGGTAAAACCAATATGGCTGCGCCCATTCCGAGAATGTAAGGAGTTTTGGCGTGCATGTGGACCTGGCCTGAGGCCTGTATGTAACAATAGTGGGAACATGCTGTCAGGAAGGTCGCAAACAGTGTTATCAACACCCACAGTGATGACATTGTGGGAGCCGTCAGCACTCGGCTCCGGCCAGCCACCAGAGCATCGTAGCGTAGCCATGGAGGAGAGTCTCTGAGCAAGCCTGGAGAAACACTTGGATGGTAAGTGTTTCTCAGGTACTATATTGTGACACCTCATAAGTTAAGGTAAGATGGAACCCTCTCCTGGTAATTTTTGCAGAGAGTAGGCCATAGGCTACTACAGCGGCTAATGGCATTACCTGCTAGAGTAAGCTTGATAAAATCCAGAGCTACATGGTAGATTCTGGAGATACTTAATATTTGTAGGCAACTTGTGAAAACAGGTGTTTTTGGAGATGTCCTGCAAATATTCTTTGATAAATAAGCTCCTATGTGAAGAAAGTATTATTTATTTATTTATTTATTAACAGTTTCTTATATAGCGCACACAAATTACGCAGTGCTTTACAGAGCATAGTTATAATCAAAAACACATAACAAATTACAGTACAAGACAGTTTAGGACAAGTACATGGTAAATATGGATAGTTGCATCAGGGGACAGGACACTGAAGCAATCATCAGGGTGACAGTGGTTTATATATTCTAAGAAAGGCACATGAGGAGAGAGGGCCCTGCTCGTGAGAGCTTACATTCTAAAGGGGAGGGTTAGACAGACAGGGGTGACACAGAAGGGAAAGAAGTGAGCATAAACAGTAGGTTAGGATGAGAGATGGTCAGGTTTTATGCAGGAGGGTGGGAAGATGACAGCTTAGTCTTTGATATTTTAAGTCTAAAAAAGCGCTGGGTCATCCAAGAGTAGACAGCAGAGAGACAGTTGGAGATATGAGTGAGGATAGAGGGAGAGAGATCAGGAGAGGAGAGGTAGATTTCAGTGTTATCAGCATAGATGTATTATACAGTAATGTTGAAAGATGTGCAACAAGATCCATGTAAGTGATTGTAATTAATTTATCATTGGATCCATGTCTAATATAGTGTAGAATGTGTTTTGTTCATTTTCTCATGAATTCGACTGTTCTGCTTGTATTCAGATATGGGTGTCTCAAAAATGTGGTGCAGTTACTATTTAAGCATATTAAAGGAATTCTCCATACCACAATTCATCTTACAACTTATATAGTCTACAATCTATGTATAATGTGGGAATGTATTATGTGGTTTGGCACTGTAATTATGATTGCCCAGTTCATAATTTTGAGTGCACAAAACATGTCACTTATGGTCTCCTTACTGCTCTTAAACCTCTAATTGTATATAATATAACAACCTCTTCTTCTGTACTAAATCACATAGGACATTTTAAACCTGAGCACGGCTATATAATGGTTTCAGAGTCTTACTCCATACCACATAATACTAATAAACTATTAAATACCCCAGCTCAATTTACATATAACATATTATCTTAAATTTAATGCCAGCAAGTAAGATAATGTAGCCCCAGTACACAAGACAATGAGACAACCTAGCATGGACATTTATCATGCTAGACATCATATTTGGCGCAAGCCACTTAATGAGACATACTCTAAGGCATGCTTGTCCAAACTGTGGCCCTGAAACTACACATCCCAGCATGCCTTGCTATTGTTTTAGCATTCCTTAATAGCAAAACTGTGGCAAGGCATGCTGGGACTTGTAGTTTCACAACAGCATGCCCATAGTTTGGGCATGCCTGCTCTAAGGTATAAGTGTAGTGTGTAGCCATGGCACCTGATGCAAATGTGAGCTATGGGGCCCACCACATTTTCCAGGGAGGAGGCATGTCCAGCAAAGAGGGCTAGTTATTTTACAGCCCACTAAAAAAATTGCACAAATAAAGAAAACAAACACATTGGTCCCACAGAAAAATAAGAAAACACATAGCACCCCACAGGGAAAAAAAACATATTGACCCTAGCATTAATTGCCCAACTGCCCCACAAAAGTTTGACCTGCCAGGTATTACAGCATACATTGGGATGGAACCAATTGTCTTTCAGGCCACATCTGGCCCACTGGCCAATGTCATAGATACAACTACAGTGTTGCCGGGTGGTCCATGGGAGGTGCTAAAGCTGCTGCTCTAATATTGTGTGGTGGTCACTACATATTCTCTGGCAAACATAATTATGCTCTCTGAATTGTCCGGTGATCACAAATATAATAATATCATTTAGGTATAGTTTTCATTAAAATGCTCTTAGTAAGGTATAGTGGTCACTAAAATATTGTTTATGTTGTATGGTGGTCACAAATAATTTTCTCCTTATTGGTGGACACACAAATACTGTTAGTATTGTAATGCAATCAATAAAGTGCTCTTAGTTTTGTATAGCAACATTTGAAACGTTCCACGTATCGTCTGGTGGTCATAGTGTGTTCTTCATTTTATGAAGTTGAAAAATCGGCATGGGAGGGGGGGCATCAACATCTACTGTATCATGCCTTGATTTGAAGTTACTTAACCACCTAGAGGCATCTTTTTTGTTTGTGAATCCTCAGTTGAATAAATCCATTTGCATTTAGAACATTTAAAGAATATATATATATATATATATATATATATATATATATATATATATATATATAGGAGTCTACTGAAATAAATTTTCAAATGGGTGCATGAATTACAGTTTTTGCAGAGTCTTGTGTGAAATAGGTGAGTGTTCTGGAAATGTTTCTTTATTAACAGGATCTTGATACAAACTGGATGAGGAACAAAGGATGGTTTGATGTGTTTTCAAAAGATAGAGATGCCAGATAAACAGCTTCTGCTGGCTAGTGGGAATATTATTAGCTCAGTTTGTGAAGGTTTGAACCTGGAAGATAAAATGGCAATAGGTCAGTCATATCCCTTCCAGGGTATGTTAAATACTGTAGATTAAGGCCTTGCTTATGTCTGAAAGGGTCAGACACAGATTCAACGTCCCGGGTCTATGACCCTTCAATCGAGCAGGGTTATTTCCAGGTAACTCAGGTCAGTGTCATGACTTATGTCTGAATGGCATGACCCGGATATTTAGATCTGGATCATGCTGAGAAAGGGGTGTTCAAGGCTACCTAAGGGCTTAACAGATTACCTCATTACTGGCATACAGCGTAGCTAGGAGTGTATGTATCTTGTGCATGGCAGTGTATGCAGTATTGTGTTTTGAATTTGCACTAGCTTTGGTGTAAAACCACCCTCCAGGGTTTTGAGTTTGGCTTTGGTTTGGATTCTGGATCTGGGTTTCAATAAAAAAAAAACCCTGAACTCATGAAACGAGTCTGTTTTTGTTCCTTTGGTAAGTTTAACATCAATAACATTAATTTCCAGTCATTTCCAGTCAATTTTGCCCACCTTACCTTAGACTGTCTTGAGTGAAATACTCGACTAGGCCCACTTGGATCCCCAAAAATGATCCAATCCATGACTTGGATCTGCTCGTATCCTAAAAAGTTTGAGTTTGTTTGGTTTTCAACAAAACTGAAACACTCCTCTCTAATATTTAACATAGATGTGTCTGGCTACTGCTTTGCTTTGTTTAGCAGCATGCTGTGGCAGTATCGCTATGTATAAGCACCTGGGCTGTCCATTAGAATGAACGGGTTGTCTACCATATAGGTGGCCATACACACGCAGATTTATCTGCAGATCTGTCTGGTTGGAACAAAAACATGGTACACACTATTGGACTGAGACCTAAGGGGTGAGCGTGTCCGGGTTCACTTATCACCCTTATCACCCTTATCCTTTGTCCTTTTTATATATATATATATATAATTTTATTTTGTGGTACCTGTTTTATTATTTTATCATTGTATAAATAAAATTCCACTTAAAATTTACCTACTCTGGAGGAAATTCATTTCCTGGATTTAAAAGATACCATGATATGAGGATGCAGAGTAAGCAGACATGTGAGCATCATTTGTATACGGGTCTGAGTGGTGCTAATTTCTTTCTTGGGAAAAAGATACCTTTTTGTGTTTGGTACTATACGCATGAATGTAAGCGTCGTGTAAGAGAATTATTCTATTATCAACACCGAGGTGTTCCTATAAAGAAAAACTTCCACAACCCATAGTGGAGGAGGGACGAATCTAATATCCAGTATTAGAACTATTTTTTTGTGATACTGGTCACACTATGGTTCTTTTTTTTTTTTCTATATGTCACCTCTGAAACTTCTGAAAAGGAAAAAAAAGCATTGAAAAAGGACCGCATCTTTATCGTTTATTGTGATTGGTAAGAGCGCAACTAAGAGACGATATTCCCCCCCTTTTTTTCTGTGCTTACTTTGGAGGTTTGGCGACCTCTTTTAGATAAGTTTTTGTGTTGCTGCTCTTAGCGCAATAGTAGTCTGTATTTTTTGTATCCAAAAACATGGTAATGGCTGAGAGCAAATGACAATTGCCCATTTGCTTGGAAATGCTGGAAAACTGACAAACTGTCACTCATCCATAACCATGTTTTTGTTCCAACCAGCCAGATCTGAAGATAAATCTTACTAGTGTATGGGCACCTTTAAAGTGATGCACTTGCCGGCTCCCACTCATTTCAATGCAAAGAGAGAGCGTACATGTTGCAAGTTGTTTGCCGTGAAGCTCCTCAGCCAGAGTAGTACACGTCATCTTCAGTGCCCCATACATATGTTACCTTCGCAATCTCTTATGTGCTTTCTCAAAAGTAGGCAATTACCACTCACAGTGAAGAAGGATTTCATTTGTTGAGAGTCAACCGATAAGCTAATATCTGTCAATGTGGTTCTTCCTAGAAAAAAATATAGGTGGTTATTCAGACCTGATCAACCAATTGAACGACGGAGCATGTGTCTTGTTCACAGCTCACATACGCAATCGCACACAGTGACAAAAATCAGTGACTTTTTTATTCACAAACTTGACACAGTTTGATTGACAGAAAGTCACCATGTGTGGGTGGTATCCAACCTATTTGTGGAGAGTGAAGAAAAATGCATGCGTGCCCAAGTGTTTTCATGGAGGGTGTGTTGCAGAGTTGTGAGAGGGTCAGAGTTACACACATTAACACAGATTGGGGAAATCATTCAATGGTGAGTGGGTTGCAAATGTATTTAAAGATCAGCAGTGTTTTCACAAGCCATTTGTAGACTTGTACAGGGCAGGATATCACTCTGGCGCAGCAGCTGCTATCTGCGTTATGCACTGCAGCGATGAGGTCTGAATAACCCGTATAGAGCTACTGGGGCAGGACCTGATTGAAGGGCCAAATATTAGGGGTGATTCATACCTATTCGCTAGGCTGCGTATATTTGCAGCCTAGCAAGCAGCTAAATGCCACTCGCATACGGCAACATGGGAGAAAATCATTTGTTGGTCGCCCACCATCAAATTTTTTGGTACTTGTTTCCTAGCACGGCGCCTACTAAATTCAGTCGTATTGCATCTTATACATTGTATGGCATCGCATGCCATATACCCGCATGCGATGCGATTTTAAAATTGTATAAGCACCCTAATGGGTGCTTACAATGTTAAATGCATCCCCACGCCACCCCCACTATCAACGCCAACCCGAAGCATGGTGAGCGCAGCGAGCCCGTGAGGGGTGGCGGTACGCGTCCTCCGACCTTTTCATACCCCCACTATCCACGTCGGCATGGAGTTGACTTTATATAGTGTGGCAAGCACAGCGAGCCACCGAGCCCGAAGCGTGGTGAGCGCAGCGAGCCCCGCGAGGAGACGCGCATTACTGTACATGTATGCCGCGGCCCCTCGCGGGGCGCGCTGCGCTCGCCACACTATATAAAATCAACTTCAGACCCACGTGGATGGTGGGGGTATGAAAAGGTCGGAGGACGCGTACCGCCGCCCCTCGCTGGCTCGCTGAGCTCGCCACACTTCGGGTTGGTGTTGGTAGTGGGGGTGCTATTAACATTGTAAGCACCCATTACGGTGCTTATACAATTAATAATCTTATAGGGGGGCCAATTAACATTGAAAGCACCCATTAGGGTGCTTATACAATTTAAAATCATATACCATCGCGACTTCCGCTTCCGGCCCCGAGCAAGACGGCCGCGTGAGAAGGAGCTCCGTGGACGGCGAGGCGGGCGGCACCCCTAACTTGCCGGACCACGGTCCCCAGCAGCTCAGCCGAGTGGAGGACATAATAGAGCGGCAGGCGCGGTGCAGAGAGAGGGGTCTCTCTCCCATGCCGAAGCGCCAGAGCCGCCGAGCCACAGTGTCAGCACAGACGCCGCAGCAGCCCAAGATGGCGACCGCCCCAGCACACGCTGACACAGAGCCACCGCAGAACCAGCCAAGACGCTCCCCACCGCAGCAGGTACAGCCTCAGCCCAGCCAGCAGCAGCAGGTAACAAGGGGATCCCCAAATTCCCCCACAGCATCCCTCAAAGGCACCCCAGAATGCTTTATAAGAGACATCAGCAGAGGGGATGAGGAAGACACAGGGAATGAGGCATACCAAAGCATGGTGCGGGCAATTAAAGCCACCATTACCCCTATGTTCAGGGAACAGGCAGAGGCATTTAACCAAAGTTTTGCTGACTTAAAGGGACACATGTCGCAGCTCACACAGAGAGTCTCACATAATGAAGCACAGATAGGAGCAACGTTCCATGATGTCCAGGAGCTGAAAGCTCATAATAATGCTTTACAAAAGTCTGTGTACACACTAACCAATAAGGTCGATGACCTTGAAAACAGGTCAAGGAGATCAAATCTGAGATTGGTGGGTCTCCCAGAGACGGTCAGGGGACCAGCACTACATCACTTTATCCGCAATACCTTACCGGCCTTACTAGGGGTGGAGCAGGATTGCACAGATATGGTAATTGAGAGAGCCCACAGACTGGGACCAGAAAAAGAAGGGGTGAATGTCAGACCAAGAGTAACCATATTCAAATGTTTGAATTATTTGCACAAGGAGACTATGTGGACAGCGTCGCGCAAGCAGAAATCACTACAGTGGGAGGGCCATAAACTGCACCTCTTCCAAGACTATTCAGCTGAAGTTACCAGAGCGCGTAAGGAATTCACTAGTATTTGTTCCAGATTGATTTCAGACAAGAGGAAGTTTGCTCTGCTCTACCCTGCTCGCCTTAGGGTGTTTGAAGGAGACTCATTTAGAGACTTTTCCACAGCGGCAGATGCAAGAGCATACCTTAGAATGGAAAACACAGATACAGCCCCGACACGTGGCCCCCCAGGCCCGTTGGGAGGCGACTGATTATTGCCATATGGACGCTATGCAGAATGATTGATAAGTATACTTATGATGGAGAATATACACGAAAACGGTTAACGTAATTGAATATCCATATAACTTAGCCTCTCATACACACGTTTGTGTATGACTAGTTATGCTTTGTATATCCTAAAAAGATACTCATGGAAGGATAAGGGGAACGTGGTTCAAATTGTTATAAGTTAATTGTTACTATTAGGGGTGCCGACCCAACTACGCAGTCTGGGAGATTGATTGGATCTCGCCAAACCAGGTGCGTAGAGGTAGACGGAAGTTTGGCAGACTGCCAATAGAATTGTGTTAGCAGGGAGAGGGCTAGTTGTTTGGGGCCTGATCCTTCGCTGCTAGAAGTTGCATTTTATACATTACGTGATATGGGAGTGCATGCACTCTTGAGGGAATTCTTCCTGGTAAAGGGGGGGGGGAAGGGGGAGGGAATGCATCGCACATCATTGTTGGGAAGGGGGGAAACTGGGGCGGGGAAGGGGAAGGGAGGGACTGGAGACTTGATGCACCTAAGGTTTGATATTGTCTTACTGGTAATGTTAAATGTCTAATATTAAGCTGTGCTCGTGGAATGTGGGGGGCATAAACTCCCCGATAAAGCGGAAAAAACTCCTGTTATATCTCAGAAAGCAGAAGGCAGATATAATACTACTTCAGGAGACCCATCTTACAGATAGTGAACACGATAAACTAGGGACCATGGGTTTTAAGGTAGAGGCATATGCCTCATACAATTCAAAAGCTAGGGGGGTGGCCATATTATCAAGGAAAACATTGGGAGCGATAGTCTCCAAAATAGTTAAAGACCCAGAGGGACGTTTTGTAATAACAGAAATGCTGATACAGGGAGAACAATATATCATATGTAATATCTACGCGCCCAATACTTATTCTAAGAAATTTTTTACCAGTTTACTTTCAAAATTGTATCCCTATGCTGACTCAAGGTTAATACTAGGGGGAGACTTCAACATGGTGGCCCAACCGACACTAGATAAATCCTCCCAGCCCAAAAGCAAGCCAGCAAAGCCACCACTGGGTATAGGAGAACTTTCAGCACAGCTCCAGTTGGTAGACAGCTGGAGACTGCTACACCCCACAGATAGGGAATATTCATGTCTCTCGGCGGCACATGGGACTCTGTCTCGTATCGACTATATACTCCTATCCACTGGCCTTTGTGGCAGACTGCTCGAGGCAGGAATGGAGCCGATATGCGTTTCGGATCACTCCATGATATGGATAATTATAGAGACGGCCTTAGATGTTGGGAGTCATCGCCAGTGGAGGTTCCCCTCATACCTGGCGTCCTCAAAAACATTTAGAGATGCCCTGGAGGCCAAGTGGATGGAGTATCAATTTAATAATGAGGAACATGATTCTGACCCATTACTTAAGTGGCAGGCAGCCAAAGCGGTGTTGAGGGGAGAGATCATATCCTTTGTAAATAAACACCGCAAAGAGAGATCGGCGGATATAGTCAAGGCCCAGGAACATTTAACGAATACATATGCTACATATAGCTCTTCCCCAACTTTGGAACACAAAAAGGAATATTCTCAGGCGAAGACTCAGTTCGATGCATTACTAGAAGCTCAAACGCTAAAACATGTGAACAATACTAATTTTCAGTTCTATAGACATGGGAATAAAAATGGGCGTTTGCTATCTAACTTAATGAGAGGAGCTAGACCCCCAACACTTATAAAATCCCTAAAAACGATAGACGGGGACAGGATACATAAGGGGACAGACATCCTAGAGACACTGAGAAAGTTTTACTCTAAACTGTACTCGCAGGGAGAGATTAAGCAAGAGGAAAAGGGAAAATTCTGGAGGGATATAGAGCTGCCTCAAATATCCAGCGAGGCAGCCGATCGCATTCTGGCTCCTATTTCAAAGGAAGAGGTGGAGCAGGCCATAGCCAAGCTAAAACCCCTCAAAGCTCCAGGACCAGATGGCTATTCAGGAGAATTTTATAAAATCCTAAAACCCAAACTGAGCGAAACACTAGTCACAGTCTTTAACATGATACTCAAGGGGCAACAATTACCACTATATTTTAATTCTGCGGTGGTTAAGGTTCTCCCGAAACCGGGAAGAGATCTGGAAGACCCCGGCTCCTACAGACCTATCTCGCTCCTCAACACAGACTATAAGCTGTTAACTAAAATAATATCAGAAAGAATTAAACATATTTTACCTACAGTCATCTCTGAGGACCAGACCGGTTTTATACATGGCCGACATTCGGTAGTGAATGTACGCAAACTGTTGGCGGTGGTGCAGAAATTAGAAGAGGCAGGCGGCTCAGGTGATCAGGTCATAATTTCTATGGACGCTGAAAAGGCGTTTGACCTGGTCACCTGGGATCATCTTTATGAAACATTAGGGAGATTCGGGTTCCCGCTGGCCTTTATTAACATCATAAAGTCCCTTTATACTCTGCCCTACACTCAAGTGGCGTGCAACGGTTACATATCTTCACCCTTCCTTATTCAAAGGGGGACAAGGCAGGGGTGCCCGCTGTCCCCATTGCTGTTCGCATTGGCTTTGGAGCCACTGGCGGTAGCATTGAGAACAAGTCAGAAATATACGGGTATCAGAGTGGGATCAGTGGAATTAAAGGTCAGTCTCTTTGCAGACGACATGTTATTATTTGTGACAAATCTAACTGAGTCTTTGCCAGCTATTAGAGAGATTATTACTAAATTTGGGTCATTTGCGGGATATAGAATTAATTTCCACAAATCAGAAATCCTACAAGTACTAGGACCCCGGGTTGCTGAGGCCCCTGCTCACACTATATCCCCATTCAAGTTGAACACTAAAGCCATCAAATACCTGGGCATTGACATTCCAAGTAAGACAAGCGATCTATATCACATAAATTATTCCCCCATCATTGCAGAAATAGAGAGGCTACTGAAAATATGGAAACCTTTACCACTTTCGTTACTAGGAAGGGCAACAGTATTACAGGCAATAGCATTCCCAAAGCTATCTTACTGTATGCAGATGCTGCCACTAAAATTATCTAGAAATAGTATAAAAAAAATAAATAAGGCTTTTTTTGAATTCTTATGGCAAGGTAAAAAGGCGAGGATTGCCAGGCACAAAGTTTATCTTAAAAAAACAGATGGAGGATTGGGGATCCCAAATGTTTTAGCCTTTAATCAAGCGATATTTATGAGGTATATTTTAGACTGGATGATGGGGACAAATTCATATACCCACAAAGGGTTGGAAGAAAATATGGTAGCGCCGTTCTCCCTGGCAGGACTACTACATGTCCCACGGGCCAAAATACCCCAAATGGCCCGAAATAACATATTATTCAAAGACACATACTCCGCATGGTTATACATTAACAAACAACTAGGCCGAAACCACCAGAATACTAAATATGACACACTCTGGGGAAACCCAGGCTTCACACCGGGCTTGACAGAAATAGGCTATGATAGGTGGCGGAAAAATGGAATAATGGCAGTCAAGGATGTATTCGACCCCGGGGGACACCTTCTCTCATTCAGTGAGCTGTCGACTAAATACTCGCTGCCCAGCAGGGACTTCTTTATGTTCCTGCAGGTCAGACATTTTATTCAGGCAAAGGGAGGACCTATGTGGAATGTGGAACTACAAGATGTGATGAAACAGGTTTTTGTGTTGAGTGCCACTGGCCCTTTTAGAATTAGATACATCTATGGAGAATTACTTCCAGCCACTCCAGAGGTGGTTTGGAAGACTATGGTACCCAAGTGGCAGGCCGACATCCCGGGGATAACCTCGGCAGATATATTATGTAAACACATGGAAAAAACATTGAAGGCATTACATTCGGCCATGCTGCAAGAGGTTCACATAAAAACTATACACAGGGCATACATCTCCCAAGCCCAGAGAAAACACTTTGTCCCTGGAGAGATGGGAAGCTGTCTCAAATGTAAGGGGTCCAACGCCACATTCTTCCACCATGTGTGGGAGTGTGGAAAAATTAGAAAATTCTGGGACAAAGTTACGGCTTATATAAATACAATATGTGGTTTAAAGCTTACAAAAGACCCACTAGCAATGCTTTGTGCGAACTTCTCCAACTGGGATATATGTGGTCGAAAGAAAGAACTGATCCCATTCCTGACTGTAACGGTGACAGTGGCAAAAAAAGCTATTTTGAGGAATTGGACTGTAGCCACGCCTCCCTTTTTACAAGACGTTAAAATAGCCCTGTTACAAATGCTTTACTTTGATAGGAGAGCCACTCTCCCAATGGTGGAGGAAGGGGTCAAAAAATTTTATGCTAAATGGGGAACGTATATTAATTCACTAGAGGTGGAGGCGCAGAAAAAAGTTATGAAACTATTTGAGGGCACATCCTGGTACCTGCTTAAATCATTATCTATTAATCAAGATGCACCGAGTCTCTAAAAGGGAGGGGGGAGGGGGGGGGGAAAGGAGGGAGGTGGGGGGATTCGTTCAGTTTTAGCTTAAAGGGAGGGGGGGGGAGGGCTAAAGGGAAGTTTAGTATATGTTAATTTTATGTTAAGATATAATGTTGTAATTGAAGACATAATAATATATCACGGTTATTCTAAACAGTATTCATAGGTCATTACGACAGAGAATTTTTGGAAAAGAATTAGCTGGTAAATACTATATAGAGTAAAATGACACACAAACTGAGATTGATTATATAATAGTGTTTTATTAATTATAACACAGTTTATTTGTTCAAACACGTGATGTAAAATCTTGACAAAGTGAATGGAAAGTATATTGTATTTTACTATGGAAAATCAATAAAAACGTTTAAACAAAAAAAAAAAAAATCATATACCATCGCATTGTATGGCATTGTATGCCATATACAATGGTATACGATTTTAAAATTATATAACATCGGGTGCCATCGCGTCGCATCGCATACCATTGTAAGGCTTATGGTATATGATGCGATGGGCGACGTGCTAGGAAACAAGTACCTTTTTTTTTTTTTGCTCCTTGGCAGATAAAAGTCCTAAATTGACTTTTATCCTGGCTGGAGATGCCCGAATTCGGAGTGGGCGCTGACGTTATTTAACTATGCTAATTACTAAAGCGTCTAAAAATTAAAAGAGGTGCCCAAAGCAACCAGATTCTGTTAATCAATTTCACCCTATAAAATGATAGACATAATCTGATTGGTTGCTATAGGCAAAATCACCTCTCTTAATTTGTGGAAGCCTCAGAAAATTAACCTCTTAAGTGTTCCACAAGTGCTACATGTTACAATTATAGTATACAATATTGATAAAATAATATGATAATGATGATGACGATTATTACTATAATTATTATTATTATGATGATGATAATGATGATTTTGATGATGGTGATTATTATTATTATTATCATACTTTGCATGACACAGTGTTCTAGAGTGTCGGACAGTGGGAATTATATAGTATACATAAAACAGGGGCACATAAGTACATATGTGAGAAAGGAGCAGCATAGAACGGTGATGTTTTACAATAAATACATTTGCGGAACCCAAGGTTAGGAAGTGCTATAGATGTGTCTATATGATATGTTTTCTGTTTCATTTCAAGCATTTTATTTTTGTAAAGGAGAAAAGCTACAAATTCCCGGCTTCTTGGCAACGGCTCATCTCCTGCACGTTTTCCATAGTCTTTAAACCGTATAGTCACAGATTTCTGTAAACACCCACGGGTCAGTTGCAAAAAGGAAGTTAAGAGAAAAAGGATTTGAGGAGGCTTTATGGATGTGTTTTATTTCATTATCCCAAAACAACCTGAGTTTCTATTTTGTGTGTTATATAAAAACACTCGGGCTCAACGCAGCAAGCTTGGAAGGTAAAACAAGAAAGTAATTGTATCCGCCAAGCTATGTGTGTGTGTGCGTGTGTGTTTTTCAATTGAACTTCCTGGTTGGTCAGGGCTGGCCTCACAAAAGGGTTCCGTTCTTGTCCAGACACATTGCAGACTTCTGGCGCAATAGCTGGAGCTCACGAAAATTTACACAGTGCTGGCACGAAGCCAAGCCTTGGGCTGAGTTGTAACTTGGACTGCCTTGTGTTACAGATTCCAGTTTTGGCAGTAATGGGGGTGGCTTTTTCTGTATGCAGGGTCAGGACTGTTGAAAGGAATAACAGTTAGAGTACAGAGAGCAATTCATGTAATTATATCTGTCAGATGACTTATAATCAGTGTTCCTACAGTTGCTTGCAGCCCTTGCGGTTTCCATTTTTCATGCTTGTACGATCAGGATATTAATGCAGAACATCTATGTTAAAAAAAAAAATTCTTGACTTTTTTAAAACTTCTTAGACAAAAATACAATCTGTGTGCTTATTGTTGTTGGAAAAAAAACACATGGTGAAAAGTATCTGTTTCATTGGAAGCAACTCCTGGAAATTACTTTAAGTGCATTTTCTTTACTTGATTGCTTCAGCAAATACATTTTACTTGGATGCAGAGATTGCCTTGAGCAATATGTTGTGCATATTACCTAGATGCATACAGTGGCTTATATTATCTTCCCTAAAATGTTCTGCTGTCTTTTCAGCAAAAAAAAAAAAAACCAACACTTCTCCATTCAAAATGACTTTTATATGTAGATAGAGAAAAAACATAATTTTCAGCTGCATCTATTTACAATCCATCTGTCATACATAACATATGCTTTGGTTACTAGGGTGGAACTAGATGTGGGGAGGGTAACACCTCCCAGGATGTACAGCCATGGGCAGGGCCAGTGCCACCAGGAGGGCGGAAGAAAGGAGCAGGAGGTGTGTCCCGTCGTGTCCCCCCCCCCGATGGAGGTGAGGGGCAACTCTCCACCCCCCCTCACCCGGCCCCCCCTCCGAGCGATGCGGTGGGGCCCGCTCCGCATCACCCGGCACCATCCCCCCCTGTGGAGCAATGCAGCGGCGGTCCCTGGTGGAGCGGGTGTGTGCCGGGCCACCCGTGGAGCAAAGCCTGCACGCTGCATCACCTCACCCGGCACCATCTGTTCCTCCCCCCCCCCCCCCCGCATGGTGCGACGGCCGCATCTGGGGCGCTCCAGTGCCTTGCACCGGCCCTGGCCATGATATTGGTGCTACTGCTCACGCATGGCACCTGCCCTTGCACACTGAATGCTGTGAATATTACCCTTTAGTCTAGAGAACCACTACAGATCCACCCACAGCATCCTTGTCCTTGCATACCTGAACCTTTGGGAGTGATATCAAAATACCACATATTTGGGGGCAGGGCTGGCACAGCGCAATTAATCGTCCTGCTACTAAACATTAACCACTTGCCTGGCATGGTTGCATCAGATGTGAATATACCATTCTGGGTTTTTCCTGAACAATCAGAAATGTCCTGTGGTGGCTGTTGGAGAAAAAGCTACCTGCAGCCACCAGTCTCGGAGAGACCTACTGGCCCCCCTGCCCCTTAGGATCCTCCCTCAATGTCTGGTGATCACTACTGGGTACAGTGATCAGCCAACCCGGCACCCCACCACCACCCAGCAGGGCTCCTCCCAACTACCGGCAAAATTTAATTAATTTAGACAACGCCCCACTGTGTGCATCGGGTGCTGCTCCTTGAAGATACCAAGAAAATGTAATATTTGCAGCCTCTGCCCCTGTGTACACGGCACTGCTCCACAAAGCAACAGAGGAAATATAATGAATGCAGTCACTGTCCCCTGTGTATACATGACAGCTTACATCTGGGAGAAGCTCACAGATCACCCCTGATCTCCCTTATCTACCCCCTTACAGATCATATGATGCCCTTCAGGTGTTCTTTTGCAGCTAGACTGAGCAGGCAGAGGCTACCTTTACCATGTGAGCACTTCGCTGTATGGGGAAGTGCTCACAAAGCAATGCAATTGCAAAATCTTGCAATCGCATCAGGCAAAGGGACCCACATGCTAGCACTGGGAGTTGTAGTTTTGTGAATACTCACAAAGCTACAACTCATACTGAATCAGGCCCCAAGATAACCATGCTACTGTCATTTAGCAAGCCATTATCAGCTGATTGAGTGATCACATGTAAGCGTGGGTGCACAATAGAATATCGGGATGATTTGCCATATTGGAATGACAAATCATCTACATCGTGTAATATGTGTCTACAATTGCACTCTCGTAAGAGTCCAATGCATCGTCTCCTGACCAGTCATGCTGCACAGCCAGTCAGACGATATCAGATGCTGGCTGTGCAGTGTAATGAAGGATGGAATGAGGTATCGCTCCATCCTTCATTACATTGTGTAGTGTGTATTGTCAATTTCGCATGGTCCAGGTTGAATAGAATTTTGTCCTACCATCGGGAGTATTGGCTGTTGCTCTAGTGTGTGCCCACCCTTTCTGTACTTGGAATGAAGCATTCAGACAGGTAAGCTATTGAATTCGCCATTGACAGACATGTCCAAACTATGACCATCCAGCTGTGAAACTACAAGTCCCATCATGCTTTGCCACCGTTTTGCTATTAGGAAATGCTAAAACTATGGCAGGGCACCTGGAATATGTAGTTTCACAACAACTGGAGGGCCACAGTTTGGACATGCATGGCTTAGATCATTTAAGCATGTGTGTTTTGCGAGCAGACTGACATAAACAGGAATAATAAAACAAATACATTCTATCTTGTTGCATATTATCAGAATTTTTTTTGTATCTCATATTTCAAGGAAGGAATTTTAGTTTTACTAATTATGTTTTGCAAATAAATCACAATTACCCACTGAATGATTGATGATGTACTGCATACCCTCCAAATGTACCGATTTAGCCGGTACAGTAGCGTATTTAACGGTCTGTATTGGCTAAAAACAGATATATTGATTCTACCGCTTATTACAGGGGTTCCCAAACTTTTTTGAATCAGGGCACCCTAGAGTATCAGGAATTTTTCACGGCACCCCTAAGCCAAAAAAAAAAAGCAGAATAAATATAACATTAAGTAGAAAGGGTCTATATGCAATTCTTAAGGTCAGTTATGTGGCAAAGGGCAGGACTTGCTTCTGTCTGTACACATACAGTATTTTATGATTGGCAGCCACCAGCACTGGTTTTGCCCATAAAAATTTAACCATAAATAATTTGAATAGTTCCTAGACCATCAACCCAGGGCACCCCTGCAAGTGTCCCGAGGCACCCAGGGAGCCACGGCACACAGTTTGGGAACCACTGGCTTATTACCTGTCCCAGTGCTAGAACTGACAAATGCAATGGAGTCACAATGGAGTCGCCACTACTTCATTATCTCCTTAGTCCAGCTCCATGTGCTTGGGGTTGAAGAAAGGAGGAGCAGAACTTTAACAGCTTGCACTTTTGCTCCTGCTCTGTGACACTGATTTGTGATCCATCCATGGCCACTGACAGGACGGCTGGCCATAACTTTATGGTGGCTGTAGTGTCTGGTCACGGGCGTGACATGTGATCCATTCGCAACTTTAACAGAGGGGCTGGGTGGAGGGAAACTGCCTCAATGAAACCATGAGTTGCTGTGCACAGCGCAGCTCCTCCCAGGAACTTCCCAGGCTTTTAAAAATAAAGACCTGTCGGGAACACAGGGAAGCAGTGCCTGTTGGGTTGTTGTGCATGTGGTGAATGTGGAGGGTGAGGGATGCAAAGAGGCATTTTGGAAAAATGCCCAGTACACATTCGGAAAGGGGTTTTGGTCACGCCCAATCTACCTATGGCCACATCCACTTTACCCATATCCATGCCCCCTTCTAGAATGTGTACCAGTTTCTGCCTTTAAGATGTTTGAGAGGTTTGTGTCCTATCAGTAATAAGCAGTACCTTGATGAACATATATATCCAGTTAGTTACAAAAGGCACAATTTCCATCTTATCATGGGTGTAGCACTAATCATATCTTCTGGCACATTTACAGAGAGCATTCCATTAAGGGCTTTTTATGTGACAAATTTTTATTGTCTGAAAATTTCTTGGAGACCAATTTTGTCATAGTTACTGTACTGTACATGACAAATTATTTTAAAGAGAGAAAACAACCATTGGTGCAACTGATAATCAATTTAATTTACTTGAAACAGATATATTTAAAGGAAACACACTAAAACTCAAATTAGGTGAATCACTGGCAGAATTAGGCCATTCCTCAGCAATAACACCAGTAAAACACTCATCCACTCTATTTCATTACTTCCTGCATCCAGCAAGCTCCTCCTGTCTGGCCTTCCAGCTCTGTCCAACCCTAAAATGTATCCCCATTTCCTATAGAATCCATTTAAAATTCCACACTTCCACCTATCCTCTTACCTAGCAGCATTTTTCATCATAGCCCCTCCTCTCAGCCAATGACTGAAGCCTTAGGTAACCACTAACTTCTACTGTACAACAGACTTCTGCCTCTAACGTAAACACATCCCACATACATCATTACTATTTACCAGTTCCTATTCTAAAAATGATCCTTAAACGCAAACCAATTCATCAATATTTACCAGTCTTCCTCCTAATTTCACTTACAGTGGCCCAGCATCCCTCCTACCACATATCACTCAGTCACACTTATTTTGTCAGTATCATCCATCCCCAATATATTGTTAACTCTAATGTGTGCAGCCCCCCTTTCCTTTCCTCTTTTAGCCTTCTCCCACTTCATACAGTATGTCCGGGTGACAGACAACTCACCACCAGTTGGGATTCTGACGGTCATTTCTCTGACATTGGAATCCCGACTGTGGGCAGCCCAAAAGTTGGAATCCCGACTTACTCTGGCTATTTTCCCTTGTGGGGGTCCACGACCCCCATAGAGGGATAATATAATAGGTGTGGCAAGGGGCTTCAATGCAGTTGTCCTCCTGTCTTGCTTATACTGTATTATGTGACTTAATACGCATGCTGTGTGCCCATTGCTTTGATTGCTGATAAATATTATATTCTCCTTTTCTTCACTGTACAGCACTTACAGTATTGTTTGTATGAACAATAATATCCTATATAATAAAAGCCAAATGCTGCTCCTCACCTCTATGTGAGCATGAGTCTTATGTTTTAGTTAAAATGTAATTGTCGTGTTTTGGTTCCAGTTTTAACTTTGTTTTGGTTTGAAATTTAGGGTTTTGGAATTTTGGATTTCTGGATAAAAACAGCTAAAATTATCTTTTTTTTCTTTTTTTCAACCCAAAATTCAGATTCAAAATACAAACTCCGAACCGCGGAAAGATCCCATCCATGACTCATATTGGCTCAGATTTATAAAATTTGTGGTGGTTCTGATCTCTAAAGAACTGATATCTCTAGAAACCATCCCCCAATCATTACATAATTAAGCGCAGCCTCTGTTCATAGCATTAAATCACCATTTCAAAAGAATTCCTATGTTTCTCCTCATTTTATTATACAGTAGCTTTTAAAGGACATATTGTAATAAAAACTTTTTTTTTACAGAAGATAGCAAGAACTGTATTAAGAAAAGGGTTAAAAGCTTAAACAAACAACATTGACAGAAAACACATAAAATGTTGTATAGGTTGTAATTTATAATGCTAATCCTGCATCACTTTTATCGGGAACAATAACGTGAAAAGCAAAGGGGCGGTGCTGAGCGTGGAGATCCGTGCTTGTACAGAGGAATAAAATGGTTCATTTAAATTCTTAAGAACTGTGTAGGAGGCAAAAGAGACAATGAATATCTCAAAGAAACGAGGCCATGAGTTGAATCAACTAATCACATGGTAATCAAAGGGGAGTCTTAACAATGCATACTTAGAAGCACTTTGGAAGAAGTTGGAAATAGAAAAAGAAAATGTCTCTAATAAGTGACATATTAAATTAATTACAGATTAACATGCATAATAAGAAAGTGTAATGAATAGGAAAATGACTTTGCGTTGTCATTTGACTGTACATGAACTGTAAGGGCATGTTTGGAGCTATGGCTTTAGTTGTCATGGTTTGCACGGTCTTACATAGAGACAGGTCATAACTAACAGCTCTTATGAATGGAAAACACAATACTTTACTAATCATCATGAATTAAGAACTGTTTATTTTGGTGTAGTGTTATGATAGTCTGGGGTTTGACGCTTGCATTTTAAATGGCTTCTTAATAGTTAAGGGTCACATTAAAGTAGAATTCAAATATGTATCTTACCTTATCTATGAGCTTATGATTAGCAGATAATTACTTATGCATTGCAAGAAAGTGGTTGTGACTCATTTGAACAATGACCAATTGTTTTCTGAGTACGTGAATGGATATGGAAGCATTCATTGCTGTACTCAGGTATGATGACTTAGCTGCCTACTCTCTTAGTAGGGCCTGCGATCAGTAAATATTACACTCACCTACCGTCCACTCCTATCCTTGACTACCCATAACTTAAACCTATAAAATAATTGTTATCAAGATTAAATATTTATTTATTTATTAGCAGTTTCTTATATAGCGCACACAGATTCCGCAGCGCTTTACAGAGAATATTTCACCATTCACATCAGTCCCTGCCCCAGTGGAGCTTACAATCTATATTCCCTACCACATGTACATGCACACACAGACAATCTAGGGTTAATTTTGTTGGGAGCCAATTAACCTACCAGTATATTTTTGGATTGTGGGAGGAAACCGGAGTACCCGGAGGAAACCCACGCAAGTACGGGGAGAATATACAAACTCCGCACAGTTAGGGCCATGGTGGGTATTGAACCCATGACCTCAGTGCTGTGAGGCAGTAATGCTAACCATTACGCCATCCGTACTGCCCGATTATAATAATAATAATTATTATTATTATGTAAAAAATATATAAGATTAATAAAAAACAATAGTCCCAGACTAATTGGATTTTTTCTTGTGCTAGGAACATCACTGTGAAAAGTTATTCACAGGATCTGGTTAGGTAGATGCAGAGTTGTTTCATTCTGTAAGGTTCTCACCAGATGGTACTGTAAGTAATTTTAAGTATCTGGAATCCATAGTTAACAGAAGAACACATTCAGTGATTGAGACAATGCTAGGCTTTACTGGTTTATATATGAAAACAATGGAGCAGAAGGGACTCATTAAGCCCCGCTAGGGTGTCAAGATGATGAGGTGTCAAGACGATGATAGGGTGTCAAGACGGTGAATCCACCTACACTCCCTTTGAATAAGCATTTTGCCCTGATTACTTGCCATTTCAAGTGGGGGGATATGATCAATAATTTTAGATCATAAATTAGCGACAGAGAACCCTGCCGCCAGCCAGTGTCTACCTACCAGCTAGTAACTCTTCCACTCAGATAGAGCTCCATAGAGTAGATTCCACTCTAAAGAATGAATGGCAAATCATTGTTCAACCATACGCTTAGTATGGTTGAACAATGATTTGCCATTCGTTCTTTAGAGGAGGTCTCTGTTTTACCCACATAGACTAAACCACATGGGCATGTCATAGTATAAAGGATAAAGTTAGATGTACATGTAAGGATATATCTTATGGCAATATGGATGGGAAAATGTATCCCCAGTTGTTAAAGAGCTACATGTCATGCAACCTGTGCAGCGGTAACAACCAGGTTTCTGCCACAAGAAATGTCCTGGTACCTTTGATGGATTAAAATCAGTGACTATCAGATCAGATCATCTAGTTTATCCAATTTCTATTTGAAATTGCTGCATCGAGAGTAAGTGGGCATTAACCGTGTACCTTCCAAAGATGGGAGTCCTGGATCGGTATTAGTAGTAGGCCATAGCTTCTTAATTTCCCAATTTGATTTGTTACTAATTGTTGAAAACTGATTGACCCATGGGACTATTTGATTGATGTGTTCTGCTCTTTAGGAGCTGGGCTGTAAACACATCTGTCTAGTCATATTCAATACCTTCTCTTTGTTTTTAATCAAATCCTCACGGTTATACCCCATTGTACAAATCTCTCAACCAGGGAGTCTAATGTTTTATTTTTGGCAATGGGGTCACTAGTAATACAACATATTCATAGCATCTAAGAATAGGGTTAACCCTGTCTCAGCACTAGCGGATGGAAACTGTCATGCACAAGTGGATAAATATGGATAGATGTAGCTAATTCTCCTTCAGTCAATGCAGATGTACATCAAGGAAATCAACATCACTCCCACTGATGTTATAGGTCAATTTAACAACACTTTGTGTCAAGTTATGAGTATCCAAGATGTTTCTAAAAGTGTCTTCTCCCCCCGACCATAATAAGAGCAAATCATCTATGAATCTCACATAGCAGATTGTTATGGTTTCGGGTGTGAACCCGCAGCCGTGACTGCTGTTTAGGACAGTCACAGCAAAGTCCTACACTGACTCTGTTGACCCCTAGGTAAGGTGACTGACTCCTGCAGATGCTAGGCTTCGCCTGTAGTCACCACTTTTGAAGTAGAGAGTTAGGCCCGCTACAGCTCCGGTGCAACCAGGTGTTATGTGGGGACAAAGAGTCAGCGACCCCCCAGGGTACAGCCAAAAGGAGAACTGACTAAAGGACCTGACTGAAAAAATAAGAAAAGAGGGCAACTTGCCCAAACTAACTATCGTGCCTAACTGCGCCAGCGACCTAGTCGCCAACCACCAGCGACCGTGTCGAATACACAAGAATACATTACACCACACCAAAAAGCACACCACGAACAATACTCACGGAACACTGAACACAGAATAAGGCACCGGAAATTAGTACCCAAGCAAAAGCAAATAAGGATACAGCGTACTACTGAGAGGACACCCTTGCACACCATGCAGAGGGTGGGTAAATAACAATATGCTCAGGAGAGCAACAAGAAATAATGAAATAAACCAGGCCCCTAGCAGGGGTACCCCTGATACCAGGAATCAACTGAAGAGACAGGGAACCACCACAGGCAAGAATTCCCTGGCGCAGAGAAGGAATATGGCAGCCTGCCAGGACTTTATAAATAAATAAGGAACTGTTTCCAGGCTCCACTGGAGCACTTACATGACCTGGAACTGGCACAGCAGGACCGCAGAACCTCCAGCAGCTCAGGATGGTAAAGAGCAGGCTGGGACAGACTGGAGCAGACAGGCAGGATTCTGCAACTGAAAGTAAAGCAGGTTGGAACTGCCAAAGGCCAGGAAGGCTTCACTGGGTTTACATGAAGCATTTAGATTTAAGATTTAAATGTCACTGATTTAAAACGTTTTCTCCACCATATGTTTTATTCATGTTGAGAATACCCAGTAATGATGAAACCTTTGGGGGCACTTCTGATTTATGTATTTTTCTTAAAGGATGAAAAGATATCCATCACCATGGTGACGAATACAAACATTGAAGTCAACCTCCGGCCCCGACCTCCATCTAAATTGAATGTATTAGCATAGGTTCCTCCCACCGTATGACGGCTTTCACCGTCCTAATCTGACGACCGACACCTGGAATGCATGCGAATAGGACTTCTGCGTTCCATTCATCACACTCCGAGACGCTTTACATCATGTCCCGGTCCGGCAGCAGGAGAAGGAACCGGAAGCCCTGTGTTCCAGGAAACAAGTGCGGTCCAGCAGCCGGCGATATAGATAACTAAAGATCGGTTCTCCTGGCCTGCTCAATATTTAGAAAAAGAACCACCATCCCCAGAGCTATTAAGCAGTAAACCACCTAGGGTATGTGCAGTATCGTACTATCACTTCTAGTGGGACCGGAAGTTGACTCTGTGTTGTAACGTCAAAATAGCAACATTTATGTTAATACATGATGCCTGTATTATTTCCGGACTCTGTATCGTTGTATGAGTTTGTAATAGATTTTATCAAATTATCTAGATCATTATACTTGAATATTGTAAATGATGAGGAATGGTTTATGATCCATGATTTCCTGCTATGACATAATTTCCTGTAACCATGGATTGGCTGTTCATCGTATAAATATGGGCTCCTCATTCTCCTCAAACACATCTTGAGAAAGGTCCCAGGACCGAAACGCGTTGATGATTTTCTGAGGAGGGTGAACAGCCACTTACCAATTGGACTTGTATGTATTTTTATCGATGTTTTAGCAAATGTTTTTGTGATTTAAAAAAATTATATTTTTTTTGTTTTGAATATTTTGGACTTTGTTTTCTGGAGGTCACTGCTGCATTGTTTATGTGATTAAGGACCCCTTTTTGTACTTTTATGCTGCTTTTGGGATACATGGCTTAAAAAAAAAAATAGCATTTTTTTTAAAACATGAGTTGTGCTAATTGAAGATCGAGAGGAGAAAGGCCCTCCTCAGATCTTGGGACACAAAAAGATACCGCTATATGTGGAGAATCTCTACATTATGCAGTGAGTAGGGTACGCCTATTTCTTTAAAACCCGAATAAGAGAACCTGTTTTATCTGGAGAGGGATAAAGTAAACGCTATATATTGGGTATCACCCACATATTGGTGAGTGAGGTACGCCGTTCACGGTTATTCTATAAAGAAAGAAACCACTGCGGGTGTGCCCCCTTGTTCACAATAACGGTGATGGGAGCGACCCCATAGCCCCAATAATATACGTATACATTTCTACAATACTTCACATTGGGATCTTTCTTTTTCCTTCGGTGTTTATATAAACATAACGACTTGAGCCCCGACGGAGAAACACTAAAGGAACGGAAAGAAACCTTGATAGGAGTTATGGTAAGCTCTTTATGTAACCTGTTGAGATAAAAGAAACCGCTACAGGAGTTATCATACTTACCGATTGTGAGTTTGGGTACGCGTTCTGCATTTGAGTGAACTCCCTGCATAAATAATAGTTCTTTATACAAATCCCACTCTACCTTAAAAGGAGAGTGAAGTGCATCTTACTAAACAAGAGGAATACTATTCAATACCATTTTCATAGTATATAAAAGGAATCTACACACTGTTGTTTTTATTTATCTTTTATATCACTGGAGCACATCCTATCATGACCAAATTTAAAGACTCTGGGAGACATCAAACCACGGACCACTAGGGAGGAGATAAAAGAAACCACTATGGTCTTGAAAGCACACTCCAACAGAGTGAGTTGGGTACGCCCATCATTTTACAAAAGCGTAAAATTACATTGAATATATATATAATAATCTAATTATATACCTACTCTATTTTTCACTGTATACACATCGTTGACCACTTTTGAAAAATTACTTCACTGAGCACCTAATTCTATAAAAGAAAGGACACAGCTGACAATCAAAAAAAAGAGATCAGACAAGGACTTTTTTTTTTTTTTTTTTCACTTTATTTTTACTTTATTGTATAGGTTATACCACGTTATCATCACAATATAGTATTATCACGTTTAACCAATCATTACATGCGCCTCCTGAAGAGTCTCTTCCAAAAACCTCCTTTTTTTACATTTATCTTGGGGTGTTGGTGACACCCAGGAGGACTCTCTTCTGAAGCTGCATAGTGCCACTTGTAATTTCTTGTTCATTTTTGCGTTCTAATATAGTCAAATTTGTAACAGCGGACATTAGAGCAACGCTCTGTTTGCTCAGGTCCAGGGGAACATGGCCATCAGTGAGAGTGCAACTTTGTCTTATGTACAGAGTACATTTGCTTCACTTACTGCCACACAGATGTTTTGTAGTGGGTCCGGCTAAGATGCTTGGCGAGGGCTTGGTTTTGGAACTTCACCGGCTGGATATAATTCCAGCACATAGAAGAGTCTCAGATGAGCGAGTGCATGGAGTCTAATACACTAGGTGGTCTATACCAAGAACCTCTGCAAGGCATTGTAGACTTTAGTGGCCCTCAACATGGGTCACCTCAGGTTTGGCAAAGAGGAAGTGAGCAGCGGCAATAGAGATAAACTATAATGAAGCAGGGGGAAAATTTAATGACAAAGAATTCCAGACTAAGTAGAATGACCTGAAGACAAGGAGGTATAACGTGACTTGGAGAATAACCAGAGACTGGGCCAGAGATGAAGAAGATGAAGAAGATGAAGAGTAGCAGATACCGAAGAATGACCAGGAACTGCACCGGAGCAGAAAAACAGGTGAAGTGGTACTTGTGTATTATCATGGCGCCCCCGATATGTGATCGCGCGATTTTTCATTGCATTGCATCGCATGCCGTACACCTGATGCACTGCGATGCAATGCGACTTTAGCCCCCCATGCAATGATAAATTGTATAAGCACCCTAATGGGTGCTTTTAAGCACCCTAATGGGTGCTTACAATGTTAAATGCACCCCCCCAGTATAAACATGAACCCGAAGCGCGGGGAGCACAGCGAGCCCGCGAGGGGCGGCGGTACACGTCCTCCGACCTTTTCATACCGCCACTATCCACGTCGGCGTGGAGTTGATTTTATAAAGTGTGGCGAGCACAGCAAACCAACGAGCCCGAAGCGTGGCGAGCGCAGCGAGCCCTGCGAGGGGATGCGTATACCTGTGAAGTTATGCACGTGCGCTCGCCGCGCTTTGGGCTCGCCACACTTTATAAAATCAACTCCATGCCGACGTGGATAGAGGGGGTATGAAAACGTCGGAGGACGCGTACCGCTGCGCTCGCCATGCTTCGGGTTCACATTCATACTGGGGGGGTGGCGTGGGGGTGCATTTAACATTGTAAGCACCCATTAGGGTGCTTATACAAGTCATAATCACATCCCATTGCATTGTATGGCATTGTATGCCATATACAATGCCATACAATTTTAAAATTGTATGACATTGGGGAACATCGCGCGATATCACACCGCATACCATCGCATGCCTTATGGTCTGCAATGCGATGGGCGCCGTGACACTATACAAGTACCGGTGAAGTTGATCTGGAGAATCACCAGTCACTGGACCAGAGCTGAAGGGATTGCAGAATTTGATCCGAAGGAATTGCCAGACACTGGACCGGAGCTGAAGAGACTGCAAAACTTGATCTGGAGAATTACCAGACACTGGACCGGAGGTGAAGAGACTGCAGAATTTGATCTGGAGAATTACCAGACACTGGACCGGAGGTGAAGAGACGGCAGAACTTGATCCAAAGAATTACCAAACATGACCAGAGCTGAAGATACTGCAGCACTTGATCTGGAGAATTACTTGTGGGCATATTCTGCAAACACTGCAGAAAGGGACTGCAGCTCAAGAGTCCCGGCAGGCCAAGCAGAGAGCGTGGCAGTGAGACCAGCCCAGTGGCCTAGACAGCTAAGCTGCGGGACTGCTGAGCAGTGACAGCTCCAAGGAACACCAACCTTAATTGTCTGTCTGTGCTTCCAGATTCGTGCAGTTTGACTGCACCTGAATCATGTCCAAAGGCTCCATGGAAACATGGAAACTGTATTTAATCAAATATAATAATTTATATGGGTACAGTACATTGGGTCAACCACCAAAGGTGGACAGGCCTTAGGTCGACACATGAAAACAGGTTGACATGCCTAAAGGTGGACAGGGTCAAAAGGTCGACACAAGCATTAGATCAAGTATGGGAAGGTCGACAGTCAGGTCGACATGGGTTCCTCGCTTTTTCCGCCTCGAATGTCAACACAGTCGACATGGACACCGAAAAAATTCACTGCGTCTCCTTAGTGCTTAGTGCCCCGCTATGCTCGGCACACTATTGTATTCTACCTCCATGCCATAGTGGATGGTAAGGCATCAAATACCACCTGCCAGTACATGTCGGCTAAAAATGGTTGTTTTTTTTTAAACCATGTCAACCTTTTGACTGTCGACCTTCCCAACGTCGACCTACAGTAGCGTAGCTACGTTTTGGGTGCCCCCCCGCCGTTAGGGGGGGGAGGCGCCCCCCCCCGTTGCCGCCTCGCCGAGCACCCCTACCCCGCCGCCCATGCAAACCCCCCCTCAATCCCCCACAGCCTTACCTATCACGCTGGTCCCGGCTGGCTCCGTTCTTCTGCTGAGGACCACGAGAAAATGGCCGCCCCCATACAGCAGACAGTTTCAGAGAACTGTGTGCTATATGGGGGCAGCCATTTTGTGGTGGTCCTCAGCAGAAGAACGGAGCCGCCGGGACCAACGCGATAGGTAAGTCTGCGGGGGATTGAGGGGGGGTTTAACTATAGCACCGCAGCCCCCGGCGCCCCCACATGCACAGTGCCCCCCCGCGGTGGCGGGGGCTGCGGTGCTATAGTTACGCCGCTGTCGACCTAATGCTTGTGTGTGTTGACCGTTTTATTCTGTCTACCTTAGGCATGTTGACCTTTTCAGGTGTCGACCTGTCGACATTCAGTGGTCAACCTTTTATATTGGACTGTTGATAATAATCTAGTTAAACATAATATCTCTCTTTAAATTTTGTGGAGCAGATTTAAAAAAAAAAACTTTTTAGCAATGCTAAATGCCACCTAACTAGACAATATAAAAGTATTCAGAAATAAACAAATGTCTCAGATAAGATCTCGGTTTCGCCAGCTTCTCTCTCCATAGTGCTTTGCTGTTGAACAGCCGCTAACTTACAGTATAGCAAGTGACAAATTATTTTTATGAAGCTACATTGACCAGCACTATAAAAATATTGCAGCTGACCTCTCATGATTGAGGAACACAGGAATTTGTAGAGTAACACGATAATGTGTTGTGAGTAGTAAGGTAAGTGAATTGTGAATGTAATGATTCTTTACGTTTAGTGTTTTCTAGGCAATCTCACATGCAGCATCAGAAATCAGACATTACTTTAGTTAGCAGTGATCTTTGTACTGCAACTTCTCAGCTGTCCAGTCTTATTTCAATTGCTTGTGAAGCCAAACTAGAGCAGTTTATTTTTAACCATTATGAACATCAAACAGCCATATTCCAAACAAATAATTTACACCAAAAAAGTCACAACTTTTATGTGAAATTAAATTTAAGGACTAAGATCTCCCAAAAAAAATTGATGAAGCCGCAAAAACTGAAAAAAGTCAATTAGCAGACGCCACGTGTCCTCTCTAGCGATATTAAGACAGAGATTAGACCTTAATGGCAGGATAATGACCTAATGAGATTTAATCTTGCCTTCAGCCGGGTAAATGACTGACCAATTTGAACGGCAGAGACTGGACCTGACTTTTTTTTTCTAAGAAAATCTGGTTTATTTCATAATCCACTAAACCAATATCAGGGTTATCTGCAGGCACATACATACAGCTGTCCAGATTACATATGCTATCCATCACTGAGATTTAATTATAGCCCTATACTTGACTGTTTATCTTAAAATCAGGCTCAATACTAAAACAAAGCTCAATATTCCCACATCAGAAATGGCAGACAATTTTAATTTATTGCATAAAAGGACGTTCATATTTTAAGACATAGTTGAAGGACGTGGAAAAAAAATGTGACAGTGTTAATTTGCAGTTACTTTAGAACTCCGCGGCTCTTACGGACTTGAAGATGGCCTTTAAATTGGCGTTGCGGTAAAACTTTAGGACTGCCTCTCCTTTAGAGATGAAAAGAAGGAGAAGATTGAAACCTAAAGGTTAGAATGAAATGCACTTTACTGCTATCTGGGAGAACAAATGAGTTAAAAAAATTTCAAATACCAGAATACCCTACAGGGAGGAGATATTACTATTAAGGGTTGTTATAGCTGCAATAAATGTAGGAACAATAAAAATAAATTGATGAAGTAAATGTCAAAGCTTTTCCCTTGAGCTGCCCCCACACCTTTGTCCAAAACTAGAACATCGCCAATTACAGAGAGGGTAGATCCAGCTTTCAGTGACAATGTGACAAGAGCAGGATTCAGCATACTGGCACAGAGAATACAATTATGCATAGCCTTGAAATATTTTATCACAGTACAATGTATGGGAGAAATCAATTAATGATTCAGGGTCTCCACCTCTGTCTAATATCCCTGTAACTGAATTAGAAAAGAAACCTATATGTTCAAATAAAATAGAAAAAAACTGAAAACTCTTAAGTACATGACTGTGGTTAATGATATGTAGAATTTATGGAATATTGTAAAGCGTATATTAATTGTGGCAATAGAAGCAGTGTTCTACAATGGAAACAGGTGTATTTAGCTGATAAACTCAGGGATGAAATGTATTTGGAGGATAGAAAATGTGCAATTTTCCCTTGCAGCCTGGTGCAGCTGAAAGCATGTCAACCAGAGCACCTGGGTGGAACTCCCTTTAATGTCGCTTGATTGTGGTCTTGGAGGGGGAGGAACAAGGGCGTAACTACCATAGGTGCAAGGGGTGCAGCTGCTATGGGGCCCAGAGCTGAAGGGGGCCCATATTTTCTGTCTAAGTATATGTTTTACATACATTTATCACCATCAGTTGCTAAATAGGGGGCCTTTACAAAATTTTCCAATGGGGCCCACGATTATCTAGGTACGCGTCTGGGGAGGAATCTATGGTCTAATCTAAGTCTGGTGCATTTACATGTGGAACCTGGGAAAGCTGGCCTGTGACTTGGGAGTAGAACTCTGTTACATAGGGGCGATTCTCTAACACAGAAATTTCTGTATGCTCTATTGCTCCTCCGTAGTGGCAACGCTGTGGAGGGAATCACCAGCAAAAGCTGTGATTCCCTGCAGAAGTGTATGGGCTTCTTACCGCAGTGCTGTGTGAGGGATCCGTCACGGATCCCTCCCAGCAAGCCCTGTGGCCGGCACTGTGCTCTGCACATGCGCAGATGGACTCCTGGGTCACAGAATCGGAAGTCCAGCACCGGCGCCACATCGCAAGGGACAGCTCTTATCGCAAGAGCTCTCCCTTGCGTTAATGACCGCATATGTTAGAGAATATGCAGTCATTAAGAATGCGGTGGCTGGCGATACAGGGCTGTGGATGTTAGAACATCCCGCCCATAGTGATAGAACTGTGAACATTGTGATTGTGTCCGTGTTTTCTTCCTGTCTGTGTATTACTTGTTGGTATTTGGATGTTGTCTGTGTTTGGATTTTCGGTGGTGTGTATATGTCGGTATATTGTTCATTGTCATTTAATTTTGGGGATTCTGTCAATTGATATTCCATCTGTTGACAACTAAACTATATACCATTTTGGGTGAGTTTGCGTCGCAACTCTCCTGAAATAATAGGTTGTCAGAAGGTGCCAATGTAACTTGATGGTGACTTCTGTCGAGTTTGCACCTAAGTCAACTATGGCGAGTTTCATAACATAGGGTGTAAGCGCTGTAGAAGGAGGATTCAGGGACAGGTTAATGAGGATGAGCACACAATAGCAAGAAACACGAACAGCTTTAAAAACAACTAGATATTATAAAATGCATTGTGAATTTCTATAACAATAGTTTACCACATTTAGGGGACCAAATATCATGATAAAAAAGGCCACAGTAACAATGCTATAATTGACCACATTGCACAGATATATCAATTATTGCATGCATGGATGAAGCTGGCTATAAAGCTCTGACCTTGTAATGGTTCTCCTGAAAGGAAAAAATATCCCGACCATGAGCTGGACATGTGCATCCACTGACCTCAGGTTGCTACCACCACCGACAACACCCCCTTGAAGTCGCGATGACCCTACATACCTACATTAACTGTAGGTATTCTTCATAACCATTATAACAGAGGAAGGGTTTTTTTAATCAAATGTCACAAATGGAAAATTTAAATGCAATTATGTTTAAATAATTATTTAACCACAGAGTTCAAAAACTTGATTTTTACTGCAATATATTTTTAATATATATAATTTTAAGTAAAGTACCTACATGTCTATAAGTACATGTTCAAGTATAGTAATTAACTTTGTCTGTTTTATTGCTTTTCTTATTTAACTATTTAACTGGGAGTACAGATGAAATATTGCGGTATAGTGTAATGTCATCTTGTCACTGTTGTCCGTAGTAAGTCAATTGTCATGTTCCACTGGGGAAACCAGCAGATAATAGCATTTTACTGATTTTTTTTTTAATAAGGATTTTGTAAACTTAAATAACATTTTTCATACATTTAAAAGTAGAGATGAGCGGTTCCGATTCCGTGGAATCCGAACCGCTCTGAACACAGCCTGGCTCGATGTCTGCTTTCTTCGGAAACCCAAGTGCAGTGGTGCAGTGCAGTGCAGTGCAGAGGGATGTTGTGCAGTGCAGAGGGGTTTGTGCTGTGCAGAGGGGTGTTGTGCTCTGCAGAGGGGTGTTGTGCTGTGCAGAGGGGTGTTGTGCAGTGCAGAGGGGTGTTGTGCAGTGCAGAGGGGTGTTGTGCAGTGCAGAGGGGTGTTGTGCAGTGCAGAGGGGTTTGTGCAGTACAGAGGGGCTTGTGCTGTGCAGAGGGGTTTGTGCAGGGGTTTGTGCTGGGGTGTGTTCTGGGTTATTGTACTGGTCGTGTGTTAGGCAGGCTGTCAGTCAGCTTTTTTTTTTTTCATTGTGGTGTGTGGTGTGCTGCACTGCAATCCAATACACCATATACTACAGTCAGAAGTTCCGTGTGTTATTGTTCTGCCTCCACGCAGTGTTATACAGCGTCCATTAAAAAAAACATTTTGCTTTTATTTATTTTTTTGTGTGTACTGCACCCCAATAGTATATACCAGGGATGGCCAAAAGGTTGATCGTGATCTACCGGTCGATCGCGTACCTCCTACCGGTAGATCGCGAGCAAGTGCCCTTATTTACTATGTAAAATTATCTGCTTAAGCCTCTGGGATTTCAGAGGCTTCAGCGTTCCCAGTGATGCAATGCGCAGGTGACGTCCGTCAACTGCGCACAGCATCTAAGGAGCCTGTGGCAGGGTGATGTGTCAGTGGGCCGTGGAGAGCATCACATGGCAGCAGCGGGCCAGGGAGAGCAGCACACAGCAGCAGCCTCAGGGGATTGCAGCACGCTGCAGCAGCAGCCGGGGAGATCCTCTTCAGTGAGAGAGTTCAGTCACAATGAAGTGAGGCTCAGCGGCAGCACCAACAGCAGTGCTCCTGACAGCTTCAAAGCATAGTAAGAATTGATTGTGGGTACATGCCCCTTTATATATATATTTTTTAAGGGGTCACAAATCTCCATTGCAGGCAGCAATCGGGATGACCTTACACTTGTGAAGACACCCCCTCCTACCACTCAGATTGTGAATTTCGGGCTCATTCATGGTGTCAAATTGTGAATTTATGGCACATTCCTTGTGTCAGATTGTGAATTTAGGGCACTTCGTATTCAGTGATCAGTGGTGGAAATAAAAGTCAGTGTATTTTTTAAGGAGGGAAAATCATTCAATGGTCAGCGAACATCAAATGATTTCTCTCCCCTTTGGTCTGAATCAGCCCCTAAGTTCTCCTCTACAGCCCAACCTCTTTTAGTACCTGGCAACTACTAAAGATATCAAATAATGCTGGATAAAACCCAATTTCAGCAGAATAATGAAGATGATCAGGAAGATCTCATCTATTTATATGTTTATTGTGCATTCAGTGGCGTGACTATAATTTTTTTTTCCTAAATGCTAGTTGCCAGTAGTTTCATGCTCATTGACAGGAGTTACATGCTCATTGCTATGGGTTTCTTGCTCATTGCCAGGGGTTTACTGCTTGTTGCCAGGGAGTTACATCCTAGTTGCCAGGGATATCCGGTATCCGGTACTTTTGAGTAGCGATATACTCTACGTATTAGGACTTCCAGCATTTATCCATCTGTCCAGAAAGCCGCTTGGGCTGCAGTGCCATTGTTACGCCTCTGTTTGCATTGTCCGTCATGTTGTTCAGTTGATTAATACACTTGTTCTTGGACCATAGAAATATTCGTATGTATGTTTTTAATATATGATATGGTGAGATGGTTGTGATAATAGGGAATATCCAATGAGGGGGGTTGTCCAGAGATGATCGCTGCTGTGAGTATTCGCAAAGGGATCGATTATCGAAGGACATGTGCTTACGTACGGATCGTACAGATGGGGCAGGCTACATCCTGGCTGGCGGATCGCCAGAACGTCCCCGCTGGCGATCCGCCAGCAGCCTCACCATCCATCAGACTGAGATGGACAGGGTAAGGGGGGGTTAGGGGGGGGGGTGCGGGCAGGCGGCGGGGACCCCGGGTTACCGCCGACAAGCCAGCGGGGACCCGGGGGAGCGGATGGAAGGGCCGTCGGAAGGGGACGCGCGCGCCTCTCGTTCGCGCGCGTCCCCTTCTCGCCATCGATATGGCGCTGACGGGGGATGGCGGCTGGCGTCGCCAGTGCCATCCCCTGCCAGGATGGGACTAGCTCCATCTGTAGCTTGCATGCGGAGGCCAGTGGAAAAAAACAACTCTAAATAAAGAATCTAATCACAATTCATTCAGCCTCACTGACTGGAGGCCGACATTTATGGGCAACAACCTGGCATTTTCTGGGTGTGTCAGCGCACAGAGACTCACCTCTCCTCTGTGCGGCACAGGTCGTGGTGCACTTCCCGTTGGACGCCTGTTCTGGTCAGGGTGTCAAGGAGCTGGGATGCTCAGGGGGAAGGGCCTGGGATCCAGGGCTGGGTGGCTGTGGTCGCCATTGTGGTGTCATGCAGAGGGGGAGTCAGGCTGACTCTGGGGCTGAGGCTGGTGGAGGTGTACCTTGGTTTCACACAGTGGCAGAACTACCGTGGGTGCAGGGGGTGCAGCTGCTATGGGGCCCAACGACTGGGGGGGCCCCATGGACAGAAAGCACTCCCCTGCTCAATGACCGTGGAGTGTAAGGAGCCGGGCGGGGGGATGGGGGGTGTCGCGCCATGCCGGTTGGACGGAGACGGCCAGGCGCCGGCCAGGGAACCAGAGGCGTAGCTACCGTAAGGCAGCCACCGCGGCTGCTTGGGGGAGCAAGCGCCAGCGGGGCGCCCCCGGTGCCAGGGCACTCTGGTCAGACCCCCCCTTACCCCTCCGCATGCCGCCACCACCGCCGGCCCCGCATTCAGTCCGGCACCGCAGATAGCCTCCGGGCTCCGTCTCCTGCAGTAATGAAAAATGTCACCACAAAATGGCCTCCTCTAACATCCCTAAAAAAACTGTCTGCTGTACGGGGGCAGCCATTTTGTCGTGTCATTTTTCATTACTGCAGGAGACGGAGCCCGGAGGCTATCTGCGGTGCCGGACTGAATGCGGCGGCATGCGGAGGGGTAAGGTAATTTTTTGGCGGGGGGGCGCCACAATATTAGTTACGCCTCTGCAGGGAACTGCAGCTGGCGCGAGGAAGAAGCTCTGTGAGGTGCCGAGAACAGCAGCCGCTCACCTCCTGCGGTAGGAAGGCGGGTAGTGCCTGGCTTATCGGGGGGGTTAGAGCGACGGAAGCGGCGGCTGTATTGACTGCACACAAAAAAGTGAATGGATGCGGTAAGAGCAGTGTGTGCATTCTGGGACTGTGCTTGCAATCATACTGTGGGACGTGTGTGTGTGCAGTATATGTATTGGTTGGGGGATATGTGTGTGTGTGTTTCTGTACAGCAGTATGTATAGTTTGGGACGTGTGTATGAACAATATATATAGTGTGGGACATGTATATGTGTACCATATATATAGTGTGGGATGTACAGTATGTACCTCCCAACATGACCCATCCATAAATTAAGAGGGAAGTCCAAAAACAGAGCATTGTGTCCCTCCTGGAGAGGATCTTGTTGGGAGGTATGTGTGTGCACAGTATAAATAGTGTGGGACATGTGTGTGTGTGTACAGTATATATAGTGTGGTACGTGTGTGTGTATATAGTGTCGGACATATGTGTGCATGGGAGCTGTCTGTATGACAACACTCTAGATCAGGCATTCCCAACCACGGTCCTCAATAAACACCAACAGTGCAGGTTTTAGTGATATCCAGGTTTGAGCACAGGTGACTTAATTTGTACCTGAGTGATTCTGATTAAACCATCTGTGCTAAAGCCTGGATATCACTAAAACATGCACTGTTGGTGTGCCTTGAGGACCGTGGTTGGGAATGCCTGCTCCATATGTACCTGATTCATAGTTTTGTAGCAATTCACAAGAACAATTGATTTGTGGGACAGACTGTTGGCATTACAGTGTGTCTTATAACGTGTAATGGTCATTGCGGGATGCAGTTACAATCCCGGCGGTCGGGATCCCGGCATTCAGAATCCAGACGCCGGAATCCCGACCGCCGAAATGCTGACACATTCTCCCTCCGTGGGTGTCCACGACACCCCTGGAGGGAGAATAAATTAGTGTGCCGAGCGTAGCAATGTTGGCATTGCAGTGTGTCTTATAACGTGTAATGGTCATTGCGGGATGCAGTTACAATCCCGGCGGTCGGGATCCCGGCGTTCAGAATCCCAACGCCGGAATCCCGACCGCCGAAATGCCGACACATTCTTCCTCCGGGGGTGTCCACGACACCCCTGGAGGGAGAATAAATTAGTGTAGGAGTGAGTCAGAGAAACTTTGACCAGAAGGTAACCTGAAGCACTGTAATAGACCAAGCCCCATTTAGGAGAGCAGTCCCACTTGATTGGCTGGAAAAACCCCATGGAAGAAATTGGAGCATGTGGAAGCAGAGGCACAACTAGAACTTTGTGGGCCCCATAGCAAAATTTATAATGACCCCATGCCCATTACAATACACACGCAATGACGGATTCAGTATTGAATCCCGGCGGACGGGATCCCGGCGTTCAGAATCCCGACGCCGGAATCCAGACAGCCGAAATGCCGACAAGGGGGGGACGTGGACGTGGATCGCCCCCCCTTGCGGGCTCGCTGCGCTCGCTGCGCTCGCCACGCATCAGGCCCGCAAGGGGGGGCGATCCACGTCCACGTCCCCCCCTTGTCGGCATTTCGGCTGTCGGGATTCCGGCGTCGGGATTCTGAACGCCGGGATCCCGTCCGCCGGGATTCAATACTGAATCCGTCATTGCGTGTGTGTTGTAATGGGCATGGGGTCATTATAAATTTTGCTATGGGGCCCACAAAGTTCTAGTTGTGCCTCTGCTTCCACATGCTCCAATTTCTTCCATGGGGTTTTTCCAGCCAATCAAGTGGGACTGCTCTCCTAAATGGGGCTTGGTCTATTACAGTGCTTCAGGTTACCTTCTGGTCAAAGTTTCTCTGACTCACTCCTAATTGAACCATTGCCTAACCTGCAGTTGTTCCTGTCCGGTGGTCCATTTGCGGTTCAGAGTTCCTATTTTGCCAGCCAGGTTGCTGCAGGGGTGTGTCAAGCCCCCCGCCGGTAATTAGTGCCGTGTTTGACAGCGCTCCTCTTCACAGAGTTCTTCAGCATTGTTTTTCAAGTCGGGTATGGATCATTGGATAGGCACCAACTAGGTTGACAAGCATTAGGTCAACACCACTAGGTCGACATGCATGAAGATTGACATGACTGAAGGTCGACATGCAGGAAGGTCAACATGACTGAAGGTTGACATGGGTTAGGTTGATAGGGTCATTAGGGCGACACGAGCATTAGGTCGACATGGGAAGGTCCACAGTCAAAAGGTCAACATGGGGTTTTTCACTTTTTTTTCCTGAATGTCGACACAGTTGACATGAACACTGAAACATAGCACTGCGTCCCCTCGCATGGCTTGCTGCACTAGCCATGCTTCGGGAGCTATTTTTTCCCACCATGCCCTAGTGGATGGTATAGCATGAAATACCGCCTGTTGGCAAATGTCGGCTCAAAAAAATGAAAACCTCCATGTCAACCTTTTGACTGTCGACCTTCCCCATGTCGACATAATGCATGTGTCGACCTAATGACCCTGTCGACCTAAGCCATGTCGACCTTCAGTCATGTTGACTTTTATGCATGTCGACCTAGTGGTGTTGACCTAATGCTTGTCGACCTAGTGACTGTATTCCTTCAAGTCACAGCCTGCAAATTCTTTAGTTTTCTTCATCATCGTTTTTCAAGTCCCAGTCTGCAAAGTCTTCACAGTGTTTTTCATCATCGTCTTTCAAGCCAAAGCCTGCAAGTCTTCAGTATACAGATGGAGCCCCTCTCATTGTTGCTCGGCGCCCGTCAGAATGTCCCCTCTGGGGAGCGCCGGTGGAGAGACTCCATTAAACTGGGACGCGCGTCTCTCGGCAGCTGGGCAGACGGTGGGGACCGGCTCTGTCGGTGGAGGAGGTGGCGGACGGCGGCGGGGAGATCTGTCGCCACGGGGCGCGCAAGCTTCTCATGTGCACGCGCCCCCGTGCAGAAACTGACACTGGCGTGGGCTAGCGATAGTTTTGCCAGCCCCTGCAAGAACAGGTCTGTGCCATCTGTACCTCATCCTCATCTTCATTCACAGTTTACCGTCCTACAATACCTATTAACCCCATCACAGTTCCAGTTCCTAATCCTCCTTTATTCACAACAGACTTTAACCATTTAGACCTGGTGCTACATTATTTTATATTGTTACTATTGAACTGCTTTGTGAAAATTCTTCATTAACCGCTTGAGTGGTGGGTTTTTCTGGGGCAGTGCAAACCTACCAGGACAGGTTTGTCCTGCCCCAAAAATACCCACCACAGACAGGGCAACCCTCCCATTGCTCACCGCCATTATCGGGGTTACCCTGCTGCTGCCCCCGCTGCCTATCATAGCAGTGACCAGACAGCAGGCTCAGGGATGTTCAGGGTGCTCGGGGGGACTCGGGTGCCCAAACTCCCGAGCACTCCTGTGCAGCCCGAACTTTTCTTAGCAGCCCTGCCCCTGGCGCCTGCTCACTACAGCAAATGGTGACGGAGGAATGGGCGGGGGAGCTCGGGCATATGATTGCGGGAGCAGAGGGGTGGGGGGAGGAACAGGAGGGAGGAGCGACAATGGGGGGGGTGTCCCAGTGGTGCACAGCTGGAGGCACCACTGGTGCACACCTACATACTGGTGGATATTTTCCAGGACAGCCCGCTGGGCAGCGCACCTGAGCCTGGAAAATTTCCGGGCATACCACCGAAGTGGTTAAATCTTCAAACCCTTATACTGCTCTCCTCAGTCTTCATCCAGAGTTCCTCCAGTTCATCTTACATGAGAAAGCATTAGATTCAGCCACCAAGCTTCCACCTCACTCCCACCACCACTTCCTCAGCTGTTCCTCACCTGCCAGTTCCACAAACCAAGCCTAGCGTGACACCAGGCATTTTCAGAAAGGGCGTATGATGTCAGCTCCGGCCTTTATCCACCTGTCTCTGTCACACACTTGTGGAAGGGTCGGGTCATGCACAAACTGCGTACATTGGAAAAACCATTCAATGGTAAGTAAGTTGCTTATGGAATTGCAGCTGGCCAGCGATTGGCGATATTTCGCAGACTTGCACAGGGCAGGTTTTCACTCTGTCTTGGCGGCAACCATCTGATCACAGGATTCTACAAAATCACACAGCAGCGATCAGTCTGAATAACCCTCTAGATACTGTCCATTTTAAGTCATTAAAAACAACCTGATTTCTGAGCGATAGTCATTATCAAGGAGTTCCCCAGTGATCGGTTTTGGGGCCCATTATATTTAACATTTTTATTAACGATATTGGGATGGGGTTATTCAGCAATGTATCCATCTTTGTGGATGATACAAAACTAAGCAAAGTTATTAAATCATCAGAAGATGTCACCACGCTTCAAAAGGATCTTGCAAATCTAGAGGAGTGGGCTAAAAAGTGGAAGATGAGGTTCAACGTGGATAAATGTAAGGTTATGCACCTTTGGAGACACAACCAGTGTGCTACTTATAACCTTAGCGGAGAGGAATTGGGAATTTCAATACTCGAAGAGAATCTAGGAGTCCAAATAAACAGCAAACCGGGGTGTAGTGCCCATTGTAATATAGCAGCAAAAAAGGCCAACAAAAGTTTAGCATGCATTAAAAGGGGCATTGAATCTAGGGACTCAAGGGTAATTATGCCACTGTATAAAGCATTGGTAAGACCTCACCTCGAATACGGTGTACAATTCTGGGCCCCACATTATAAAAAGGACATACCGGTAATTGAATTGGAAAAAATCCAGAGGCGAGCAACAAAGCTAATATTATGTGAATGGAGAATTTAAGCTACGAGGAGAGATTAAGCAATTTGGGACGTTTTTACATTAGAAAAAAAAAGTTTAAGGGGGGACATGCTCAACATGTATAAATATATCGGGGGCCAATATAAGGAACTGGCAAACACTCTTTTTTCAACAAGAAAGGAATCTAGGACGCGAGGGCATGAGTATAGATTAGAAGACAAAAGATTTTGTTCATCTAGAAGAAAAAATTTCTTTACGGTCAGAGCAGTACTTTGGAACTCTCTTCCTGGAGAGGTGGTGTCGGCAGAGACACTGAATACGTTCAAAATAAGGTTGGACAAACACTTATTGCTTAATAACATCCATGGTTACAAATAAGAAATATAATCTGTCTTTAAAATTCTGTTTTCAGTAAAAACAGTGTGTTTTCAGTAAAAACAACAACCTAGGCTGAACTAGATGGACGCAAGTCTTTTTTCAACCTTACCTACTATGTAACTATGTAAGGTATCCAACTAGAGGGTGTATTTATCAGCTGAAAAAAGGTAGACAATAACGTAATAATACATGGCATCCTGGGTAACTTCCCGATCCCATGTGTTATTGCAGCTCCAATGGCTGCTTACTAACAAGTGCGATCCACGTCACCGAAGGTCTCAGCTGTTAGCTTGAAGGCCACATTCAAGTTTTGCTTTGTGGACCAGGCATTTCTAATAAGTTCCATGGATGAATGTAAAATTCTGGTTTACATTTATCTCAACTTCTGCCTATCAAGTAGATATTGGTGGATAATTTAGCAATAATGATAGAGTGAAAAATAATAATAATAATAATAAAATAATAATAAAATAATTAATAATAAAATGATAATAGTTATAATAATAATAATTTTTATTATTATTAATAATAATAATAATAATAATAACAACTCTTGCAACAGGTGGTTAAACATACCCATATCTACATTTTACATTGCCCCCAGAGATTAAAGAAAGAATAACTTATTAATAATGCAGCCTGTCGACGCAGTAAATGAGAGTAAATATAATATGGGAACAGCACATTATCATATTCTTATTGCAGTACATAATAAAAAAAATATGATATTGACTGCATTATGTCTTATAATACTCTGTATTATAATACAGTTTGCAGTTCAAATGCACTGAGTAGGCTGCTTTTCATTTAGCAAAACTAATTGTATTGTTAATTTGATTAGGCTTCATACACAATAATTACAATAGAACAGTGCATCCTTTGTGCACACTAAAAATGGATTACTGAGATGTTATCACCATTATTCAAGTCAAATCCTTGATCCCAGATCTTGAAATGTGCACTGTGGGTTTTGTCAGGAAACGGGCTCTGGGTTGTGCCATTGTGTAGAAATATATATTTCTATAAACAGGCGCAGGGATATTGTGCCACTGTCACTCATCATTGCAACATAAAGACGGCAATGTGGGCGTCAAACACAACATATTTCAAGTGATAAAACAAGAAATGTAGAAACAATAAAACAGAGCTACTGTAGCTGCACTGGGACCATTTCTTAAACATATACTTAATGAACATACAGTATCTGTAAATGGTATTCATTAATTATATTAATGTATTCTTCATGGGTTTCTATCGATACAAACAGTCAAAAAACATTACAAGGCTGATTCAGATGAAACGTGAGTTTTTGCAAACAGCTTATGCACATATACTGTATGAATTTATCCCTGTAACCAAACAATGGCACTGCAGCCATAGCGGTGGCTTGGGGGAGCCAGTGCTGTGGGGCGCATGGTCTCTGAAGATTCCATTGGGATTGGCCATTCGTATGGAATCTGCTGAAAATGTCTACCCCAAAATGGCCCCCACCTTGGAGAGGAAAGAAGCTAGAGGTCCTACTAGACAGATGGATAGATGCTAGAGGACTATCACTCCAGAATCCAGAATATCTGTTGTTGTCGGCACTCCACAAATAAACACTTTTACTCGGCCAGGTGCCCTCCAGGGTGGGTCCCCTTGTACAGTATTGACAAAATGGCGGCATTCATCAAACTTAAAATAAAGTCTAGTGAGTCAGATTTTCCTTTGACATTTCGGTTTCTGTGACCGCTATGAAGAACATAAACATATTACTGTACATTCAATGTGCAAATACCAATTACCAAATCAGCATGTAGTCTGTCCCACCAACACAGACTGACCACCACGTCACGGGGTCAAGGATCATTTCTGACTAACCTCCGTGCAGAATGTGAGGACGTCATCCAAATCCTGGCCTGCCCACATGACTCAGATCCAGTGTCAGGGCAGGGGAACTCATGTCACCAAGTTTCCTAGGCAACATACTGTATCAACAATAGCAAAGCATGATGCCATGCAGCAATAAAGCATTTGGGCCCTTATTCTGATTGATGCGGCCGGAGCCGCATATGCGGCTCCGACCGTGCAGGCGAATCCCCGCCTTCCATACGGATCGCCACGGCCGTCCGTACGCGGACATGTGGCGGTCCGCATGAAAATGGCGGGGGATACGCCTCCACCATCTTGGAGCAGCCCCCTGCATTCGATGGTCGCCGACCATCGAAGGCAGGGCCGCACGCTCCACCAGCTCCCGCAACCATAGACCTCACGGACACTTGTCCGTGTGAAAGCATGTATGGGGGCGGGCAGCTGACATCCGGCGATGTCAGATGCCCGCCCCCAACACATGCGTCACAGCCTCATTACCATGCGTACGCCCCGCGTTTGCATGGGAACGCCCATGAAACGCAGGGCGTATGCATAGGGAAATGAGGCTAAGTAGCCCCTCACGCCCCTATCCACCCCCTTTGCGGCGGTAAAAAAAATTGTGCGGCGATTTCGCCTGCACATGCGCAGAGTGCCCTCTGCACATGCGCAGAGCGAAAACATCGGCGGAACGGCCGCAAGCGGCCGTTACCGCTTAGATCAGAATAAGGGCCATTGTGCGGACTTCCAATAATGGACACAGTGCTAACGTTACCTGGTTTATACACCACAAGAAATGACACCATATGTATACTGTATATAGAAAACTAAAAACCTTTGAAGGACATATAAAAAGAATAAAACAATAAAAATGAAAATAAAAGAAAACAAGTAAACAAGGATCTATTCGAGATGAATTTGTCCATATGGATAGCCTAATAAAAGCACTCGAAAGCAAAAAACTACCAGCTACAAATCTGGAATGTAAATATAGTAGTACTAGTCAATTAGCACATAAAGATAATGATGCAGTAAACACTGAGGTATATGGCCGAAGTCATACTTCAAAGAAAACACAAGGACTGGTTTGTCTCATTTAGACCAAAGAGAGTTATTACATTACGATAATGAATCCAATTAGAATTTAGAATGTTTGAAGCAGTTTATTTTCGTGTCACCACCCCTCTTGTTAAGGGGGATGTGGTCAATGATCTTGTACGATAATTTCGCAAGTGAGTGTCTGAATTCAGCGCTACAGGCTGATCAATGTCTATTCCAGATAAGGCCAGTCTAATTGATGACCTACTGTAATTAGGGATGCCAATCCCGAGGCATTTTTTCAATCCCGGGAATCGGGATTGAAAAATGCTCAATCCCGGGATTCCCGGGATCCCGGGATTGGCATCCCTAATAAGAAAACCACCCCACTCTCCCCCCACAGTGTCTTACTTCGAGCGTCGGAGGCTGCTGGTGTGACACACTGGACTGTGCAACCGGGAGAAGTCGGTCTGCCACCCGGCTGTGATCTCCCCACTGTCAGTGCAGCACATGCCGGCCGGGACACCGCGGGATGCAGCGCACACTCCCCGCTCCCTCCCTCCACACTCCTCCGGTCCCCTCCTCTCCCCGCGGATCACTGTCCCCGGAGCTCAGAGCCCCCGCAGCAGCAGCAGCATGGTGCCCCCCGATGCCAGCCCCGGTAACGGGCACCTGCTCCCGGGAGGGAAGGCCAGCAGTAACGGCGATGTGCCGGCGGCGGCGGCGGCCCCGGAGGAGAGCCAGGCCATGCTGCCCCTCGGAGCTCCCCGGCTGGAGACCCGCCTGTACCGGCGCCGCTTCCTGGTGCTCGGCGTGTTCTCGCTGTACTCCCTGGTGAACGCCTTCCAGTGGATCCAGTACAGCATCCTGAGCAGCGTGTTCTCCGGCTTCTACGGGCTGAGCACGCAGCACATAGACTGGCTGTCCATGGTCTACATGCTGGTCTACGTGCCGCCGTTCAGTGCTGCGGCCGCCTGACCTCCCCCGGCCGCACACAGTCACGGCTGGTCACAGTTGCAGGCCGCAGGAGGCGAGATCTGAAACTCCGGGACCGGTAATACAGAGCGGAGGTGCGGGGGCGTATTCAGTTGGCTGCACAGTGTGACGCGCAGCGTGACCTCTGACCACGCTGCGCGTCTGAGCTGCACAGCCAGGATGGGAGTAGCTGGGCAGCGAGTAGCGAGTGCTCAGACGCTGCCCAGCATTAGACTAGTTTAATCCCGAAATCCCGGGATTGGAAGCTCCAATCCCGGGATTCAAATCCCGGCAATTTTGGGGCCAAATCCCGGGATCCCGCCGATCCCGATCCCGGGATTGGCCACCCTAACTGTAATGTATGTTGTGTCATAAATTTTCAAAAAGAGCACACAGGTTTTCCCACACACAACAAGCTACATGGACACTTTATATAATAAACTATCAGGGACATGCAGTCAGGGGAGGCAGGGGAGGCAGTGCCTCCCCTGTCATTAATGTTTAATATAATAATACAATACAAAAAAAATACTTATGACACATATTATGTGTCATAAGTATATGCTTTGTATTATTACAATCATTTTTACTGTGGTTTTTTTTTTATTAGTTTAGGAGGCACCAAGAGCGGTGCCTCCCGCTGTCCATATTAATGTAACAGACACAGGGGCGGGCAGTGGGCAGGGCTGAGAACCGAGCTGTAAAAGCTGCTCATTTAAAAAAGATATATAGGCGGCACCTATAGCAGTGCCTTGGTGACAGGGACGTGCTTTCTGCCTATATGAAATCATGCCCCTGTCACTGAGACAGATGTGATTGGGCACAGTGGCGCTGTCTCAGTGACAGGGGAAGCTTTCATAAAAGCAGAAAGCACGTCCCTGAACCCTGGCTCTTCTATAGGTGAGGTGCCGCTTATAGCGCTCTGAACTTTTTAAAGGTGGACGAGCCGTGCAACCACTGCACAGCTCGTTTGCTTACTTGTATTGCTGGGTGTGGGGGGCGGAGCTGAGCCGAGCAGAGCCGCCAGCTCCCGCTGTTATCTGTACATCAGGCACCGGCACGCGCTCTGCTCCCCTTTACTGTGCGGGGTCTCTCTTTTGCCTCCTGTCCGGCGCTCTTCTCTGGGTGCCTGTCCCGGGACAGGATGCTACCATCACTACTGCCATGCTGTCTGCTGCCTGGGTATCCATGTAAGCAGTGCCTGGGCTAATCAGTAATTTGTGTTTGGCACTTGTGGAGGGTGGGGGCTGTGTTTTTTTTTAAAGTGGCATACTGTAGGTTTATTTGTGTTTGTGTTAAGAGACAGACGTGTGTTTGTGTTGTGACAGAGGTGTGTATCTGTATTTGTGTAAAGTGACAGGTGTGTGTTTGTGTAAAGTGACACAGATGTGTGTTTGTGTAAAGGGACAGAGGTGTGTACGGTTTCTGTGTGTTTGTGTAAAATAAGTATATTTTTAAATGAAGTACTGTATACAGTATTGGCCCAATGTACTAGCCTCTGAGTTCAGTGGCTGTGCATGGTGCTGGCTGAACTCAGAGGGTCTTCTAAAGAGGCAGACCATGCATTGTAAGTGATTGCCCTTTTAAAAAAACCTCAGAGTTCGGCCGTCACCCACCGTCAGCCACTGAACTCAGAGGCTAGTACATTGGGCCAATACTGTATACAGTACTTCATTTAAAAATATACTTATTTTACACAAACACACAGAAACCGTACACACCTCTGTCACTTTACACAAACACACACCTCTGTCACAACACAAACACACAAGTATATCCCTTAAGATGCTAGTTAGTACATGTGGCAGGTATGTGGGAAGACCCCATGGAGGCTTGGTGGAGCCAGCGACAACGGGTTTATGGCGAACAATGGGTCCAGGTTGCTTCTGCTCTGCCAGGTCTCTGCTGCTTATGCAGGGGGCAGCTACCGCACCTGCCTGTCAGTGCAGAAACAGCCCAAACCCAATGCTCCCCACAGAGCCTGGCGGCACTAGCTCCACCAAGCCAGTGCCTCACCAACCACAAACCTCACCACACGTCACTGTAAACTATGTATTTACTAGTACAGATGAGTGCATGATGTATGGGGATGCGTTTTCCCGATCTTGGGTGCATGAAATGGTTCTCGACTTCAACGTTTCTATATGTTGTGCATCCTGTGCCCCTGTAGCATCCAATGCCTCCATCATTGTGCACTCGGCAGTCTCTCAAGTCACTTTCTCTTTTATAGCACATCATGACTTTAGCGTTCACAAGAGGCCTTATATTAGAGTCTGTGTTTAGAATTGGCCATAGATTCCTGGTGATATGTCTCACATGATAACTAGTGGTATTGAAAATGGTAACAAATGGTAAACTGGTCCCATCAAATTTATCTAGAGGCTTATACGTAATTTCCACAGAAGGCCCCCATTCAATTGTAGGGCTCTCTTTTTAGCTGCTTCCAAGTCTCGTAGAAGATACCCTCTTTGTAACAAAACAAAGTAAAAAATGTGAATAGCAGAGTCCCTCTTTAGGGCAATAGGAAGATGGCTGTGAGTATGAATGTTAATATTAGCGTTATGATAAATGCATGTATCAAAATAAGTGCCATCCCAACTATTAGATACATCAAGGTATACATAAATGTTATATGTTGGTGGGATTTGTAGATATCACTCATAACATCTGCAAATTGTAGTGCTCTATAATTCCATAGGACAAAAATGTCATCTACAGTATATAAACAAACACTTGTCTTGAAAATCAGGGTTAAAGCAAAAGACTTGTTCCTTAACACCAAACATATAAATATTGGAGAAAGAAGGTGCAACATGCGACCCCATAGCACAACCTTATATTTGCACAATGAAGATGTTGTCAAATATGAAATAGTTGTGGACTAAAGACTTTTCCAATAGGCTGACAAACAGGACAATTTGTAGTCCACCATAGTATGAATTCCCAACAATAAAAAAATGCACACTCTAAACAATGTTTGTTTATATAACAAAAATTAAAAATTTGTATCTTTTCCCTAATTACAGTAAGTTCCCTAGCAGACTCTTCTATCACTAAAACAATGAAATCAAGGCACACTTAATGCATACCGCCACCCACCATCTGCAAAACTCAATGTTGTTTCTTCCTATGGTTGGTATGTTTTTAACCCTAAAACCACTGGGAATTTTACATTCTTGAGGGTAATCAGTAAGCTTTGTCCCATGCAAATGGTAGTCTACTTCCTTTCTTTTTAATTTTAATAAGGACTGAAAAAGCTCATTCGGAGATTCGGATCCTATTAACTCTTGAAAGGTCTCCTTGAAATATAGGGTGAATTTAATAGGATACGAGTTTTAGTAAAATTTAATGTGCCCAAAAAGTGTGGTGAAGTGCGAAGAGATGCGATGTTATGCGATGTGGTGCAAATTTATGACATAGCAATGTGTGATTTCCGGCGCAGGTCATGTGGGATTTTCTGACCAACCGGAATGTGAATTACAACACTGCCTCCGAATGCCAAACAACCCCCTAAACTATTGGCCCACCTTAGTCCCCTACAATATGCATCACACCCCCTATATAAAGGGGCACAGGCGCCATTTTGACCTTTGAAAGGTAGTAAGGTGAGGAGAATGGACAGGAGAGGAGCAGCAACAGTGACTGCAGGTGACAGAGGCAGCAGTGGGCCAGTTACAGCCAGCAGCAGTGCCAGAGGAGCTAGGGGGAGAGCCAGCAGAGGCACACTAAGAGCCAGCTGTGTGAGAGGGAGAGGCAGCATTTTGCCAGCCAGCATGGCCACAACAAGACCTGGGCCCGGGAGGAGCCCGGAGGAGCAGGCACAGCAGGACGAGGTGGAGGACCCTCTTGCCTCCCATCTCATCCCCTCGCACAGGAGGACCTGTTCAGCACACAGTCCAAGGAGGAGCTGCAGGAGGGCCACATCTCTGAGTTCGACTAGCCTGAGGTGGAGGAAGATGGAGGTGAGGAGGAGGGTGATGCTGCCCTGGAGGAGGAGGGGGACATGGCCACACCCAAAGTGGCCGTAAGGTGCGTTTTTCTTACAAGGAAAATGCAGCTCTTGTCCGCGCCATAGTGCCCATATTTGACAGGCTGCTGGGGAAGAACAACAACAGAACCACAGTGCAGCGGAAGAAGGCCATGTGGGAATCTATCACTGGCGCAGTTAATGCCATTAGCAGCCAGAAGTGTCAGAAGTGTTAAAAAGAGGTTTATTGACATCAAAAGGCTACTCAAAGCGAAGATGGCAACCAAAATTAAAGAGACCAGCTATGCTGGCCGAGGCACCACCCAACTGGTGACATATACATCATATAAGCAGCAACTCAAAATAATAATCCCACCAGAGGTCCTTCCTGGGCTCCATGTTGCCGACACCGATAGGCCACCAACGCCACCCCTAGCTGGTAAGTGTTGACACATTTTCATGTACATCAACCATTGCAATGTTTTATAACTGTAATGCTTTCTTGTAATGTTTGCATAACAATAGTGCTGCTGTGGCACTACATATCCCAGCAAGGTCAACTTATGTAAATGTAATGGTCATAAATTGCAATTGCTGGTGAAGCTGGGTCATGTAGTTTCACACCTGCTGGTATTGGTCAAATGCCTAGCAAATTATGTTACAGGTTCAAATTGGTCAGGCCCCAAACATATTTTTAATTATGTAATAGCAAAAATGCCTCCATAGAGCATTATTTCAGGCATATTTTTTTTGACAATTTTTTGTCATATTTTATTCTTTTCTAAAACCACACAATAATGGCCACATATAATTGGTCAACATGACCCATGTGTGCCCCAGGGGAAAAAAAGGAATTCTTGTTATGTTGCATGCTGGAAAGAAATGCTGTCCATGCAATATTTGTAATGACTTCCACCATTTTGTTTGCAGATCAACATTCCCGAAGTGCTCACGCACCACACACAGGCCAAGGCATATGTCCAGATTCAGAGGCTGCAGGTAAGCAAAATGAATGCAAAACCATTACACATACAGTACACACACCCATGTACCTCGCACAATAGCCTATACTACAATGTACTCCAGCACCCTACTGTAAACCAAATGTACGTTCAATGTCAACTACATTGTTTAAAGAACTTTATGAAGCATGTTTAAATATTAATACATGCTCATTGAACAAATGTAATATCGGGTAATGGCGGGATCAAAATAGCACATTCCAGTACTGCCAAATATGCTGCCCATGGCATGGACTCTTGATACCCACTACATAGCAACGGATTTTAATGTAATGTGAAACACCCATCAGACAAATCAAAAATCATAGCATAAAATTATTTCCAGGGGTACATGTGTTAATGTACAGTACCATTGTTATGTGGCATAACCCAAAACACACCTTAAATGCAATATGACACATACTACACAATTATGGTGGTATACTTACCCATTTCTCATGTTCCACAGGATCATCACAACTACTGGTGCAACCATCAGACACAACAGAAATGATGGAAGAAGATACCAAAATCATTCTTCAACCAGTCAACGCATTCTCACCTGAGGAAGAAAACACACCGACAACTGTCACTCAAAGGCCGTCAACTGTGGTGACACCCCAGCAAACCACACCCATCCAACCACCCCCGCACACACCATCTACAGCAGATGAGTAAGTAAGCACGCTCATTACATACATTTAAACACAAACAAATACAGTTCATGGAGATGCAAAGCCATCAAATGGGCAATATGCAAGGATACCTTGTGGCGCTCGCCACACTTTATAATATTAAATCCACGCCGACGTGGATAGTGGGGGTATGAACAGGTCGGAAGGACAAATAACGCATCCCCTCGTGGGGCCCGCTGCGCTCGCCACGCTTCGGGCTGGCGTGGATAGTGGGGGTTTTAAAATGCCTCCTTTATTGTGCATAGGACGCACTTGCACCCGCATACCCCCTTTATGCACATGCTAATAATTACTCAGACACAGGAACATCTCAGATGCACCTGCATCTCAGACAGCTGGAGCGCCTCTCCGCCGGCGCCCGCATGATCCCCTCTCCGCCGGCGTCAGCCAGCGCAGGGGATCTGGCGGTTACTGGCGCTGTGTGTGAGGAGCTCACTAGGATTGGCATAGACACCGGAGACAGAGCCATGGATGCCGGGAACAGAGCCAGGCTGCAGAGCCATGGATGCCAGGGACAGAGCCTAGCTGCCGTGGAGTCACTACGCTAACTATGCTAGGCAGCCGTTGGACTACGCTGACAGCATAGCTAAGCCTACGCCAGCGTACATATGCTAATTGGGTGCCCGGCTAATACACAAGTACTGTTACATCTGCCCCATCTGCAGTCAGGGCCGTTTCTAGACAATTTAGCTCCCAGGGCGAAGAAATAAAAATGCCCCCCCCCCCCCAAAAAAACACATAACATGGTGTTATAGAAATTGCCGAAATAGGGGGCGTGGCTTAATTTTAAAAGGGGTGTGGCTTAATATAAGGCATGGTCTAGCAGGAAAACAATTACCTTATATCACACTTTTGCAACCTGCATGTCCAGACATTGGTTACTGCAGGAATTGTTATTGTCCTCCCGCACTTAAGTTGGCCGGCTGAAGACCACACAGTTACTTAGTACGCCTCACAGATCAAGGCCAAACAATGACAGAGGCTACTTAAATCATTATACACTATTTATCCGTGATGACAATTACCCATTACGCCGTACACTGATATGACGATTACATATTACGCCGCACACCGTGTGGACAATTACACATTATGTCGCACACCGTGATGACAATTACACATTACGCCGCACACCATGATGCCCATTAGACCCCACAATGTGATGGCAATTACACAATACTCCCCACATCGTAATGCCCATTACACATTATGCCCCATGTGCCGCTGCCGCACAACTGATGCCATTTACTAATATGCCCCCACAGTGCCAGCTATGCCCCCACAGCGCCACAAATATATGCCCCCACAGTGACACAAATAAATGCCCCACACAGTGACACAAATAAATGCCCCACACAGTGACACAAATAAATGCCCCACACAGTGACACAAATAAATGCCCCCACAGTGACACAAATAAATGCCCCACACAGTGACACAAATAAATGCCCCACACAGTGACACAAATAAATGCCCCACACAGTGACACAAATAAATGCCCCACACAGTGACACAAATAAATGCCCCCACAGTGACACAAATAAATGCCCCCACAGTGACACAAATAAATGCCCCCACAGTGACACAAATAAATGCCCCCACAGTGACACAAATAAATGCCCCCACAGTGACACAAATATTTGCCCCCACAGTGACACAAATATATGCCCCCACAGTACCACACATATGCCCCCACAGTGCCACAAATATATGCCCCCACAGTGCCAGATGTGCCCCCACAGTGCCACACATATGCCCCCACAGTGACACAAATATATGTCCCCACAATGCCAAACTCACTTTGTCTCTCCCTCTGCTGCCTCTGCTGCCGCTGCTTCCGAGGGGAGGGGAGGGGAGCGCATCGTGCCTCTTTCCTTCCCCTTCAGTGTGTGTACCTGAGCTGAGCCGTCAGCCATTCATACCTCGCGCCCGAGCTCTGATTGGCTGACAGCGGCAGCCCAGTGACGTGAGCGAGGGGAAGGAGAGACGCACAATGCGTTCCCCTCCCCTTTCCAGGGAAATCTCAGCCTCTGCTTATGTGTCGTGCGTGGAGTCGGGCCGGCCGGGGAGACAGAGCGGCGGAGGAGGAGGAAGCGGCGGCTACGGCGGCGTTGGGGGAGACTGCCGGGCGCCCTGGCTGTTTCAGAGGCGGACAAGCCGTGCGGCGCCCCGGGCTGCTGCACGGCTTGTCCGCCTCTAGAAACGGCCCTGTCTGCAGTGCATATGGTTTTATCCATTAGAGAGTGCTCATGCCTTTTGCCAGTGAACCAGAATAACCCCCTATATTCTGCATTTTCTTCATATGGAAAAAAACTAACTACACAGAGGAAAGAAAACGTGATCTATATTCATCTTTGTGACAATATGACATAATTTGGATGATTTATGAACTGTCCTTACATTTGTGAGTGCTATGTGGTATATGTAAAGAATTTTGTTTTGTGTATATTGTCTCAGAAGGTTGGGTGACCTTCTCTTTGCTTTTGTCCGTGTAGCTGTTCAGAGTGTGCCATCAGCTACTGTATACTGCATTTTTTCTTCACTGTCAACTAACAGTGTAGGATCATTTATATATGGAGGAATGTATGTCTCACCTTGTAGAATATGCGTACGGCTAATTTCCCCATTAATTGAGTGTATCCCTTATATCAAGAGAACTTCAGCTAATAAAAAAACCCCAACATTAGCCCCCATAGGAAAAAGCACACACATTGCCTCAACAGAAAAAAAATGTATGAAATAGCCCCCACAGGAAAATAGACATACATATTGGCCCTCATAGGAAAAAGTAACAAAAATTGAATCCCAATATAAAAATAACAAACAATAAAGAATAAGAATAAAACACTCCATGGGGAAAAAAAGACAACCACATTGGCCCCCACAGATAAACAAAAAATAAACACAATGGCCGCCATGGAAAAAAAAAAAAGATAAAACACAATGACCCCCACAGGAAAAAAAAACATATTGGCTGACATGAAAAAAAGCCTCAACACAGTGCCTTCACAGTAAAAAAAAAAAAAAAACATGATGTGCCCATGCGAGTGGCACCAGCATGCCACAATAAACACAGTCCAGACATTCATCTCTCTTCTCCCCTCCCCCAGCCAGAATCCGTTCCTGCCCCCAGCTAACAGAGTAGTGTGGAATGCCCACCCTCAACCAGATGACAGCTGCCAGCTTACTCAACATACAGCAGTCTAAACACATACTTCCAGTCTCCTCAGCCTCTTCAGCATAACAGTAATTACTGAATGGCCTGGGCCAAGTTGCCACTGTGAGTATCAAAGAAATAGGGTGGAGGTTGCTCACACCTTCACATACTATGGCCATGGGAAACAAAGAAGTAGACTCTGGAGTGATGACTGCAGGTGCTACAACTGACTGGCATTTTGGTTGCCACCAGGCTTGCCAGTCTTCATCTAGCCAGGTCTCCAGCAGTGACCACACTGTGTTCTGTGTTCCCTATGGGGTAGCTCCCCTGTTCCACTGCTCTGCTGGAACAGTTGTGCTTTTAGCAAATGCAACTGGTGGGCATCACTGTACAGATTCCATCAAATGTGGTATTGGCATAAGTTCATAGTATAACTATGTAAAAAGACACAGTCATGACAGGATTCGTGGACACCACTTAATCTGGCAATACACTTGTCTGATTTCACCATTTTTCACCCAAAGCTTTAGGGCGGCTCAAGGGGGATCGGCTGCATCTTCTCCAGGGGAAAAGTGAAAGTAGTGTATAAGGGCCTTCAATCAGGCGCAGAAATCCTCTTAAAAGAAATCAATGTGATAATAAAATGAGAAAAATTAGGTCCAAATATTTTTATAGCTTCTGCAGATGCTTTCACAGTACAGTTAAATATAAATAAATTGTTTAACATTTACAGTTACAGTGCACTAGTGTCATTTTATACCATAGATTTGAGGAGGCTGGAATGTTCATGTATATATACAGCTATTCATACCAATGGTGCCTTTTGTGAGGGTTACTAATACTCCTTTCACATTGCAAATGCCGGATCGCACATGGTATGTGGACATGGGTCCATTCAGGACCCTAACTGGGTAAAACCCTTCTTTTAACGCCCAGTCGAAATGCCAAGTTACTGGACAGGGCTCTAAAAGCCCTACATTGCTTGGATCCCATTTATGGAGATGAGATGAGAGCTCTTTTGAAGATGAGATGCTGCGATGGGCAAACAATCAGATTCTATATATTATCTTCTAGAAGGTGCGCTAAATGCACCTGATTGGTTGCTATGGGCAAAATCCCATCTTCAAGAGAACTCCCATATTAGTAAATAAATCCCTAAGGGATAGGTTTAACATTTAAGCAGATTTGACCTATAAAGTACCCTCCTCAGCTCCAGAGATACTATATTGTTTTCAGTTCTACTTCTTTTAGGTTAATTTGGGATACCCAAGAGTTCTCCTTAGGTCGCAAAGATTGGGTACCCATTGGTGTTGCCATTACATTATGTGAGAGAGAGAGAGAGAGGCGGCACTCAAATGGGATTTTTCAAAAGTGTATTGTGGCAAAAGAAAGGACCTTTCTTTTGCCACAATACACTTTTGAAAAATCCCATTTGAGTGCCGCCTCATCCATTCCTCTACCTACCTGTCCTGGAAGGCACCGGGGTATTCGGACCCAGCTGCGGGAGTGCCAGGCCTTCTCCATTTTATATATATATATATATATATATATATATATATATATATATATATAGTGGTAAACCTATGACAGCTCTGTTACCAATATCCGTTACTATTCATTTAAATCTAGGATTGTAGCTGTTATGGCATTCTGGTGCCATGGTGCCATCTTTACTAGTCACTTTGGGGCAGATGTATTAAGCCTTAACAAGAGATAAATGCAAGGGTGATAAGGAGAGATAAACAACCAGCCAATCACCTCCTTACTGACTTTTTTCAAACACAGACTGTAACATGGCAGTTAGAAGGTACTGTAATTGGCTGGACGTTTACCTCTTCTTATCACCCTTGCATTTATATCTTGTTAAGGCTCAATACATCTGCCCCACTATTCATAATAGCTGACCCACTGCAAGGCCACAACTAGGGGGTGCTAGGGGGTCACATGCCCCGGGTGTCCTGTATGTGATACCCAGAAATGCACGGAATAAAGCCAAATTAATGTCTTCCCCCAGTTCATAAAAAAAATCCTACATTCAGCCCTGCACACTGGCCTGATACAGATGTAGCTGTGCTCACCATTGCCATGTCACTCGCCACGTGCAACATCCAGGGCGATTGGCATGAACCCTTTGTCACACAAGCAGCTCATAGAAAAGCATTTAGCGGCAAATCCCGCAGGGTAGCAATTCTGTGGTTGCGACTTTGCTGCACCAAACGGGCACTAGCACCCATATCGCAGAAACAATAAGCGTAGATACATCTGTGCATCAGCTCTGTGCAGTTTTCAGTTATTCATTTAAAAAAAAAATGTTTACAGACCTAGTTACAGAATTATGAGTTTGAAAATTGATTCTAAGAGCCGACCGGTTTGCAATAAAGATACTGTCTGGAACAATCTGTGTCAGCGTACTTGGTAATATAGACATATGTGTTGAGTGTTGACTTTTTAGGGGCTGAATACTTTTGCAAGACACTTTATACATGAGATAGATAGATAGATAGATAGATAGATAGATAGATAGATAGATAGATAGATAGATAGATAGATAGATAGATAGATAGATAGACAGATCACAAACCACTGCATATTGTAAGAATGTCATCAATCCCCCTTCTACTCCTGCCTGGGTGCAATCAATATGAATAGCAGAACAATGTAATTGCCAAACACCTGATGTTTGGATAGCCACTGTGCAAACTAAATTAAAGTGTTTCATTATGAACTGCTGACAGATGGTGTTCCTAACCAACATGTACTTATTAAAAGGGTTTATAGTAGAAAGGTTATTATTAACAGGATCTGTGGACAGAGAAACAAAAACTAATAATATCTATAGTATTTATTTACGTCACAACCATATAAAAACACAGGATGACCTCTATTGGCCTATATGCTTACATAGATAATTATTGGTTCACAATGAAACAGTTTCAGCTAATTAGTAAGCTGACCCATTACCTCCGCACACTTTTAGAAAGGTAGATGTAAAAAAATTCTTTATTAGCAGATGTGAGTTGATTCACCTGCCAATGATGCTGTCTCTCCGGGAGAGGGCAGCCAGCTCTTTTAGGCAAGGGGGCGGGGCCATATCCCGGAGTGAAAAAGAGGAGGTTCAGGGGCGTGGCCACACAGATGCTGCCCTGTTGGGGGGCGTGCCTACAGCGGCGCGTCATTTTAGCCCCGCGCCCCGCCTTGCAATGTCAGTATTTCAGGCATTGCACGGCGGGGGGCGGGGCTAAAATGCTGCGATCGCGCACACGTCGCGGGGGCTGGGGGGGATATGTGGGAGGATTGCCACCCTTTCCGTGGGGGCCGGGAGGGGGACCCGATTTCCGGGAGGGTAGGCAACCCTGGTCTAATAAAACAATTACTATAGAAAAAGCAATCCATATAACAGCAATAATAGATATCACCACTATTTCTAGTATTATTATATTTATGTTTATGCCACCTCAGAGTTGCTGACCACCATACTCATATACTGTACACAAAGTAACTTATAGATTGTAAGCTTGTGAGCGGTTCCCTGTTACCTGGTTGTATATCATTTCCCAGTTGTGTTTTATTACTGATACTGGGGCCGATTCAGGCCAGTCCAATTATTGAATTACCGTGGCCACACACTGTGCGCATGTTCAAGTTGTATGCCCACAGGCAGCAAGCTATGGGTAGCCTTGGCTCTCTGCTCATAGGGTGATTGACACCCTGCAGGCACTTGGGGTCATGCCACCTGCGTTTTTTGGGTGTTCCCCTGCATTCTCCCCATGACCCTCACAGTGTTGATTAAGTCCTCATTATTGATTTCCTCCCTGTGTGAACGACTGCGTACACGTTCGCAGCCGTGCACAGAGGCGGGTAAGAGCTGGGGGGGGAGGGGGCCTTGCTTTTGGGGGGTGGCTATCTGCAGCCCAGCGAGCAGGTCTGAATCAGGCTCACTGTTTTGTTTCCAATTCTACGGCACAGCTTATTATGCTGGCACAACTGTAGATAGATAGATAGATAGATAGATAGATAGATAGATAGATAGATAGATAGATAGATCTAATATATATAATTATATATATAATCTGGCATAAACTGTGGGCTGTGTATCATTTCCAGGTTTTATTAGGATGCCATTATAGTAATTTACGTAAAAGTGATACATTCCCTACATACTGTGAAGGGAAACATTATGGTTATAAGTAGTTAGAAGCCAGTCAAAATGGCGGCTTAATCCCTATCTGCTCCTACCTCTGTATCTTCACAGCTCCCTCTCTCCATATACAGCAAGTTTAAAATCAGATCATTTTGCTATCACTTTCTGTTAAGGAGTAATCTAGTCCATCGAGTGGCCTCTAGTGGTTACTTGCGGTACTTCACCTCAAACAGATAAGGATTGAGGGCCGGATGCACTAAACCAAAAATGCCGGAAAATCCGATTATCGGGGTTTTTACCGCATTTTGGTATGCAGGAAAACCCGCATGCCAGGTTTCCTCTATGGTCTTCTTACCGCATCCCCCACTGCCCCGCACAGACCCCCATGGCTCACTTGTGTCCGGGCAGCCTCCTGCTGTGCTGCCTGGACCAGTGAGTTCCTCCTCCCTAACCCCATACTGCACCTTCCACATGCAGGGAGGAGGAGCCCGCAGCAGGATGAGGGGGAGAACCACCCGGGACCCGCTCACCCGCCCCCCCGCCCCATCCCCCCCATCCCCCACAGGCTGCTTCACAAAGGGCAGCTCTTATTGCAAGAGCTGCTGTTTGAGATACTAATCACATATGTAAGTATCCGCCGCTGCGGTAAGGCGGATACTTACATTTGTGATTAGTATCTCAAACAGCAGGTCTTGCAATAAGAGCTGACCTTTGTAAAGCAGCCGATGGGGGATGGGGGATGGCGGGGTGAGCGGGTCCCGGGCGGCTCTCCCCCCTCATCCTGCTGCTGGCTCCTGCGGTAAGGCGCGGCAGATGGTAGTGCATCCCGCCCTGAGGCTTACATATATATATATATATAAATATATATATATATATAAAACACAATCTCCGATGTTGCGCTAATTTTGATTAAAAAAGGGGGGTCGCTGTTGACACAGTTCCCTACTAGTAAGAACCAACAATCCAAACACAACCACAATAGTGTCTTCAGCGCCCTATGTATGTATCTTCTAAAATTCTAAAATAAATAAAATAAATACACTTGTAGCTCTATTTTTGAAGGATGTTTTCCTTTTTATTTTCAAAGAGTTGTGATCAATTACTGACGCGTTTCGTCTCCTTCAGAGACTTCATCAGGGGTTTCTTACAATCTAAAAAGTATAATATACATTTATAATTTACAGTAAATTTATCATACAATGACATTACATATAAAAGAATTAGTACAAATTGTTAGTAATACCCCTTTTACACCGCCGAAAAATCCGGGTCAGCGGCGGGTCAGACCCGGATCTTCGGCAGTGTAAATCCCTAACGCCGTGTCCCTTTACACGGGACTTCTACCCAGGTCCTGACCTGGGTAGAACACGGCTAGGACCTGGGTAGAGGGCGGTGTAAATGGGAACGCCGGGTCGGATGACCCGGCTCCCATTTACATGAATGGGGAACGTCCAACCTGCGGACCGCAGCGTCCGCAGGTTGGACGGGTTGTCAGCCTGACACTGACAGCCGGCGCTGCTGTCTGCTATACCCTGCAGACAGCAGCGGCGGCGGGGGAGGGAGGTGAACGGATGCCTGTGTGCGGCATCCATTCACCTCCTGTGCGACGGCGGGGGGAGTGTGCGCGGGGACTGGGGGCAGCCCAGCAGCTTACCTTAGTGCTGGGCTGCCCCCAGCAGCGTTCCAGTCCGGCGGCGGCGGTGATTGGCGCTTGGAGATGACATCATCCTGTCATCTCCAAGCACGGGGGAGGGGGGCGGGGGCGGGTGCGGGCCGGGCTGTCCGCCCGGTGTAAATTGCACTAAACGCCGGGTCGCACCCGGCTTGAACCTGGGTCTAAAAAAGCCGGGTGCGACCCGGCGTTTTGGTGTAAAAGGGGTATAATTGGTAATACAATGAATTTGTAGAACAATATACTTATAGGTGAAGGGAACACAGAAGTAAACAGAAGTGCAAGGAACTAGAGAGTAATGTATAAAACACTATTTTCATTTATATTTATGTATGCAGTCTTTTAATTTATCCAGTTTAGATTTATTGATCTATTGGATCAGGTATATACCTCCAATGATATTATTGTTTCTCTTTAATTCAAGATTATCTGGGTCTGTTATATTGAGACTCCACGTGTTGGTGACCGGTAGGTGAACTTTTAGACCGGTGAATAATCCTTCATATCATTAGATATGTACTACAATTATGTAGAAATAATTATAGATTCATTTTTACATAAATTCTTTTCATATATAATTTTTTTAATACCACTAATTGAATAGGTTAATTAAATAATGACCTTTGTATTGAACATACCTTAAATGTGCTTAAATTCATTCAACAATAAATTGGAATAGGAATGGAATCCCCAAGATCAGGTAGTTATGAAGTATTTTATTCACCTTCTATTTTATAAATGGAGATGGGTCATAACATGAATTATTTTAAATCTGAGTACCTTACACATTTTAGTACTATAAAGGTTAGAATTTTTTTTTTTTTAACAATGATTACATACCTATAGATTTTTTTTGCAGAGCAATCCAGTCCAATTAGTGTTTTAAACCAAATTGTTTCAGCATTAATACCATTTGCTATTCTATGCTGTGCTTAGCTAAGCTATACTAATGCTGGGTACACACCAGGACAACAAGGGTCCAATCCTATCAATCTAGATCCAATTCCGACCGATTGGATGTAGATTGTGTGGTGATTGGGCCCTTTTCTGTCCTGTTCTGATCCGATTCCGATCGGATGCGCGGCCCCACGGGTCGGACGGTCGTTATTCAGATCCTACATGCAGCAGGTAGAATCTGGAAACGACCATACACCCGGGTGCGGGTCGCCATCGGATCGGAAACCGCTCACAATGCACATTGTGAGTGGGTCGTGCGCTCCGCGTGATCGTAAGCGGGTCGGACGAGACACTGACGACCCGAGATGTGCATCGTGAGCGGATCGTCCTGGTGTGTACCCTACATAAGACCATAGTCTTTCCATAGCATAGTTAAGCACAGCATAGAATATCATAGTCTCATCAGGTGGGTTGGCAGATAGGGGGGGGGGGGTTTAATCTGAGTCAGTTGTCGCCCATCTGCAGCATGCACGTCTCATGATTTTGGAGACCCTTGACCTGAGTGAGCGAGGTTTCATCTGCTCAGCTGGGGAATCAGGTGTGCATATGGCAGCATCATTGACCATATCTTCCGGGTTGGCCATGAGCAGGACTGACTGCTTGGGCATGAGCAGTACTAACTGCTTGGGCATGAGCAGGTCTGCCGGCTTCGGCTTGACCAAGACTGCTGGCTTTGGCTTGACCGGGACTGACTGCTTGGGCATGAGTAGGTCTGCCGGCTTCGGCTTCATCGGGACTGCCTGCTTTGGCTTGACCAGGACTGACTGATTGGGCATGAGCAGGACTGACTGCTTGGGCATGAGCAGGTCTGCTGGCTTCAGCTTCACCAGGACTGCTGGCTTCAGCTTCACCGGGACTGACTGCTTGGGCATGAGCAGGTCTGCCAGCTTTGGCTTCACCGGGACTGCCGGCTTCGGCTTGACCGGGAATGACTGCTTGGGCATGAGCAGGGCTGACTGCTTGTCAGTAACAAGGTTTGACGACTTGGCCCTGCCCTCGGTCATCGGCTTGGCCTTGGCTATGGTTTGGGGAGTGGCCTCTGTAAATATAGAGACCCCCTCACATGTTGGCTGCCTTCTCATCACATACCATCTTGGCTCCAGGACCACAGGCCGATATTGAGGCCGGAATGGTATTGCTGACACTTCAGCACCAGGCATGACAACTATGACTCTTTTGAAATATATTTCTGCTTTGAGTTCTCTAGAGTATGACTTGTCTTGTCAAGAGGCTGCAGCAGAATGAGGACAGCAGCTCTGGGAACTCATATTTATGCCCTCTCCGCTTGGCCACCCTGCCCTCTCCCCGGAGCCCCCCCTGCCCTCTCCGTGGGGCCCCCTGACCTCACCATGGGGCCCCCCTTCCCTCTCCACGGGGCCCCCTGCCCTCTTAGCTGCATTTCTCCCTGTTGTACAGCATTACACATTATGCACACATTGCCTTTGCTGCCCTCTGCTGTTCCAAAGTGGAAATCATCCGTGAATCTCTTATGTAGCTCAGCGAATCACCAGGGGAGAGCAGGCAGGGACATGCATTCACACACCACACAACCGCATTGCTGGGTAGCTTGGGGACATTTCTTCTGTGACTTAATAGAATAATAGCAAACAGGTGACCTGCTTTACGGGGTTCATGATAAATTGCAGAATGATGTGATGCAGAGTGATGATAGATAGATAGATACATAGATAGATAGATAGATAGATAGATAGATAGATATTACACCATGACATATTGATGGTACAGCAAGTGTTAATTCACATAACTTTGAATAACAAAGAGCAATAAACCTCCAAACAATGTTGTATGTGTATAAGGGGCGAGACTACAGTAAAGGCCCCCAAACACCTATGTTCCGATTTCCCAATTCCTTGACCAGGTTGGAACCGACGATCTTCCGACCAGATCCACTGATAGCCAGGCAGCGATAATCTTCAGACTGTCAATCTCATCTTTGGGGGATTCTATTAGCCTTAATGCCAGGGTCCTTTTCCAAACTGCAGTGAAATGTATAATAATTATACATACTCTTATGGTGCCCATACACTCAGGCCCTCCGACAGGGAGGGTCTGTGGGGTCTGGAGTCCTGGGCCCTGACAAAGAAGGGGGCCCGGACCTGGTCCTACAACTATAAATATTAAATAGCTCCTTACCAACTATCTATTTGCCCCTGATTTCTGTCCCCGTGGTCATGTGTGTCCATCGGCTCTGCTGCAGCCAGACTCTGCTCTGGTCTCGAACAGCAGGGGCTGCTGGGACATGTAGTTTTGTTTTAAGTGTCTGGCAGCCATGCACTTAAAACAAAACTACATGTCCCAGCAGCCCCTGCTGGCTGGGACCGTAGCAGACCAGACTAATGGATGCCTGAAGCAGTTATCGGGAAGAGCTGCTCAGGAGGCACAGAGTGTTGCATGGAGATGGTGCATTGCCTGTGCGGATGAGGGGAGGAGGAGGAGGAGGACCCAGCAAGTCACAGGGATCCAAAGAAAACACTGCAGGAAGGATCTCCCTGTCAGCCCCCCACCACAGTGAGTACTTGTATTATGTAGGCTTGTTCATTCTGATCTCTGTTGCTCCTCTCTCTCTCTCTCTCTCTCTCTCTCTCTCTCTCTCTCTCTCTCTCTCTCTCTCTCTCAATTTTTCCTTTCCCTCTCTCTCATCTGTTTCTCACTCTTTCCAATTTCCCCTATTCATTCTCTCTCACCCTCCCTCTTCCATTTCCACCTATTCCCTTCTCTCTATCTCTATCACACACACACACACATACATATATACATACATACATATACAGGGGGGCCATGCCTTTTTTGACAGTCCCGGGCCCCATAATTTCTGTTGACAGCCCTGAATACACTTGTCCAATTTGGGACGATTTAGACAGATCCAGGAGGATCCGGCCAAGAAATGGTCCCAATCAGATGTGTTTGATACCTCATCTGACCCGATCTGTGGTCCCGTGCATCGGGACATGCATCGTCCCAATGCACTACTCCAGGTTCAATCTGTCGGATCGGACACACCAGTGGCACATCGCAGGTGCTTTTTAGTCCCATCCGTACCTAAGCACCACTGTCACATACTTATATGCAGCATCGGGGTCTAGGCACCTACGGCGTATGTGTGATGCATGGTGGGCAGTGGGGTCCATGAGATGCTGGACAGTAAGTCAGCGGGTTTTATGCGGTGGCTGTTAACTAAGCGCTATTTGCCATGGGGAGGCATGGAAAGCGCTGCTGAATTTGAGAAACACTGTCCGGACGCTGATTGACTGAGATTCAGCCAATCAGTGTCCAGCCAGTGTTTTAAAATTCAGTAGCCCTTTCTGCGCTGCCACACGGACCCCGCTGACTTACTGCCCAGTGCCACAGGGACCTTGCTGCCCATCCCCCCGCCGCTTCCAGCTCCCCGGGGATATACATGCAAAAAAATTGCATGCGATTTATTGCATGTATAATTTGAACATCAAGTGCCAAATCGTAAGCAGCCTCCTGGGGAGCTGTCGGGGGGGGGGGCTCTCAAGGGCAAACTGGTTCGACTTGTCCTTAGGACAAGTCAGAGTAGTGTGTGGGGCCTTTAAGCTGGATGCACACCTACAGATTCATCTGTCCAATTTGTCTGGTGGGAACAAAAATCTGCCAATGCATGAGAGCAAATGACATTCGACCATTTGCTCCCAAATGCTGGAAAACAGATATAAAAAAAAACAGATTGTTTGGATTAATTTATTTAATCATACGGCTTTAACAAATGTGTCTGTATGGCCACTGTCTGTTTTCAAGCATTTGAGAGAAAATTTGATTGATTGTCCTTTGCTCTCATACATTAACCCCTTCCCGCCGCAGCCTGTTTTTGCCTTCCTGACAGAGCCCTTTTTTTCAAATCTGACAGGTATCACTTAAGTGGGGATAACTTTTTTTTGCTTTTTCTTATCCCAGTGATTTTGAGATTGTTTTCTCGTGACACATTGTACTTCAAGTTAGTGGTAAATTTGGGTCGATACAGTCTGTGTTTTTTTGTGAAAAATACCAAAATGTCGTAAAAAAATGGAAAATTTAGCAATTTTCAAAATGTAAAATTTTCTGCTTGTGAGACAAATAATCATACCACTCAAAATAGTTAATAACTAACATAGACCATATGTCTACTTTATGTTTCCATCATTATTTCAACATTTTCAAACATTTTTTTGGACACTAGGAGGCTTAAAATATGAATAGCAAATTCTCAAATTTTCAAGAAAATTTCAAACACTGATTTTTTTAGGGACCAGTTCAGTTCTGATGTGACTTTGAGGGACTTGTATGTGAGACACCCCCATAAATGATGCCATTTCAAAAACTGCACCCCTCACAGTATTCAAAACAGCATTTTGGAAGTTTGTTAACCCTTTAGGTGTTTCACAGGAATTAAAACAAAGTGTAGGTGAAATTTCAAAATTTCATTTTTTTTGCAGATTTGCAATTTTAATACATTTTTCTAAGGAACACAGTAGATTTTACTAGAGAAATGTGACTAAAAATTGATTCCCCCAATTCTTTTGTTTTCATAAATATCCTATATGTGGCCCTAGTGTGCACGTTGACCAAACCACAGGCTTCATAATAGAAGGAGCACCTACTTGATTTTGGAGCCTCCTTTTTATGAGATTATTTTTTAGGCACCATGTAGGTTTCTAGGCACCATAAGATGCTAAAAGTTAGGAACCCCCCCACAAGTGACCCCATTTGCAAACTACACCCCTCAGGGAATTCATCTAGGGGTATAGTGTACATTTCAAACCCCCAGGGGTTTCACCAATTGTGGTACAACTGGGCAGTGAAAATGAAAAATTAATTTTTTGACACAAAAATGCAGTTCTGGCTCAAAATTTTTCATTTTCACAAGGAATGAAGGAGACAAAGCACCCCAAAATCTGTGCCCCAATTTCTCCCGAGTACGGCAATGCCTCACATGTGACCAAAAAATACCATTTGGGTGCATGGCAGGACTCAGAAGGGAAGGAGTGATTTTTGGATTTTGCAGCTCAGATTCTGGTGGAATGTTGGTGGGTGCTATGTCGCATTAGCAAGACCCCCGAAGCACCAATACAGTGGAACCCCCCCACAAGTGACCCCATTTTGCAAACTACACCCCTCAGGGAATTCATCTAGGGGTATAGTGTACATTTCAAACCCCCAGGGGTTTCACCAATTTTGATACAACTGGGCTGTGCAAATGAAAAATTACATTTTTTACACAAAAATGCAGTTCTGGCTCCAAATTTGTCATTTTCACAAGCAATGAAGGAGACAAAGCACCCCAAAATCTGTGCCCCAATTTCTCCCGAGTACGACAATGCCTTACATGTGACCAAAAAATACCATTTGGGTGCATGGCAGGACTCAGAAGGGAAGGAGTGATTTTTGGATTTTGCAGCTCAGATTCTGGTGGAATGTTGGTGGGTGCTATGTCGCATTAGCAAGACCCCCGAAGCACCAATACAGTGGAACCCCCCCACAAGTGACCCCATTTTGCAAACTACACCCCTCAGGGAATTCATCTAGGGGTATAGTGTACATTTCAAACCCCCAGGGGTTTCACCAATTTTGATACAACTGGGCTGTGCAAATGAAAAATTACATTTTTTACACAAAAATGCAGTTCTGGCTCAAAATTTTTCATTTTCACAAGGAATGAAGGAGACAAAGCACCCCAAAATCTGTGCCCCAATTTCTCCCGAGTACGGCAATGCCTCACATGTGACCAAAAAATACCATTTGGGTGCATGGCAGGACTCAGAAGGGAAGGAGTGATTTTTGGATTTTGCAGCTCAGATTCTGGTGGAATGTTGGTGGGTGCTATGTCGCATTAGCAAGACCGTCCCCCGAAGCACCAATACAGTGGAACCCCCCCACAAGTGACCCCATTTTGCAAACTACACCCCTCAGGGAATTCATCTAGGGGTATAGTGTACATTTCAAACCCCCAGGGGTTTCACCAATTTTGATACAACTGGGCTGTGCAAATGAAAAATTACATTTTTTACACAAAAATGCAGTTCTGGCTCCAAATTTGTCATTTTCACAAGGAATGAAGGAGACAAAGCACCCCAAAATCTGTGCCCCAATTTCTCCCGAGTACGGCAATGCCTCACATGTGACCAAAAAATACCATTTGGGTGCATGGCAGGACTCAGAAGGGAAGGAGTAATTTTTGGATTTTGCAGCTCAGATTCTGGTGGAATGTTGGTGGGTGCTATGTCGCATTAGCAAGACCCCCGAAGCACCAATACAGTGGAACCCCCCCACAAGTGACCCCATTTTGCAAACTACACCCCTCAGGGAATTCATCTAGGGCAGGGCTGGGCAACACCGGCCCTCCAGATGTTGATGAACTACACATCCCAGCATGCCTTGCATCAGTTTCAGCATGGCCAAATAGCAAAACTAATGCAAAGCATCCTGGGATGTGTAGTTCATTAACATCTGGAGGGCCGGTGTTGCCCAGCCCTAATCTAGGGGTATAGTGTACATTTCAAACCCCCAGGGGTTTCACCAATTTTGATACAACTGGGCTGTGCAAATGAAAAATTACATTTTTTTACACAAAAATGCAGTTCTGGCTCAAAATTTTTCATTTTCACAAGGAATGAAGGAGACAAAGCACCTCAAAATCTGTGCCCCAATTTCTCCCGAGTACGGCAATGCCTCACATGTGACCAAAAAATACCATTTGGGTGCATGGCAGGACTCAGAAGGGAAGGAGTGATTTTTGGATTTTGCAGCTCAGATTCTGGTGGAATGTTGGTGGGTGCTATGTCGCATTAGCAAGACCGTCCCCCGAAGCACCAATACAGTGGAACCCCCCCACAAGTTACCCCATTTTGCAAACTACACCCCTCAGGGAATTCATCTAGGGGTATAGTGTACATTTCAAACCCCCAGGGGTTTCACCAATTTTGATACAACTGGGCTGTGCAAATGAAAAATTAAATTTTTTACACAAAAATGCAGTTCTGGCTCCAAATTTGTCATTTTCACAAGGAATGAAGGAGACAAAGCACCCCAAAATCTGTGCCCCAATTTCTCCCGAGTACGGCAATGCCTCATGTGTGACCAAAAAATGGCAGGACTCAGAAGGGAAGGAGTGATATTTGGATTTTGCAGCACAGATTCTGGTGGAATGTTGGTGGGTGCTATGTCGCATTAGCAAGACCCCCGAAGCACCAATACAGTGGAACCCCCCCACAAGTGACCCCATTTTGCAAACTACACCCCTCAGGGAATTCATCTAGGGGTATAGTGTACATTTCAAACCCCCAGGGGTTTCACCAATTTTGATACAACTGGGCTGTGCAAATGAAAAATTACATTTTTTACACAAAAATGCAGTTCTGGCTCCAAATTTTTCATTTTCACAAGGAATGAAGGAGACGAAGCACCCCAAAATCTGTGCCCCAATTTCTCCCGAGTATGGCAATGCCTCATATGTGACCAAAAATACCAGTTGGGTGCATGGCAGGACTCAGAAGGGAAGGAGTGATTTTTGGATTTTGCAGCTCAGAATCTGGTGGAATGAATGGTGGGTGCTATGTGGCATTAGCAAGACCCCCGAAGCACGGTGAAATGATGAACCTAATAATCCATAGATGTGTGGTATATTTTAAAACACTCCTTTATACATAGGCTGGGTTTGTCGGGGCAAGTTTCACAGTGGAAAATAGTATCCTTTCTTATTCCCTTTTTATAGCAAACTTTGCACCTTTTTTGTGTCCTGCCCTTTCTTGCAGTGGAGGGGATTTCGTTAGGAAAATGCTTCCCTGGTACAATACGGGAGCCAGTACTAGAAGTACTGGGGCCCTCTGCCTGCTGGTTCCCAAAAATTAGGCCCTTTATGACTTCCTCTTGAAAGTGCATAAATGTCCCCCTCTGGCTGGTAGAATGGAATAGCACGTAAGCGTTATACAGTGCCATCTGGATGATATACACGGCCAGCTTCTTGTACCAGATTTTTGTTTTCCGCAGGGGACTGTACGGCTTCAGTACCTGATCTGAAAGATCCACTCCGCCCATGTACTTATTGTAATCTAGGATACAATTAGGTTTTGAGGTGTGGGTACTGGTACCTCGTACAGGGATGGAGGTGGTACTGTCTCCATGAATTGTTGTCAGTATAAGGACATCCCTCTTGTCCTTATATTTGACCAACAACATATTTTCGGTGCATATTCCCCTGCTTTCACCCCTTCTCAGTAATTGGGCAACGTGCGTTTTTGGGAGGCCTCTTTGGTTCTTGCGCACAGTACCGCAAGCTGCTGTACCTCTTGAACCAAGGGCCTTAAACAGGGGGATGCTAGTGTAAAAGTTATCCACATAGAGGTGATAACCTTTATCCAGGAAGGGGTGCACTAAATCCCAGACAATTTTTCCACTAACACCTACGAGGGAGGGGGGGCATTCTGGCGGTTCAATTCTTGAGTCCTTCCCTTCATATACCCTAAACCTGTGGGTGTACCCTGAGGTGCTTTCACACAGCTTATACATTTTTATGCCATACCTTGCCCTCTTACTGGGAAGGTACTGGCGGAATTTAACCCTTCCTTTAAAATGTATAAGGGACTCGTCGATACAAATAAATTTTTCAGGGATGTACATCTCTGCAAATTTGGCACTGAAATGATCAATGACCGGCCTGACTTTGAATAGCCGGTCAAAGGTGGGATCATCTCTGGGTGGGCACTGTGCATTATCGGTGTAATGTAAAAATTTAAGGATTATCTCAAAACGAGTCCGAGTCATGGCCATACGGTAAAGTGGGGTGCTGTACAGAACATCTGTACTCCAATATTGCCTAATTTCTGGCTTTTTTACTATGCCCATATGTAACACCAGACCCCAAAACGTCATCATCTCTACTGCATCTACAGGGGTCCACCTAGCAAATGATGACGTGGGGTTTTGAGCAATAAACTGCTGGGCATATAAATTACTTTGGTCCACCATTAAATTTATAAAATCATCAGAGAAAAATAATTTGAAAAAGTCAATCTGAGACCTGTTGAATCAAATTGGATTCCTGGGATGGCCAAAAACTCAGGAACCTGGGGCTCAAAATTGTCTGGTGGTGGGGTCCATACGGGATCAATCATTTGGGGGGGGGTCTCAGCTGCTCTACGGGGGCGTCTTTGAGGGGGTCCCTCATCACTAGAGGAGGAAGAGGAGCTTAAGACGAATCCTTCAAATTCCCCGCTTGCATCACTGGCTGTGTCAGAGTCAGAGGCAAGCATGGCATATGCCTCCTCCGCTGAATACATTCTTCTGGATGACTGGGATGACATTTGGGATGACATTTTTATTTTTGTGTTTCTGTAAGTGTAATGTTTCAACACGTGTATAGTGTTGGGGGGTACAAACTTTATTTCAACACGGGGGGTATGTAGTGTGTAGTGTGTATGTAGTGCAGAAAAAAAATACTTTATACAGGAATTTGATCCCAATAAAAAAAAAAAAAAATTGAAGGGGTTAAAAAAAAAAAAGGTCCTGCGCCAAAAATTGAGCACAGATGTTGGTCAGTAACGTCCGTCACTGAACAGCGCTCAAAGGCAACAGGTGTAAAAACAATTTAAAAAAAAAATACCACAGCACTCTCCAAAAAAAAAAACAATTTAAAAAAACTGCAGAAAAAAAATGATATCAACCCTGTGCCAAAAATGCTGTTCAGTGATGTACGTCACTGATCAGCGGCCACAGGACACCCACAAAAGCAACGTGGGTGTAATAAACCACAGCACTCTCCAAAAAAAAAAACTGCCGAAAAAAACTGCAGAAAAAAAATGGGTACTCTTTACCTAGAAGGGCGCCCATCGCGGTGATCGCGGGCATCGCGGGCAGTACATTAACGGCCGCGACGCGATGCCCGCGATCACCGCGATTTCCCATAGGGTTTAATGTTAAATTTAGTCCTGGCCGCGATTTTACATTCAATGCTTCAATGGCCGCGATTTGGCCATAGGAATCAATGTGAAATGGGCTACAGAGCCCAAATAGGCACAATTAACACTTAAATGTCCCCCCAAATTTTTAACGCCACCCCACGATCCACGACAACCCGAAGCGTGGCGAGCGCAGCGAGCCCGCGAGGGGTGGCGGTACGCGTCCTCCGACCTTTTCATGCCCTACTATCCACGTCGGCGTGGAGTTGAGAATAGAATAGTGTGGCGAGCGCAGCGAGCCACCGAGCCCGAAGCGTGGCGAGCGCAGCGCGCCCCGCGAGGGGACGCGGATACCTTCACAGTTATACGCGTCCCCTCGCGGGCTTCACAGGTGTCCGTGGCGACGCGGACACCTGTGAAGCCCGCGAAGGGACGCGTTTACCTGTGAAGGTATCCGCGTCCCCTCGCGGGGCTCGCTGCGCTCGCCACGCTTTGGGCTCGGTGGCTCGCTGCGCTCGCCACACTATTCTATTCTCAACTCCACGCCGACGTGGATAGTAGGGCATGAAAAGGTCGGAGGACGCGTACCGCCGCCCCTCGCGGGCTCGCTGCGCTCGCCACGCTTCGGGTTGGCGTGGATCGTGGGGTGGCGTTAAAAATTTGGGGGGACATTTAAGTGTTAATTGTGCCTATTTGGGCTCTGTAGCCCATTTAACATTGATTCCTATGGCCAAATCGCGGCCATTGAAGCATTGAATGTAAAATCGCGGTCAATCATCCTTTTTAACATTGTTCCCTATGGGAAAATCGCGGTCATCGCGGGCACCCGTTTTTATGTACCCGCGATTTTTTACTCCTGACGCCCGCGATTCTAATCGCGGGCGCCCTTCTAGGTAAAGAGTACCAAAAAATGATATCAACCCTGTGCCAAAAATGCTGTTCAGTGATGTACGTCACTGATCAGCGGCCACAGGACACCCACAAAAGCACCCACAAAAGCAACGTGGGTGTAAAAACAAAACCCCACTGCAATCCCCCCCCAAAAAAAAACTGCAGATCAGTGATGCAGTGATGCGACACTGATTAGCAGTGAGGGGCAGTAGGCAGACAACTGTGGGTGCAACCTGACAGGGTATATATAAAAAAAAAAACCCTGGACCCCCAAAAAGTTGCTGATCAGTTAATTAATTTAAACTGATCAGCACAAAAGGGGGGGCAGCAGTCAGTTGCACAGGCAGCACAACCTTTGGTGCAACTGACAGGTATATATATACTACAGATATACTGATCAGCACAAAAGGGGTGAAGCAGACACAAAATATAGCACTCTCTATCACTCTCTATCACTCTCTATCACTCTCTATCACTCTCTCTCACTATATCTGACTATCTCTGACTATCTCTCACGATCTGTGACTCTATGACACTGCAGCAGCAGGACACAGGAAGTCACAAGATCCAGGAAGCATCCAACTGCTGGCAGCACGCTACCAGCGGTGATCAGCGGTGATCAGGTAAGTATCAGGCAAGGTTCAGGTATGTATATCACGACAGAGTGGCCGGTGACCGCTCTGCACGCAATTCCAGACCGGAATGGCGTCTGCAGCGCAGTCACAGTTAGTTTAAATGGCGCGCCTTGGCTGTGATTGGTCCGTCGGTCCGACGGACCAATCACAGCCTTGGGGGCAGGTGGGGTGAGGTGTCGTCGTCACCGATGACCCCCTCATGCCCCCTCACACCCGGCGGTGATTGACACCTGTGTTACCGAGCGTCTGATTCGCCGGTAACACAGGAAAACGCTGCGAATGGCTGTTCACATTGAACAGCCAATCACAGCGAGCGCCGACGGGGGGGCGGCATCGCCGCCCCCCCTGGGCATGCAGGGACATGTCTGCTGTCAGGGACAGCAGACATCGTCCCTCTGTCACTGCGTCTCTAGACGCAGTGGCACTTTGAAGTCATGACGTATATATACGTCATGTGTCGGGAAGTACATCCCGGCCATGAAGTATATATACGTCAAATGTCGGGAAGGGGTTAAAAGGACAAGTTAGATATAGATAGACAGAGATTTTACCTCTATGCATATACCGCAGATTTTTGTTCCCACCAGACAGATTGGACAGATACATCTTTAGGTGTGTATCCAGCTTTTGGGGTATTTGCAGTCACTGACAGGCATCAAAGTGTCACAGCCATGAAAGCTAAGTAAGTAAGTCACCTTCTATAGCGCAGGTTTGCATAGACTTCTGAATTGGTTAAGGTCAGATATCTTGGCAAAAATATATATATATTAGTATATTACAAAGAATTGCATTATTAAGATTCTTAGCGAGAGTTAACCTTGCTTTCAATTAAATTCTTCCTCTTTTTAATCACAATGGGCTCTGTTGTTGGAATTATTCAAAAGGTCCCTGTCATTCTTTGCCTGGGGCAAAAATCTGTTGAAAATATTGTTCTTTATTATAGCCCCATGAGATGACTTCCCAAATCTTCCTTTTGTAATGGTCCTTCTTTTGCATTGCAAGTTTAGGTTTTGCAGTTTTAAAATTGATATACTGTACTATATGCTGCAGCACAAATGGGCAACAGGCAAGCACACATTACCTGGAGATTTTCATTCTAGGAAATAGCTTAACTTTGATGCTCGGTAACAACTGTTTTAAAGTTAAAAGGCTATTAGTTAAAAAAGAAGCTAAACGTTCTCAGACTAGATTCAAGTTAACAGAAGTGTTCCCCTCCTTAAGCCCCCCATACTCTGGGTGGGATGTATTAAAATACATCGCCGCCCCTCGATGCGCCACCACAACGACGCTAGTGCATATGTACTAATATATGCGACTAGCATCGCAATGCGGTGACGGAGGCCCTCTGGCTGTGACCTGTTGCTAGGGGAGGAGGAGTTTCACGGAGGATGGGGAGGGGGGACGGCGCCTGTGGTCTGTGGCGGGAGGCCATAGAAGCCCATAGGCTTCTATAGGGTATTGGCACCAAAAGGTGGCGATTCCCTGCCCGATGAAGATGGGGTGGTCACATGCGTTCCCCTTGAACTGCGGTCCTTTATCAAATGAGATATATATATATCAAATATATATATCAAATATATATAGCATGCGATCCCATCAAGGCTGCGGGATCTGACAAATCCTTAGTGAAGTCCTTGCAATCTCCGATCCGATGTTCACGGGACCACACTTTGGATCGCAATCGAAGGTGACACACATGCGATTTGACAGTTTTCATTTTATTTATCGGATCGATACATCAACATCGGATGAAAAGAAATGCCCAAATAGCACAAGTGTACTGTATGGGCACCTTTAGAACAAAATTCTTCCAGGCTTTCCCAACTATGGTCCTCAAGGCACACCAACAGTGCAGGTTTTAGTGATATCCAGGCTTGAGCACAGGTGACTTAATTAGTACCTGAGTGATTCTGATTAAACCATCTGTGCTGAAGCCTGTATATCACTAAAACCTGCACTGTTGGTGTGCCTTGAGGACCGTGGTTGGGAAAGCCTGAGGTACTCTGTAAATGGATTGGCAGCATATACGTCTAATGCACAACAAGTCATCATTCACAATGTGTAAAAACATCTAGCACTACCTCTGTAGCAGTTGGCGGTAGGGCCAGCCCGACCCTAATTTTTTTGGTAAGCAAATATAGATTTTAGTGCCCCTCACTGTATATATTGTGGGTGGAGCTACAATGTGGGTAGGGTATCAATTGATACATAAAAATAGGGACAGTGTGTGCCAGTATAAGGTAGGTCAGCAGGTCAAGGGGCAGGCTGAGGGTGGGCGAAGGGAAGGGCCACTGTCTGGGAATCTCTCAACAAAAAGGTGGTGACCCTAGGGAGAGTGCGAAATTATTGCCGTGTCCCGGGTGACAGGAATCCTAGTCTAAGCCCTGCTTTGCCCAGTTGGTGGCTTTATTGCTTTACTTACAAAGATGAATGAGGCCCTAAGACTCTAAATCAGCCACATGATTTTAATCTACACTGGACTGATTTATTACGCCTGGTGAAGTGATAAAGTGACTACTAAAAACAAACCAGCCAATCCGCTCCCAACTTTCAAGTTACAGCCTTTGTTTGAAAAATGGCAGTTAGCTGACTGGCTGGTGCGTTATCACTGGCCACTTTATCATTTCACACATGCACTATAAGTGCAGATCTCTTTATAATGTTAAAAATTCTGCATTTCTTCATGACATATATTGATAATATCCTACTGTATGTGCTACAGTATTTAAATATATTTATTTTTTGTTTTGTTTTGGGGCAGAATTGCAATAGTGTTTAGAGATCAAGCCAGTTTGTGTTGAATGCCACCATCAACTTTTCTTATATCCACGGGAATATGTGTGATATTCAGTGTAAATGACAGCAGCAATGTGCTGTTAAGGGACCAGTGAGCGATAGAGTGCTTGTAAAATAGAAAAATGTTAATTATAAACATGGGAACAATTGTCAGATTTAGAAGGTCTGCATAAACAATAGGGACGAAGTAGACATTTGTTTGTAAAAAAAAAAAAAGTTGTACCATTTCTGAAAGCAATTTCTAAGACGCTAAAGTATTATCCCATCAAAATGTAATGTGTTTGAATATTTAATTAAATTGAATACTATGTGCATTATTCACAAAATGTACACAAGCCCTATAGTTTGTGTACACATATGATGTTTAAGAATCTGCGCAAAAGTTTTTTTACCCAAATTTCAATGCACCCTAAAGCTGGGTACACATTGGCAGATTTATCTGCAGGTTAATAGATCTGCAGATATATCTATGGATAGAACTCTATACACACTGCCCAAATCTGTTGGGACTGACATCAATTGAGCTGTCAATCATTGATGGCGCCTGGTGTGAGTGTAAGGGCGGTCAGCGGATTGCCTGTACAGGCAGCAAAATGCCCCTGCTGTATATATCTTTAGATATATTGCCCATCCGCTGTGTTGCCCAGCTTATGAAATATGTGTTCAGACACATATCACTGGTACACTCTGGCTGAGCACTAAACAATATCTCAATTGATCAGCCTGAACATCTCCCAGTGTGTCTACCATGCATAACTATCCAGGATATCAACATATCCATGCTTGGCCACAGGTAACTTTATTAGTACCTCAGTCAATATGATTTAACCATCCATGCTGTGACTTACATATCTTTAAAACCTGGCCCATTAGGGTACCTTGATCACTGTTTGTCAATCATTCTCATAAACATTAGTTATTTAACCACTTTTGTGGTGTGGCCTGCCGCAGTGGGCTATCCTGGAAAATTTCTGGGCATGCCACAATACAACATGTAGGTGCACGTCAGTGGTGCCTCCAGCACTGGCGTGCACCTACATACTGTTCACCTTCCCCCTCACCTGTCCCATCCCAGCCCCTCTGGGCACTCCCAGCCACCACTGCAGACCATCACTCTCCGCCGTTGCCGTCAGTCATCACTACCCTCTGCCACCGCTGCCAAGCACCACTCCCCTGGAGGTTCGGGGCCTCTCGGGAGCACGCAGGTGTTCCTTTGTTCAGGCGCCCGAACACCCAATCGCACTCCCTGCCACTGCCACTGCTGATGGGCTCCCCCATGCTGTTGCTGCTTCTTCTGGCTGCAGCACTACCTGCAGGAGGTGGTGGCTGCAGCTTGAGTGGTGGGTTTTCCTGGGACAGGACAAAACTGCCTGATAGGTTTGTCCTGCCCCAGGAAAACCCACCACTCAAGGGGTTAAACTTCATTCAATATCATTTTTATTAACAACTTGAACGAATAATTTTTAATTATTATTCATACTAGCTGACCCGCCCGGCGTTGCCCGGGAAAACCTTGGGGTTTCTTTATTTCCAAAATTGCTGAAAAATGTAATCTTTCAGTATGCTGTGCCAAAGACCTAAGATTGTAATTTGTTATAGATTCCACCATAATGTTAGAATGTGTTTGCATTGATACTCAATGATGGCAATGAAATCAGGTGTGGTGTTGTTGTTTGAAACACAACGCTCCTGAGTTGATAACTTGTATGTGTTGATGAATTCCACATCCACTCCTGAGATTTAGCACCTACTGTATGACATATCCTCCAACATCTGAGGGTCAGAAATCGGTACAAAATCAGAAAGGGACATGTCCACACCTCAATTTCTAAACTTTCAATGGTACAGTTTCTAGGATGTATAATTACAGGCGCTGAGTGCGTGGGGATCGGGGTGGGCCTTACTTACCGGGCCATAATTAATAAAAAATTCACTGCTCCCTTCCACTGCCACTCCCCTCACTGAACCTTCCTGCGGCAGTCTCTGAGGTCTGGGGATCTGTAAAGCATATACACCGGGCATCTCTACCAAACAGTGGGGCAGCCCCTGAGTGTGGGAGCAGGTCCGCGGACCTGGCCACATGATGTCATGACGCGACGCACGCTACCCACACCACTGTAATGCACCACTGGGAATGAGTGCAATGGGCCAAATTCTTCCCTACACCCGCCGGGCCAATCCACTGATCCAGCCATCACAATCATCAATGGGTGCATTGATAAGGTATGAGTGTAAGAAGTTGAAGAATAAGACTGAGAAAAATAATTGCCATGTTACAAAGTGTACAATTTACTCAATAAATCGTGAAAAAAAATGTAAGTGTACATAAAAGTACAATCAAGAAATGAAAGTAGGAGTAAAAAGTTCTGATTCAAACTGATAATTGTTTGCATGAAGTGGGTTGTGAAACAAATCTATAGGTGGGGGTATGGATATTGTGGGCATAATTGGTGTTTCTTACACCTACAGGGGGCCCTCAATTGATGGGATTTTCACTACAGTGTCACCTTAGGGGGATTCCCAATTGGTGTCCAGGTGGTCTTTTAGGGACCCTTTACAATCCTGTAGGTCTCTTCTCCTTGAGCTTACGGTCTCCCTTAATGATAGTCAATCACTGAGGGAGACCGTAGGCACCAGGAGAAGAGACCAACGGGATTGTAAAGGGGTCCCTAAAAGACCACCTGAACCCCAATTGGAAATCCCCCTACGGTGACACTGTAGTGAAAATTTCTCATCAACTGGGGACCCCCCGTAGGTGTACCAAGCACCAATTATGCCAACAATATCCATACCCCCTCCACCTATAGATTTGTTTTGCAACCCACCGCCATCCAAACAATTATCAGTTTGAATCAGAATTTATTTTTTAATCCTACTTTCATTTCTTGATTGTACTTCTATGTACACATATTTTTTTCATGATTTATTGAGTAAATTGTACACTATAACATGACAAATCTTCATCTCAGTCTTATTCTTCAACTTCTTACACTCATACCATTCAAACAAATGCATGCAGCGCTCATGCCCACCGACCAAACATTATCTATGAACCAAAAGAGTCTGGGAAACCCTTAAGGCAGAGCAGTGCCTGATATCCAACTGACTAACAGGGTGAGTGCAGTGTACTCACTTTGTATTGATCAATGGGTGCATTGGCCAGGACAAAGATTTCTCAGTGCAACTGGCCGAGGAGCGCAGTGCCAGGCTGGAGGACTGGAGAGACGGATATGGGGAACAAAGTAGAAACGGTACATTAGGTACAGTTTTTATTTGCCGGTACAGACTGTTAAATAAACGGAAAATTATTTTTTATGTGTTCTGTGTGTTTGTGTGTGTTGTAGTGTATGTGGTTGTGTGTGTTGTATTGTATGTATCTGTCCAATGCGTAAATGTGTGAGGTGTGCTATGTATATACAGTATGTGTGTGTTGTGTCTTTGTGTATCTGTGGAATGTTTAAGTGTGTGTTTTTTGTGTGTTCTACTGTTTTTTGGGTGTGTGTGGTGAATGTGGGTGTGTTGTGCTGTTAGAGGTATGTTATGTGTGTGTTGTGTGTATCTGCCCTATTTGTAAGTGCGTAAGGTGTGCTATGTTTAAATCTGTGTGTGTGTGTGGTGTGCTGTGTGTATCTGTGCAATGTTTAAGTGTGTGTGTTCTGTGTATTGTACTGTTTTTGGGTGTGTGTTGTAGTGAATGTGGGTGTGTGTTATACTGTGAGTGGGGTGTTATGTGTGTGTGTTGTGTTGTGTGTATCTGCCGAATGTGTAAGTTTGTGAGGTGTGCTACGTATATATGTGTGTGTAGTGTGCTGTGCTGTGCGTATCCTAGCAATGTTTAAGTGTGTGTGTTCTGTGTGTTTGTTGTACTGTTTTTGGGTGTGTGTTGTAGTGTGTATGGATTTGTATTGTACTGCATGTGGTGTGTTGTGTGTGTATCTGTCCAATGTGTAAGTGTGTGAGGTGCTCTACGTATAAATGTGTGTGTTGTGTGCTATGTGTGCGTATGTGGTGTACTGTGTGTGTGCGTTATGTGTGGTACAATGTGTACGTGTGTGTGTTATGCGTGGTCTATGTATATCCTCAATTGTTTCCTAATTGTTTAAAGCCTTCACCATAATGTTAGAAAGTGTCATTCATACTCAATGACAGCAATGAAATCAGGTGTGGAGTTGTTCCTTTATCAACGGTTTCCCAGATCGTCGATCTTTTCCCCAGAACATCAATGAAGGCAAATTAAAACTTGATGTTTTTTTTAAATTTCTAAGTGAAATTTCCCAAAAACGGCTTCGAGGTGCACACCACCGGGTCCAGAGGTATCTTGTTGCCAAATTTGGTGTCTCTGAGTGCCACGGTGTGTCCGCAATGCGACACACACGCACACACACGCACACAGACTCTTCAACTTATTATATAGAAGATAATCTGATTTTTAAAAAGTCTCAAATATTGGAGACAAAAAAAATGAAGTTAAGTGGTTAATAATGTTCAGTTACTAACTTACTGTAAATGGCGTGATGCTCAAAAACTTGTATTAATCATCAGTAAAAAAAAAAAACTATACTATAAAAAACTATCATTTTAAGAAACTTTGGAGTCTGATTGCTAAAAAGTAATATTCCATATTCATTAACCTGAAAGCTTTTTTGAATTTACAAAAAGTGCCTGTCAAACTTACTTAAATGCTTTCTCTACTGTGAAGCACAGTGAGTAGTGTGCTAAAGAAATCAGGAATATCCCAGTCAAACCTAATGTATATGTAAAAATAAAGAGAAAAAAGTTGGTAATACAACATAGTAAAGTAATTTTTGTCGTGGGCATACCTGATATTGTCACACACACGCCCTGGTAGAGATAAATATATACAGCAGATAAATATAATTATAGTGATTATTCAGGGATATAACAAATTACATTGTTCAATTAATTAATATGTAGAATATATATGCAATCCACTAAAAATAGCCAGTTCTGTCAGTAATATTAGTGCAACCAGTAGAGTTGCACTTCTTAATATTATTGAAGATGCTGATAAGTGGCCTTACATTTGTTTCTTCTTCAATCATCCACCCAGAAGGGTGATGGCGCTACCCCCTGGTAAGATGGTCCAGCAGATTTAAACAGTCAACGAAAGTGACTGGACCTAAAAACACAGAACCAATCCAACTCAACCAATATCCACTCCAACGAAGGAACCATCAAAAATAAGGGCAAGAGGTTGGGAAGGCCAAAGCAAAGGGGCTGAACCAGCCCTAAACAATCCCTAAGGTTAACACTCAGCCCACAATGTCCATTCCTATAGAATAAGTTCTAGCATCTGATGCCCAACCAGGACCGCCCTCAGCCTCCATGGTTTATCTTGTCAATATGCTCTATGTTTATGAGTAAAGTATGTGTTTGCAGTAGTTCTGATGTCAGGTCATTTCTCACTGATTGCATACGATTGCATACTGATTGCATACGATTCTACAAGAGCAAATTTGCTGTTCAAAAAAAGCATGGTCATGAGAAACCGAGAAGATTTCTGTTGCTGCTCGAATTGTGTTAAACAGTCCTATATCACCCAAACCTGTTCATTTTTTCAAAGCTTCTCTGTTCATATCTGTGTTTAGGCATCTGCAAATACCCCCAAGGTCAGTCATATTGAAATGATAAAAGAGGTGTATAGAGAAAGATTCATGAAGACATACTGGGGGAAATTTACTAAGATGGGAATAAGACTTCACATGTGATGTTGCTATGAGCAACCAATCAGATCCTGTCTACCATCTTCCAGAGGGTGCTAAATAAATAAGAAGTAGATTCTGATTGGTTGCCCATAGCAAAATCACATTTGAAGTCTTATTCCTATCTTAGTAAATTTCCCCCACTGTATGCAGTGGGTGGAGGGATACAGTGTGGGATCTGTTAGTGAAGAGGGTGGGGGTATACAGCTCCATGGGATTTATTCTGTCAGAAATAAAGGGACGGAGAGAGATACAGAGCAGGGGTGTTTACTGTCAGTGTGAACTAGTGATGTTCATCGATGGCTCTACCATTGATGGTCAATTGACAGTCAACCATTGATAGATGCACAGATTTTCAAAACAAAAACTACCTATCAAAGATCAAACTGCACTGTGTGTGTAAACATAATCGATCCCTGCTGACAGCAGAGGGAGGCATCTCAATTGGGATGGACCCTGGGATGAGGGAGTAGTCCCTATCTCCCTCAGGACCCTAATGGGGGTCATCACACCAGTTATTTAGCAAGAAGTATATATTAGACAAAGCAGCAGCAGAACCCATATATGAGGAGTGCAGACTTGGGGCCTGATTCAGAGGTGGATGCAATGCCGATGATTGCATACTGTACTGAGCAATTGCCACTGTACGCATTTGAAAATGTAAGAAACCCACTATGGTGTATGCATTACCCTGACGGCACTCAGATACTGCTGTGGAAAATGGATTTATATTACTTGCAATAGAACTTGTGGTGCACAACCATGGGCATTAGTGGAAAGTGGCTGAGAGGTGGCCTGAAGTGTTCAGATAAAGAGGCTGTCTCACGAGCATGTTATGGGAGTGTAAAGGTTGTGTCAATTAGAGCCCAGATCCACAACCACAGAGGACACGTTTAGATGAATTTGTGAAGGAAGCTCTGAACAGCCCATAGGCTTTCGCAAGTGATGATCGAGCGCTGATGATGGAGTGTTCAGAAGGACACAGAGTATAGCCTGCAGCCATAACCTGTATCATTGTGATATGTAGAAATAATAAACACAGCCACTGATCCTCCAATGGTAAAATACCCTTTACAGTATGTGTTGAGGTCAGGTTAGTCCCCAGAAGAAAAATGGGCTAATGCCAAGTGGTTCCCCTGGATGGCCATATTAGTGCACAAGTATCCTGGAGCTTCCAAATGGCCACCTGGTGTCTCCTACTTACTAAATGATGTGGGGAGACCAGACGACTTCATGAGGTGATTCATTCTAAATTGTGTCATCATGGCCCACCCAACCAATTAACAATGCTGGCAAACACTGCATGGTATGTCGTGATGAAGTAATTAAGGCACCACCCATTTGGTCACCCCACTCTACTTGCAACTCCTCACCTTGTTGCCCCCAGAAAGTATGTAACTATGGCTCTAAAGGTGCATACACAATGGGCAATTTTGAGCTCAAAATAGGACACTTTTCCCATTTTTAGCTACTTTGAGCTCAAAATTGACTAGTGTGTATGGCGGATGATAAGCGGTGAGCGTTGACGCATGCTTCCGCATCATCATTGTCCACCACCATCCGTCAGTCTGTTTTACTACCCGAGTCAACCACTTCCCATAGTCTCCTACTATGTAAAGTGGTTCTCCCCCCCCTCATGAAAATCAATGGGCCGGGTGAAAATCGTTCAGTGTGTATGCTAGTGGTTTAACAGCCAGCGATTTTCATTACATCGTTTGGCATACACACTGGCCAAAAACGCTCAGGGGTAAATTTACTAATATGTGTGTATTCTTCTTCACATGTGATGTTGCTATGGGTAACAAAACATAAGATAGTAGACAGGATCTGATTGGTTGCCCATGGGAACATCACATGTGAAGTAGAATACACATTTTAGTAAATTTCTCCCTCAGTGTTAATGCAACTTAAAAGAGTTTTATTTCAAAATCCTTAAGGATGGCAAACAAATCTTTGTTTTACAAATAGAATCTCCTTTTGTAAAAATGTTTGCCCAAAATGATCTTAAAATACTATAGGTCATCTTTAAAAATGCATTATCATTTTGTAACCAGATGGGCCGATCTGGTGCACTAACAATGCTGGGACTGATTCTTGGCCATGAAGAAAAGTTTGAGGCAGTAACAAACTGCAGCCCAGAATCGGACCACACAGCTGGGCGGTGAATCTTAGGAGCCCAGTGATCAATCAGCTACGTCCCTGCCACACTGAAAACCCATCCCAATGCACATCTGTGAATGCCATCACAGCCGTGTGAATAGGGGGGAAATCCATTTGAACTAACCATCAAATTTAGCCCCCCCCCCCTCATCCCAGTGGCTGGAATCCACTTGCATTTTTCAGCGGCACTCCCAAAAATGCCGTGGTGCAGCCCACAAACATCCGGCACCTGTCAATCATCTTGTGAATGACTGGCTTTGTTTGCATGGGGGACCTTGCAGCGTACCATGCGCATGCACCGTCTATCGATAATCATCAGGGTTATGTTTTTGCAGCTCTGCGTTCTAATCTGAATTGGACCCGATGTTAGTATACCAGACCAGCCTATCTGGCCATCAGACCTTCTGGCATTTGGTAGAATAGCCAGTCTGGCCATGTTTTTAGGGTTAAAATTTAAAAAGCCTCAGATTTGCTGTGAACTAACGAAAGGGTCCTTTAACAAATAATCATTAAGTTCTGAAATCAGAAAACATTGTTTGTACAAAGTATATTTACAGAAATGTCAGTGAATAATGTAATTCCAATTTATAAAGCTGACACTTTGTCCTTCTGACACTACTAGACACAGCACCGAAAGAGCAACTCTCTTTAATATTGTGAATGACATAATAAAACTCAGAGGGCTGAGAGCTTTCAATGAACATAATTAATATTACCATCATTTCTCAAACAATAAGATACATTCAAATTTCAAACATTACTCATTTCCTACATGATTTTTGCATGTAAATTAGCAATTTCATCAGGAACTTGGGCAGAATAAATAACCCATTGCAAATTAAGTGACTTTCAGACTCCAATTTCATGTGGTGTTTAAGCAGCCATTTGTAATTATATATAACTTTAGTGAATATTTGCTTATATACGGTGATCATATCAATTGTAACGTCTGGCACAGCAAATAGCAGCACTGCCAGTTAGGGACAACAATGTATATAAATATATATATATATATGTATATAACAAAAGAAATACCCTTTCAATGCGCTAGAAAATATCTGTCAGGGCAGCACCTCTATTTGTCCCCCCTGTTAGTGGGGGAAATGGAAGAAATAGAGAAAAGGAGAAAACAGAGTGCGCCCCTAATGTAAATTCCACCACCAGAATAGAACCAATAATCAATGATCAATGATAATTATAGCATGAAATCCACAATTTTTGATTTGATACAACATTTATTTAAAAACTTGTAGTTTTCATCTGTGCAGTATGATTCATACAGAAACAAGGAAATACACCCAACGCGTTTCGTCGATACGACTTCCTCAGGGGTAATAAAAATTTTTCCGTATGTTGATGGGTAGTGAGAATAATCACACCCTGGTATGTAAACCTTTTAAAAAACAGATCCTATGCGGATAATTAATATATAGTGCTCAGCTGCATCGAGTTCCAACTGTAATTGGGATATGAATCAAAAAATGTAGAAGTCCTTCTGAACGTTCGGATCCAAAATTCAGTCTGACAACGTGTGAGGGTCCTAAGAAGCGTAGAATGAGGACTCCTCTTGGATAAGGAACACAGCATACAAAAGAATGAACCAACTGCATGTATATATATACAATATGGTAAGTGATATTAGTGCTAATTCCCTTCAGGTGACACTTGATTAATATGAATAGTCCTTATTCCAGAAAGTTATTTCGCACATTCCCTATAATTCAGGGCGCCAGCACCTCTCCAGCGGGTTTCTGTTCGAGGAAACCTCCTCAACAAAGATCTGGAAAAAAGAGTGACCTTGGCTTGACAAGGAACCGCTCCTTCAACCTTCAATGTTTAAAATAAAATTCAGCTTATCTGATGTCATCCATGAAGTCAACCGATTGCCCCTTGGTGTGTAGAATCCACTCAACGCGTTTCATATTATAACTTCCTCAGGAGTGAAACTCCTATTTGGGTGCTTCATTTAATTGCGGTGGAGGGATCCATTGTATATATTGCCATATTGCACTAGGAGGCGCCCATCTCACCCTTTTTTCCATATAAATAAATATATATATATATATATATATATATATATATATATACATATAGAGTGGGAAACATACAATATACTATACTGAGTATAATTATGTGTTTGCGGACCAAATGCTGTCATATAACATAGGGGTATGGATCATTAGGTCACCAGCATTATGGTAAACAAGCAGGTTGACACCATTAGGTCGACATGCATTTAGGTTGACATGAGTTAAAGTCCCCATTCATTTAGGTTGACATGATTTAAGGTTGACATGCAGGAAGGTAGACATGACTAGGTTGAAAGGGTCATTAGGTCGACATGAGTAAGGTCATCAGGGTCATTATGTTGACATGGGTAAGGTCGACATTGAAAAGTCAAAAAAAATTATCTGGAATGTCAACACAGTCAACATAAACACTAAAATGTAGCGCTGCATCCCCTTGCATGGCTTGCTGCGCTCGCCATACTTCGGGCACGGTACCTCGCTACGCTCCCATACTATTTTATTCTCCCACCACGCCCTAGTGGATGGTAGGGCATGAAATACCGCCTGTTGGTACAATTTTGCTCAAAAAAACGTACAAAAACTTCCTTCATGTCTACCTTAAGTCATGTCGACCTAAATGCATGTCCACCTAATGCTTGTCTATCATCATGCTGGTGACCCAATGACTGTATCCCTAACATAGTCTAGGGAGGGTGTCAGGGTTGGTTAGGGCTAACAGAACCTTGTAGGGTAGGATGAAATAAAACCACAAGCAGGGCCACGAGAAGAATCTTGTTTACGTTTGTCATCTCTGCTAGTATTGACCATTCTAGGAAGCTATTGGTCCATGCATCCACTTTTCTCACATGAAATCCAGCACAGTCCTGGAGATATGGGGGCAAATTTCATACTGTCCAAGTTTTTAGGGGCATAACATTTGCTAGGCAAAATCAGATTGCCTTGTAAATGATTGCCTCTGGCAAGTTCAGGCAAACTCTGACCTATATCAAATGCTCCACTGAGCCGGTTTCGGAGATGGTGCCGATGTTGGATGAAGTGGAGAGATTATTTGCTACTGTGCACATGTCAATGTTGTACTTCTCATGTGTCTAGATGCCATGCACACAGCCGGCATGCGAATCAGGCACACAGGAGCTGGTCGTTCTCTGAAATGTTTTGACAGTTTATTGGGCATTTTTCAGGGAGAAGAGTGGTAGGTGGGTTAGTGGATCCAATGAGATGGTCTGTCACTGGTGCATCTCAGTCTTTAAATGCGCATTTGTTGATTACCAGAGAAGGACTTTGTGGTGTCTATTGCATAAAGTTGTTTATGGTTGACTACCAAAATATGCACACACAGGAGTTGATGCATCCAAACGAAGATGGGTATACACTAAGGCCCTGGGGTACTTATGTATTATCTGGGCTCCCATGTTAAATGCACCCCATTTTTTCATACCCCTACTATCCAACTACGCATGGAGTTGATTTTATATAGTGTGGCGAGCGCAGCGAGCCACCGTGCCCGAAGCGTGGTGAGCGCAGCGAGCGCAGCGAGGGGACGCGGTCTCATAAGAAAAACGGGAGCCCAGATATTACATAAGTACCGGCAGGGCAGCCGAGAGGAATGCCGGGCCCCAGTAAAATGTGGGGGGCGTGGCCTAATCGCGGGAGCCATGTCCAACTTGCGATACCATGCTCCCAAAACATTTGGGGGGTGAAAACACACTTTAAAGTTGAGGGAGGAGTGTTCTTGTCTCCAACCCCCTCAACATCAGCAGCACATACCTACAGCATGTGCTGTGCTGGCAGCAGGCTCAGCATAAGCTCTCACGCTGTCAGCACAGCACATTCTGTAGGTGTGTGCTGCCCGAGAGGGACGGAGGGGGAAGGGGGGCAGACCAGTGCCCCCACTGGGCCCCTCCAGCAAGCACGGGCCCGGGTAATTAGTACCCTCTCCCCCTCCCTCTCGGCAGCCCTGAGTACCGGCCCTGGTTCTGGTTTGCTTGGTAAGCTGCAAACCGAGTACCATAGACCATCTGAATGCCCACACCCCCTCCACCACCGATTCCCCTTGTTAACATGTGAGATTGGTAAGTGTGTAGTCTCTATGTCAACAGATCCTCTGGTCAGCAGTTCTGTCAGCACAATATGTACCCAGCATTAGAATCAGCCCCAATGATGGGGAAGGAATCACATTTAACTTGCACCATAATATCTACTATGTCATTGCCATTCCCATCAGCACCCCTGATAACAAAATAATGACATTTATTCCAGAGTATTATAGCTCCGATCATATCTTTTTTCTTTATTTTTTTTTATTGATTTTAACAAAAATAACAATAAAGTTATTTTATTAACTTCTTTTCAAACAGAATACAGGCAAAGCAAAATCCTATTCCCTAACCATTTCATTATCAACCCTAATGCACAAACCCATGCACAAAAACAACTTCAAGAATAACAGTGACATTGTAAAACCTCACACAATATCAAGTATATACAGAAAATGAATATTTTACCTTCGATGCCATGAGTTTATTATGCAAGCAATAAATATAAGAAAAGTCCCCAAAAAATAGGATTTTAATACCTACCGGTAAATCCTTTTCTCGAAGTTCTTATGGGATACAGGGAAGTCGTTCTTAACGATGGGGAAAAGAGCATATCTGAAGGAGACAGGCACATTTAAAACTTTACACTGGGTGTACTGGCTCCTCCCCTCTGCTCCCCTCACTCTAGCCAGTTAAGGGAACTGTGCCGAAGGAGAAGAACAATATGAGAGGAATATGTGTAATATTTACCGTGGTGAGATTCATCCAGCACACCCAACATACATTCAACGTACATAGACCACATTAGCGACCACAGAACCTGGGAAGTCTAAGGGCCTAAGAACATGTCAAACATGACAATTTATAAGAATTATCACCTAAGTGACAATCTACACTCGTGAACCGTTAATGTACACTATGTAACAGTAAGTCACCTTGGTAACCTACACCCTTATGTCCGCAAGGAACAAAAAAGGGCAACAGAAGGACCCAGTATTGGTCCACATCTCACAAAGTGAGTAAGGCAAACCTCCGCACAGAGGCGGGTGCCCTGTATCCCATAAGAACTTTAGAGAAAAGGATTTACCGGTAGGTATTAAAATCCTATTTTCTCTATCATTCTTATGGGATACAGGGAAGTCGTTCTTAACGTTGGGGATATACCAAAGACATCAGAACGGGCGGGATTGTGCGGAACTTATTGCCGCAGCACCGCTTGCCCAAACTGAGTATCTTCAGTGGCCAGAGCGTCAAATTTGTAAAACTTGAGAAAAGTGTGTTGGACTGACCATGTGGCAGCTCTACATAATTGTAAGGCCGAAAATCCTCAGGCAGCCGCCCAGGAAGTCCCCACTGAACGAGTTGAGTGGGCTTTCACCCCAGCTGGCATAGGAAGCTTTGCTACCACATAAGCCTGTTTAATGGTTGCACAGATACATCGTGCAATAGACTGCTTAGAAGCAGGACGCCCGATCATAAAGGACAAAAAGTCCATCAGTCTTGCGATTTCTCGCTGTTCTCCTGATGTAGACACGGAGAATCCTTACCACATCCAAAGATGTTGGCACCTCAGAACCACTTTAGGCAGAAACCGCGGATTAGTGCGCAATTCTGCCCTGTCTTCATAGAAGATCAAATACATAAATAAATAAATGTATGGGCTCTTGCAAGTTAATGCCCCTAGCTCAGAGACCCTCCTAGCCGAAGCTAGGGCTAGTAAGACCACCGTCTTCCATGTTAGATATTTCAAATCAATTTCCTCCAATGGCTCAAACCAGGAGGATTTTAGGTACGTCAGAATGACATCCAAGTCCCATGGTGGAGTAGGGGCCACAAAAGGAGGCTGTATATGCAATACTCCTTGCAGAAATGTCTGCACTTCAGGTATATTAGCCAGCTTTTTTTGAAAAAAGACAGATAGTGCAGATACCTGCACCTTCAAGGAACCTAAACGTAGGCCCAGGTCCAGACCTCATTGAAGAAATCTAAGAAACCTTTCAAGTTTAAACTCCGAAGGAGTAAACTTTTCCTGCTCACACCAACCCACATATCTTTTCCAGATATGGTGGTAATGTGCAGCCGTTACCGGTTTTCTTGCACTTGTCATAGTTTTGATGACTGAAGTGTGAAATCCCTTCTGTGTCAGGATCTGCCGCTCAACTTCCAGGCCGTCAAACGCAGCTGTTCCAAGGCCTGGAAGACGCACAGTCCTTGCATGAGCAGGTCTCTTTGCAGAGGTAGGCGCCACGAGTCCCTTTGCAGACTTAGAAGCTCTGGGTACCACGCTCTTCATGGCCAGTCCGGAGCCACAAGAATCACCTCGGCTCCGTCTCTTCTTATCTTCCTTAGCACCCGAGCCACTAGGGGAATCGGTGGGAAGACATACACCAGGCTGTTGAATGTCCACGGTATGGAGAGGGCGTCCACTCCTTCTGCCTAAGGGTCTCTTGCCCTGGAGAAGTACCTGGATACTTTCCAATTGTGTCTTGATGCCATCAAGTCTACTAGTGGGGTCCCCCACCGAGCCACCAGAGAACTGAATACCTGGTGGTGTAGACTCCATTCCCCGGGATGGAGCTCGTGGTGACTGAGTAAGTCTGCTTCCCAGTTGTCCACCCCGGGTATGAATGTGGCAGAAAGAGCCTGACAGTGACTCTCTGCCCAGGACAGGATCTTTGTTGCTTCCCGCATGCAGGGTCTGCTTTTGGTCCCGCCCTGCCTGTTCAGAAACGCCACAGTAGTGGCATTGTCTGATTGGATGCGGACCGCCTGTCCGCTGAGGAGAGGGGCCGCCTTCAGAAGTGCATAATACGCAGTACGTAATTTCAAGTTGTTGATGTGGAGGCGTGTTTCCCATAGGGTCCATTTGCCCTGAAAGGACTGACCCATGGTCACTGCACCCCAACCCAGGAGGCTCGCATCCGTGGTGACTAAGACCCAATCCTGGATGCCAATCCGCCGCCCTGCTTGTAGGTTGGGCATGTGGAGCCACCACTGTAGTGACAGTCTTGACCGAGATGACAACACAATCCGCCGATGCATCTGGCGGTGTGAATCGGACCACTTGCTCAGGAGGTCGAGCTGGAAGGTCCTGCTGTGAAACCTCCCGAATTGGAGAGCCTCGAAGGAAGCCACCATCTTTCCTAACAGGATAATGCACTGGTGCACCGTCACCTGGGGGGGTTTCAACAAGTCTGTGACCAGCTGTTGAATGTCTACAATTTTGTCCTGTGGCAGGGACACTCTCATTAGAGCCGTGTCCAGCACCATCCCCAGGAACTGTAGTCTCTGTGAAGGGATCAGAGTAGACTTTGCTAAGTTCAGGAGGAAACCATGACCCGACAGGGTCTGTATGGTAACTTGTAAGGCTGCCTGCAATTCCTCTGGCGACCGTGCCTTTACCAGCAGGTCGTACAAGTATGGTATTACACAAATACCTTGTTTCCTTAGAACCACCATCATCTCCGCCATCACCTTGGTGAATATGCGCGGGGCTGAGGACAGGCCGAACGGCAGTGTGCGGAACTGATAGTGATCGTTCAGTAGCACAAACTTCAGGTATTTCTGATGAGCGGCCCATATTGGGATGTGAAGGTAGGCGTCCTTTACGTCCAAGGACGCCAAGAACTCCCCCTCCTCCAGTGCCGCTATAACGGCCCGCAAGGACTCCATCTTAAACTTGGTTAACGTCAAGAAGGGATTCAGGGATTTTAAATTCAGAATCGGGCGCACTGACCCGTCCGGTTTTGGGACTACAAATAAATTTGAGTAATAACCCTGCCCCCTCTCTAGGGGAGGGACCGGGGTTATCACCCTGGCCTGTACCAGCTTTTGGATTGCTTGCTGCAACACCACTTGGTCCTCTGGGGATGCTGGAAGGCCTGATTTGAAGAACCTCTGAAGTGGCTGTACTGCAAACTCCAGCTTGTAGCCGTGCGTAATAAGAGCCTGTACCCAAGCATTGAGGCACGAGGCTTCCCAAACATGGCCGAAGAACGCCAGTCTGGCTCTGAACCTCTGAGGTGGCTGTACTGCAAACTTCAGCTTGTAGCCGTGCGTAATAAGAGCCTGTATCCAAGCATTGAGGCACGAGGCTTCCCAAACATGGCCGAAGAACGCCAGCCTGGCTCCCACCTCTGCCGGAGCTATTGGTGGAGCCCCACCGTCATGCTGCGGGTTTACCTGCAGCTGCCCCGGATGGCCGCTCTGAGGTGGCCGAAGCAGAAGGCTTCCTGAATTTACCCCGGGAGCCTCTGGCAGCATTTGAACCACCCCTGGCTTTAGGGCGGAATTTACTTGTCCGAAAGGACTGCTGGGAGTGAGACTGAAAAGGACGCTTGGGCACCTGTGGGGTTGATGGCAGGAATGTGGACTTCCCTGCCGTGGCTTTAGAGATTAACTCATCTAAATCACTCCCAAACAACCTGCCGCCTGTAAAGGGGAGGTTTTCTACACTCCGTTTGGAGTCAGCGTCAGCTACCCACTGCCGCAGCCAGAGGGATCTGCGCCCTGACACCGCCATGGCTGAGTTACGGCCGTTAATGGCTCCTAACTCCTTCTGCGCTTCACACAGAACTTTAGCTGTGTCCTGAATATGGTGCAATTTTTTAGACACCTGCGCTACTGTCATGTCACCCAGAAGACCTTCCTGAATCTGGGAGGCCCACGTGTATATAGACTTAGCCATATAACAACTTGCTAAGACAGGACGCTGACACGCACCACTAGCAGTAAACATGGACTTAAGGGTGTTTTCAACCTTTCTGTCCGTGGCGTCTTTCAGTGAAGACGACCCTGGTACTGGAAGCACCATCTTTTTAGCTAAGCGAGACACAGAAGAATCAACCTGCGGTGGATCCTCCCACACCTTGCGTCCCCCAGGATCAAAAGGGAACGTGACTCTAAATTTCTTAGCCACTTTAAACCTCATTTCTGGGTTTTTCCATGCTGACTTGAAAGTACTTTCCAGGTCAGACTGCTCAGGAAAACCCCCTGTTGCTTTTTCTGAGTAGCAAAGAAAGCATCCCCTTCAGAGGATTCAGCTAAGGGAAGGTCCAACACCTCCCTGATTGCCATAATTAATGGCTCTGTGCCCCGCAGCAGTGACTGTGAAACATCAGGCTCCTCATCACCTGCGTCTGCATCTCCCACATCATCATCATCATCCCCATCATCAGCCCCAGAATCAGGAGTTTGAGAGGGGGCACTTCTCCTACGAGTATCCCCAGGGGTAGGCAGGGGCGGATTGGGGAATAAAAGTGGCCCTGGAAAATATCTGGAAGTGGCCTCATGTGGGCGGTAGCAAATCATTAATGGGCGGAGCCAGCATAACATGGAACCCATGGGGCAGCCCTGCGCCCCCGCCTTTCTCCACCCCCCCCCAGAACCGAAAGTTTGCCATGGGTGCACACACCCTACGTCTGCACTTGCGCAGAAACGCAACATCGGTCCTCCGTGCGAAAGAACGGAGGATCGAACAAATGTGAATAACCCCCTTTATCCCCAACCAGGGATACTTGGACAAATATATATATATGACTGGCTTTGGATTCACAAACGTAGAATCACGAGGTGGCACTTTTGAAAAAAAATGTATTAAATCGCAGCATACAGAAAATAGGTGAAAAACTCAGGTCATAGCTATTCTATTTCCTGCATGCTGCGATTGAATTCATTTTTTTCAAAAAAATCCGGAGAGTGCGCCTCGTGATTCCACCTTTTTGAATCCAAAGCCAGTACTATTAACCCTTTAGGAAGGCACCCTGGTGGCTGTTAATTTCATCCAGAGTGCCAGACCACTCCATATATATATAAAATGCCCAGTTACCGACAGTAGTAGCGCAACTTATACGTAACCCCCACACCAGTTGCCGACAGTAGTATCGCTGCTTATACGTAACCCCCACACCAGTTGCCGACAGGAGTAGCGCTGCTTATACGTAACCCCCACACCAGTTGCCGACAGTAGTAGCGCTGCTTATACGTAACCCCCACACCAGTTGCCGACAGTAGTAGCGCTGCTTATACGTAACCCCTACACCAGATGCCGACAGTAGTAGCACTGCTTATACGTAACCCCTACATCAGATGCCGACAGTAGTAGCGCTGCTTATACGTAACACCCACACCAGTTGCCAACAGGAGTAGAGCTGCTTATACGTAACCCCCACATCAATTGCCGACAGGAGTAGCGCTGCTTATGCGTAACCCCCACACCAGTTACTGACAGGAGTAGCGCTGCTTATGCGTAACCCCCACACCAGTTGCCGACAGGAGTAGCGCTGCTTATACGTAACCCCCACACCATAGGCCAACAGGAGGAGCGCTGCTTATAAATAACCCCCACACCAGATCCTGACAGGAGTAGCGCTGCTTATATGTAACGCCCACACCATTTGCCGACAGGAGTAGCGCTGCTTATACGTAACCCCCATGCCATTTGCCGACAGGAGTAGTGCTGCTTATATGTAGTGCCCACACCAGTTGCCGACAGAAGTATCGCTGCTTATGAGTAACACCCACACCAGTTACCGACAGGAGTAGCACTGCTTATATATAACGCCCACACCAATTGCCGACAGGAGTAGTGCTGCTTATATATAACGCCCACACCAATTGCCGACAGTAGTATCGCTGCTTATACGTAACACCCACACCATTTGCCGACAGGAGTAGCGCTGCTTATACGTAACCCCCACGCCATTTGCCGTCAGGAGTAGCGCTGCTTATACGTAACCCCCACACCAGTTGCCGACAGTAGTAGTGCTGCTTATATGTAGTGCCCACACCAGTTGCCGACAGAAGTATCGCTGCTTATGAGTAACACCCACACCAATTGCCGACAGGAGTAGTGCTGCTTATATATAACACCCACACCAGTTGCCGACAGGAGTAGCGCTGCTTATGCGTAACACCCACACCAGTTGCTGACAGGAGTAGCGCTGCTTATGTGTAACGCCCACACCAATTGGCGACAGGAGTAGCGCTGCTTATACTTAACCCCCACACCAGCTGCCGACAGGAGTAGCGCTGCTTATGCGTAATGCCCACACCAATTGCCGACAGGAGTAGCACTGCTTATATATAACGCCCACACCAATTGCCGACAGGAGTAGCGATGCTTATGTGTAACGTCCACACCAGCTGCCGACAGGAGTAGAGCTGCTTATACGTAACCCCCACATCAATTGCCGACAGGAGTAGCGATGCTTATGTGTAACGTCCACACCAGCTGCCGACAGGAGTAGCGCTGCTTATATATAACGCCCACGCCATTTGCCGACAGGAGTAGCGCTGCTTATGCTTAACACCCACACCAATTAACGACAGGAGTAGCGCTGCTTATATATAACGCCCACACCAATTGCCGACAGTAGTATCGCTGCTTATGCGTAACACCCACACCAGTTGCCGACAGGAGTAGCGCTGCTTATACGTAACCCCCACACCAATTGCCGACAGTAGTAGCGCAACTTATACTTAACCCCCACACTAATTGCCGACAGGAGTAGCGCTGCTTATATGTAACCCCCACACCAGCTGCCGACAGTATTAGCGCTGCTTATGCGTAACCCCCACACCAGTTGCCGACAGGAGTAGCGCTGCTTGTGCATAACGCCCACACCAATTGCCGACAGTAGTAGCGCTGCTTATACGTAACCCCCACACCAATTGCCGACAGGAGTAGCGCTGCTTATGCGTAACGCCCACACCAATTGTCGACAGGAGTAGCACTGCTTATATGTAACCCCCACACCAGTTACTGACAGTAGTAGCGCTGCTTATGCGTAACGCCAACATCAATTGCCGACAGGAGTAGCGCTGCTTATGCGTTACGCCCACACCAATTGCCGACAGGAGTAACGCTGCTTATATGTAACCCCACACCAGTTGCCGAAAGGAGTAGCGCCGCTTATGTGTAACGCCCACACCAATTGCCGACAGGAGTAGCGCTGCTTATACGTAACACCCACACCAGTTGCCGACAGGAGTAGCGCTGCTTATATATAACGCCCACACCGGTTGCTGACGGTAGTAGCATGCCTGCCTGTACATATGCCGACACCAGTTGCTGACAGTAGTTGTGCTTCATGTACATATGCCCACACCAGTTGCTGTCACTAGTAGTGCTGCCTGTACATATGCCCACACCAGTACCAGGCGCCTGATTATTCCTAGTGAATAACTTCTTTTTCCCGCTGGCGGTAGTAGCGCTGCCTGTACATATGCCGACACCGCTTGCCGACACCAGTAGAGCTTCCTGTACATATGCCGACACCAGTTGCATTACAATCACATGTTACTCACCTAGTTCAGGTGGCAGGCAGCTCATTCTCTCCTGACCTGTTGCCTTTTCCATCAATCAGTCAGTCTTCCATTTTTCTATCAGTCAGTCTTCCATCATCAGCCAGCTCCCTTGTAGCCCTGTTAGCTCCGCCCCTCTGACCGAAGCCCCGCCCCTTTTCGGTCCCGGCCGCGGCTCCCCTCATAATTTGACTAGGGGGCTGAAGGGGTGAGTGCACTGCTCGGGACGGGAGGGGGGGGGGTGCTGATCGAGGCGGGAGGGTGAGTGCGCTGCTCGGGGCGGGAGGGGGGAGTGCATTCATGCTTGTGCGGAAGGGGGGAGTGTCCTGCTTGGGGAGTATTCTGTAGGTCCTCCTGGCATGTGTCCCTTGGTGCACACCTCCCCAGGGCCTGTCTAATGTACTATATGGAGAGGAGGAGGCGGGGCAGCGGTGCGAGAGGAGGACAGTGGGCAGGCGGAGGCTGAGCTACATCCAGCAGCGGCGAATCAATGCTTATGAATAATACATGGGGAGGGGACGGCCCGGCCAGGGAATGACTCGGGGAGAGTAGGTGAATTATTTTCTGTATTTCATTTTCGGCCTCACTGGCCTCGGCCTCCCGGGAAACCTCCCGGTGGATATAATGGCCAATCCGCCCCTGGGGGTAGGAGTGATTATATCAACTCTGGCAGAAAGGATAGCAAGCTCCCTCTGCACCCTCTGGGTCTGTGCTGCAGTAGCAGTTAACTGTGTAGTTACAGTTTCAAGCATGGCTTTCATCCCTGCTGCCCAGGCAGGCTCTTGTGAGCTGTCCTGTGTGCTACTCTGCTGCCCAGTAAGTTGTGGGGGGACCGAACTGCTATGTGGGGACATATATGGCCCACAAGTAACTTGTGATGAAGATGCTGGCACAAACTTATCACTGCACACCATACATGTAAGTTTTCTCACCATTGTGACAAACAAACAGTCTCCCCTCACACACAGCGCAAACACAGTGGATATGCAGTGTGATTTATCCAGATAATTACTATGTGTAGTTATATCTGATCATGTACAGCTTAACAAGCTAGTGGGGTGGTGTACAGAGGATAATGGAGGGGACCAATACACCAAACAACCTTAGCTCTCCGATTTTAAGAGCTGGTAACCAGTACAGTAATGTTAACAGTACTTTACAGTGTATGCAGGCAAGTGTACAAGTACACAAGCGCTGAAAACCTGAAGCTGTCTCTGCAAGCAGATTCCCTTTGTTCCACACCGCTGAGGAGTGTCTGGAGCAGTATAATGGCGTTTCCAGCAGCCAGGGAAGAAGCAGGAAGCAGGTTTTGGCGCCCTCACAGAGCTTGGTCCCACTCTGGGTAAGCTTCGCCCAGCGCAATGGCGCCGGAGCTTACCTGCGTTTTATACTGAGACTGACATTGGGGAATGTCCAAACCTCTTTGGTAACTGCCCTGGACAATACAGGAGGCAGTACCCTGTCCCAGTGTAGGCAGAGGGTTGTGCGGTCCCTGTGCAGGGCACCGCCGATACCGCCGCCATCTTGCCGCACAGTAACCCGGGGACCCCACGGCGGGGGACCCCAGGGTAATACTCACCACTGACGTCTTCAGACTGGACTAGGGGTGTGCGGCATGCCAGGGGTGTGCGCGCTGCAGCGCAATGCCCGCGGTAACAACACCCACTCAGGACAGTGGTCCTGTTGCAGGGACAGCTCGGTACCTTGAAGTGGCCAGCAGCTGAACCCTTCCCCTAGTCTCCCACGACGCAGGACTGCTGTTAAGTCCAAAACAGCAGCCCCAAAATAATAAATGTCACGATCCGAGCTCTCAGACAGACTTTTTTACCGGCTAGGTGCCTCCTCAGGTTCAGCTTGCGGTCCAGATGTCATCCCTGCCGGCGTCCTGTCTGCCGTGCGCCATCTCTGCTGCCATCCTCCAGTCCTCTCAGCGCTGCTGAGTCTCCCAGTGACAGTACCAAGTGCACGGCAATCCGTCTGTCCGCCGCCATTGCTCCCAGTAACAAGCATGGCGTGCACAAACACACTTTCCCGCCATAGCAGACATGGGGGCTGCCATGTTCTTCCCAGTCACATGTTTGATCTGTCCAATCCTGATGGTTCTGATCTCCCAGTCATACCTGCCCGGCCAATCCTGGCCACTCAGTGGGTATAAGTATGCTGGGAGCTCTCAGAACCATTGCTAGTGCTTCAGTTGTCTCCAGTGTATGGTCAGCTGTCCTTGTCTCCGTGCAAGTGTATTTCCTGCTGGTGTTGTCTTCTCTGCTGCAGTGTATTCCAGGCATTCCATCTCCTGTGAAGTCCAGGTTATTCCATCACCTTTGTTCCTGCTTCGACATCCCAGCGATCAAGCCTAGCTCCGGGACTCTGGTCCTTCCGATGTTCCAACATCGCCCACCATCGATGCTCCGACATCATCTGTAAGTCCGATACTCCGGATCTCCAGCTTCCAAGCTTCCGTCCGTCATTCCGGACCCACAGTCTCCTATCCGATGTTCCATCATCGCTCACCATCGATGTTCCATCATCGTCCATAAGTCCGATACTCCGGATCTCCATCCTCCAGTTCCCGTCCGTTACTCCGGACCCACAGTCTACCATTCAGTACCCGATGTTCCACCATCGATTCCACATCATCCATCTGTAAAGTATTGCTATCTGTACAGACTGTATATCATCTCCTGCATACTTTACTGCCTGTTTATATATACAACCATCTGCTAAATAAAACTCGGTTGTATTTTACCACTGACTATTTATTGGCTTCGGGTGCACTGTCGCGCATCCCATGCGCAAGGGTCCTCTCCAACCTCCCCGGTTCAGGTACCGGTCCAGGTCCCCACCAGAGGTCTCAGTCTCGTCGACTCAGACCCCTGGTGTGACAGTAAGCACTAGCCAAATGGATCCAGCCGCAAGCCAAGCATCACCATCCAGCCCTGTACAGCAACTGGCTGTTCGCTTGGATCAGCAAGAGGCTGCGCAGAGCCAAGTGATTCATTGTCTGCAAGATCTGTCTTCCCGGCTGGATAAACTACAGACCACTCTCAGTGGCCCTGAGCCTGTCAGTGAAATTCCAAGTCCAGTTCATCCTCCTGTAATGGCTGCTGCACCTCGCCTTCATCTGTCTGTCCCCACAAAGTATGATGGGAACCCCAAAACCTGCCGAGGTTTTCTCAATCAGTGTGAGATTCACTTTGAGCTGCAACCCAGCAACTTCCCTACTGAAAGGGTCAAGATCGCCTACATCATCTCCCTCCTGTGTGGAGCAGCGTTAGAATGGGCGTCCCCTTTATGGGAAAGATCTGATGCCATCTTGTCTAACTACAAGGACTTTGTGTCAACATTCCGGCGCATCTTCGATGAGCCTGGGCGATCAGCATCCGCCTCCACTGAACTCCTCCGTCTCAGACAGGGATCCCGCTCCGTCGGGCAATATCTGGTCCAATTCCAGATTCTGGCTTCTGAACTCTCCTGGTGTGATGGGGCCTTATACGCAGCTTTCTGGCATGGTCTGTCCGACCGTATTAAGGATGAACTCGCTACCAGAGACTTACCCTCAGATGACCTTATATCATTATGTATCAAAGTAGACCTACGCTTTCGAGAGAGGGCTGTAGAACGTCACAAGAGCGCTCCAGTTAAAGAGCCAACTCCTCCGCCTTCTTTACCTGCTGCTCCCGTGGCTCATTCCAAAGAAGAACCAATGGAGATAAACCGCTTCCGTTTGACCCCAGGAGAACGACGACGTCATCGGTTGGCACAGCTCTGTCTGTATTGTGCCGATCCTGCACATCAAATTTCTGCATGCCCAAAGCGTCAGGAAAACTCCTCCTCCTAGCCCGTCAAGGAGAGGGTAGGCTAGGAGTAATTAAGTCCTCTCCATCAGCAACTGATTGCGTCCTTCCAGTTTCCCTACAAGTTGGTCAGCATTTCAAGACTGTCTCCGCACTTCTTGATTCCGGTGCCGCTGGCAACTTCGTCACTGCAGAACTGGTCCGCAAGTGGGGGTTGCCCACTGAAAGTCTTTCCAAGACTGTCTTCCTTACTGCTGTGGATGGCAGTAGGATTCCTGATGCGACAGTCTCCCGCAGAACTTTGCCACTTACAGTGAAAGTGGGAGTCCTGCACACTGAACTTTTGTCCTTCCTGGTTTTACCCCGAGCCACTCATGCTCTGGTTCTGGGTTTACCCTGGCTCCGTCTTCACAATCCTCGCCTTGATTGGAAGACATCCGAAATCCTTTCCTGGAATCCTTCCTGCTCCGGTACCTGTCTCCAAAAGGTACTCCCAGCTCGTCATTCTTCAGCCGATGCAGCAGACCTTCCGCCTCTTCCCTACCAAGAGTACTCAGATGTATTCAGCAAGTCTGGCGCGGATATTCTACCTCCTCACAGACCGTGGGATTGCCCTATCGACCTTATCCCAGGCAAAGAACCACCCAGAGGTAGAACCTATCCTCTCTCTCTTCCAGAGACTCAAGCCATGACCGACTACATCAAGGAAAATCTGGCAAAGGGATTCATCCGTCCTTCGACTTCTCCTGCTGGCGCAGGATTCTTTTTCGTAAAGAAGAAGGATGGAGGCCTACGTCCCTGCATTGATTATCGCGGCCTCAATGACATCACAGTAAAGAACTGATACCCGTTGCCCCTCATCACCGAGCTGTTTAACCGTGTCAGCGGTGCAACCATCTTCACGAAACTCGACCTGAGGGGCGCATATAATCTCATCCGCATACGAGAGGGCGACGAGTGGAAGACGGCGTTTAATACCAGAGATGGCCACTATGAGTACCTCGTCATGCCCTTCGGGCTCAGCAATGCCCCAGCCGTGTTCCAGCACTATGTCAATGAGATTTTTCGGGACATTCTGTATCGACATGTAGTTGTATATCTCGATGACATTTTAATCTACGACAATAACATCACAGAACATCGTTATTGGGTCAAAGAGGTTCTGTCCCGGCTGCGAGTTAATCATCTCTACTGCAAACTGGAGAAGTGTGTCTTCGAGGTGAAGTCTATACCCTTCCTAGGGTACATTGTCTCTGGTTCTGGTCTATAAATGGACCCAGGAAAACTGCAGGCCATCCAAGATTGGCCAATTCCCTCTTCGCTGAAAGGTATTCAACGTTTCCTGGGTTTTGCCAATTATTACAGAAAATTCATCCGTAATTTCTCTTCTATTGTGGCGCCCATCACTGCCTAACGAAAAAAGGGTCTAATCCAGCGAAGTGGCCGGCAGAAGCCATCGAAGCCTTTCATCTGTTGAAGCAGAGGTTCACTTCAGCTCCTGTCTTAAGACAACCTGATACCACCTTGCCCTTTATTCTCGAGGTTGACGCCTCCTCCATGGGTGTTGGGGCAGTCCTCTCGCAGAAAGCGCCCGATGGACGTCTTCATCCCTGTGGGTTTTACTCTCGCAAGTTCCTGCCTGCAGAGCGTAACTATGCCATCGGCGATCAAGAGCTCCTCGCCATCAAGTTGGCATTAGAAGAATGGAGATATCTTCTAGAGGGCGCTGTCCATGAGATCACAATTATCACAGACCACAAGAATCTTCTGTATCTCAAGTCTGCTCAATGTTTAAATCCCCGTCAAGCCAGATGGACACTTTTCTTTTCCAGGTTCCGATTCAAGCTGTCATTCTGTCCAGGGACACAAAATCGAAAAGCTGATGCCCTTTCCCGCTCATGGGAGCAAGATAGTGAGTTAAAGTCCACACATCAACATTTCATTATTGATCCAGTGGCCTTCTCCGCAACGGGAGTTTCAAATCTCACGCCCCCTACAGGGAAAAGATATGTAAAGCCAGCTCTAAGGAAGAAGTTGCTTTGTTGGGCGCATTCTTCAAAATTTGCTGGCCATGCAGGCATTCAGAAAACTTACGAGTTTATCACCAGGTCCTACTGGTGGCCGTCCCTCAAACAGGATGTACAGGACTTTGTCTCCTCTTGTGCTAAATGTGCTCAGCACAAGACCAGTCGTCAGTCTCCTCCTGGGCAATTGATGCCACTGTCAGTGCCACATCGTCCTTGGACGCATATATCTATGGACTTTGTAACTGATCTTCCAGAGTCTGACAAGTTCACCACCATCTGGGTGATTGTTGATCGGTTCACCAAGATGGCTCACTTCGTTCCCCTCACCGGTCTTCCGTCAGCTTCCAAGCTGTCACAGCTCTTCATCAAAGAGATATTCAAGCTTCATGGGCTGCCTCTTGAAATTATCTCTGATAGAGGAGTCCAATTCGTAGCCAAATTCTGGCAAAGCCTGTGCTCCCTGCTTCAAATCAAGCTAAAGTTCTCCACAGCCTATCACCCTCAAACAAATGGCCAAACGGAGAGAGTGAATCAGGACCTTGAAGCATTTCTCCGCACATATGTCTCTTCCTCCCAAGATGACTGGGCTCAACTTCTTCCATGGGCAGAATTCTGCCATAATAACCAATATCATTCTTCATCAAATGTCACTCCATTTCTTGCCAACTATGGGTTTCATCCTCGAGTTCCTGACTTCACTCTGCAACCTGTGTCCTCTGTTCCAGCGGTCGACACGACCATCCGGCAATTCATTAAATCCTGGAAGCTCATTCGTTCTTCACTCCTGAAAGCTTCAAGCAGGTACAAAAAATTTGCCGACAGGAAACGCAGAGCTGTGCCAGCCCTCCGTCCAGGAGATCGTGTCTGGTTGTCAACCAAGAATCTTCGATTGAAAGTGCCATCTATGAAGTTCGCTCCCCGATATATTGGTCCATTTCCAGTTGAGCGAGTCGTCAATCCTGTAGCTTACAAGCTCAAGTTGCCGCCTTATTTGAAAGTTCCAGCTACATTCCACATTTCGCTGCTCAAGCCGCTGGTTCTGAATCGCTTTCATTCCAAGCTCCCCAAGGCTCCTAAGGTTTGCACCCAGCGTGGAACAGAATATGAGGTCAGTAAAATCTTGGAATCTCGCATCCGATATGGTCGTCTGCAGTATTTGATCGATTGGAAGGGCTACGGCCCCGAAGAACGTTCATGGACCAATGCCATCGATGTCCATGCTCCCAGACTCATCCGGGCGTTCCACTCCAAGTTTCCCTGCAAGCCTAAAAGGTGTCCTGGGGCCACCCTTAAAGGGGGGGTGCTGTTACGATCCGTGCTCTCAGACAGACTTTCTTACCGGCTAGGTGCCTCCGCAGGTTCAGCTTGCGGTCCAGATGTCATCCCTGCCGGCGTCCTGTCTGCCGTGCGCCATCTCTGCTGCCATCCTCCAGTCCTCTCAGCACTGCTGAGTCCGCGGCTGCGCGGCGCACCGCTCTCCTATCTCCCAGTGACAGTACCAAGTGCACGGCAATCCGTCTGTCCGCCGCCATTGCTCCCAGTAACAAGCATGGCGTGCACAAACACACTTTCCCGCCATAGCAGACATGGGGGCTGCCATGTTCTTCCCAGTCACATGTTTGCTCTGTCCAATCCTGATGGTTCTGATCTCCCAGTCATACCTGCCCGGCCAATCCTGGCCACTCAGTGGGTATAAGTATGCTGGGAGCTCTCAGAACCATTGCTAGTGCTTCAGTTGTCTCCAGTGTATGGTCAGCTGTCCTTGTCTCCGTGCAAGTGTATTTCCTGCTGGTGTTGTCTTCTCTGCTGCAGTGTATTCCAGGCATTCCATCTCCTGTGAAGTCCAGGTTATTCCATCACCTGTGTTCCTGCTTCGACATCCCAGCGATCAAGCCTAGCTCCGGGACTCTGGTCCTTCCGATGTTCCAACATCGCCCACCATCGATGCTCCGAAATCATCTGTAAGTCCGATACTCCGGATCTCCAGCTTCTAAGCTTCCGTCCGTCATTCCGGACCCACAGTCTCCTATCCGATGTTCCATCATCGCTCACCATCGATGTTCCATCATCGTCCATAAGTCCGATACTCCGGATCTCCATCCTCCAGTTCCCGTCCGTTACTCCGGACCCACAGTCTACCATTCAGTACCCGATGTTCCACCATCGATTCCACATCATCCATCTGTAAAGTATTGCTATCTGTACAGACTGTATATCATCTCCTGCATACTTTACTGCCTGTTTATATATACAACCATCTGCTAAATAAAACTCGGTTGTATTTTACCACTGACTATTTATTGGCTTCGGGTGCACTGTCACGCATCCCATGCGCAAGGGTCCTCTCCAACCTCCCCGGTTCAGGTACCGGTCCAGGTCCCCACCAGAGGTCTCAGTCTCGTCGACTCAGACCCCTGGTGTGACAATAAAGAAATTAAACAGAAGATAAAACTCTCTGGAGCTCTTCCTGATGTGTGCTTCTCCTGAGGCACAGTTCTCAAACTGGAGGGGAGCAGAGGGGAGGAGCCAGTACACCCAGTATAAAGTTTTAAATGTGCCTGTCTCCTTCAGATATGCTCTTTTCCCCATCGTTAAGAACGACTTCCCTGTATCCCATAAGAATGATAGAGAAAATGAAATAATTTCAGATACAAATTCATACAGATACATGTTGTACACGTGTTACAAAATAAAATTAAAATTGATGGAAATGCAACAATCATTTATAGGCCTGGGTACCCAGTTTATCGCAGTTCATCTTCATAATCCCCAGCAGCATAATTAGAGTCTAAACCAGATATTCCCAAACTAAAGCTGGCCATACACCTATAACAGTGATTTTCAACCTTATTACCTTACCTTATTACACTAAATAAGATTTTAATTGGCAAGGCATACCATAAGATCCCCACAGGGCAGAATACATTGGCCCCCATAGGAAAAAAAACAAACCTATTGGCCCCCATATAAAACACAATCACACTCGTCCCCACAGGAAACAAAAATAAACTACATTGGCCCTATAAGAAAACAAGAGACCAGTAAATAACCGTTGAACTGGTGGTGGCTATAAATTGGTTTGGGTATCTCTAGATCTGGGGGCACACTTGAGAACAGCTCAAGGCACACTAGTGTTCCACGGCACAGTGGTTGAAAAACACTGACCTAGAGACTTAGGGGGAAATTTACCAATATGAAAAACCTAGTTTTTCGTATTGGTATTTCCCCTACAGTTGCATACGACGCAGGACTGGTTTCGGGGTGTCGGTTTGTGTTTTTGCCAAGACACTTACCTGGACTACGTCGCGCTGGGACAGGTGAGTATGGTTTCCTTCCACAGCTTCCCAAATGGATTTCGTCGGATCCGGACGGCGACAGCGACGGTCGACATGGAGGCAGAAGACGACACAGGACCAGAAGATGACGACACAGGACCAGGACATCAGGGCTACCTACGGAAAGAAGATAGGTAAGTATCAGTATGTGTGGGCTTTGTATGTATTAAAGTTTTATTTTAAAAGTGTGTCAGTGTGTTTTGTGTACTATTTTTTTAACTGTGGAACTACAAGTGCCAGCGGGCCCTTTTATTGCCCAGCAGGCTGGGACTTGTGGTTCTCCAAGTCCCAGCTTGCTGGGGAGGCTTGCTGGCACTTGTAGTGCCACAGTAAAAAACAATAGTTTAATCTATTTTTTTACACCATAATCAGCCCGATGCCCACCGCCCAGGGGCATCGGGGACAGTACCAGGCTTCAGCCTGGTCAGGTAAGTCCTGGAGGGGGGACCCCTTCATTGGGGGGGTCCCCACTCCCCCAGGGCCCCTGGCCAGGCTGACTGGTCGGTAGGGTTAATGTTTTGGCCGCGGGACCTTATATTATAAGTGTCCCCCGGCTGTGACATTACCCTGCTGGCTGGTTGTGCCTGGGACTGGTTCTTGAAATACGGGGGACCCCTAGTAATTTTGTCCCCCGTATTTTGGGAACCAGCCCCGGACCTGGAGCCTGGGGCTGGTTGTTAAAAATCGGGGAACCCCTATTTGTTGGGTTCCCTGATTTTTAATTACCGGCCCCGGCTCCGTCAGCCTGGTGCTGGTTACAGCTGTGGGGGGGACCCCACGCCGATTTTTTTTTTAATATTTATTTTTTTTTTCTATTTTTTTACACCGCAGCCTGCACGGATATGACTGATCCGTGCAGGCTAAAACGCAAATAGAACAGGAAAATGGTGTTCTATTTTCCTGTCGTATTTGCGTGGGTGTCAGTACGGCTGCTTAGTACATCAGGAACCACCATTCTTTTGAATGGTGATTTCTGTCGTATCCTATCGATGGTGTAGGACATTCCTATTTGTAAATACAAATACGAATGTTCCATCTTTAGGAATACGAATTGTTGTATTTTTGGGATTGTAAATCCTGAAAATACAAATTCGTAAAAAAAAGGTGTATTTCTCCCTACGAATACACCTTTTTTCTACGAATCCATTTTGGTAAATGTCCCCCTTATTGTCCAATCTGGCTGGTCATATCTAAATACACACTGAGCGGCTTTCCCCCTGCCCGTTGCCGTCAGCGGAGAGAGGACAGCTTTTCATAGCACAGGGCTTTCCCAGCGATGATGCAGCATTCACCGCTCATCGCCGGGCCATACACACTGGGTGGCTTTCAGGGGCGGGCTGGGCCGGGGGGCAGGGTGCCATCTGCCCCCCAGGCCGCTCTGGCTGCTGTGCTGCGGGCCGCGCCGCCGCGGCCGTGTCCGCTTTGCTTTGCTTTTTTTTTTTTTTTTGCCGGCGGCCATGTTCCTGTGGTTTTTTATATGATATCTGCGGGCTGCGGCCACAGGAACATGGCCGCCGGCCTCCACGGCTACGTGGAGGAGGGCTCCGGCCGGCAGCCTGTTCCCTCTTGTCCCCGGCGGGCGGCAGTGGCAGTCGGCAGACGCTAGGTGCGGTGGGGACGTCATGACGTTGACGCCTCCCACCCACGCGTCTGCACTGGACTGGAGGAAGGCTGGGGCCGCCCGTTAAACTACTCGTGGCGTGGGGGACACTTCAGGAGGCCGCCGCCGCAGAGACGCAGAGAGGGGAACTGAAATTTGACAGACAGTGACAGACACAGTAGTAAGTTAACATAAAAAACTACATATCTGCTGTGCTGTTCAGTTTCATGTATATTAATAATAATGCCATGACACCACAGGCTGCTCCACCTGTATAATAATTTGTGTCATGGCATTACTATTAATAATAGTAATGCCATGACACAAATTATTATACAGGGGGAGCAGCCTGTGGTGTCATGGCATTACTTTTATATTATACTGGGGGAGCAGCCTGTGGTGTCATTATTATTGTACAGGGGGAGCAGCCTGTGGTGTCATGGCATTATGCCATGACACCACAGGCTGCTCCCTCTGCATAATAATAATAATACCATGACACCACAGGCTGCTCCCCCTGTATAATATTAAAGTAATGCCATGACACCACAGGCTGCTCCCTCTGTATAATAATAATGCAATGACGCCACAGGCTGCTCCCCCTGTATAATAATTTGTGTCATGGCATTACTATTATTATATTATACAGCGGGAGCAGCCTGTGGTGTCATTGCATTATTATTATACAGCTGGAGCAGCCTGTGGTGTCATTGCATTATTATTATACAGCGGGAGCAGCCTGTGGTGTCATTGCATTATGCCATGACACCACAGGCTGCTCCCTCTGTATAATAATAACGCCATGACACCACAGGCTGCTCCCCCTGTATAATATAAAAGTAATGCCATGACACCACAGGCTGCTCCCTCTGTATAATAATAATGCAATGACACCACAGGCTGCTCCCCCTGTATAATAATTTGTGTCATGGCATTACTATTATTATATTATACAGTGGGAGCAGCCTGTGGTGTCATTGCATTATTATTATACAGCGGGAGCAGCCTGTGGTGTCATTGCATTTTTATTATACAGCGGGAGCAGCATGTGGTGTCATTGCATTATTATTATACAGAGGGAGCAGCCAGTGGTGTCATGGCATTACTTTTATATTATACAGGGGGAGCAACCTGTGGTGTCATAATTATTATTGTACAGGGGGAGCAGCCTGTGGTGTCATGGCATTATGCATTATGCCATGACACCACAGGCTGCTCCCTCTGCATAATAATAATGCCATGACACCACAGGCTGCTCCCCCTGTATAATATAAAAGTAATGCCATGACACCACAGGCTGCTCCCTCTGTATAATAATAATGCAATGACGCCACAGGCTGCTCCCCCTGTATAATAATTTGTGTCATGGCATTACAATTGTTATATTATACAGCGGGAGCAGCCTGTGGTGTCATTGCATAATTATTATACAGAGGGAGCAGCCAGTGGTGTCATTGCATTATTATTATACAGCGGGAGCAGCCTGTGGTGTCATTGCATTATGCCATGACACCACAGGCTGCTCCCGCTGTATAATAATAACGCCATGACACCACAGGCTGCTCCCTCTGTATAATAATAATGCAATGACACCACATGCTGCTCCCGCTGTATAATAATAATGCAAGGACACCACAGGCTGCTCCCGCTGTATAATAATAATGTATTACTATTATTATATTATACAGCGGGAGCAGCCTGTGGTGTCATTGCATTATTATTATACAGCGGGAGCAGCCTGTGGTGTCATTGCATTATTATTATACAGCGGGAGCAGCATGTGGTGTCATTGCATTATTATTATACAGAGGGAGCAGCCAGTGGTGTCATGGCATTACTTTTATATTATACAGGGGGAGCAACCTGTGGTGTCATAATTATTATTGCACAGGGGAGCAGCCTGTGGTGTCATGGCATTATGCCATGACGCCACAGGCTGCTCCCTCTGTATAATAATAATGGCATGACACCACAGGCTGCTCCCCCTGTATAATAATAATGGCATGACACCACAGGCTGCTCCCCCTGTATAATATAAAAGTAATGCCATGGCACCACAGGCTGCTCCCCCTGTATAATAATTTGTGTCATGGCATTACTATTGTTATATTACAGTATACAGCGGGAGCAGCCTGTGGTATCATTGCATTATTATTATACAGCGGGAGCAGCATGTGGTGTCATTGCATTATTATTATACAGAGGGAACAGCCTGTGGTGTCATGGCATTACTTTTATATTATACAGTGGGAGGAACCTGTGGTGTCATAATTATTATTGTACAGGGGGAGAAGCCTGTGGTGTCATGGCATTATGCCATGACGCCACAGGCTGCTCCCTCTGTATAATAATAATGGCATGACACCACAGGCTGCTCCCCCTGTATAATATAAAAGTAATGCCATGGCACCACAGGCTGCTCCCCCTGTATAATAATTTGTGTCATGGCATTACTATTGTTATATTACAGTATACAGCGGGAGCAGCCTGTGGTATCATTGCATTATTATTATACAGCGGGAGCAGCATGTGGTGTCATTGCATTATTATTATACAGAGGGAGCAGCCTGTGGTGTCATGGCATTACTTTTATATTATACAGTGGGAGGAACCTGTGGTGTCATAATTATTATTGTACAGGGGGAGAAGCCTGTGGTGTCATGGCATTATGCCATGACACCACAGGCTGCTCCATCTGTATAATAATAATGGCATGACACCACAGCCTGCTCCCTCTGTATAATAATAATGCCATGACAGCACAGGCTGCTCCCCCTGTATAATATAAAAGTAATGCCATGGCACCACAGGCTGCTCCCTCTGTATAATAATTTGTGTCATGGTATTACTATTATTATATTATACAGCGGGAGCAGCCTGTGGTGTCATTGCATTATTATTATACAGGGGGAGCAGCCTGTGGCATCATGGCATTATTATTATACAGGGGGAGCAGCCTGTGGTGTCCTGTCTTTTACGCAGGGGTGCAGCCTGTGGTGTCCTGTCTTTTACGCAGGGGTGCAGCCTGTGGTGTCCTGTTCTTTATATATGCAGGAGAGCAGCCTGTGGTGTCCTATTATTTATTTATGCAGGAGAGCAGACTGTGGTGTCCTGTTCTTTGCATATGCAGGAGAGCAGCCTGTGGTGTCCTGTTATTTATTTATTTATGCAGGAGAGCTGCCTGTGGTGTTTTAATTAAAAACCTGCATTTAACAATGCGCTACTTATGGGCCACTTATGCGCTACTTATGGGCCAGTGCTCTTGACTTGCCCCCCAGGCTAAAAGTTGCCAGCCAGCCCCTGGTGGCTTTGAGCTGAAAGCCGCTGAAACATGCTGTTTTGAGCGGCTTTCAGCTGAAAGTCGCCCAGTGTGTATAGACCTTAACAGTGCAGGTTTTAGGTCACCTTTCATGGATATCATGGAAATCCATAAAACCAGGACTGGTATGCCCCATACACACGGGATGAGTTGAGCCTCCATACTGATCAATGTAGCATCGCTCAGATTGCTCCGCATGGGTCGCTAAGCAAACAGCAATGCACCAGCGCTGTGTGCTGAAAGATCGTTCATGCCCAGTTCTCTGGGGAGAGAACACTGGCGATGACTAGATATGTGAAGCATGCTTTAAATATCTAGTCCGACGATAGTGACACACGGGACCACAGATCATCGTCACCGGGGGCCATACACGTAGAGCGACCCATGCTTCATTTCTAATTGATTTAGTCAGAGCGCTAGGAAATGGGGCTGTAATCGCCCCATGTGTATGCCCCATTAGTGTACCTTGAGGCATTGGGAATGCCTGATCTATCCATTACCTTGCAATAGGAATGTTGGCAAATAAAATAAAACTGATGAATGGGACTATCCCTTTTAACCTTTAATCTAGAACAATTTAAGCAACCTACAGCTAGTTAACTGCAAGTCACAGAATGCCATGTTAGCGAAGGTTAGATAGTTTCATGAACAACTGATTCCGTCCAGTCCTAAGATATGAATCGATGCATAGCAACATTTTGTCCATATGAAAGATTGTGACTGTTTTAAGTTTGGAATTTCATGGTCGAGAAATTTTGATGATTGTTCTTGGTAAATAAGAAAATAATTACTGCCCATTTCCACTTTTAGATCCATTATTTAATTTATTTTAATTTAAATTAAAGTAGATAACATTCACCCACTGCTCAGGCAAAATAAAGCTATTGCAAATGTCAGATAAAATTGAAATTTGGATGAATTGTTAAACTGTCTTATCCCCAAATCAGTGTGCACTTTTATTTAAGGTTACCTTTTCATATTCTTCAATTGTCACAGTTTAAATCATATTTAAAATAACATTTCAGCTGCAAACACATATTTTCCAGTAAATTACTTTTTTTGCCTGTAAGCATAATCCTGTTTTTTATCCAGCACTGTAACATAAATACAATTTTGACAGGAATTAGGGACAACTTGATGAATGGCTGTATGGATTGGTAGACAATGGTCCTGGGAATCAGCTGTTTTACAGTGGTAGTGCTTCATGAAATAGTGAATTAGACTAGTAATGTGGAAGGACAATAAAAATCAGGTATTTGTGTATTATAGCGGCGCCCCCGATGTACATCGCGCAATGTTTTTATCGCATCGCATCGCATGCCATGCACCCGATGGCATGCGATGTGACTCGATTTTGGCCCCCTATGCGATAAAACATTGTATAAGCACCCTAAAGGGTGCTTTTACACTACGCTACGCTCGCCACGCTTCAGGCTCGGTGGCTCGCTGCGCTCGCCACACTTTCTATTCTCAACTCCACGCCGACATGGATAGTGGGGGTATGAAAAGGTCGGAGGACGCGTACCACCGCCCCTCGCGGGCTCGCTGCGCTCGCCACGATTCGGGTTCACGTTTATAGTGGGGGGGTGGCGTAGGGGTGCATTTAACATTGTAAGCACCCATTAGGGTGCTTATACAATTTTTAATCGCATCCCATCGCATTGTATGGCATTGTATGCCATACACAATGTCATACAATTTTAAAATTGTATGACATTGTACAATATCGCGCCGCATCGCATACCATTGCATGCCTTATGGTATGCGATGCAATGGGCGCCGCTATAATACACAAGTACCAAAAATCATATGTGCGAAGAGTCCATCAGGGGAAGAGCGCAGTGTTCATGGATAATAGCACACTCTCCCGTACCATGGGCATAATTCAGTCCTGATCGCCAGGCAAATTTGTTCTCAAATGGGGCAAAACCATGCTGCACTGCAGCAGGCGGAGCAAACATAACATGTGCAGAGAGAGTATAGCCCCATACACACAGGGCGATGGGAAATCCTGTGCTGAGCGATGGGCTAAAGCCGCGATGTGTACTGAGCGATCTGTGCATAACGGGACTTTGCCTATTGTTTATAGGCAAAGCCCTGCAATCTATCAGTGTATGGGTACACACCCTTGAGTATGGGTACGCACCCTAAGGGGGTTATTCTGGTTGTTTCGCAAGGCTGGGAATTCGCAGCCTTGCGAGTCCACCAAACCCCGCCCGGCGAATGCCGGGCCAACCGCCCCCGCCCCCCCTCACACACCGTGCATTCCCATGCACAGGCATCCATTCGCATGCTGCAGGGAACACCCACATCATTTGATAGTCGGGATTGAATGATGTGGAACGTGCAGGCATAAGACTTTCAAGTCACTTACATATGTGTGCATGCTGGGACGGAAACAGGCAGGCAGCAAAAGCATGGGGGATTCGCACAGATTAGAATATCCCTTAGTTTCAACATAAAGAAACCTATATATGTGTCCTATACTACATACATTTGTAAATTAGGTACTCTTATTGCCTATAAAACACCATTAAAGAAATCAAGGCAGAGAGAGAGGAAGAGCCTGTGAAGTGGAATTTCCAAGATAAGTATACTGTATTTCTCAGCGCCTTTTACACGTACCCCTCTACTCAATTTTGTCCTATGTTTTTTGGAATCAAAGTGATTCAAGGGTATCAAAAAGGCAGCAGAGATTAAGGAGCATCTCACCTTTTCTGAACCTGCCATGTCTTCAAATAAAGGGATTATACTGTACGTCTCCAATTTGCAGAACAGTGCTGGATGCTGCCCCCCCCCCCCCCCCCCCCCGCTCTGCCCCCCAAACTAACAGGGGGGCAGTGAGCGACATGCCCAGAATTAGTGTTGTGTTTGCTCAGACCCTCATGCATCGTATTTTGTCTTGCTGAATACGTATGGTCAGAAAATGTAAGAATGCATAGTGTATGTGGTCTTAGGGGGTATAGTTGCGGTCGTAGGGGTATATCATAAGAATGGATTTACCATGCTTTGGGCAAAAATACTTGCTGTGAAGCCAATGAGAAACCTGCAAAAATAATACCTATTCCATATAACTGCTATCAACTGATCAATAGCTGAAAGAATCTCCCACAAATTCCGGAGTCTCCTAGAACTTCCAGGTGAGTGGCCAAGTACAGTGGCGTAAGAGCATACATGTACCCAGAGGCAAAATATATGGTAATGCCCCCCAATCCTTACTCCCCAGCGTAAACCCAGTAGCACATCTGAGGGGGCAAACAAAAAATAATGTGATCCCAATGTGACGACGAGTTGAGCTGCTATTGCAGTCCATGTCCCATCTGTGCAAAAAGGATTTTCATTTTTTTGGGACAGGCCCTAAAAAAGTGTCCTAAAAGTTTTATATTAACAATTATTGTACCCATTGTCCAGCACAGAAAATTAAAAACATTATTCAGCACGGAGAAATAAAAAAACACATTTGGGCAATTCAGTTGTGGCACGTGCCAACTGCTGGGTGTCTATATAAATGAGTGTCTATCTTGAAATGGGTGTCTAACTATTGAATTGTTTCTCCGATCAGACATCTGTTAGTAGTTAACGCACCCAACAGCCCCAGGTTTAGCCACTAAAAGTGGTTAATTCCATCTAATGGGCATTTAAAGTTCTGGTATGGGTGCCCAAACTGCAGACTTCTTCACAATTGTTTTCTTGTACTTCCGGACACTGCAATAGAAATATGATGGCTGCAGCTAATGGGTGCCTGGTCAGAGAAATAATTGAATGTCTCCACAATTATATTGCACCCATCATTCTCACATTTCTACAGAGAAGAAAAAACATTATCCCCAAAGAAAAAACCCTAGATTAGAGTCTACAATAAATAAACATTGTTCCCCAAAGGAAAATACCCATTATCCACTATAAAAAATTGACACTGGCCAAGTATGCAGCGTGCCTTGGCATGCCTAAAATTGGGTATAACAAGGCTAGCTGGGATGTGTAGCGCACCAGTAAAAAATATAATTGTATTATTTACATATTCTTATTATTACCACACCCAACTGAAGGCCTCCATCCACTAGAGCGATATGAGCACATTTAATGTGATTCCAACATATTGATGGGACAGATCGCATGAAAAGTGTCACATACTGTTGCATGACCTTTTCCTGCAATTGCGATGCAATGTGTGTTCCCATGAGCATTGCAGGCGCAGATTAGTTGGGCTGGCATGAATATTTATCACAGCCCTTGCTGGTATCGCATATGATACATTGTATGCAAAACCACCACATATGATGTTTCGTATGCTATCCTGCTGCCGGGGGAGTTAGCAGGGTATCGAATGCGCGGTACTGCATGCGATACCTTCCACTAGAGGGTGGGGACCTTTACAGTACCAGGGATTTGCGAATATGCTATTGCTTTTGGTACTAGGGCTTAGAATACATAGGAAGGGTGAAGCACAGGTTCATTGAGGGCCCAACTCCACTATTGAACCCAGCTCTTGTACCAAGTAGCCTAGGGCTGGTTGGAGTAATGGATTGGGACCCAAACACTGTCAGTCTACTCTATATGGTTCCACCAGCCCTGGCTGGTACAATCATTGGACCCCACTCACTTTCTTCTCCCAATTTCCTTGCTAATAGTATAGGTTTCTATTAGCAGACAATGTTTTGATGAGTCCTATACTTTTTTTTCAAAATAAAATGGCTAATTATTGGCATTCTTAATTAAAAAGCCTAGGGATCTTTGCAGTGCAATTTTTACAAACACACCTGCCAGAGGCAGCTCAATTATTTTACAAGAGCACCGATGGTGTTTTGATAGCAAAAGGAGGATTTGCAGGTGGATTGCTGCAATTCTGACCTTAGTAAATCAACAAAACAGCATTTTTCAATTTTTATTTGCTTTTCAAAAAAATCTGCAGACCTAGAATGAATTATGAGTTTCAAAATGTACTTTAAGAAACTACACTTTCACAATACAAGTACTGTCCAATTTGTTTGCGTGTAATGCAGAAGGATCTGGTGACTTTTTAGGGGGTGAATAGTTTTGCAAACCACTCTATATTGCACTACATAGTTAAAACAAAAGGAACGTCCAGTCTGACTTCTGACAGAGCAGGCTTGTGATAAGACTTGTGACTTGCTACATACGATTAATGTCCAGTCTAACAAAGACCTTCTGTTTTTCAGGGTTTTTTAAATGGCGTGTGACTTGCTACTTGTGGTGTGTCCAGCCTGATCTTTGACACAGCTCCTAGATTTGTTTGTGGGATAAAACCATTTGTTATGCATTTCTATGTAGATGTTATAGTAGGTATATTAGGTGGCTATTTTTTTCTTTTTTATATAATGGATAGATTGCTGTCTGCAGGGGCGGATTGGGGACTAAAACCAGCCCGGGAAATATCTTGAGCCAACCCCGGGGGGGTGGGGGGGAAGCTGTTGCGCGCCGCAGGCGCGCCAGATTTTTTGGGGCATGGCCTAGCAATCTGGGGGTGTGGCCTATTCCAATAAGGCCACGCCCCATTTTTGCAGCTGTGGGGGCATGGCTAGTGGCTCTCTGAGCTGCTAGCTATGTCCCCGGCCCCTCAGGCTGCAGAATAGGCGTCTAATACATAAATACAATGCTCACAGAGAGTGATAGCGTAGAGAGAGATAAAAGCTCCTGGCGTGCAAATAAGTCACATATATACCAACATTGGCCAAAGGTAATGATTCATATAAGACACACAGCGGCGACTGGCACAGAAAAGGTCATGGCATACAAAACAATATATAAATAAATAGCGGCAGTACGGGAGTCACATAGAATAATATCATTGGAAGGGACAAAGCCATGGTCACCTATATATCCTATTAATGAAATATTGATGCAATGTTTGAAAACTGAAAAGCAAAACTTGAAAGTCACATGAAGTGATAACCAGGGGTGAGGCAAAGGTATGGCCTTATGCAGTGAGTGCCGCACTGTTGCGGTGTTCCCTGATCGTACACATCGATGCCCATAATGTCTGTCTCGAGTTGATCACAATGTGTGGTACCAACAGCCATAGTAGACCGTCATATATATATATATATATATAGATAGATAGATAGATAGATAGATAGATAGATAGATAGATATAGAGAGAGAGAGAGAACACAGTGTGTGGCACTCGGTGCAAATAAATCAAGTTCAGTCAGGTAGCTTGAAAGTATAGCAACGTTTCATTGAGAGTTGAATTTCGACAGGATATAACAATATAACAATGCAATAGCTCACCTTATATCCCCACCCGATGTCACAGACAATCTGCTGCCCACGGTGTCCGTCCACGCTGGGCAGCATCCCGATGACGTCACTCCGTCAAAGCCCGATGTTTGCTGGGCGCACATCAGTGACGTTACCACGCCGGGATCCACAAACAGCGTCGCCATGGAGATGCGGCATCTGTTTAAAGTTTAAAAACAAATGCAGTGGACATATTACAAAGAATGTAGATAAACACCTACGCACACAAAGATCAACAATGTTAAATATATACCTAATGCAACTATCAGTTTCTAGGATCTATATGTTTGAAAACTAATCCTAAAAAGATCCCGGCGTGGTAACGTCACTGATGTGCGCCCAGCAACCATCGGGCTTTGACAGAGTGACATCACCGGGATGCTGCCCAGCGTGAACGGACGCCGTGGGGAGCAGATTGTCTGTGACATCAGGGGGGAGGGGGGGATATAAGGTGAGTTATTGCATTGTTATATTGTTATATCCTGACGAAATTCAACTCTGAATGAAACGTTGCTATACTTTCAAGCTACCTGACTGAACTTGATTTATTTGCACCGAGTGCCACGCGCTGTGTTCTCTATCTGATTCTATACCCGTGAGGGCACCGGGCGCAGTAAGTACTGGAGGAGAGAGTGCCGGACCTGTTGCAAGTTTATATATATATATATATATATATATATATATATACATATACATACATATACAGTATATATACATATATACACACATGTGTGTGTGTGTGTGTGTGTGTATATATATATATATATATATATATATATACATATATATATATATATATATACACACATGTATGCATATATATATATACACTTTCCTGAGGCCAAAAATTATTATTTCTGGCAGTGCCACTGCCATTTACCTGCCTGCCTCTTGTGGCTGCCGGGGGCCCTCAGACCTGCTGCTCAGACCTGCCCTGCTTCTACCGCTGCCGCCGCCCATCGGATCCCGAATCCCCAGCCCAGCGCGCAAAACAGACCTGCGCGCTGCTGCTGCTGGGAAGGATCATGTGGGCAGAGCAGAGCAGCCATTCTCCCTCCGGACCGCGGGAGCAGCTGTGTGCGCGCGCATGCGCACAAGCCCTCCCGCAGCCATTTTAACTTTGGGAGAAGTCGGGGCTGGCCGCGGCCATCTTCAATCAGGGCACAGTGCCGCGGCCCAGCACGAAGATGCCGCGGTCTAGTGAGGAGGGTCAGCATCCTCTTCTGCAATTAAAAGTGCCGGCCCACGGGGAAACGGCCCGGTTTCCCGGTGGGCCAATCCGCCCCTGGCTGACTGTATTTAACTGTTACACTTAACATACACCTGTCAACCGGGGCAGATTGTCAATATGGGACAGTGGGAAGATTCCCAGTGGGATGTGGCCAGGAGAGGGTGGCATGTCGGTGTGGGTGTGTTAGGGGGTAAACGGTGGCATTTTGGTGTGGGTGCAACTGTTTTCAACTCAGAATCAGGCCCTATAAGAAGGGATCCTGTCTCTTCAACAGACTCCCCCACCCCTAAAAAAGACCCCATCACCACGGGGGCTGCTTCCAGAAATGTCCTGGGCTGTTTTTCCATCCCAGTTGGCCCCTGCCTGTCAAGATAGTTTGGTAGAATGTGTAGCTGTACCCTACTACTTCTTTCTGTAATACAAATCATATTAGTAATTGCAGTATCACTATTTGATCCCTGTGTATATTGTATATTTAGGGTCTATGGTAAACACATGTTCCAAGGTGAGGAAAAAGGGACTCAGATTTTGAAGGTTAACAACAAAAGCATGGTAAGTGATGTTCAAAATGTTAATACATAATCTAAAAGTGCATCTAATACAATTTATTTTCAGTTGGTTTTAAAACATGATCATCCTTTCTTGACATACAAGACAAGAGCCTTCAATTAATTACTGGTTCTTACAGTAGTTGATGTTTGTGGACCTCAGCTTTCAATTGTCCCTGTAGCTGTGTGGATGCCTCTCCTGAAGCTGATGAGGATTGTTTCCACCCAGTAACAGCCATTCTAATTGTTCACATTACCAGACAAATGAAAGTGGGATTTATCAAGAAATTGCAGCGATAATCCAGAGAATGACCTGCCGAGTGATGCGACACTTCAGAATGAAGGCCTCTTTCTGTACGATATTATATTCATAACCAATTGAAAATAAACTTTATTCCATGCACTACTGTTAGATTATATATTAACATTTTGAATAGAATTTTCCATGCCTTTATTTGTTAACGTTTAAAATCTAGGAGATTTTTCTGCCTTGTCAGGTACAGATGAATACCAATAAATTATTGTTCAAAACTAATATAATAATACATCCAAATATCTTAAGGGGTGAATCCTACTTTCCTACAAGAGCACATATGTGCCTTATTTATGGGACCGCCTGACTCATGGAGTTTTATTTGCAGGCCCATAGGGCGGGAGGAGATCAGATCAGCGAGGTGCAGTACTTCTGCCGTGTCAGATCCGGTGCTGGTTGGGTTCCCGGCTGTGACCTTGGTGGGCCAGTGATGGTGCTGGAAACTGCAAGCTAGGAGGTTTAAAAAACCCTGAGTATATATGATGAGATGAGACAGATGAAAGCACAAGGGCACAGCAGAACAGTATGTTGAACAGTATGTTGACGAATACCAAGAGCAGAGCCTAACCCGCTGGTGGTGTTCTCCATGGAACTTTGCAAGGGCATTTAAGTTTTGCTGCACCTGACAGGCAGGTCGCAGCCCACTGTCTGGGTTCCCCTGTGCCAAACTGTGTGTATGTCTCTGATGAGTAGCACAGACAGTGTATTGGTTAGCATTACTGCCTCACAGCATTGAGGTCAAGGATTCGATTCCCAGCATGGCCCTGGAGTGGAGTTTGTATATTCTCTCCTTGCTTTCATGGGTTTGCGCTGGGTTCTCGGTTTCCTCCTACAATCCAAAAATATACTGGTAGGTAAATTGTCTCCCAACAAAATTAACCCTAGCATGGGTGTGTGTATACATGCTGTATGGTAGGGTAAATAGACTGCAAGTTCCACTGAAGTAGGTACTGACAAATATTGTCTAAAAAGTGCTGTGGAATATGTGGGAACTATATAGATAAATACAAGTAATAAATAACAGAGCAGTTTAAAAATGTGTTGCAAATTTGTATTAGAGCAATGCACAAGAAACAATTTTGTCAATGTGAAAAAGACCATCACCACTGCCACGTTCAAAATACAGGCCAAAATGAAAATAAAGTGGTTCAAGATGGAATTTTCCTTGGGCCTTCTCAACACCTTCATGTTTTACATTACAAAAAGGCATGACCAGTTTAACAAATCAAGCACTTCAGCAAAAGGGACTGCCAATTTTGTTGCTGAAGTGCATGGTTTGTTTATCCTGATGTATGGTATGCGATCCTGCTGCCCGGGAAGCACCTGGGCAGTTCAAGGGAAATATTTTTTGTGACTCTGGACTGTCGATTTAACTAGCTGTGTTACCAGTATTACATTTTTGCTGGGGATTCCTGAGTGTTGTCTGATTTTGTGTGCGCACATACACACACAAATATATTAAATTTTATACCTTGTTTTTAGTACCCCGGGCTGCCCAGAGGCTTAATCCAGCTCTGCATATAGTAATCACAGCACACCTTTAAAAAGCTTAGCTACTGATACCTGTCACCATAAGAAGCAATGTCTACGGTTGTTACACATTACTTACCACTGAAGCAGTCCTATATCAGAAGCCATCATACAGTACCTGCCTCCCTTGAGTGGTACTCCACATGTCGCCGACATGTCTGATTCCTCCACTTCATTACTGCTTCATTACTGCTTTCTCCATTGTCATGATGTGGCAGATGGTTTGCATGCATATGTTATGGAGAAAGCAGCATGTGAACACAATTTTCACAACTTTCTCAGGACTACACAGCAGAAGACCACCAGACTTGTCAATGCATCTAAAGCATGCTTTAAGCACCCCAAAGCATTGCTCTATTACTTGTCTGGTGGCCTTTTGTGCATGCTGAAAATTGTGTTCCCCATCGCATTCCTGCAGCAATAGTGGAGTCATTACACAAGTCAAACACGGGTACCCACCATCACCTATGGAGGAAATAAACCAAAAAACATAAACATGAATAATGTCACAGAATACTGGTTTGCACTGCAGCATTACACACACACACACATGGAGGTACTTGTGGAGTATCACGGCTCCCATCGCATGCCATCGCATGCCATATATAGTGGCATGTGATGGCATGCGATTGGATGCGATTTTTGCAGTTTTTTACCATTTTTTTACAAAATCGCATGCGATCGCATGCGTTTTAAACAGAAAAGCATACAAATGCATTGAAATTAGTATCAAACATGTTCAATGGCCCCCAAATGTCATTTTTGAGGCTGTACCACCCCCACTATCAACGCGAACCCGAAGCGTGGCGAGCGCAGCCGGGGGCCCTCAGACCTGCTGCTCAGACGGGGGCCCTCAGACCTGCTGCTCAGACCTGCCCTGCTTCTACCGCTGCCGCCGCCCATCGGATCCCGAATCCCCAGCCCAGCGCGCAAAACAGACCTGCGCGCTGCTGCTGCTGGGAAGGATCATGTGGGCAGAGCAGAGCAGCCATTCTCCCTCCGGACCGCGGGAGCAGCTGTGTGCGCGCGCATGCGCACAAGCCCTCCCGCGGCCATTTTAACTTTGGGAGAAGTCGGGGCTGGCCGCGGCCATCTTCAATCAGGGCACAGTGCCGCGGCCCAGCACGAAGATGCCGCGGTCTAGTGAGGAGGGTCAGCATCCTCTTCTGCAATTAAAAGTGCCGGCCCACGGGGAAACGGCCCGGTTTCCCGGTGGGCCAATCCGCCCCTGGCTGACTGTATTTAACTGTTACACTTAACATACACCTGTCAACCGGGGCAGATTGTCAATATGGGACAGTGGGAAGATTCCCAGTGGGATGTGGCCAGGAGAGGGTGGCATGTCGGTGTGGGTGTGTTAGGGGGTAAACGGTGGCATTTTGGTGTGGGTGCAACTGTTTTCAACTCAGAATCAGGCCCTATAAGAAGGGATCCTGTCTCTTCAACAGACTCCCCCACCCCTAAAAAAGACCCCATCACCACGGGGGCTGCTTCCAGAAATGTCCTGGGCTGTTTTTCCATCCCAGTTGGCCCCTGCCTGTCAAGATAGTTTGGTAGAATGTGTAGCTGTACCCTACTACTTCTTTCTGTAATACAAATCATATTAGTAATTGCAGTATCACTATTTGATCCCTGTGTATATTGTATATTTAGGGTCTATGGTAAACACATGTTCCAAGGTGAGGAAAAAGGGACTCAGATTTTGAAGGTTAACAACAAAAGCATGGTAAGTGATGTTCAAAATGTTAATACATAATCTAAAAGTGCATCTAATACAATTTATTTTCAGTTGGTTTTAAAACATGATCATCCTTTCTTGACATACAAGACAAGAGCCTTCAATTAATTACTGGTTCTTACAGTAGTTGATGTTTGTGGACCTCAGCTTTCAATTGTCCCTGTAGCTGTGTGGATGCCTCTCCTGAAGCTGATGAGGATTGTTTCCACCCAGTAACAGCCATTCTAATTGTTCACATTACCAGACAAATGAAAGTGGGATTTATCAAGAAATTGCAGCGATAATCCAGAGAATGACCTGCCGAGTGATGCGACACTTCAGAATGAAGGCCTCTTTCTGTACGATATTATATTCATAACCAATTGAAAATAAACTTTATTCCATGCACTACTGTTAGATTATATATTAACATTTTGAATAGAATTTTCCATGCCTTTATTTGTTAACGTTTAAAATCTAGGAGATTTTTCTGCCTTGTCAGGTACAGATGAATACCAATAAATTATTGTTCAAAACTAATATAATAATACATCCAAATATCTTAAGGGGTGAATCCTACTTTCCTACAAGAGCACATATGTGCCTTATTTATGGGACCGCCTGACTCATGGAGTTTTATTTGCAGGCCCATAGGGCGGGAGGAGATCAGATCAGCGAGGTGCAGTACTTCTGCCGTGTCAGATCCGGTGCTGGTTGGGTTCCCGGCTGTGACCTTGGTGGGCCAGTGATGGTGCTGGAAACTGCAAGCTAGGAGGTTTAAAAAACCCTGAGTATATATGATGAGATGAGACAGATGAAAGCACAAGGGCACAGCAGAACAGTATGTTGAACAGTATGTTGACGAATACCAAGAGCAGAGCCTAACCCGCTGGTGGTGTTCTCCATGGAACTTTGCAAGGGCATTTAAGTTTTGCTGCACCTGACAGGCAGGTCGCAGCCCACTGTCTGGGTTCCCCTGTGCCAAACTGTGTGTATGTCTCTGATGAGTAGCACAGACAGTGTATTGGTTAGCATTACTGCCTCACAGCATTGAGGTCAAGGATTCGATTCCCAGCATGGCCCTGGAGTGGAGTTTGTATATTCTCTCCTTGCTTTCATGGGTTTGCGCTGGGTTCTCGGTTTCCTCCTACAATCCAAAAATATACTGGTAGGTAAATTGTCTCCCAACAAAATTAACCCTAGCATGGGTGTGTGTATACATACTGTATGGTAGGGTAAATAGACTGCAAGTTCCACTGAAGTAGGTACTGACAAATATTGTCTAAAAAGTGCTGTGGAATATGTGGGAACTATATAGATAAATACAAGTAATAAATAACAGAGCAGTTTAAAAATGTGTTGCAAATTTGTATTAGAGCAATGCACAAGAAACAATTTTGTCAATGTGAAAAAGACCATCACCACTGCCACGTTCAAAATACAGGCCAAAATGAAAATAAAGTGGTTCAAGATGGAATTTTCCTTGGGCCTTCTCAACACCTTCATGTTTTACATTACAAAAAGGCATGACCAGTTTAACAAATCAAGCACTTCAGCAAAAGGGACTGCCAATTTTGTTGCTGAAGTGCATGGTTTGTTTATCCTGATGTATGGTATGCGATCCTGCTGCCCGGGAAGCACCTGGGCAGTTCAAGGGAAATATTTTTTGTGACTCTGGACTGTCGATTTAACTAGCTGTGTTACCAGTATTACATTTTTGCTGGGGATTCCTGAGTGTTGTCTGATTTTGTGTGCGCACATACACACACAAATATATTAAATTTTATACCTTGTTTTTAGTACCCCGGGCTGCCCAGAGGCTTAATCCAGCTCTGCATATAGTAATCACAGCACACCTTTAAAAAGCTTAGCTACTGATACCTGTCACCATAAGAAGCAATGTCTACGGTTGTTACACATTACTTACCACTGAAGCAGTCCTATATCAGAAGCCATCATACAGTACCTGCCTCCCTTGAGTGGTACTCCACATGTCGCCGACATGTCTGATTCCTCCACTTCATTACTGCTTCATTACTGCTTTCTCCATTGTCATGATGTGGCAGATGGTTTGCATGCATATGTTATGGAGAAAGCAGCATGTGAACACAATTTTCACAACTTTCTCAGGACTACACAGCAGAAGACCACCAGACTTGTCAATGCATCTAAAGCATGCTTTAAGCACCCCAAAGCATTGCTCTATTACTTGTCTGGTGGCCTTTTGTGCATGCTGAAAATTGTGTTCCCCATCGCATTCCTGCAGCAATAGTGGAGTCATTACACAAGTCAAACACGGGTACCCACCATCACCTATGGAGGAAATAAACCAAAAAACATAAACATGAATAATGTCACAGAATACTGGTTTGCACTGCAGCATTACACACACACACACATGGAGGTACTTGTGGAGTATCACGGCTCCCATCGCATGCCATCGCATGCCATATATAGTGGCATGTGATGGCATGCGATTGGATGCGATTTTTGCAGTTTTTTACCATTTTTTTACAAAATCGCATGCGATCGCATGCGTTTTAAACAGAAAAGCATACAAATGCATTGAAATTAGTATCAAACATGTTCAATGGCCCCCAAATGTCATTTTTGAGGCTGTACCACCCCCACTATCAACGCGAACCCGAAGCGTGGCGAGCGCAGCGAGCCCGCGAGGGGTGGCGGTACGCGTCCTACGACCTTTTCATACCCCCACTATCCACGTCGGCGTGGAGTTGAGAATAGAAAGTATGGCGAGCGCAGCGAGCCACCGAGCCCGAAGCGTGGCGTGCGCAGCGAGCCCCGCGAGGACGCGGACACCTGTGAAGCCCGCGAGGGGACGCGGATACCTGTGAAGGTATCCGTGTCCGCTCGCCACGCTTCGGGCTCGGTGGCTCGCTGCGCTCGCCACACTTTCTATTCTCAACTCCACGCCGACGTGGATAGTGGGGGTATGAAAAGGTCGTTGGACGCGTACCGCCGCCCCTCGCAGGCTCGCTGCGCTCGCCACACTTCGGGTTCGCGTTGATAGTGGGGGTGGTACAGCCTCAAAAATGACATTTGGGGGCCATTGAACATGTTTGATACTAATTTCAATGCATTTGGATGCTTTTCTGTTAAAAAACGCATGCGATCGCATGCGATGCGATGCAATTTTTTGCTATACGATGCACATCGTGGGAGCCGTGATTGTCCACAAGTACCGACATGGACACTAAAAACGTGCACCTCTGCACTCGCTATCCTTTGGGCACGGTGCCTCTATACGCTCGGCGCACTATTTTATTCTCCGACCGTACTCTAGTGGATGCTAGGGCATGAAATACCCCCTGTCAGCACATGTCAGCTAAAATAAAAGTGAAAACCCCTATGTCAACCTTTTGGATGTTGGCCTAGCCCAATGCTTGTTTCGACCTAATGTCCCTGTCAACCTAACCTCCTGTCGACCTTTAGACATGTCAACATTCATGCATTAGTGGACAACCCATTGCATGTTGACCTTCCCCATGTCGATCTAGTGACCGTATCCCGTGGCAAACCAACTGATCCTGCTCAGTTTCATGACTCTCCCATCATCTCCTTCTGCACTGATGACAGTGCATCAGGTATGTCACAGCCCCAAATGCCAAAATGTCCTGACTGAAAAGCTGCGATGGCTGTAAAAGGCAACAGATAGATATTTCTGTGTTAATGGCCTTTTATAGGCAGCACACTTGAGCACAGATGATTGTTCAATTTGGTTCAGATTTGAAACTCCCATCAAAAACATGGTCTATTTGAAAATCGGAAAAAATACGGATTTCTAAATGATATGAACGTAAAAGGACCGAAATATGTACCTAAAACAAAACACGAATCATTAGTCAATTTGTCGATACTATTGAAATGAATGGGGATTTACGGATGTATTCTATCGATGATGTATTTATTTGTATTTTTGGGAACTACCAGAAAATGCAAACGGAAAAAATACGAATCGTATACATTTCAGCCTTAGTAAACTATACAAACTTATTTCACATTGAATTGTTACGAATACGACCATTCGTAACCATTCGATCTTAGTAAATTCCGCCCTCAGTGTCACATGACAACTGAGTCACCTATAAGGGGCCAGCAATTCCGATCCGGCCACTTTCTATAGCCGTCTGTGTGCCGGTGTTCTGAGTTCCTTTTCTCTGTGATTCCTGTATTCATCAGGTCAATACTGTGTGGTAAATCGCTAGTACTGAATATTATTTAATTCTACAGTTCTCCATTCATCCTGTCCAGTCCGTACGGTAAATTACCGGTTCCTAATATCCAAAGGATGCAGTATCACATCACCATTGCAACCATCGTAAACTTTATCAGACTTGCTGTATGATCCAGAAATCTGGGTAATTAAAGTCTGCACCTGACACGCAGTGCATGGGCCCGTCATACCAACAAAACATTTTCATCAACAGCCCTGGTTGCCAATCCCGTCCCACACCACTATGCCAAATAAGCTGTGAGCGATATAGCAAATGATAATCATACTGCAAGTGGGGGCTGTGAGAAATATTGCAAGACCTGTTCTGCTTAAGCGCAGACCCATAAACATCAGATTTCTATGTAATCCATCAGGTTTGCGTACAAGGCAATGCTAATAGGGTGGCCAATCCAGGGATCGGGATCAGCAGGATCCCGGGATTTGGCCCCCAAAACACCGGGATTTCAATCCCGGGATTGGCATTTCTAATCCCAGGATTTCAGGATTAGACTGCGCATGCGCAGTCTAATGCTGGTCAGCGTCTGAGCACCTGCTCAAACGCTGCATGGCTTCTCCCGTACCCGGCAGTGCGGCTCTGTGCAGCGTGATGAGGTCAGAGGTCACGCTGCTCAGGCCACACAGCCAGCCTGAGCCACTTTGATCCTGGATGTGCTGGCTGCCCGCCCACCCAAACCGTTATCTCATATCCTGCGCTCCTGCCCAGCTCCTGGAGACCCCACCGACCCAACTGGGGCATTTTTTTTAAATTAGGGAAACCAATTCAGGGATCCTGGGAATCCCAGGATTGAACATTTTTCATGGCTTCCCTAACTGTTAAGTTATTGAAAATGATCCCCTCCTAGGTCTGATTCCTCTTGGACCCTGGCCTTTTCTAGCCATAGCAGCAAGATGCAATCAAAGCATTTATCAATCTTTTCTAATGTCACAGTTACAGTTCAGGCTTCTCCTCAACCGTCAGTCAGACTCGTTCTAGTGTATAATCTGGTTTCTGTGCTAGAAGTAAAACACTGCATCACTGCAGCCCTTATTGTACGTAATAAAACAATTTAGAGTTAGATGTTTCTGAGGTAAAAAAAAAAAAAATAAGATACAGTTAAAAAAAAACTACTGTTCATAAATTCTATAGACATCAGTCTGACCTATCTGGTCCTCGTGTTAAACAGTCTTTCTGTAACAGGCCAAGATAATTACCACAGAAATAAACAGCAAAGTGATTTTTGAAGCTATAACATTCCAAGAATATTTTTGTAAAAACGTTTTTGCCTCCTAGTTGTGGCTTACAAATGTTGTAGCTTATGTAAAGTAATATGCTACAATTAGGCTGACACTATAGGAACTTTATCCATGCAGAACAATACATATCATGTGTGACAAAGATGCTTGCTGCTAGCCGCAGCGTAGGAAAATAGATCTAAAATACTTTGACTGACCCTGACCGATTTATTGAATTTCTTGAATTAATTAAGTTCCGCACACCAAATGTTTTATCCCTCAATTACTATGCTTAAATAGAAGATAACCATTCTGTTCTTATGGAAAACAACAGTGGTTAGCGAAATCTTCACACACATTAATTGTGTATACCATGTGCTCCACCATGTGCTTCTCTTGTGACCCTACTTGATGTTCTAAAAGATTTTTTTTTTTTGTAAATGCGAAGCAGAAGTTTCAGACTTTTAATAATGTAAACCATGGGCCTGATTCAATATGGCATGCAAATTGGTGATGCGGGCATGTGCCAGTGTGCCTGAGAACTTGTAGTTACATCATAACCACATCTCAACTAGCGACGGAGCAGGGATAATGCAATGGAAGACAGTGATGGGGCAATGACCGATCATTTTGGGAGCAGCGACCGGGTGTGGAGTGGTCCGGAAATGCAGCCATGTCTGGATCCTGCAGTGCGGCAAACATGGCGGGCCTGTGCCTTGCATCGCAGGCCGGCCATAGTGTACAGACAGGGGGCAGCCGGTACTGCTTGAGCGTTTTGCTGTATAGCGAATCTCTTAAGGTGCCCACACATGGTGCGATGACCGTGTATGGGCACCTTAACACAATAATGATGTGCCCCAAAATTTTGCAGACACATAGCGAACAGGGAGTTGTCATTTTGCAAACTTGGCAAAATTACAACTCATTCTAAATCAGATCCTGTTAGCAATTGTATTAAATTATAATCTGTGGCTGCTCAAAACATTGCAGCTGTAGTTTCTGCACTTAGGGGTTATTCTAGTTTACTCCTTCTGGCAAATTCCTTTTTAGATGGACAAAACCATGGGCCTCATTCAGATCACATTGGTCCTGCGTGCATTCGCACGCAGTACCGATGTTGCGCGCCTGCGCATGCACAGGTGAGTATCTGCGCATGTGAAGGCATATGGTGCGTGCACCCACGGCGACCTTTCGGTTCGCCGGGTGCACGCACCCATGGCGGCGTGGGGGGCGGAGATGGGCGTGGGGCGCCAGGCTGCCCCATTACCATATGGGAACGCCCAGCGTTCTATGGGCGTTCCCATGAGAACACGGGTGTGGGGGGCGGGTAGCTGACATCACCGGATGTCAGCTGCCCGCCCATATCCACGCCAGCGTGCACGCAAATGTAAGTACCTAAAAAGTCACTTATATAGGTGTGCACGCTAAACATCATTCGATGGTCGGTGACCATCGAAAGATGTGAGTGGTTACCCGAGCCGTGTGAATGGATGTTTATGCAAAACATCCATTCGCAGCTGTACAGGCGAAGCCGCACTTTGAGGGGGGCGGCGGGGGGGCGGTCGTTCGCCGGGCGGGGTTTGGTGGACTCGCAAGGCTGCGAATTTGCAGCCTTGTGAATCAACCAGAATAACCCCCCATGTGCACTGCAGGTGGGGCAGATGTAAATTGTGCAGAACAAATTAGATTTGGGTGAGTTATTTTGTTTCTGTGCAGGGAAAATACTGACTGCTTTATTTTTACACTGCAATATAGATCTCACTTTGAAGTAAAACCCCACCCAAATCTAATTATCTCTGCACAAGTAAAATCTGCCCCACCTGCAGTGCACATGGTTTTGTTCATCTAAGAAGGAATTTGTCAGAAGGAGTAAACCAGAATAACCCCCATAATGCCTGTACCGGCTTTGAAGGGGGATGGGGCAGAAGGAAGGCTGTGTTTCTAGAAATGGGGGCATGATGCCTCTGTTTTCTAAGATGAGATTTCCAAGGACCTTTGTGTCACCATGTACATAGGTGGATTTACACCTCATGGAGCCCTAGGCAAGATATCAGTTTGAGACCTTGTTCCCTCAAACAATCCACAGCACTATATATTTGCTGCTGATTGCAGGTGGCATCGATAGAGTACCGTGACGTGTGCACAGTCTACCCATAAATGTTCAGTTGCCTAAACATTTTTGTCCTATCAAAGTATAGAAAATGGACATTGAGAGTGTGGGGAGGACCATGTGATGTCATGACATCACATGTTTGTTGTGCAATGCTCATTTGGGAATGTTATAAACGACCAGGATATCTTTATGGGGCCCTTCGGGGCCTGCTAGACCCTAGGCAGGCGCCTTGGTTGCCTTATGGAAAATCCGCCTCTGACCATGCACACTTTCTAGCCTTGCAGTCCCCGCTACCACTGGCCAGCTGCACAAGTTGAGGCTTACTCAGGTTGCAGTGAGGGGATTGGAGCTACATTCAGGATGCATCTCTTCTACTGAGACGTCAGTGCATGTCCCTCCTAGAGATCAGGCAGAAAATTCAATGCTAATTTCAAGCGGCATTAGCGTACATCCATCTCTGAATCAGGCCCATTGTGAGTATGCTTATAAAGCATAATTAATCAATACTAGAGATGTTCCAAGTATTTTTTATTTACTCTGCTATTTTGTCACAAAATGTAGCAATATATTTTGGCTGTCACAAATCCACAAAATTCCATCCCATAAATACAGTACACTGCATAAAGCAAAATGCCGTTAGCTGATACTGCGAAGTACCAATAAAAATTGTATTGTATCGGTGGAACTTTGCACCTGTTTTACCTCAACATTAGATTTGTACAACATTTTCCAATAAAATACCCCAGCCCTACAGTATATTAACAATTATATATTAGAGGCAGTTGTGTTTTCCTTTATATTTATGTTGTGAATAAACGTATTAATAAAGACGCAACCGCACTGTCTATATATCAACACTAAGCTCCTGATGTGAATGGTTATGGATCTGCATGGACACACATCTCCTGAACCTGAGCTAAATAACAAGTTCTTATCCGCATATGTTATAATTAATAAGTGTTATAAAGTGATAATATAACTTTAGGTATTAACGATGATTACCTCAAAGCAGACTACACCGCACTCGTGACGACAGTACCCATATTACTCCCTGTTTGCAGTATTTTACCCTCCCTATCCCCCCCCTCCCCCCCCCCCTCCATCCCCCCCCCCCCCCCCCCCCCCCATTTTCTCCTCTTAACTAGTTTTGGTTCAGTTAAAACGCCTGGCGGGCGATGCAAAAGGTTTTGTTACCATGTTATGTTATAACTTGGGCTCCTCGGTTCTAAGGAGCACCGCCATAACATCGATGAATATAACATCGGTGGTTGTTGTAATTTTGATATTTCTATTTGGAAGTCTATCTATAATTCATGACTCTACCCTTCTCCCCCTCTCCCCTCTCACCCCTTTCCCTAAAAGGTATCAAGGCTGCAATATTGATATATATAGAACAAGACTCCTGTCCTCTAGAAAAGTGTATATACCCTTCCATCCCCCTATTACTTAGATGTCGACATTAACCCTTGGTAGTTGGAATGTAGGCGGTATCAACTCCCCACAAAAACGTAAAAAAGTGCTAATGTATTTAAATAAACTTAACTTAGATATTGTCTGTTTACAGGAGACCCACCTGATACCAGCGGAGGTTGCCAAGCTCAATATTCTTCAGTGGCAGGTGTTATCATCTGCCTCGTACAACTCGAAGGCCCGAGGAGTCGTGGTCCTGAGCAGGAGACGCACACCACTGACGGCTGATACACTCTACTCCGATCCAGATGGTAGATATACCCTCACACGCCTCACAATTGCACAAACACAATACATCCTTTTCAATGCCTACGCACCAAACACATATACCAAATCCTTCTTCCAAAGCATATTAAAAATACTTACCCCACACATGCACCTCCCTATCCTCTTATGTGGAGACCTAAACCTAATATCTCACACAGGCCTAGATAGACAATTCCCTAATACAAGAAAACTGCCAAACCTAGGAGTCCCAGCTCTAGCGACCAAGCTCCACCTATTAGACCTATGGCGCATTTTCCATCCCACTGACAGAGAATACACATGCCTCTCTGCTGCACAGGGAACGCTCTCCAGAATTGATTACATCCTTGCCTCAACTAACTTATTTCCAAAAATTCTACTGACCCACATAGAACCCATAAGCTTATCGGACCATGCTGTAGTATGGATCTCACTCCGACTCACACATGAACAGAGTTCTTTTATCTCATGGAGATGCCCATCCAATATAGTAACTTCAGAATCCCTGAAAACCGTTGTGCAAAAAACATGGGCAGATTATGCCCACCACAATGGAGACATAATGGACTCCAACCCAACTCTATTCTGGCAAACATCCAAAACAGTAATAAGAGGAGCAATAATAGCTCACACATCCCACCAAAAGAAAACCATAGCCCTAGAATTCGCCCAAGCCCAAACTGACCTAACAAATGCATTTACAGAATTCAAATCCTCCCCATCCCCAGAATCAAAACGAAAATATAACCAAGCCCAATCTACCTTCGAGGGACTATTTGTCAAGTCTGAGGCATTATACACCTTTGCCGCCAACGCCAAATTCCACAGATATGGCAATAAATCAAGCAAATTACTTTCCAACCTCCTTAAAGGCCACCAATCTCCCTCAGCAATTCACCCCCTAAAACGCCACGATGGTACACTTACTACCACTAATGCCCAAATCGCCCAGACTCTAAACGCCTTTTACACATCCCTATATGCTGCTCCTACATCTGACGATCAAGCAGCCGCACAATTCTGGAATCATCTTCCTATCCCACACTTGTCACCTTCTACCACTACTACGCTATGCACAGATTTCACGACTGATGAAATCCTAAAAGCCATTGCAGGCCTTAAACCAGGCAAAGCCCCAGGTCCAGATGGACTGACCTCGGAATATTTTAAACTATTAGCCCCCCAAATCGCCCCCCTCTTAGTCAAAGTCTATAATTCTATACTACATAATGACCAAGCCCCCTTATATTTTAACGCAGCAACGATTAAAGTCCTCCCTAAACCAGGTCGGGACCTGTCAGACCCCGCATCCTACAGACCTATATCTTTACTAGACCTAGACTACAAAATACTCACAAAAATTCTGGCAGACAGATTAAAACCAATACTCCCCAGCCTGGTCCATGGGGACCAGACCGGGTTTGTCATGGGACGCAATCCCGTGACGAACATCAGAAAAGTCTTGTCAGTGTTACAATGCTCCCAGTGGGACATGTCGGGCCCCGCGCTGGCGGTGCTGTCACTGGATGCGGAAAAGGCCTTCGACATGGTCCACTGGGAGCACCTCTACACCACCCTACGCAAGTTCTCTTTCCCTGAACAATTTATTTCCCTACTACGAACATTATATAATGGTTCTGCTTCCAGAATATCCTGCAATGGAATATTATCAGAACCATTCCCAATACTAAGAGGCACCAGACAGGGCTGCCCCCTGTCCCCTCTCCTATTCGCCCTGGTCCTAGAACCCCTAGCGATAGCCCTCAGACAGACCCCAACATTCCAAGGAATCCAAATTGGCTCAGTGGATTTACGAGTGTCTCTGTTCGCAGATGATATGTTGCTGTTTCTCACTGCCCCACAACACTCCCTTCCCAACGCATACCACATCATTAAGCAATTTGGATCCTTTTCCGGGTACAAAATAAATATCCACAAATCTGAACTGATGACCCTGAGAGGCAACCCCCCTTCCTTCCCAGATGACACAAACCTCCGTAATATAAAAATCCAAAAAACACAGATTAAATATTTAGGAATCCACATCCCTGTAAAACCAAGCCAACTATACTCTGCAAACTATGACCCAATAATCCAATCCATAACGAAGTCACTATCCACGTGGAAAGACCTACCTTTATCAATGCTGGGCAGGACCGAAGTTATAAAATCAATGACACTGCCCAAGTTGATGTATGTCATGCAGATGCTCCCCATTTCGTTGAAAAATGGAGACACTCTCAAGATAAATTCCTTGCTGACAAATTTCCTTTGGAACACCAAGAAGCCCAAAATTGCATTGCACAAGCTCCACCTGCCCAAACCTTTGGGAGGACTAAACATCCCAAATTTAAAACAATATTCCAAAACACTCTTGTGCAGGTTTGCTATGGGATGGTTATTGGAAAGGAGTGACTACTCCGATCTTCACGTGGATAGTGCTATGTTCGCCCCCTACTCCCCAGGAGCACTCATACATACCCCCAAAAAACACATTCCCACACGAATATACAACAACATTCTTTTCAAGGACATACACACTGCATGGTGGTCGGTCTCTGCTGCTCAGGGCCACGACCCTCGCTCATCGCCTTGGCTCCCCATTTGGGGAAACCCGATGTTCTCACCAGGAGTGGACAGCTCCATATTCCACCGCTTGCGAAACAAAGGCCTAAAGGCCATCTCTCAGGTATTTGACCCTGGGGGAGAGCTACTGGCAACCTCGGCACTACAAAACAGATATGGGCTCCCCGCAGATAGTTTCTACGCTCTGTACCAGTTAAGACACTATGCAAGGTCCCTGCCCGCTATACAGCTCCCTAACCCGACAGACCAGGGGTTGTGCAGCATGGTGATAAAATTCCAGAACAATAAATACAAAACTAAACTCTTGTACAACGCTATAGCTGAAAAACCAGCAAAACCAATCTGGGAAAAAATTACACACAAATGGACACAAGACCTCCCTCAGATAAATGACAACTCCCTGCTATACAAATACTATCACAGCACTATACGAACACTGAAAGCCTCAATCCTACAAGAGGTACACATAAAAACGCTCCATAGAGCGTATATTACCCAGCAGCAAAGAAGTCATTATGTACAAGACGAGACAGGCCTTTGCCCCAAATGTAAACACCAAACGGCGACCTACCTGCATAACCTCTGGGACTGTAAATATATTAAGAGATTTTGGTATAAACTCATATACTTTATTAATTCCAACTTCCGACTACAAGTCCAACTGCATCCAATACCTCTCCTATTTGCGAACTTTGATGAATGGGCTCTCACCCCACCCCAACTTCAATTAATCCCCATTCTGACCCTTGCAGTTACGGTGGCAAAAAAGGCAATCCTAAATGCCTGGATCAAACCTCACATCCCAAATATCATGGAGGTAGAATCACTACTTTTAAAGTATTTATATTACGACCGCTATGACATTCTTAGAAATACAGGCACGCCCCCCACACGATTTCTCAGAGTGTGGGGCCCATTCATCGACAGTTGCACGCAATCATTGAGAGATGATATATATAAAACAATCGATATACACAATGTCTAGAGTGATTAATGTGAAACTTTATTGTATCAGAAATGTTTATACAATGCATATTACTATGATACTTTTCTTCCCCCCCCCCTCCCCTCCCTTCCCCCCCCATTCAACCCCTTCCAATACCAACAACATTCCCATCCCCCCCCCCCCCCCCTTAACAGAAAACTGATGAGTTAACAATGTACTAAGTGTAATTCTGGCCATAGGCAAAATCAATGATACTTGAAAATGTTTTGCTTCTTCCTTTACGACTGTTACCAGAACATACCAAAATCTGTAAATGTTCGATTGTTGACTCTGAATAAATATATTTAAAAAAAAAAACGTATTAATAATGTAGCTTTCACATCACACTTTTAAAACGGTATATTGCCGTTTTTTTGCCTTTTAAAACGTTTAAGGCTGCAGTGTGAAAGTGTCATAGTTGAAATACCATTTAAAGTTAACTGGTATTTCAACACGTTTAAAAAGCAGAGTCCTACCCGTTTTAAAGCCAATTCAGAGCCGTTGTTTGTGCTGTCTGAATGGCACTGAAATGGTATTTAGTAAAAAATAAAGGTTAGAGCACTGTGATAGGCTGTCCCTTGTCTTGTGTCCCTTCCCTGAACCAGGAAATAAGCTGTGGGTAGAAACGTGTTCAGAGGTTAAACGGCTTGACTGGTGATGTGAATGGTACTTAAACTGTATTTTTAAATGGTAATCTGCTGCAATATGAACACTAGACCCGTTTAAAATACCATTTAAAATTACAGTTTTTCAAAACGTTTCAAAATGTTTTATGTGATGTGAAAGCTACATAATAGTCATTTGGATCCATGTTAAACTGGTCCCCCACCCCCTGCTTTTCCCCACTTACTCTGTGTGCTGCAGTTGCTAACCAACAAGTTTTGTACCCATCTGACACTGGTTCCCCATAGTTTCTGCCATTCCATGCTATCATATTAGCCCATACACCCTAGACAGCTCAGTGCACCATCAATATAGTTAACCACATCGGCGGTGCCGCTATTCAAACAATATTGGGGTTTATTTACTAAAATGGGAGTTCTGTTTCAGATGTGATGGGCAACTAATCAGAATCTACTTATTTTTTTAGCACCTTCTGAAGATAATAGATAGAATCTGATTTGTTGCCCGTAGCAACATCCCATGTGAAATAGAACTCCCATCGTTAAACAATATTATTTAATGAGTTCACTGGGAACCGCTAAATATGTGGGTCATTTGCTATATAGCAAAAGACTAGCTGCATGTTCTGCAGCCTGGGGGGGGGAGGAGTTCAATAACAATACAGAGTGTACACACTAGACTTTATTTTTTTTAAAGATATAGTCCAGGAGGGCCCTTCTGAGTGATATATTGTAATTTCTTGTCTAGTGTGTATGGGGCTTTACTCTATGTACTCAATGCTGCCAGTGGCGCCAAGAAGGAGGGAGCGGGTACTTTTTACCCAGGCCGGGTCTGATGCAGGGCCCCCCCCCCCTCCGGCATTGCAGAGAGCCGGGCAGCCGCTCTCCCCAGCTCACCACACAATGGTTAATGCTGAGTGCTAAGCTGCGAAGAGAGGCAGCGGCAGCCTGTCTTCCCCGTGTACACTCCCACCCACATGCACCCCACACTCTGCACCTTGCACCCCTCGCAACAATATCCACCCCCCCAAAAAAAGAATATAGTGTTTCTTCAGAGGGGCATGGCCACGCCCTCTTCTGGTGGCCACGCCCCCTCCATTTTACCAGTGCCCAGCCAACCTGTCATCACCCTTGAATGCTGCTATGAAGGTGAATGTAGTGATGGATGTCATGGCCTGTGTGAACATGGGAACACTTTGATACTGGCCTTAAAGTGGGAATAAAATAAATACAAATGTACAGACTTTATTTTTTGTCCCTTAAAACGAGCCATGAAAGTGCTGTCAATCAATGGGTACATTAAATCGACAAATGTCTCTGTTGTGCTCTCTTACTTTAACCATGTGCGCTAGCTGAGGGCCGCATGAAAGCACCATTCTTATGAATGTCAGGCAATAATAGGTTTGTCAGCAAACCTGTCCTAAATGTGAGAGTTAATGTATCCCAGTGCCACTGTCATCTTAGGTTGTATATGTGAAAGCTTTCTTAATGATATCTGAACTCATTCAAGCATTCCGAAAACAAGGTCTGGAGCCAGCCATGCATAGTGCACATAGGGCCTGTTTCTGTAAGGATTGTATATGCTAAGCTGCTGGCAATATTCAGGAAAATGCGGGTTGGATTGCAATCTAAAGATATGGAATAAATAAATGTTCAATACATAAATACATAATTGTACAATTACAATTGGTGATCAGTGGGCTTCATTTATCATGGATTACTAAATAGGAAAAACGCAGTGGACTGCGAGCAGAAAGCCAGCGAACAGACAGAAAGAAAATCACCCCTAGCGCAATTGCGAATGCATCACAAATAATGAGATATTCATCAACACATTCGCAAAAACCAAACCATGAAACATTTTTTTCCATCTGCGTCAGTCTAGGGACTTAGACTAGTCTACTCAAGAACCAGGCAGGAAGTGGTCATCGCTGATGTCAGAGACCCACCCAAGAAACGCCTGATCACACCGGCATTTTCACAAACACACCCACAAAATGCCGTGTTTCCACCCCTAAACTGCAGAAACTGTGACTTCTGTGCGTCTGGAGTATGTTTTAGTTAATTGAGACTGCACATGTGCAATGTGAATGCTGCGCATGTGCAGTCATTCGATAATCACTCAATATGCAAATTCTCTGATTAGCGATCCATTCCAATTAAACCCATTGGCAGCTTTGACCAATAGTTATAAAAGGGCAAGGATCCCTTGTGGTCCCTATAATAGTAATAAATAATAATAATAATAACAGGAGGCCAATTTCTTCAATTATATCTCCCATATTTCATTAACTAAAGAACTGTTAGAGGCCTAGATAATTATGATTATGAGGGCTCCATCAGAATGAGGCGCGCGAGAGCAGATTATGGCGGCTGGTGATTGACAATTCTATCGCCAAGTGCAGTTTCAACGGGAGCTGCTCCATCTGTAACAGTAACTGAAGAACTGAAAAAACAGGACACGGGTGAACAATTAGAATTTGAGATGTAGGGAAGCAGAGGAGTAGTCTGGATGTTACCAGGAACAAAGTCGCTAGTCGTAGAAATGAATGAACACAGGTGAGAAGAGATAAAATTTATAGATACTGTAGGTAGTAAGAGAGCTGTAATTAAAATACAGTAAGAGGGCTGTAATAACAAGAGGGAAGAGGGCCCTGCTCCAAGGAGCTTACAGTCTAGAGGTGGGCCAGAATCACAAGTGAAGTAATTTGCTTCACCTGTGGATCTTTTAAAATGTGTCACTGAGTAATGAGTGCATCTGTGCAGCAGCTAGGTTGTCTGAAAATGTGAACTGTTGGTAGCTCTCGAGGACTTGTGTTGGCTACCACTGGTCTAGAGGGAGGAGGTGACACAAGGTGCAGGCAAGAAAGCCTGAAGGCATAAGTGAGCATGGCAGGGATGGTTTTCTCTATGCATTTCCAGGTGGGCTTCTCTATGCATCTCCCCCTGAGAGGGATACAATGGGATCCCAGCACCTAGTGGTCACCATACCTCCCAACTGTCCTGTTTTTCACATAAACAAACCCGTTTTTTGGGGGGGATGGCCCTGCGGAGGGATCAGTTGGGAGTCCCCCCAGTCTGACAGAGTAGACGCTGTTCGCATCTTCGTCGTTAATGAAAGTCAATTCAGGCTGACCTTTATTTCCAAAGAAAAAAATCATTTGATGGTTACATGTGAGGGGATGTGTTCTCGTACACATCATCTCACATGCTAGCGAGGGGTTGACGCATGTGCATCTCATGCGCACGCGCATCCCACTCTCTCGACGGCGGGGCAGCGGGTCCCTGCCATTCTCCGGCAGAGTTAGTGGGGTGCTGGGGCAGTGTTGGGGCAGCGTGGGGGACCATAAACGGCAGCGGGGTAGGCGACGGGGACCCGGGGGAGCTCCGTTGCCACAGGGCGCACAAGCATCTCGTGCGCACGCGCCCCCTGGCGGGGGCTAGTGATAGTTTTGCCAGCCCCTGCAAAGATGATGCCGGCCCCCGTGAACATCCCGGCCAGCAGGAACCCCGGCCATGGCCGCTATACACCTAGCTGCTTCACTCCCGGCAGACGCTGATGTACAGAGGAGGATGCCAGCCTGAACAGCAGAGGACGGGGGCAGACGGGGGGGAGTGTTGCGGCGATGGGGCATTGGAACGGGCAGCGTTTCATGAGCGTCCTCATGCAAACGCTGGGTGTCCCCATGCAAATGCGGATGGGACGCAGTGTGCCGGGACAGGTGGCTGACATCACATGACGTCAGCTGCCCGACGTGTCTTCACCCGGGAGCCTGCAAATATAAGTCAGTCTCCACTGACTTATATTTGCGAGTCCAGGAGAAATCAGTCAATGATCACCGACCATTTAATGATTTCTCCAGCTCCGGGCACATGCGAGGGGATATGTTTTCATAACACATCCCCTCGCATGGTTGGAGGAGGATACGGCGGGGGGGGGGGTAGATTTGGTGGGCAGCGTCACAACTGTTCGATAAGCTGTGTGCTTCGCAGCTTACCGAGCAGATCACAATCAGACCCCTGGTTTTAGCCTGGGGAGATCACAAGCACCACCCACTGTTTCAAATCAGTATTACATACCTGACAAATATACAAATTTGTGAAACTACAGGCTAAAAAAAAAAAAAATTCTGGAGTTTATGTGAAGTCATAAGATAGAGCATATTTACATTTTTTCATTTAAATGAATCCAAATACAGAGAATTTGCAAGAAAAAAACCTTAACTTGTGAATGGCAAACCAAAAGGTTTGGCAAACTAAAAATAAAGAGTCTCAAATGCAGAGAGAGAATAGGCTGAGGACTATTCTATATAAATTAGGCCATGGGGAAAGCGCAGGTTTACAACAGTAACCCCCCCCCCACACAATTAGGGTGTACAATTTCATCCATTAACTGGATGTTCTCCGCACTTTATACATTAGATGAGCCCTTACTGGTTTACAAAGTGATCTTTTAACAAAGTACAATAAAAAAAATATATATACATATAAGTAGTTGTGGTGATATTCAGTCACCATGTTGACATTCATTATGTCAACACTATGTTGACAGTTATGATGTCACCATTGCTGAAATATCGACATTCCAATGAAGGCTGATATTAGAGATAGGCTGCAGGAGCGTAAGGTTAGGTTGTGGGATGAGAAGGTTAGGGTAAGGCACTAGCGGAAGGGTTAGGCTGTGGCGGTTGGGTTTGGATAGTGGAAATTTACTGACCATCGCTGGATCAGATGACCGTCAGACCCAGAAAGCAATTTTCAAATAAAGTGCTTTTACTATTAATATATTTAAAGTATTGCTGCCGATATTCTGTATATGCCCATTCTGGGAGAGGGCAACAAGGTGGCATAACAGGGAGCAGTGGGGCGTGGAGGGGGGGCGAGTCATATCGGTTGTGGCAAGACAAATTAGGCTGGTGTGTGGGTGTGATCTCATCATTTTACCATGTCCCCATATGCAAAGCTGATTACTGCCATTGCACAGCAGTGGGTGTGGCATCACCAGGGTATGTTGCAGGGGAAGCTATGTTCCAGGAGACCTCCGCAATTTTTGGGCATCTGGGACCAATTTTTGGGGTCCTGCCAAAGATGGATTTTCCACAAAGCAACCTAGGCACATGCCTAGGGCCCCACATTGTTTAAATCTGCCTCTGGGTCCTGCCAGCTGTTTTGGGAGAATAGGAAAGTATGACTTAAAGTCTGAATCATTAGCTTAATTAGCAGCATCATAGATCTGTCAAAATATTGAATGTACCAAATGAGGCATATGAGCAATATGGGAGTGATTCTGTTTGGCTCCGTAAAATGCGAGGATTGCAGCTTACTGAGCACTAAAGACCCCGCCCACCGCCTCTCTGAGCGCCAATTCTCCCCCGCTAATGACGATTCCCCTCTTTAACGTGTGAGGGGATGTGTAACTAAAACACGGGGACGTGGGAGTTCCCATGGGCGACCCTAGTCTCCACCACCGTCAGCCCCCGGGCTGCCCCAATCCTTGTGAATGGATCGGCAATTATGCAAGTCGTTTGCAAAGGAGACCTGAACATAATATACCATGCACATGCACAGAGCCCCAAACATCAGAACAGGTCGAATTGGCCCCATCCAATGAAACTAGAATGAAGGCCTATATCTTATATATATAAAATATAACAGCAAAATGACTTGCATCATAATTTAGCATTGCTTATAACTTTTTTTAAATCTGTCTTTTTAAGAATGTGGTAATTAAATAATTAAAGTTAAAAAATGACCAAAGAGCAGATGTAAAAAGTGACAAACAGGACAAAGTCCTGCAGCTCTAATAAGAAGGATAAGATCCGGTAGAGATGAAGGACACAAGCATTGAAGTCCACCTGTTGTAAAATGCTCATTTGACACCTGACCAGGACTACATATATACATAATTGTGTGGGGAGTGGGCGCAATAAAGGCAATCCACTGAGGTCCAAGTTCATAGGTCCAGTCCTGCTGAATATGCCAGAAATTAGCAGGGAAAGCAGAAACAGGAGATTACAGAAGGAAGTGCTAACATGCCAAGTTATTATTTCATGTATAGTAATACATATTCAAAATATAATTCATTGTTTTATATAGACAGGATTTAACACAGCCCCCACAGGCATGTATCAAAGCAAACACACACAAATAATGCTAACAGCAGCGAACAAATGCAGTATAAATATTGTAACCTTTGTTATAGTGGGCGGAGTGATTGATTGATACTGTACAGATCTTTGTGGTTTGGCATGTCAGAGACAGAGAGGCGGAGTGATAAACCATTTAAGCGTACTTTGCCACTTTATGCTAATGCCAGTACAGCTTGAGTATCCCTTATGCTTGAGACCACAAGCATTTTGGATAACGGAGTAATCCATATTTCAGAATATTTTTATATTTGAATGCTCACAAACTTTTGCTCCCGAATTTTGGAAAATGCCCAAAAACGATTGTGCGGATAAATTAGTTAAATCAGGTTCACTGAATGACCATTGTGTGTTTCCCAGTGTTTGGGAGCAAATGTTCATATTCTCATATCCTCCCATACATTACCATATATTTGGACTAACCAGATAGATTGGACAGATAGAGAGGTGTGTACCCAGCATTATACACAGTTTGAGCACAGTACAGTTGGGTTTTGGCTATGCGGAGTGCAATGAAAGCGTCGACACACCTGTGTCTTTTGCACAAGTATGCGCTGGTGCAGATGCACACTGAAAATAAGGATTAGTAGCAAAACCAAGCATACAAACAGGGCACCACAGGAGTCTTTCGTCTACATACGGCCAAATATACAGTGTGGGATCATGGACCTGATTTCAGTGCACTCAGCATCAGACTCTATAGAATTTGTAGACTAAGGATTAGTAGGCAGCCATACTGTAAAAAAGCCATACCCCATCATCTTAGAACCCTGATCTGAGACTTCTCCCGAGAAGGGGCATGACCTCAACAAGCATGGGTGTGGCTTCAATGCTGCGATCATGAGCAACAACCCCATTGGCCATCACTATGGGGGCATACCCAGCACTCTGGGAGCTATTGGCGTGCTCCCTGCGCTGCAATGTTTTGTTAGTAGATGCTGCACAAATGACACATCATTTATTCACCTCTGCTCTAAGCAGAGCAGGGAGTGACAGGGGGTCTCCCAACTGCCCCAGCGTAGAACCCTGCGACCCATGGGCGAGACAGTGGGAAGTTCCACAAAGAAACCGAAAACCAGGACAGGTGAGAAGTATTGCAAACCCATGTACAGCTGTAGTGTAAGTTAAAGCTGTCCAGTATTTGTAGCTACATGCAAAGAAGCCTGCACGAGAAGGGGGAAAGGATTTGCACTCCTTGCATTGCAACATGGTTTGTCCTGGTTCAAAGTGCTCTGTCCCACCCCAGTACTATATGTGCTCTCTTGGAGTATAGTGTAGATAAAAACAAGCAAAGCTCTAGTGCTCAGACCCTACTGCACATGCAAGAACCTCCGCTACACTGTAGAGTCTGATCACCGGAACGCTCAGACTCCACTGCGCCTGCGCAGATCGCCGAAAAAATGTCCGTCGCACTACTGTTCCGGCAATTTCTGCAGCGCTCCTGTGGTTGTTGCTGGACTCTGAGAGTAAGTATTACCAAAATGGGTGCACTGATGCAATGATATCATTTTAAAAAGAAGGAAGCATGCAATCTCACTAGTATTTTCTAATAAATATGTACCGTGTGTGTGTGTGTGTGTGTGTGTGTGTGTGTGTGTGTGTATGTGTGTTATTTCCTTTTGATCAACATACTGTACAGGTTTAGTCATTTATCACCAGTAAGAACAACTTAAACATTTCTATATACTATATACCAGTTATTTTGGTTGTCTCCCGGGACATAAAAGGTGAAATTGCCCTGATGATAACTCAATTGCAGAAGAGAATTATTGCAGCTGCGTTAACCTGTCACATTCAATAGCTCGTTTTGCATTTTATATTAGGCGATGTTCAAATAGTGTCACATATCAGACTCTCACGGCCAGAGAGAGTAAGATGTTACTTCAAGCTTTGTGATTGCAGGTAAATAAAATATGACAGAACACCAAGGTGCCCGTTTATCAATGATTTACGGTCCTTTACATTATAAAGCTGAGTGCTGCTTCTATTTGGGTAAGAGGAGGCTATCTCATTTATCATGCAACTGCTGCCACTGTGCCTATGCAATTGTGGCTTGTAGGCAGTAAATAAAAATACATTTAGAAAACAGAAATATGTGGTGGATATAGATTATATATATATATATATATATATATATATATACACATATATATAGATAGATAGATAGTTGTTTGGCAAATAAGGCATCACTCGGGGGTTTAGTGATAAAAATCAGAACGGCAATTTAATCGTCCGGCATTTAATCAGTCCGGCATTTTATTCGTTCTGATTTTCATCACTAAACCCCCGAGTGACGCCTTATTTGCCAAACAACTATCTACATACTGAAGGACTTGCCCAAGGAAGGCACCGGGGTAAAGCCGCAATATTGGAGAGTGCTGGAGTTTGGACTGTATATATATATATATATGGTACTTGTGTATTATCACGGCGCCCCCGATATTAAGTCGCACGACTTTTAATCGCATCGCATGCCATACACCCGATGCACACCGATGCGATGCGATTTAAAATTGTATTATCCCCCTATACGATTTTAAATTGTATAAGCACCCTAATGGGTGCTTACAATGTTAAATGCACCCCCACATCACCCCCAGTATGAACGCCAACCCGAAGAGCGGCGAGCCCACGAAGGGCGGCGGTACGCGTCCTCCGACCTTTTCATACCCCCACTATCCACGTCGGCGTGGAGTTGATTTTATATAGTGTGGCGAGCGCAGCGAGCCACCGAGCCTGAAGCGTGGCGAGCGCAGCGAGCCCCGCGTGGGGACGCGTATTACTTTGCATGTATTCCGTGTCCCCTCGCGGGGCTCGCTGCACTCGCCATGCTTCGGGCTCGGTGGCTCGCTGCGCTCGCCACACTATATAATGTCAACTCCACGCCGAGGTGGATAGTGGGGGTATGAAAAGGTCGGAGGACGCGTACCGCCTCCCCTCGCGGGCTCGCTGCGCTTGCCACGCTTCAGGTTCACGTTCATAGTGGGGGTGGCGTGGGGGTGCATTTAACATCGTAAGCCCCCATTAGGGTGCTTATACAATTTAAAATCGCATCGCATTGTATGCCATTGTATGCCATATACAATGCTATACAATTTTAACATTGTATGACATCGGGGGAAATCACGTCGCATCGCATCCCATCGCATGCCTTATGGTCTGCGATGCGATGGGCGCCGTGATAGTACACAAGTACCATATATATATCTATCTATATATATATGATAGATATATATGTTGAATGTGTGTGGTGCACTAAGCGCTGCAACCTTAAACAGTGATACATGGTGAATTAATCACAAATCCTAGTGATATAATGTGTACAGCTGAAATTATAAAAATATATAAAAATGCAAACAAAATTACGAACACTCCAAGATAATACAAGTGGCTGCAAAAAAGTCTCAGGTGGCGTTTTTTCCGACGTGACCTATTCAAATACAAAGTCAATAGTAGACAAGTGCGCCTTCAGTGTTTTGGAGGTGCTGGCACTCGGTTCCTGAGTGGGTGAGCTTCCCTGTGCCCTCGAATGGGACCTGCCGTAGTAGGACCCAGAATATGTGGGGGAGTAGCTTGCGGCACTCGGGACTTACATACAATGAATCAACTTCAGCCAAAAGGTAGGGTTGACTTTTAGCCTTTAATCCGGGCTTTTTTCAAAGTAAGCTGTTTTGAAAAAAGCCTGGATTAAAGGCTGAAACGTCAACCCTACCTTTTGGATGAAGTTGATTCATTTCATTGTATGTAAGTCCCGAGTGCCGCGACCTACTCCCCCATATATATATATATATATATATATATATATATATATATTTAATCACATTCTTAATTTAGTATTACGAGGTTGTTGATGTACAAAAGGTCATTGATAGATAGTCAGACCTACACTGGCTGTACTATCAGCCAGTGAAGGAGCTTGGGACTTATACTACACTGTGGTGATTTTGAGAGGTGTTATTCACATCTGGACCCCTCCCCTTTTTTCTATTGGATCTAAAAAGTCCATCCGTATGAATACGGTCCGGCGAGCCTAATATTCAATGGTTTCACGCTTACAGAGAAAATATCCAGCAAAATAGGCCAGATTGGCTTCCCCTAAATCCATCTCTTTATTGGCCCTGTGAGCCCGATATCTGAGGACCTCATTACTACAGTAATTGTCGGACAAACTGAACGAGACTGGGTTCCCCCAATCTATCACCGTATTGGCCCTGTGAGTCCACTATTCAAGGACCGTATCCCCAGAGGAATTATTTATTATCTTAAGCCGGATTGGCTTCTCTCAAATCTACCACATTACTGATTTTACGTTGTCGTGAATGAAATATTAATTGCCGTGCAGGCCCAATAATTAAATCCTTTTGTCACACCCCTGATGTGACAAAACGCGTTGGGTTTTTAATAAAGAACTTCAATCTTGAACGAATCTCACGTATCATTCTGGAAGGGGACAAAGAACTGTCATATGAAATGTGATTGGTATTTCATTCAGTAACCAGTGTATAATTGACTAGGTGGTACTAGTCTAGCACTCTCCGATAAATTATTTTTTCTTCTATCTTTGTTGTTAGACTCTCACTAACAGGGGAGCCTTATCGGAGTAGCAGCTGAAAATCAATCCTTTAGCGCAATACGTAGGCCTGATTGTATCTTTATATATATATATATACACAAATTGTAGGGGCTCTGCACTCACTACATTAACTGATATTAATAAATAGTGATTTAGTTCATGAATTGATCAATACATTCAAGCCTGCAGCCCCCTTCACGGGATCCCACTTTTCCGCAGGTCCTAACACTATTGCTCAAAATGGCAAAATGTGTGTGACAATTCATTGAAGAAAAAGAAACAAATATTGGATGAATATCTCTCTCTGCTTCACTGGATTTGGATCGTTTATATTACATATGGACATTGAAATCTAAATATTAGGCGCCGTACCACTTTTGGGTATTGTATTGTGGTTGTGTTATTCCCTAGCCCTCAGGGAATATTGTGGTAAGGCTGCCAAACATCAACTCTTAATATAAAAAAACTGACTCTAGCTCAATTTGGTATATTGGAGTCACACACATATATATATATATGAGGCTCAGTAGTGTGTGTGGTCTCCACGTGCCCGTATGACCTCCCTACAATGGCTGGGCATGCTCCTGATGAGGTGGGGTATGATCTACTGAAGAATCTCCTCCCAGACCAGGACTAAAGCATCCGCCAACTCCTGGACAGTCTGTGTAATGGATGGAGCAAGACATGTTGTCCCAGATGTGCTCAATTGGATTCAGGTCTGGTGAACGGACGGGCCAGTCCATAGCATCAATGCTTTCATCTTGCAGGAACTGCTGACACACTCCAGTCACATGAGGTGTAGCATTGTCTTGCATTAGGAGGAACCCAGGGCCAACCGCACCAGCATATGGTCTCACAAGGGGTCAGAGGATCTCATCTCGGGACCTAATGACAGTCAGGCTACCTCTGGGGAGCACATGGAGGGCTGTGCGGCCCCCCAAAGAAATGCCACCCCACACCATTACTGACCCACTGCCAAACCGGTCATGCTGGAGGATGTTGCAGGCAACAGAACGTTCTCCTTGGTGTCTCCAGACTCTGTCACTTCTGTCATGTGCTCAGTGTGAACCTGATTTCATCTGTGAAGAGCACAGGGCGCCAGTGGCGAATTTGCCAAACTTGGTGTTCTCTGGCAAATGCCAACCGTCCTGCACGGTGTTGGGCTGTAAGCACAACCCCTACCTGTGGGCGTCGGGCCCTCATACCACCCTCATGTTTCTGACCATTTGAGTAGACACATGCACATTTGTGGCCTGTTGGAGGTCATTTTTCAGGACACTGGCAGTGATCCTCCTGTTCCTCCTTGCACAAAGGCGGAGGTAGCGGTCCTGCCGGGTTGCTGCCTCCTCAACGTCTCCTGATGTTCTGGCCTGTCTCCTGGCAGCGCCTCCATGCTCTGGACACTAAGCTGACAAACCACAGCAAACCTTCTTGCCACAGCTCAAATTGATGTGCCACCCTGGATGAGCTGCACTACCTGAGCCACTTGTGTGGATTGTGGACTCCGTCTCATGCTACCACTAGAGTGAAAGCACCACCAGCTTTCAAAAGTGACCAAAACATCAGCCAGAAAGCATAGGCGCTGAGAAGTGGTCTGTGGTCACCACCTGCAGAACATCTCCTTTATTGGGGGTGTCTTGCCTATAATTTCCACCTGCTGTCTATTCCATTTGCACAACAGCGTGTGAAATTGATTGTCAATCAGTGTTGATTCCTAAGTGGACAGTTTAAGGCACCAGAAATGAAGCTCTTTTGTCTAATATATTGCATCAACTTAAATAATATAAGGATTAAAAATCCTTAAATAAAAACACTCACATGTAATAGAGTCTGTTATAAATGTAGGAGTCCACAGCTTTTCCACCTCACCCAACTTTTAAATCCAACCACCAGCCACGTAACGGGGGAAATTTACTAAGCCAAATACGGCGAAAAAAAAACGTATTTGTGCTGCAAATTACAATTTTTTTAAGCTATTCGTATTTTCAGGATTTATTATCCTGAAAATACGTTAATTTGTGTTTGTATTCATGGCACATTCGTGTTTGTATTTACAGATACGAATGTATACGCCATCGATAGAATAGGAATCACCATTAAAAAGAGTGGTGATTCCTAATTTACTAAACGGTCGTATTTTCAATACGGCAGCTAATTACCAGCAATTAGCGGGTTACGGCCGCTAATTGCCGGTAAAATGCGCCTGGAAAAATACACTTAATTTTCCAGGCGTATTTGGTAGAAGCCAGCACGGATCCGTGCAGGCTTCAGTGTGTAAAAAAAAAAAAACAGTGACCTTACGCTCCCAGTGACAAACACCCCCCCCCCCCCCCCCCCGGCCGTAACAGAGCCGGTCCTAGTTGTTAAAAAACATTACCCCCTGACAGGTGAGCCTGACACCTCCCTGGTGTCTTAGATCTGCAGGATCGCTGTACGGGAAGAGGGCGGGCAGCTGACGTCCACTAACGTCAGCTGCTCCCCCCCTCGCGCCACAGACGAAATACCATGGGAACGCCCAGCATTTTCATGGAAATGCCCATTAAAGGCTGGTACGTTCTCATGGGTGCGACCATGGCCCGCCGACCCACGCCCCCCACCCGCATGGCTGTGTGTGAGCGGCCGGCCAATAATCAATGTGCGAAAGCGCAGGGGAGTGAGGGAACCTGAATGAGGGCCTATATGTATTCACATTGTAACTTTCATCAGAAACAAAATGTGTGTTTTTAAAGCATAATTTTCAGAATAAAAGGGAGAGAGAGAGAGAGAGAGAGAGAGAGAAAGAGAGAGAGAGAGTAAGTAACAGAAAATATCCTCCTGTACTGAAGTAACAGAGTTGTGCCACCAGCTATTTGATCTGTGCTGTTAAAGTACGTTCTGTTTTATTTATCTAAACTTTTCCAAGAGACACCAACAGGATGTATGATCCTGTTGTGTCATCTGAGATGTGAATACTTTATAAATGATTACTGAATATTGCAGCAAAAACGGAGTAATTCTTACAGCAATATAGAATACGGGTATTCCTAAAACTCCAGCTTCATGGGTGCAGTGTATACAGTGCATACAGGCACCTTAGGTCCAGGGGGGCCCACATGGCACATGCTGCACCTATTTCTTCACCATACCAAAGTCCATCATCCACTACGGCATCATTACAAGATGTCTGGGAAAATGTTGCAGTGGCCAAATTCTCTGAGTTTTGTGGGGTTTTGTGTCCACTGCACCTGCATATACACAGTAGACTCTCACACCACTCTAGAGTCTACTAACGGCCAGCGATGTCTTTCAGAGCGCCACTAACTAACTATTCTAGTTCATTCTTTCTGACAAAATCCTTCTTAGATGGACAAAACCATGTGCACTGCGGGGGGGGGGGGGCAGATGTAAAATGTGCAGAGAGAATTAGATTTGGGTGAGTTATTTTGTTTCTGTGCAGGGTAAATACTGGCTGCTTTATTTTTACACTGCAATATAGATCTCACTTTGAAGTAAAACCCCACCCAAATCTAATTCTCTCTGCACAAGTTACATCTGCCCCATCTGCAGTGCACATGTTTTTTTCCATCTAAGAAGGATTTTGTCAGAAAGAGTGAACTAGAATAACCCCCTATGTTCCTAATGAGAATTCATGGTTGGAGACTGCATACTGGAATCCTCCTCCCTTAATATGCACCTGCCCTGGAACTTTGATATGTGCAGGGCATTTCCACCTGGCATCAATATTCCTGCTCCCCAAATCTCTGATGTGACATCATGATGTCAAGGGAAATGGGGCACTGCTCCCTTGTGCCCTGCTATGGTTCTGTTAGTTTCTAAATGCTTGTTAACTCATGATCTACCAGAGCCTTATTACTACCTACTTTATGAAGTTGGTAACTTTTGTATAGTATATATGAATTGCATTTCATTGTTAGCAACATTTGCAAGTGCCCATTTCACCCTTTCAAGTCCAACGTCTAGTCAGGCTCAACAGCCCTAGCGCTAGTAGCAGTAGCCAATGGTGAGCCACTATAAAATAAGAACATTAACATCGTTCAACATTCATTGTAGACCATTTTTGAATAAAAAAAATAACAAATAATTTAAACATTTAAACCAGACTGAATTGCAAAAATAATTTGGACTGCAAAATGTTAAGGCATGTGAGATGCAACAGTTGAGGTAACATTCATTTTCCTAACACCATCATGCATCAAGTTCCGAATTTTTGGGCACCTTATTGGTTTGTCTTAAGTATTAAGAAAGAATTTGGATTATACATACAGGGGGTTATTCTGGTTGATTCGCAAGGCTGCAAATTCGCAGCCTTGAGAGTCCACCAAACCCTACCTTGCGAATGGATGGCTGGCGCCACTCATTCGCAAGGGCGATTCACACGCAGGGCATACAAATGGATGTTACACAGTAACATCCATTCGCAGGCCAGGGGGGAACGCCCACATCTTTCAATGGTCGCTGACCATTGAAAGATGCAGTGCGTGCATGCATATGTAAGGTTGCTTTGAGCAAACTTACATATGCATGCATGCTTAGGGGGGAAGTGGACGGGTGGTTGACATCCGGCGATGTCAGCTGCCCACCCTCCCCCCACGCATTCGCGTCATGGCCTCATTACCATGAGAACGCCCAACGTTCTCATGGGAACGTCCATGAAATTCTGGGTGTTCCTATATGGTAATGAGGCTCACCCCCCCCCCCCACGCATTCGCGTCATGGCCTCATTACCATGAGAACGCCCAACGTTCTCATGGGAACGTCCATGAAATTCTGGGTGTTCCTATATGGTAATGAGGCTGCCAGGTGTCCTACGCCCCTCTCCGCCCCCCACCCGCTATGTTGGGTGCATGCACCCGGCAAAGAGAATATTTGAATGTGCAGAAATGCGCATGCATGCTAACAAAACATCAGTCTCGGTGCGAACACAGGCTAGCTATGAACGTACCTAAATAAGGTCTAACAGTGTATATGGAAAGCAAAGAATAGGGCGCTCAGTAGTGCAATCAGACATTTTTATTTCATAATCAATAGATGAGAGAAAGTGTTTGTACCAGATGAAAATCAATAGGAGCATAAAGGGAGGATGCAACATCAAATCACTTCATGTTACCACCAACAACAGGGACAGTCTATACCTACTGTACTCTATACATTTTCTGTTGTCGAATAATTAAAGTGAAAGTGAAATCTAGGGCATGGCCAACACTCTTTGTCACACTTCCCACTACAATATAAGAATAGTAATTCAGACCTGATCGCTGCTGTGTGAATTCGCAAGCCGATTGATTATCGAACAACTGTGCATTTCTCTGGTCTGCAGCGGGCAAGCGCAATGGCACTGCAACAGAAATCAGTGACTTTTTTATTCACAATGCGGACGCAGTTTGATTGACAGGAAGTTGCTGTTTATGGGTGGTAGATGCAGGCTTGCCCAGGCATTTTCAGCGAGCCTTTTTCGGTTCCAGCCTCGATCCATCTATGTCTGTCGCAGAGTTGTAGAAAGGTCAGGTTTACGTACAGTGGGGAAATTAGTTGATGATGAGTGAATGGATATGGCGATCAGCGATATTATCTCTATCCATTTGCACACTTGCACGGGGCGGGGCGGGGCAGTGGCTACCTGATCCTCGGACGCTGCAATTTTGGTCTTAACAATCCCCAAAATACAGGAAATAAGGGACTAGTTGAAAGCAGAATAGGAATAATGCAATCCCAATTTCCACTGGACAGCCTCGGGTTTTCTGGGGGGACTGTCCCATCCAGTCTGGCAGTGTGCTGTGGTGGTGGTGGTGGTGGAGGTGTTAAGGGGGGGAATTGGGAGTTTCCCATGCAACTCACTGCTCTGCTGTGCGCAGCTTCTATTCACTATGAGAGGGGCTGGGGGGTAGGCCAGCAGCTCTCATGCCCCCATTTTTCTGCTGGCCTACCCCCCCAGCAGAAAAATGGGTGTATGGCCTTGCAATCACAGCATTCCCACAAAGCCATGCCCCTATTTTGACAGGCCACACCCCTTTGTGGAAGCACTGAAGGCAGAGCTGCATGGGATTCCTGCGACTGTGAAAACATCAATGTGCAAGATGATGGGAAATTTTTGGTTGAACTAGAGAAACGAGTGGGATACTGTAGATACAGGGGGAGGGGGGTGCTCTAACATCTGCCACCCCTTACTGCCCCCATCCACCGTGACAAATCTGTGATCCCTCTGGCAGCCGTGTGGAGAGAAGCTCACAGGCCTCTACAGGGTTTCGCCAGCTTTTGCTGGCGATTCCTTCCGCAGTGCTGCCCCGATGGAGGGGTTTAGAGAATATGAAAATGTGGTAAAAATCCGATAACTGGGTTTTACCGCCTTTTCTAGTTAGAGCATCCCACCCATTGTCTATATATTGCAACTGTCCCTTTCACTCCTCTGTATGCTTGTTCATGCCATTTGTCACTGACTCTGATTTCGGCCATAGCACCAGGAGAGTGGATGCCACCAATAGTGTTTATCATTTTTTATAGCTTCAGTGCTAATGGTATAAAATGGCACAAAACTGAATATACATTATATAAATGAGCTCCCAAAAGCATGTACACAACATGAAGGCAAAACTCCAGCAGCAAACTAAATCTATATTTTTGTAAAGTGTCTAATAAGAGTTCCAACCCATGGATTATTGAAGGGCACTGCAGTGAATCCTTCATGAAGTCTGATAACAAAGGTCTAATAAGATAAGAAGGTTACAAACAATATCAAACATTACCCATCTCCCATGTTGTATGTGCATTAGTGAGTATTCTAAAATGCTGCTTCTTATTGGATTAAGTATTCTGCAGAAAGAGCAAGTGGGGAAAGTCAAATGAAAGGAAGAGTAAGGTAAACGATGAGGTGACAGGAGGCTAAGCAGATAGCTTAAGGAAAGGTGAAATCTGAGGACCATTGGAAAGTATCTACAACATGGAAGAAGAAATGAACATGGTCCTGTAAGTAAAGCAAAATAGGGTGGACATGAGAAGCAAAAATACATTGGAACCTTTTGGGATACAAGACTGCAAAATTATATTGCCAACAAACACATGCATACGACCTGGCTAATGATTGCATTTTGTATATCAGCCTTGGCCTGTTACCATAGAGGTGTATCTATCTGAATATTAGCCATTTTATCAGAAATGGTTTATTATGTTGACAAAAAGATATGGATTTATGGTTAAAGGTGGCCATACACTACTGTGATTTTTTTGCAGAAAAGTATGGGCAGCCCACCCCCCTTAAACCGACCGTGACCTTCTCCGGCGGCAGGATCGCATGCGATACATTTCACATGTGATGTATCGCATGCAACCCCGTTTCCTGCCTCTGAGAGGGATTCCGAGTCAGAGGTTGGACCTGCAAGAAGGTCCAAATCCTATTCGACTTCACACGATTTCTTGGCCGGTTTCACCGGAATTGGTGAAATTGGCCCAATTTGGACTAGTGTATGGGGACCTTTAGCCCCATAATGTCTATTGCTGTGTATATAGGATATAGAACTAGATATTGACCTCCATTTAAGACTTGGAGACAGATATTTCCCAGCATATTACTAAATCGCACTGCAAATAGCATTATACAAGATATGGCTTGATTCTTTTGGGTATGTCACTTGGCAAAATAAATGGAGTACCATCTGCAGTTCAGCCTATTGTACGGTATCTGGCACCAGATTTGGCTTAATAATCCTATATGTCATATTTTGTAGCACTAAGCTATGATATAAGGAGATCAGTAAAGTAAACCCCGGAAGACGTGCGCACTGATGCACAAAGCCAATGTGCAAGAATGGGCCCTGCGACACAGGACACATGGATGGAATCAGACGTTCAGTGATTGACAGTCTTGTGCCTTTTGGGGATGGCAACGGCCTTTGTTTGTTAAAATGTATGTGTGCCACCACCGTTTAGGGGGGGGATCTCCATCATTGCACACAGATTCCCTTGCCTCTGTGACAGGTGACATGCATGTATCCATGGGCTCTGTGAGCAGCTCAATGGTGAGTGATCCGATGCTGTGTTTTAGGAAGTAGTTTTTGGCTCACTAATGAAGCAGTTGGAGTCAGGGCCGGTGCAAGATCACCCCCCCCCCCCCCCCCCCCCGCCCCAGGCAAATCCCCCTCACAACGCCCTGGGGGGGATTTCAGCACGGCACTACCCTAATACAGCGAGGTTCTTACCTTGCTCCGGGGGGGGTGTCTGGGGGTGCGTGCCGCATGGGGATTGTCTGGGGGTGCATGCCGCCACATGGGGATTGTCGGGCGGTGCGTGACGCAGGTGGATTGCCATGGGGTGCCGCACGGGGATTGTTGCCTATCACTAGCTGGGGGGGGTGGGCGGCTTCCATCTGCCGATGATTATCCTCGGGCACTAGATAGGGGGGTGGGGGGGTCATATCATTCACTCACCGGCTCCCCGCTCCCTGACCCTGCTGGGATGAGTTCCGGTGCTCTCCTTGGCAGCTCATTACCGCCCGCCAGTGGCCGGCACCCTAGACAAATGCCTAAAACTGCCTAGCGGTGGCGCCGGCCCTGGTTGGAGTCTACTTGTAATAGTCACGTCCTGCTGCATTTACATACAGAACTATATTGGCTGCTTCCAAGGAAGCAGCAGTGATATCTACTCTATCCGTTTCTCAATGACCCTCTATGTGTCTCTGCAGCCTGCCCTGCTGATGTTCCACTGAACAGATAAAGAAGCCGTAAAAACAAAGAATAGTCTTTGGCGCTAGAGACCAGAGGGGTGTATCTTGTCACCCTGCAATTATATCAATTGGATCAAGAAGTATCCTCTGTGCTATAAACTTAGAAACATTGCATAGAAACGTTTTAGCATTGCACTATAGTTTAGAATTGCGAATCTGTCCTGCATAGCAAGAAAGTTAAAAAGTAAAAAAAATTAAAATTTAAAAATGTTTTTTTAAAGAATGTATTTGATTTAAGAACTGCATAGAGCTCAATATGCGGAATGACCTCTTCTTCCTTACAAATTATAAAGATTTTTTGTATGAGCACAAGAGTGTAATAGAATACTTTTATAAAAACAAAATCCTAAGCACTCTGAATGAGACAGCCACACTTGAGATAATTGAGGTGATTATTCAATGAGAAACACCTGTACAAACCAAACAGATCAGTTATTTAAGCTGGGTATGGAGAATGAACCCCATACCTGGTTGAGAAAGCCGACCAGTGTGCCGCGAAACGCGTTCCAAGAGACACCTGGACCACCTGCTCCTGTTACCCGCTCACTATTGTTTACAGAGCCGGAAGATTGCCTCCACCAGCCGCAGATCTCCCCCCACCGCAGACGCTGTGGCAGAGCGTCGCGTGGGTGAAAAGCATCAGGAGAAAAAGCCGCGGCGAGGAGACGGCATTTCCCAGGAGATACAGCCGGCTGCACGCACCACTCCATTCTGAGTCAGCCGAGAGGTACGGAGCTATCAGGCACAGCAGCACAGATCCATCTGTATACCAATCGGACCGTTGCCCACGCCACGGGGCGGTAAGAACTGCCTCTGGCGACAGGATGGACACTGTTACATACACCCCAGTAACAGAAGTCCTGTTCGCACTTTGTGACTATTGTATTTCATCCTAAAGCAAAGCGCCATTGCTGGAGCTGAATAAGTGTGCACACTAGCCCTTTTCACCCCTGTGAACCACTTTTGTCCTGAAAAGGAGAAAGGACATTATGTCTGAAGGATCATTGGACTGATATTAACTGTACCTTCACTCCGTTTCCCAAAAGGGAAAGGCCTAATTCACCAGTGCTCACACCCCATGGTCATTATTAGTGTCTTATTTGACACTATAGTTTTTAGAGTGATTATATGTATGTAATGTTGTGTTTATGTGTTTTTAATAAACTGCAATTCATTCTTGTCTTACCCAAGCGCCCAATGTTATTTTTGTTACTTGAACAGATAAAGAACCTGGTAGTTGCAGAACAGGAATACCTAATCAGTTCTGGTCAGCAGGCATGTGTCAATTCTCCAACATCCGTGGAGAATAAAACACTGGTTAAAAAAACAGTATAGTAAAATAAATTGGTCTCTATAGAACAGGTGACTGTGGTAATGTCTATGAAATAGGAGGCTAAGCGATTGGGTCTGGTTATAAGTAGCTGGCCATGTGGCCATTATTTACACTGTAAAACATGACTGTGTGCAGCATGTGAAATGGTAGCTTGTCTAGAATGCACTATTATTTCTATCCAGCATTATCATTTTATCTATAACCAGGTCTGGCCTCTCCTGATTATGGTGTCCTTGGGCTCCCATTACTAGATTGCTATACATTCTAGCATCTCTGTTTTAGCCAAGAAGCTCCTCATAGTATAAGCATTGTAACCGTTTCAAAGAATTGAAACAATACAGCAATTTCAGCACTATCCTTTCAGAAAAGTGGTGACTGCAGTTTTACTTGATTTATGAACTATTGAGTAGAAAACAATTTAATATATCAAGCGTGCAGAAACTGTATTGCTTAATTGTGATCATGTCTGCATGATTGTGATACCATGCATTGCATCAGGAACCTGAGGACTAAAGGCCCCACTGCTTCCCAAACCAGCAGAATTATTCCCTAGCCCTCCTGCAGAACATTTTTAGTAATGTTGATTGATTGGCCCAGTGCAAGGAGCAGGTTGGGCCCTACTGTCTGTTTGACCTGGTCCTTACTTAAGAGAGGAAGGGAAGACCTTGTGTTCTGGACTGATAGCAGAGTTCTGCCACCTACGAGCACTGATGATCCCATACTGCTTATAATTAACAGAGAGCTGTACATGTTTTCTGATTCACTCTGTCTGTGAATTAAAGGGAGCTCACAACCGGTGTGTTTGGCATTCTCAAAGTATGTCTGACCGAGTGCCAAACTGAGGAAATCCAAGGGGTGGGGGCTGTCAAAGAAAGAGAAGGGACACTATGGCCCTTATTCAGATCTGATCGCAGTACAAATTTGTTTGGAAAATGGGCAAAACCATGTGCACTGCAGGTGGGGCAGATGTATAGAGAGAGTTAGATTTGGGTGAGTTATTTTGTTTCTTTGCAGGGTAAATACTGGCTGCATTATTTTTACATTGCAATTTAGATTTCAGTTACAACACATCCCACCCAAATTTAACTCTCTCTGCACATGTTACATCTGTCCCACCTGCAGTGTACATGGTTTTGCCCATTTTCCAAACAAATTTGTACTGCGATCAGATCTGAATAAGGGCCTATGTTCCTGCCTCCACTAAGGTACATGCCCCATGTAATAAACACCACTCTGGACAGTGTGCTTGTACCCGTCACTGTCTTGCTCCTTTTCATCCTCACAAACTATGTTACTATGGGCCAGATGCACGAAGCTTCAAAAGTGATACAATGGAAAGTGATAAACAACCAGCCAATCAGCTCCTGCCTGACATTTTTCAAACAGTCTGTGACATAACATATAGGAGCTGATTGGCTGGCTGTTTATCATTCTCCATTTTATCACTTTTGAAGCTTAGTGCATCTGGCCCTATGTGAGTTATACACTCTACACCAGGCATGTCCAAACAATGGCCCTCCAGCTGTTGTGAAACTACAAGTCCCATCATGCCTTGCTACAGTTTTGCTATTAGGGAATGCTAGAACTATTGCAAGGCATGCTGGGATGTGTAGTTGCACAACAGCTGGAGGGCCATAGTTTGGACATGCCTGCTCTACACAGTATGCTTATGAAAAGTCCCTGGTGAGCTCACCTTCATTCTATATCTGATATGTTAGATACTGCTTGAGGAGGAGTATTTGGTCAGCACCCCAGTTGTGTGTGCCAACCCTATCCTGGATTATAGTGTGCAAAGGGGCAATAAACCTATACCTTTAGTGTCTGTGTTTGTCAAAGAAATAAGAGGTGTGAATCATTGGGTTGACCATAATTTAGTCAACACCATATGGTCGACCGATCAACGAGGTCAAAAGGTCGATATGTAAAAAGTCAACACACTTGACTTCAAAAGTTGATGCATTCAAAAGGTCAACACACTTTTTTTGTTTACTATTTTAAACCACGTGACCCTAATTAGTGTATGCCACACTTCGGGCAAGGTGCCTTGCTCTGCCTCTGCTGCGCTCAGCACAGGTTATTATTCCCAATAGTAGTCCACATGGATGGAAAAAATGTGTATTGACTAGATATGTGTCAACCATTGTCGACAATTTGAACCTTCCGACCTTAAGCACTTTCTACTTTTTAAAGGTCTACTTTTTGACCATGTCATACTAATGCATGTCAACAATATGGGCTCAACCTATTGACTCGACTAAGATTTATTTCTTATCATTTTATTCATATGCTGAGAAATGAAGGTCTATCTGCAGTGCAGAGAGCTAATATTTCCATGGATAAAGCAAATCTGGGTGTGTAAATCAGTAGTATGTAAAATCATTCTGCTAACTTGTCTGCAGGGACCTAAAGACTGACAAAGTATTACTTACATATTTTGCCATAGGATTATAAAATCAGAACCCACTACCATTTAAACATGTGATGGACATTGGCTTAAGCTGGGTACACATATGTACAATTTCATTTTTCTTGCGACCGTTCGATCGACCGAATACACGTTCGGCTGTCCAAAACATACGACCGTTCTGCGCGTACACATATGTACAATTTTACTTGCGACGTCCGATGTACTCCCGTCCAAACAATCGCAAGAAGAAGTATATGAGAGACCCTGTAACCCTTTGCCTGCTGTTTTAACTAATGTGTGTTTAATGCCTCACTGCCCAACACTTTAGAGGCATCACTTTAAGACATTAATCAATGTTGAAGTTTTAATAGTGTGTTATGGTGCCCTGCAAAGAGCTTCCAGCACACTCTGTTAAAACTTCAACATTGATTAATGTCTTAAAGTGATGCCTCTAAAGTGTTGGGCAGTGAGGCATTAAACACACATTAGTTAAAACAGCAGGCAAAGGGTTACAGGGTCTCTCATAATGCAGCATACCACCGTGCTTTGTAAAACTGTCAAGCATATCGATCGAACGTGCGTACACACTTCACTTTTGTTCCGATATGGAGCCGTCCTGTCGGATGAAATATTAAGCAGCAAAGAACCTTCGACCGACCGACCGTGGACGGTCAAGAGCGTTTTTGGCCGTTTATCGATCGCACAGCAGCAATTGGGACAGCGTACACACCTATACAATCGAACGGCCGTTTGCCCCCAGATTGGAAGAACGGCCCGACGATTGTATATATGTGTACCTAGCTTCAAGCAGTGCATGGGGCTCCTCTGGGAAGTCCTGGGGCCTCTGCAGTGAGCTCTGTTTGGTTTCAGTTTCACTACAGTTTGTAAAAAGAAATGCCATGTTCCTGTTTAAATCACAAATATACTAGAATGTGTGCATCGCTGAGCTATCTAATACTATACATTTCTAATGGCTTGTTTAACCAACCTCTGCAACATTGGCATGCTACAGTAACTATTCTGCTGACTTTTTGAGCGTTATCAGGCCTGCTTCTTGGACTGAATCATCTCACTGCTGAGAGTGATCTGCTTGACAGATATGGCATAGAGATGGAAGGAAATGCCAGAATGCTATACCTTTATAATCCTGGATGAATGTTGATTTTAAACATAGATACAAAGGCAGTATTATGTGCCATGCCATGCCATTTTATGGGATTTGAAGGGGGTATATTACCTGTCCTATTTGTGGTGAAGTCAAAGTTTTATCATTTTGAAAGGGTTGTGGTGACATTCAAGTAAGAGGTCAGAAACTGTAGTGGGAACTTAGGTGATCATTGATCTATGCATGGTCCATACCTTCCAACATTGATCTGGAGGGAGGAGGGATGCTTTGCACACTGGAGGAATGAACATGAAATTTGGGGAGGGGGTGGCCTTGTGATGAGGGGTGTGGCCTATTACCCCAATTTTTGCTGCTGTAGGGGCATGGCTAGTGGCTCTGGGAGCTGCTGGCTATGTCCCCAGCACGTCAGACTGCAGGAATAGACTCTGTGGTTTTTTTGGACGTTCCCATGCCCCCCCTCCCCTCACCGTGGCACCCTGCTGGCCCTGGGCGGGACATGGGAACGTCCAAAAAAACTGGGACGTTCCTGTGAAAAGCAGGACAGTTGGAAGGTATGATGGTACTGCATTTACAGCAGTTGTCCTGCAGTGTGTGTGTCTGTGTGCACTGGGGAAGGAATATCTTGTTAATATGGGGCATGGTTCTGCTTTAAAATTCTATTCAGTGGCAATCATTTAACAAAAAAAAGAACTCCTGTCAAAATATTAAATATAGTACTGGACATAGATCATTACAGAGACTGAGTTTACCTGTTCGCTCTGCTGAGTTTACTCCTAGTCTGTGTTTATGTGGTAGGGAATAGTATGTAAACTCCACTGGGTTTTCTCTAAAGGGATGTATAGGATCTGTGCACTAATAAATAATTGTTAACAAAAATTAGACAGTATTACATATCCCCTATAGACATGTTTTGCTATGGGGTCCTCTTATGCACCGTTTCACAAAGCCTCTGATGCTTTATTAACATTTTACAAAATTTTCTGTGGTCCAAGAAGCCTCTCTAGGTATACCAGGTTAATCCTATCAGCCATGATTGGGGTGAGTTGCTGACAATGGCATTTGTGGCCTCTGAGATTTTTGCGTGCAGTTCTTTTGTGAACAAAAAGTAATGCAGGGTACACACCAGGACGACTCGCTCACGATGCACATCGTGAGCGGGTGGTCAGTGTTTCTTCTGACCCGCTCACGATGTGCACCTGCTGCAAGTAGGATCTGAATAACGACCGACCGACCCGCAGGACCGCGCATCGGTCCACACCAGGACAGAAAAGGGCCCAATCACCACACAATCTACATACAATCGGTCGGAATTGGATCTAGATTGATGGGATCGGACCCTTGTCGTCCTGGTGTGTACCCAGCATTACAGTACATAGATGGGGCAAGCAGCCACACTTATTTGTGCCACAAGGAAAATCAGATACTAGGATTGACCCCCACATGGTCTTTATTATTCAAGGCCATTCTCCATACTGATAAAGACAGCACTTGCTGATATGAGCAACTACTGAGGCGGTGCCGGGGGGGAGCATAGACCACACATCACCGCTCATTAGGGCCCATTTATCATTTAATATTTTCGGCTAAATCCATGGTTTGGAAATCACCCGTTTTGGGGAGTTAGCCATAAATATTAGGTATCGCCTGGATGTATGAGGAGGGACTGCAGCAGGAAACTCTGATCCGCTGCTGGCCGCATCCCCATAGATTACTATGGGGGATGCAAAGCTGCTTGATGTATCAACATCGGGCATCATCGCTTCTGGTCCCTGGATTCTGGAATGGCGGTAGCCCATTGTATCTTATGGGCTCAATGTGCAACAAAACACGTGAAAAAAAACTATGTTCATGTCCTTTAGATCCAACCACAGGTGAATCTAAAGGGTGGTCCGGAGAAGCACCGGAACACCCATAAGACATAGTCAACCCTGTCAGGAACTTATTAGCTGAGCCTGACTGGGATGACTAGATTTGTCTCCCCTGCCTTTTCCCCCAATGAAAATCATGATGTGTGCAACCTTGCGTGATGAGGTCACACGGTGCGCACACCTGCTCCAACTCTCGTCCGGATTTCTCTGTGTGGGTAGCGCAGTGGCAGAGTGCGTCCTGCTGCTGTGTGCAAGTGCAATGTGGGTGGCGTGATGACGAGTAATTACCATGGAGGGCATGCACCTGCCTGTCCGTCCACACTCTGCCCATGAGGCACAGTAAATTGTATGCCAGCTGTGTCTGAGTGAGTGTCAGTGAGTAGAAGGTGACACAGTCACAGGCAGTAGATAAGGACAACAGAGTAAGAGCAGTGTAATTATAACACCCTGACTGTCAATTTAGCGCATCACACTTAAACTGGCTGGCTGGCAAAAAAAAAAAATTCCATGTGCAGTGAGAGTAAACCAGGTTCTATTTCTAAACACTGAACGCACATTACTATAAATATATATATTTTTTTACTAGATTGAAGCCTCGGGTGTGGTACAGGGGTCCGACAGTCGGGATCCCGACAGTCATTAGCCTGACAGTCCAGACCCAGACAGCATGGTGAGCGCAACGAATCCCCTTCCAGGCTAGCTGCGCACACCACGCTGCGGCACGGTGGCTCGCTACGCGAGCCACCTATTCTATTCTCCCTCTATGGGGGTGGTTGACCACCACAAGGGAAAATAGCAGGTGGCTGTCGGGAACCCGGCTGTCGGTGTTGTGACAGTCGGGATCCCGACGTCAGGTAAATGCATCGGGATCCTGACTGTCGGGACCCCGTCCGGCACCCGAAGCCTCAGAGTCTTAATCTACACAAAATTAAGACTCTGATGCTTCAATCTAGTTAAAACATTTTTTTACTAATGTGCATTCCCTATTAGCAGTCTATTCGCCGTAAGAGAGGGGCTGGGGGCATGGGCATGACCCCACAGTGGCGAAAATGTGTAAAAAATTAGGGAGTGGTTTGCTGAAGAGTCATCCCCGCTAAGCCATACACCCTTTTCTTTTCAGGTCCCTACTACAGGAGTAGTTGAATCTGGGACCACCCATTACCATATTTCTAAATTTGCCAGTGGCTCCAACATCTAAAAGTATTAGAATCTCCTACAATATTTACATATATATTTGCATAGGTTACTATCAGTTGTTACATATACCCTACACCTGGCAATTTAAGATTAATAGCCCTTATATTAAAAACTGCAATATTATATATAATATTGCAATCCAATATGTTTATGCAAACTCCAGTATATAGACTTATTGATTCAATACTAGTATGTATATATGTACCAATGTATGAATAAGTTGTGTATAAAAAAAAAAAGAAAAAAAAAAGAAGCAGCAGCTTACACAGAGCTTCCAGGAGTGGCGAACTGTGTTCTAGGTTATGAGATTTTGAAATGAGATTTTTGTAATTGATTCTCCTTTTTACAAATATGCTGGGAATTTTCAAGAAGTCCCCTTGAGCTTTCAAACACAGGTAAATTATGAAATTCCTGTGGACGAGTTCAAAGAAAAAGTAGGCGCAGGGTATGGCTCCAGATGTTCTAAGTTGCATGCATGTAACATCGGATGTATGCAGCACTTCTGTATAAGTCACAGGCCACCATCTGCAAACCAATTCATTTACTGTAACTGAATGGCGATTTATTACAGCCTCTTTATTTTTGCAGTGGGTACTTTCAGTAACGGTTCGCTCTTTTAACACAATTTGATATGCAAACAAATCAGTTTAAATAAACTGTATAAATGGCTGTTGGTAGGTTCTCCATGACTCTTTTTACAAAAAGACAGCTGCAGCATGTTCAGGGTTAACCGAACATATGTTTAAATTGGCTCTGTCATACACACAGAAAAGTGAAAGATGGGGTCACAGGTTAGGCTTTGAGGTTCAGCAGACATCTGTATTTGAAACAGGACCCTCTCCAAGATTTTTTTTTTTAGAAGAAATATTGCCTACTAGGTTATTAACCCACACAATGTCCAGGGGCCTTCTACCAGACCTAAAAATCCATTCATGCTATTAGAATGCTAAACATATGCAAGGGCAGAAAGATATGTTATGTGGCTGCTTACATTAGTGTATTGATTATATCCAATTCCCAAAGTGGCAATGTTCCCTTGAACTTGGAGGTGCCGTCATTCTTGTTGTGGTCTTGCAGATCATCTCCTGTATTTATCTTGTATACTATGTTCTGTTAAATATAGCTTTCAATTTAAGGTAACAATTTCCATCTTCTGAATTCATCTTGTGTAATGTGTTTCATTCAACTTAGTTTGCTTTTAAGTTAACAAATCATTGATTCTTTTTGTTTTCTTTCGAAAAAGAAAATATACAATCAATAAAGAAGAAAAAAAACAGACCTAAATCTTTACAGTTTATTGTGTCAATTTCAATTTTTTTTCGTGTTTCAGCCTTTTTAAAGGCAAATGTATAACGTCTATTAACAATGATTCTTGGAATATACTTTTAGTATATAACAACGGTTTACATCACATTAAATTCACCCAAAGTGGGTAACAAATAACATAAGAACTGGCAGATTTTTTTTTTTTTAACTTACAATATCTTATTCTGTACAAACTGCATTAAAATGAACCCCCTCTGGTTTATCCCATAATGGAACCAATATATTTTAGAATTTCAGGCACTGAAACTAGATCTCCTTTTTATTCTGGATTTATTGCGACTCAGAGGAAACATATAAATGGAAATTTTATGGAGCCAAACAAAAACTTCAAATCCTGGTTTTACCAATGATCTCCATCAACTTTGCACAAAATATTTTGAGAGTGTGAAATTATTTTGTCAACAGTTTCAACAAGATTCTATTGTGATGCTGTTTTTCTTCTAAAATATGTTTTTTCTTTTTGTTTTTACAAGTAGGCCTTGAAAATCTAACAGCAAACAGTTAATGATAACCACATCATTTTTTTTTTCAGTTTGACATTTTTCAACATAGAAATATATTTATAAAAGTTTCTCTGGACACTAGGTCATGCTTGCATGGAATTTTACAGCAGCTTAAGAACACATTATGGATGCCATATAAATCTGGTGCAGAATTCTAACAAACTTGAAAAGGCCTCAATGGTTCATGGTTTTTATAACACCATTAATTTATCACACAGTTAGAAAATGTCACACTTTGTATTACTATTTTTTTTCCTTTAGAGCTCGAAGTACAACATGTCATTTGTAAGTTATGTTCTTGTTGACTATTTTTTAAAGCCCCAGTTATTGAGGCTGCACTGTATATTATCTCTTAAATAAGGGTATCATGAAGTTCTAAACAGACAAAGATGCTGTAAAAAATACTACCTAGCCCAGTGATTTTCAGAAGGGTTTTGTCATATCAGTTTAGCACACAGTAAGCTGAAATAGGGAATTGAAAAAAAAAATTGTGGTCACTTTTATTTCTGCAAAATGGTCATCTGACTTTAAAATCTTAAATGTGCAAAACCAATATTAAGCTGTCATGGGGCTCACTTATAAATTTTATGTCTTTAGAAGACCTTGATTACATCTTGAAATCATGTGCTACAAAACTGGCCTCTTTCATTAAAGTCAACAATAAGATATAATTCCCAGAACCATGTTTTGTGAGTGTTTATATAGCCATAGAGTCAAAGTCACGTCGAAACAGGAAAGTAATATACTCTGTGAGCGTTCCTGCTAGGTGCAATGACCAATAACACTCAACTACAACTTTAATACATAATGGTCAAGTTGAAGTATTTTGTTTTTGTTTCATTTACAATAGGTTGGCCTGGTCATATCAGCACGTTCATCTTCTCCTTTATCTTCTTTTCCTCCAAAGCTAGGTGTTATTTATTTTGCCCAAATTGGTATGCATATTTGTTAACACTTTTGCATATCTTTTCAGACTTCTTGCCATATAAATTTGATTGTTCTGTCCTTAGATTTAAAGTTGCTGTATTTTCCCCCTAGAAAAAAGGGATACAAATCACACTCTTAGTAAATTTTAAAAAATGTACTGCCGTAAAGACATGGGGAATAAGCAGGTTACAAGCTATTATGCATAGAAAAACAATATATGTATTTTTTTTTATTTTTTATTTATTTTTCCATTTTTTTTTAATTATAGGGCAAATTGATCATTAAGTTATTTGCCAATATTATATAACAAAGTGTCAAAAAAACCACAGTACATACAGTGTACAACTAGAAGCCATATGGATGGTAATACATGCATGGTTTATAAAATGGAAAACAAAGATGGGGCTTGGAAGAAAATAAAAGCTGACTTGATTTGTAGTTTGAAGGTAATGTGTACACATAATTTTTAATTAATAGTTTGTACAAATATGAACAAAAAAAGAAGGAGTGACATTGGTGAAATGTGGGTTGATTTTGTGGTGTTGTTGATTATTTGTTTTAGCCCCACTTCTGATCTTCAGAGTTTATTTTATTGCCTTAATAAATCTTTGTAGACCTTGACAGAGTTCTGTTCCTGATTAAATCATATGATCTATGTTCTTTATACATGCATGTTAACTTACAAAGGATTCATTCTAAGATCCATGCTAAAAGATTTTACAAGTCTAGCATCAGGATATTAAAAGTAGACTATGATTGGTTTACATTTATAACTAATAATAATTATACGAAAAAAAATGTTTTAAAATAATATTCTTAAATTTAGGGTTTTCTTTTTATATGAACAATATAAATTTCATAATGGTGTCAAATAAGGTCACAAGAGGCTTATGCGGTGTACTTTATTACTTTTTTATTTTTCAATAAAAAGGGACAAAATGGGTATATGAACAGGATAATGCAGACAACTACCAAAAAAACACAGACAGTGGTTTATCCAATAGAAATTAACAGACCAGAAACAAATACAATAAAAGCCAGGTTTGCATGACCTTTGGTCATCAAAATTAAAAAAAGAAAGAAATAAGTAATAAAAAAATAAAAAATAAAAGACCAAAATTTGTGCCTTAGTTTTAAACAAAAGCACATAAATCGATAATAAATAGTGACTCCCATAGTAAAAGATAAAATTTCAAGTTACGACAAACAGCTTTCATTACAGGAATAGAAAAGGCCAATAACAAAATATTCTACATTGCCATTTACAAAAAAAGTATTGACTTGAGCGATCTTCCACCTTAATATGCTTTGCATATGATTTTTTTTTTTCCAATCCAAATATAAAGCACCATTTAGTTTTTCTTATTTGGCAATGAAAATAAATTTAAAATGTGTGATTATTTTATTGCATATGAAGTTTGATGCTGGAATGTAGGGTGAAGAAAAAAGGGACAGAAAGCACACTACAGAACAAACCAATGCCAGCTTGCGGTACTGTGTACAGTATGGCAGCCAAAGAGAGGAGCAAAATAAAGATATGTACAGCCCACTGTAAGAAGGCTTCTCTGCATGACATTCGAATCGGTATTCCCAAGTAGCCATCATATGGCTTCTGTACTGTACAATGTCACACTTATGTTTTTTTTCTTGTTTTGAAACATACAAATAATTTGCACTATATTATCCTGCCGAAATAAAAAAAATATATATATATATATACTGTGGCAGCCTGTGTTTTTATTCCACTACCATAAAAAAGGTACATTGATACCTTCCCAAAAGAACAAGCAACTGTTAAAAATACAAGCTTCAATATAAATACTATAATTCCTAAACTAGATGAACATTTAAATTCAAATACCATTCTAAAAGTACAGGAAAAGAAAAGACAATAGATGTGTTTTAGCATAGGAATCAACATGTGCATTTCCCTATATTTAAGTACTATATAATATGGAACCTTTCCCCAAATGCACATTTCTTTATACATCCTGAAATAATTGGGATATATCCAAGGCATATAAATTCCTCTACCATTTTATTTGCAATGAATAATAAGTCTTGTACAAGACAATGAAGCCCTAAAATACAATTACCCCTAAACAAAAGTGATGCTTTCTTTTAAAAAAAAAAAAAAATCCACTTTTTGAGTTAAAATTGCTTTTGTACACCAAAATACCCCTGTATTGTAAAGGCCAAAGCAATACTTATTTTGTAGAGTACATGTGGTCTGCTTCCATTCACAGCATTGTCTACATGATTTTAGGTACATTTGTAAGTCAAGTAAATAACTGGCAGAGTTTATGTATACGTGCATACATTTATGTGAAAATGTACGTGTACATATATATATATACACACATATACACGCACATAGGCACACATACATATACATACATACTTTATTTGCAACATTTCCCTTATGTGTAAGCCTGTAAACAGGGAAAATTGTACAGTGCATTTAAATGTATGTGAGCATTCTTTATACTCAACCACAGTACCTCTGATTAAGGAGAAAGGTACACACTCTCTGGAAGAGTCAAGTGCTTTCTGAATTCCAATTGGGTTCGACAGAAGATTAATATTGAAACAATCTGTATATTCATGATAGAAAATGAACAGTGCAAAGCGAGAAACTTTTTGAGGAATACAGATATTGATAAGAGAAGGTAAAATGTGACTTTACTGCATGTCTTTTCACTTTCTTTTTCATTTATTTGAAAGGGGGATTTTTTTGAAGTCACCCTCAACAGTTCGTAGTTAATCATCATTTTATCTAGCTTATATGGCTGCTTCTTTTCAAATAAAAAAAGGTACCATTTACTGTCCATGTCTGTATTGTGCCACTTGATAGCATATAATTATCATCTAACTTCCCATACAGTGCAGAATTTGAGAACATTATCAACGATTGTCAGTCAGACAACCACATATATTAATAATAATTTACTTTTTTCACTCCTTTTTTTTTTCTATTTGCAACGTACTCATAAAAAGTCTCTATATTGCAATACAATTAATCTCCTCACCATTATATTCTAGTTCAGCTTTAATTTAAAGGTTTAGTCACAGAAATTTTAGGTAAATGGAAAAGGAGAAGTAAATTCATTCAAAACTGACAGCATGAGCAACTAGCTTACATATCATGAAATAAATATTATTGAAGAATGATGATTAACTAGGACATACTGGGTAATATTTTAGGTAGCCTCAGTTATAATACAATACATTATTATTATTATTATTATTATACACTAGATCCATGGAGACCTACATTTAGCCATGTTGAATTAAGCTACATGTTCCTTTCAACATCGGAAGAACCATTTATATGGTTTCAAATAGACTGAAGGCACTCATATTTTATTATTTTAACCAAATGACAGAACAAATTAATATTTTCAAGGCCTTTTCTATTTATTATTTTCTTCTCTAAACACTAAAGGTAACCCCTGGCATGAGGAGGTGAGGTTCCGCTAGCGTTTGCAGCACTCTTATTCCTGTCCCTGGAGGTTTGGTGAAGAAAGGTTTCCTCTGCCATCAGAAAACAAAGCTATACATGATATGTATTGCAGAATGTATGCAGCATGGTCACTTGTCAGCACGGAACTGGAAACAGCAATGTTTGCTTTGCAACTAAGTCAGGGACAATTGAAAATAGCTATAACATACCATACATGCGGTCTGTTATAAAAAAAAATTAAAAAATTAAAAAAACATACACAACATGTAAATTATTGCACAAGAGAAAGGCTCAAAGTTTGCGTAAAATGCAATAGTATTGCCCCAATAAAGAACATGCATTCAAACTGTGAGAACAAAAAATAAAAGGAAATTATAAAAATCAGGTGCGCTAGTGATAAGCACACTCTTGTATCCTTAGCTTTCATAATTTTTTTTTTTATTATCACAAGGGACTAGAAAAAAAAAATCTACATGGGGTTTATCGATATACCTCTATTCAGTTTTTATATCATTATTCAAGACTCGATCACTGTGCCATTTTTTCATGTGTTTCTCCAGGGTACTGTACACGCTAAAAGGCATCTGACAAATTTCACATTTGTAAACGTCCTTTCCCACCTGACCATGTGTTTTCATGTGCCGGGTAAGTTTGCTACTCTGCGCGCAGGCGTAGTTGCAAAGCTCACACTTATATGGCCTTTCACCAGTGTGGCTCCTCCTGTGAACAGTGAGGTTACTACAGTTCTTGAAGATTTTTCCACAGTACTCACAAGTGTCGCTGCGCTTGCCCTCTTTTGAACTGGGCCTTCCAGGCCCTGGGCCACTAATATGGGGAGTGCTTCCTCCACTTCCTGTGCCACTGCGGCCTGATATCCCTCCATCCATCTCTCCTGGAGGTGTGGAGAAACGTAAACTACCATTTTCAGATGAGTGTTCTGAAGAGGAGGCAAAAGGCGATTGTCTAGAGTCTCCAAAAGTGAGGAATGGATCTTTTAGCTGCCTGGATGCGGCATAGCCAGCAAGCCACTGGGAGTAAACATTTTCTGTGTTAGGCATAGCTGCAGCTGGGAGATCAAATTCCTTCTCAAGTTTGATGCGTTTAGAAAAAGGACTCAAGGAACTTGGGCTACCAAGAAGCAATTTTTTGGACAAGCTTCCTGTTGCAGATTCACCAGGCGAACACCCCCTCCCATTAACAGTACCACCGTCTATGCGATCTGATTCTCCTGCCACTGAGTCTTCATCACAAGTGTCTCTTTGCACTTCAGGTTCAGATAAATGCCCTCTTTTATGTTTTTCAATCAACGCCTGATGGAAGGCATCACTAAAGTGATGCATTGCACCAAGACCCACACCTTGCATCATATCAGGCATAGATCGGCTCTCCTCACCAGATCTGGAGTTGTTTTCATGGTGACGAGCAGCTTCAAGGTTTAGGCCAAAACTATAATCCAGCCTACTGTCCGTTTCTGTCAAATCCTCCTCCTCCTCCTCTTCTTCCTCCTCTTCCTCTTCTTCTTCTTCCTCCTCTTCCTCATCACCATTCTCTGGGTTTGGATCATTTTCACTTTTAAACTTGGCTACTACAGACTTGAGAGCATTGCTTGCACTTCCAACTAAATCACTGGTTCCTGGTTCTGGAGAACTGGCCGTGGAAAGACCGTCATCTGATTTAACTGTCATTGGGGATGACTTATGCATGTGTGTTTTCATGTGGCGCTTTAGCTTGCTGGCCTGTGTGCATGCATGGTCACAAAGGTTGCACTTATAAGGTTTTTCTCCAGTGTGACTTCTACGATGTACTACTAAATTGCTCTGAAATTTAAAAGTTTTCCCACAGAACTCACAGGACTTTGATTTAATAGGAGGTTGGGAAGGAGGAGGTATAGACTGAAGAGGAGGGAGGGGTGGAGTTGCCAAAAATGGTGGTTTGCTGCTTGACTGGAATGGTTGTAGTAACCTTTGCATAGGGCTGGGCCGATTGGGAGACACAGGAGGACTGGAACCGGAAGTGTTTCCAGCTAACTCTCTAAGTCTCCTTGAAAAATCCATAGCTGGTGGCTCCATAGCCAAAGGGTTTAGTCGCAGCACCCTATCAAAGGCACTCGGGTGATGTGTTGCGAGAGCCAGTTCTTCTGCACCCAGACGTTCAATGCGATGTGGATCCAAATGATGTCTTGGTGGGGGGCTAAATAATGGGGGAGTTGGTGGGAATCGACCCTCAGTAAGACCAGAAGCCTCTCTTGATACTGATCCAGGGATTCGCAATAGGTTAAAGGGATTATTGTCAGCAATATGAATTCCATGGAGTGGTGGCTGTGAGGGACATTCTGCACCCAGTCCTGATGGAATGCCTACCCGGGGTGTAAGAGGACTGCCATGTTCACTTTCCAGGTAGATTCTGAAGCCATGAGTGTTCTGTGCATGTTGTAAGAGAAACCATGCACTGGAGAATGACTGTTTACATGTTGTACATGTATAACTGCTGGGCTCATCTTTGCCTGAAAAACAGCACAAAAGTAACATAAATTATTAATTACTAAGCAGAGAGCCATACTTTATCCATACATTCTAGTAAATTACAAAAACATACATAAACCTTACAAAAAATAACACAATAGGCTAATCAATGTATGTTCCTATCCAATATCAGAGCACTGTTGACATAGCAAACCAAGGCATTTATTTGCGAAGCCTTTGAGAGAGATAAAGTGGATGGAGATACAGTACAAACCAACCAGCTCCTAAATCAAATTTAAAACACCGCCTGTAGCATGGCATTTATCAGATGATTGGCTGGTACTTAGGGGATGATTCAGGATCATTCATAGCATTTCTGCACATGCGCAAACCCGACATTGAAATTGTGAGTTACGTGATGCGGGGAGGGAGGGCCGGGGAGTGGATACAGGGCTGAAGTTGGGGGAACGCCCATCAGAAAGATATTGCGTATCGGCTCCCATTACTGGCCACTAGCCAAAATGTGAGCCTCAGTGATGTTATATTTTTGCATTCGGTTTCACAAAGGGTTGACATTAGAAGGCAGCACATGAAAAATAGGAGTAGTATACTCATCAGAATGATAACTGGTAAAACATGATGCCATGTCTAATCAAGCATTATATCAATTCAATGATCAAAAACAAAAAATCGACCCTATAAAATTGTAGCAATTTATAAAAAATGAAAAAAGGTCAAAATCAGACCCTGTATAAATATAACAAGTATTGATACAAAATTATGTGTAAAAATCAACAAAAATCACAATTAGGTCAAAAGTCTATTGCTACCATTTATACATGTGTTAGCGAAAATTAAAACTCTTAGAAAAATTGTATAGTTCAAAGTAAATTCTGGCACTCATTATGTATACAACAAAGTGAAAAGATGACATGAAACCCGGTGAAGAGCAAAAATAAACAAATAGTAATGCAAAATAAATTGGCTTTCATGTATACTAAACTCCGGCCCTGACCTATAATTTACTTTGTATTGCATTTTAATCTTATTAAACGTATCCTGCTCCTGGATAAATCTCTTTAGAAGATTAAATCATACAGAGTTAACTTAGCTTTGAAACATTTGCTTGTGAAATGCAAAAAGTAGCTCAACATTTGCATTATCCATGTACTTATTTGTTTTCCATGCAGAATCTAAAGGACTATCCTACTGCCAGCCAGAGGAATAGAGGCCAAAAACTACAATTTTAATTTGGTCATAAATTCACTATGTAACATTATATAAAACATTTGCCAACTTAAATCTTTATGAATGATATATATATATATCCATCCATCCATCCATCCATCCAAGTGATTGGACCGGCACTCAGGACTTAGCTGAAGCCCAAACAGTGTAACTTGCCCTGGTGCCAACTATTGGGACTTTGCAGCCCCTTGTAGATAGGCGACGATAAAGTATGGGCACTCAGGGACTTGCAGGTTGCGTGGTGAAAGAAGGACAGGATTTAATCCATAAATCCCCCCTATATCCCTATAGATCCCCCCCTATATCCCTATAGATTGTAAGCTTGCAGCAGGGCCCTCCTACCTCCAAGTCTGTCTGTTGTTACCCAGTTTGTCTTATCACTGTCTACTATTGTAAAGCGCAACGGAATCTGCTGCGCTATATAAGAAACTGTAAATAAATAAATAAATCAATGATAGATTATATATATATATATATATATATATATATATATAATCACATTCTTAATGTAGTATTACGAGGTTGTTGGTACCCCCTGCATGATGTACAAAAGATCATTGATGGATAGTCAGACCTCATGGCCTGGTCTACCACTGCTAAGCAAATTATACACAACTGTACCTCTTTATGTTGGAGAATACTGACAACCCAATAACAAGCTAAAATTGCAACTAATTCTTGTTAAAACAGAGGTCCTTATGATAGCACCTCAACATCAAAGGACAATACTGCATCATAGACAAACAAATGGACTTACGGGGCCACAGGGAGATGTGCTGCAAGAGCGTTCTAAGCGATACTAGATCGCTCAGCATACAGTGCTGCATAGCAATGAGTGATCTGTCAGGGCCAGTGTTCCCCACTGAGAATGCTGGACCTGACCCCAGTGACCCCAGCGATTAACTAGATATATCCAGCGTGCTGAGGAACATAACCCAGAATTAAGCACTTAATTCCCTCAGAAGATCTGCCAAAAGTCATACATGCATTTGATTTGATTAGACTACTGAAATGCAATGTATGAAAATGTTAGCCATTTTTTCACCATCTTACAGTCAGTGGATGGATTAACCCCTTGAGTGGTGGGTTTTACTGGGGCAGGACAAACCTACCAGGGCAGGCTTGTCCTGCCCCAGCAAAACCCACCACAGATTGTAGGAGCCAGCCCCATCTAACCTTTGCTCCAGTGTTTGTACGCCAGAGGCTGTGATCCGCTGCCGCCACTGCCCAAGCCGCCAGTCACTGTAGTGACCTCAGGCGGCAGGCTCGGGGATGTTCATGGTGGCTCGGGAGGACTCGGGCACCTTAACTTTCCCGAGTCCCCCCGAGCTGCCCCAAACATCCCGAGCCTGCCGTCTACATCATTGCTGTAAACTGCATGGCGGCTGGGGAAGAGGGGGTCAGGGGAGCTCCACCGCACTCCAGCGTATGATCGCCGGAGCAAAGGTGATGGGGGGGGAGTGACGGGGGGCTCTAGAGCTGATGCGCCAGTGGTGCACACCTGGACACCATTGGCGCACACCTATTCCACATTAGTGGTATGCCCGGAAATTTTCCGGGACAGCCCGCTGCAGCAGCGCAGCTGAGCCCGGAAAATTTCCAAGCATACCATCCAAGAAGTTAATCTATTTAAACATTGTCTCACTGAATTTCAAAGCTCTACATGACCAGGGTCCAAGACACTTGACACAGCTTCTAATTTCATTACTGCCCCATTTGATTACTGCGATCTGTAGATGAAGGACTTTTAGTGGTGCCTGAACTCATCTAGGTGTCAAGCTTTTAGTGGATCCAACTCTAAAACTCCCACTCTAGAATCCTTGAAAAACAGCTTCAGAACTTTCCTGTTTCCTCAAGCATATCTTAATGTCCCTTTATCTCCATGCGTTCTATGAGGTTGATCCTATTAATTGCGAAAGGTGCTGTTCCAAGGGCATTTAAATGCTGGCAACGCACCCTTTGCAGGCTGTTTTCAGCCCGAATTCACTCAAAATTGCTCGCTACCCAATGGAGCCATAAAGTCCGGCCGATGCCGCGATAATTCACACAAATTTATTGTGGTTAATAAAATTGACCCCTATACAGTATGTTAAGTGCCCTGAGTTGTATTGTAAAAAGAACACTTTAATAAATTATTAATGATTATTATAAATTGTCGGCGTAGCATTACATAACTGTAGCCCATAATCCACTGCCAGAAAGTGTTGCTTTATACAGCAAGGATAGGGAGATGCATTTCATGACTGAATGGCCCCAGCAAATACCAGCAGTACCACACCCTAGGATCATGGCCCCAGCGCATACAAGCAGTCCCACACACTTAGGATCTGCCAAAGACCCCAATAAAATATCAGCAAGTATGATTTCTACAAAACTATCCTTTTTTAACAGAGCTCACCTTTAAAACCAGAAACTAGCAAAATGTGTCCATACTGTATATCTATATTATAGAATGAACATTCGCCTCACAGTTCCTAATGATTATAGTTGAGTTTCTTCTGATGGCGGGTATATCAGAAAAGAGCAGTAATTTATTAATATCAATGTCAATGAGAGGCCTTGTTAACTTGATCTTCCGTAAAACAGCAAAAGCACTGCTTTGAAAATGGTAATTATCAGTATCCAAAACCAAATGATGCATTTCTGTTACGCGGTGTCCCCTGTATTTTTCTCAGTCGCTGCTTAGATTCTATTATAGCAAGCGGCATCTCTGCATTCCTCAACTTCACACCATCAATAAGTGCGCTACTTGCCATAATCAACTAAATGACTTTGTTCAGACTGTCTTTCGCTGCCTAAAGATCGTGATTGATTTACGTGGAAAAATTATGTTTTCATTGATTTGCTGGATTATAAAATGTTCATTTGCTTTGAAGAAATAGAAATCATTTTTTAATTTTGCCATTTGTGATAAGGGCTTTTTATTTTCTCTAAAACTCTAAATATATACAGTATGGTCAATTGAGATTAAATGTGTATCAAAAAATGCTACAAGTTAAAAGTATATGCAGGCTCATGTATTTCTGTAGCGGTCTATAAGACTTAGAAATTACATTTGCATTTTACTTGCATAAATTTAACTAATGATCTTAACAGCTATGTGCACACTTAGGAAAACCACCAGTCATTTTAATGTGAGAGCACATGACGACACTAGTTATTTTCCAAAGTAACAATGTAGACTTATTGTAAAAATAAAAGTATAACCAAATTACCAGTGCAATACAATGTAACATAGGGCTGGTAGAAGCTCACATGGGGCAGATGTATTAAGCCTGATAAAAGATATAATGTGAAGATAAAGGAGAAGGTTGATAACGCACTAACCAATCATCTGTGTTTGACAATCACTATAAGAATTTGATTGGCTGGTGCGTTTCACCTTCCACTTGCTCTTTTCATCAGACTTAATGCATCTGCCCCATAATACCCTAGGTCAGGTACGTCCAAACTGTGGCCCTCCATCTGTTATGAAACTACACATTCCAGCATGCCTTGCCATACTTTTAGCAATCCCTAATAGCAAAACTTTGGCAAAGCATGATGGGACTTGCAGTTTCACAACAGCTGGAGGGCCACAGTTTGGACATGCCTGCCCTAGGTCATGGGTCTTCAAACTGTCGCCCTCCAGATGTTGTGAAACTACAAATCCCAGCATGCCTTGCCACAGTTTTAACACTCCCTTATAGCAAAACTGTGGAAAGGCATGCTTGGATTTGTAGTTTCACAACATCTGGAGGGCCGCAGTTTGAAGACCCATGCCCTAGGTTGTCTTCGTTGTCCAGCCAATGCTCATGCGAGTGTATTGTGGGGGCATTATCCACTCATTCATCATCATCATAATTATTATTATTCTTTATTTATATGGCGCCAAGGGATCCGCAGTGCCCAATTACAGAGTACATAAACTAATAGGTACTTGTGAGTTATCCGGGCGTCCGATTTTAAAATCGGGTCGGATCGGGACATCGCATCGCATCGCATGCGACCATCGGATGCGATGCGATGCGATGACCCGATTTTTCCATAGGAATCAATGTTAAAATGGACTGAGTCCATTTTAACATGGAATTCAATGGGAAAAAGGGGTCCTTTTCATACCCCTACTATCCAAGTGGGCATGGAGTTGGATATAAACCTGTGGCGAGCGTAGCGAGCCACCGAGCCCGAAGCGTGGCGAGCGTAGCGAGCCCCGCGAGGGGACACGGAATACCGTCCCCTCGCGGGGCTCGCTTCGCTCGCCACGCTTCGGGCTCGGTGGCTCGCTACGCTCGCCACAGGTTTATATCCAACTCCATGCCCACTTGGATAGTAGGGGTATGAAAAGGACCCCTTTTTCCATAGGAATCATTTTAACATTGATTCCTATGGAAAAATCGGGTCATCGCATCCGATGGTCGGATGCGATGCGATGCGATATCGTATCGCATCGCATCGGATTGTATGCCTTAACTTAAGGCATACAATCAAAAAATCGGGAGCCCGGATAACTCACAAGTACCAACTAATAAGCAAAACAGTAAACAGTGACTTACAGTTGAATACAACAGAGGACAAGTACAGGGTACATAACCATAGCTGCATCACCACAGGACACTGAAATAAGTATCAGTGTGGCAGAAAACCACAGGATTCAGTGCCATTATAGATGGTTTAAGTCAGGGGTGGGGGACCTTTTTTGTGCCAAGGGCCATTTGTATAGGGAAAAAATCATTCGGGTGCCATATGTAAAAATGTATCTTACAAATTGTCATGCTTCAGCCGTCGGTTGCTGCTGAATAGGACTGACAGTCTCCGGCTGCTATTGATTAAGAGGAATCTTGTGAGAACTACCGACCTCAAGCGAGAATTCCCTTTTACTTGACTCCCAGCAAAGCCACCGGGCAGGTGGGAGGGCCACTCAGGCCAGCTATGGGGGCCACATACGGCCCCCAGGCCTGAGGTTCCCCACCCCTGGTTTAAGTAAAGAAAGAAAAGCACATGAGGGAAGAGGGCCCTGCTCGTGAGAGCTTACAATCAATTATAGCCTCCTCTCTAACTATTGGCACCCAAGGCAACTACATAAGTAAATAGTACAATGTGGCCCTTTTTCACACAATTTTGACCCATCAGGACGATAAATTGTGTGGAAAGGGTCATATCATGTGTCATTTACTTCCGATTGCAATCGGATTTGGAGATCACCAAAGTAGCTACATTTGACTAAATGTGTTGGTTCACCCACTGGTTTGTTCCCGATTACCCTGGTTTCAAAGTTGTAGAAAGCCCTTTTGAGTAGCTGCCCTTATGAAATGGTGGCAAAAGCAGGTCAAAGCACACATTATAGTGTATGTTGGTAAATAAAATGATGTGTTCATTCAGCCATGTTTTAATAAAATACAAAGCAAGCATATCATTTTATTGTTGCTGGCATACATGCTATTTAGAGGATGCCTGGTTAAAATGAAAAGTTCAAGATGATCAATACAGTTAAAACTTTATGGATCTTCCTGAACTCTTCATGATGGGCAGACAACCTCTAAAAACCAAATATTTATGCCAGCAGTATATCTGACAATATCAAGTAAAGTCATAATTTTGAGAATTGTATAACATTATTAATTTAAATTGGGGGAATGGCATCAGCAAATAGGTACAGCTAATACATCTTCAAGGTATCAATAGAAGGTTGGCTAGAACAACAAATATATTTTTTAATTCCGTCTTAATTTAGTTTCATTTGCTTTTAAAATAGGATTACTGCACTATATAAATAAAATATTTGGACACGGACAGCAAATAGATCAGCAAGATATTACTGATATCTAGGGGCGTAACTAGATATTCATAGGCCTGATAGCAAAAGTTTGTAAGGGCCTCCTATTTAGCAACTTATGGTGATAAATGTATGTAAAACATATTACTTAGACAGTAAAGATGGGTCCCCTTCAGCTCTGCGCCCCATAGCAGCTGCACCCCAGGCACCTATGGTCGTTTCGCCCTTGCTGACATCAGTAATTTGTATGCCCACCACATGCAAACATCCTTCATGGCAAACTGTCCACAAGTTCCTAGACAACAGCAGGGGGTATGATTTGTCATTCCACCTTAAGTAAAGTGACCAACTGTGACACTAAAGAAGAAGAGTTAGTGGGAACACACTAGTGTTCCCGCTAGGCTGTTTTAGCGGGGTGCTGCGCCCTGCCCGCTTTTTAAAGGGCAAAATGCGCCCTGCCCCTCTAGCAGCGCCCCGCTAAAACAGCCTGGTGCCTGCCCGACTCCTTGCACGGGGAAGCCCAGCGCCGCCTTAGACGGCGATGCCCGTCGGCTGCCCCGGCCCGCCCCCCGGCGCCCTGCCCGGAACAATTTCTAGAGTGAACACTACGCACCCAACGCTCCAATTTGACCCTTAGGTTCTCAAGAGGGTTATGAGCTGGTCAGTCCATCTCAGTTACCGAATTTTCGGTAAAATCAGATGAAATAGCCCCACAGCATAACATCCCCTCCATAATTTACTGCTCTGGCATCAGATTTTCTTCTGGCGACCAGCAAACCCAAACACATTGGTCCAGATGCAACAAGCTTCAAAAAGTGATAAAGCAAAATGAGATAAACAAACCAGCCAATCAGCTCCAACTCACAGTTGGTTGGCTGGTTTGTTTTTCTCATTCCACTTTATCGCTTTTCAAGCTTAGTGCATCTGGTCCATTATCTGATCTGAAAAGTTTTATACCTTCACAAACATGTATCTTCTGCAGATATTTCGCTTGTGCGTGGGTGTCCAATCACTTTTGTCTTAATACACCCAGAACATACATGTAATCTCCTTAACTAATGGGAGATTCAATTGTTGCTCCAATCGGCAGCCTATTAGCCACAGAAGACACATTTATTCTCGAAAACTGTTGAGGCAGCGAAAACACATGTATTAAAAGTCCATGAACTTTAGCTGGGTTTAGCCACTATACACAGCTGGACTACGTGCATTTGGTACTCAATCAGAGCATTTGCTATCTTCTTGGCATGTGCCATGTCTTTTAAGACCTTGTTGGAGATAGTTTGCTGGGGACCTTGTTGGAGATGGGGGGGGGGGGGGGGGGGCTTCTTTGCAACTTATTTAGGTCTTATGACAGCTGATTCTAAACCCTGATCATGTACTGTTATGTTTTGTACTTCATGCCGCAGCCCTTTTGTGTCGCCATATAAACAAAGCATAATAATAATAATAATATAAACACCCACTACCATTTAATTTCTCAAGCTAGCCTGGAGAATCTCAATGTATTTGATTCATACAATTGTTGAAGTGTTGTCACCTGTCCAGACAACAGATGCTGAACCCATTATGGAATTTTTATAAAGGGAAATAATTATAAAAAATATGAATTGGCAGTACTTTTGACATTGACAATTAGCCCTTTAACCACAGACATAAGTTTGTCTTTAAATAAATTCCACAGAACATTAGGATAGAAAATCACAGTACATTTTAATCACTACTTTGTAAAGGGAAAAAAAAAGGTCAAACTAAACTAGCAACAGCTAAATGGAATATTTATAACAAAGGGAAACCAGGATAATTAAATATAAACACACACAGTAAAAAAGGCCTCTGAATTTATACAAGGGAAAGCACAAAATGTAACTGACTCGATGTCAGCCTCTGGCATGTCCTCAGCCACCAGCAGTGGAATCAACCGAGAAGCTGGGGTGTGAGCCAAAAGAAGAGAGGAGCCGCATGCAACTACTGAACTATAGCAAAAATGTTTCTTTGCCCAGAGAGTTTAGAACCAAAAGTAAATTTCTCACGTACCAGTTAGCTTTGGAAGAGATTTCCAAAACTGACTCATCAGAAGAAAAGAAGATGCTGCCCATTTCTGCAATGTAAGACCTATTCTAGCTAATTGTGCCATATATTGGGTAAGCAACAATGGCAAAATACTCAACGGGGATCATCTCAGCAGAACAAAACAAAGGTTTAGTTATGTCAAGGAAACATGGTCATTATTGAATTCACAACTTAGGCCAGCAGACTAGTCCCTTGGGTGCCTTTTTATTTATCTGTTGCCATTTGACTAGAAATGATTTTTATTCAGAAAATGGCATGGTCCAAGAACGGAAACCTTTACAGCTACACATTCACGGTCAATTGTACTTCTTAACAAATTTTTTAAATAGTGCTATATACACTGCACAAGCGCACACTCTGATCCAAGCCCCTGCCGGTCCTCGCCAACAAGTCCAGGCCCAGGAAATCAGTAAGCTTGCGAATTCTCACATTAGCGATCCATGCTAAATTAGCCCTTATATACACAAACACTAGGGTTACAGTTTGTCATTTGGTGACTTCCTACAGTGTAAGGCCACCTTAAGAGTGACCGGAACAGGTAAGAAAACAAGGTTTTACAATTCATCTGAATGACCACTGACATCACAATCATCTGACCAGCAACCGTAGAGGGAGGGGAAAGGTTGGCTCATGTACAAAGCAAGCCCGCAAGAATATAACCTATTACTAATAGGTGACCATGTGGATAGTAAAAGTGTTAGCTCAGCAACTTTGCCCCTCCCCCCTACCATCACAGGTCACACGACAATGACATTATATATCCTTAAGCTCACTTGGATCTAGCATCTACCAATGAGCTTTTTATCAAAAGGAAAAAAGTTGTAACTTTTTCCTAGTGGAGAAGTTGCATATAGCAACCAATCTCAAGGAAGTATTTATTAAATTCTATGACATAATTGGTAGATTCTGATTGGCCCCTGAATAAATAGAAAAAAATTTAAATAATGAAAATAGTACTATCACACAAATTTTCACCTTACAGTAGATACAGCTTTTCTACATTTGATAAATAGATCTCATAACAAGGATCATGGTAGTACAAGTACCACTGAAAATCTTTTTCCCCTAAGATGATCAATATAAAAAGCTGAGCATGTCAGGATAGGCTGGTCACTCATATCCCTTTCCCACTGGCCCACGTAAAGCCTTACCGCCCAGGATCAGTGCCACTAAGATGCCTCAATGAACTTTTATTGATAATGAAAAAAACATGTATTACCATGATTTATTTTTATTTTAATCTTACAGATAAGCAGCAATAGAAAACCAGCTGTGTCTTATGCTACCCATACACTTATGCAATCAGATTTGATGAGTCATCAAAGTGCGATGTCCATCGAATCCAATCGCATCTTAAGGTGCAAAACTTGACCCCCTTTCAGCACCCGATGTCACATGCCATATTGAGATGGCTCATCCGATATTGGAAGAGGACGGGCAGAGGATGGCAGAGTAGCGTAGCGCTAGAAGTAGCGTAGCGCTCTCTCAGCTAATCAGAGGGCTGCCCAGTGTTTAAAACAATTCTGCCGCCACTGCAGTCAACCGCCGCCCACTAGTATTACTGTGGCGGCAGAATTGTTTAAAACACTGGGCAGACCTCTGATTGGCTGAGAGAGTTCAGCCAATCAGAGGGCTTCACAGTGTTTTCAAAATTCTACGTCTCTGCCCACCCTCTTCAACACGGACAGCGGTCCATCCGGTCCCCTTTCCCCAAATTCCACGCTGTCGAAAGCGTCCCCTCCGCCCCGCACCAGTGGATTGCATTCGAGCGATCGCATATGGTTAAAAACCGCATGCGATCGCTCCTGCAATTCGATAGATATTATATGCAGCACATACTATCTATCGACGCGACATTCGACACCGTGCCTACGCATCGCGTCAAATTGTCCCTTAAAAATGCATACAATCATTCGATTAATCGGCCAGATGTGGTCGAAATCTAACGATTGCAAGCAATATCTCACAAGTGTATGGGTAGCATAAGTTAAAAGACCACAGAGATATAGGAGAGGAAGGAGACAGAAAAGTGACTGGAAAGAATAGAGACAAAGGAGTGAGATATTTAGATGGATTGAAGGTCAGACAGACTATATTATTTGATTTCTGCTTGAATATGATTTCATGGCAAAAGGACAACGTGGTAACAAGAATGGAGTGAGGCCTATATGTGTAACCTTGCACAATGTAACAATTAACATTATAGGCATATACAGAGGGAGTATAATGCTGCAGGTGCAGAGAGATTTCACAGTGCCACTCTTGCTGTTTGTTCTATCATTGCCTATAATAGAATGTATTATTTCTTACATGTTCAAAATAAACATATTAAAATAGAGCCATATGGTTTTGAAGTAAAAGCACAAATACTAATACAAAATCACCCAATTAGGCTTTTCGGTTACTAATGCAATACAAAAGAACTCCCCAGAGAAGTCTGATGTAATGTGATGTTTAAGGCCACTTTCATCTCTGCTCCCAGGAATAGAAATTGCATTCTACACTCTTAGTAATCATGACTGCCCTGCTGGATATTAACACAGGATACGTTTCAGTTAAAAATGGGATTTTTTTTTTTTTTAAAACCTTTCTTCTGGGACCAACATCAAAACATTTCTCTTCTAAAAAAAAAAAAAAAAGGATTTCATATGAACTTTCTAGCGCTATTGGATTAGTCTTCGGAGCGAATCATTATTTGCATGTTTATTATGGTCATGAAATAAAACTGTATGAATTGTAAATATGCTGGCTAATGTTGGTTAGAAAATAATGTACAGTACGGTATACTCTCGCTGTTAATGAAGAACACTTACCAGAATTAAAATGATACTGGGGCAATCACAGCTATGAGAAGGATTGAGGTACAACTGCCCCACAATTTAGGACACACAATCCATGTTGTAGGACCAATAAAGCTGAATAGTATTTCCAGCGTTTTAAAACGGACATAGACTGTGGTTAAGGCAGAGGATCCAGAGGGTCAAGGGCCCGCAAATGTGAATCAGCTGAACGGCGGTCGGAATGGAATGGTTCAAGCAGCAGATTATCAGTTATCAGTCAAGCCTGATGAAAAACCGATTAAATGGACTGAAACGTTGCTTCTAATCAGTTTGATATAGAGATTTTGTTGTGCTAGGAGTGACGCAACCCCCCCCCCCCCCCCGTATAATATTACTGTGCAGTGACCTGCCACTCCAATGTCAAATACAGCTGCTTTGGTGGCCCAAGAAACAAATGAATGAATCCAAGAAAATCAGTGGCACTCCAAAGTCTGGTAAAAAAAACTAAGCATATTGAGCTAGAATCGCAATAACAAGTCCCTATGGACCAACGTATCGGGGCCTCACTTGCCCCTTTTCCATGGAGGTTCTCTCACCTTGACTAAGGGGCAAGTGTGGCCCTGAAAAGTTGGTCCATAGAGACTTGTTATTGCGATTCTTGCACAATACACTTTGTTTTTACCAGATTTTGGCGTGCCACTGATTATATGACACTGACAGTAATATATATATATATATATATATATATATATATATATATATATATATATATATATATATATATATATATATATATATATATTATATTATATATATATATATAAATAAAACTCAAATCTACCTATCCTCCACTGAATGAACACCATCAGTATTGGTCAGTGTCTCTGAATGCCTTTCTGCCATTTTATCCTGGATGTTATCTCGCCACCTCAAACTTAACATTTCCAAACAGAATTAATCATATTCCCACCAGCCAAGAAGAGTTACCAACCAGATATCTCTATCACTGCTGAGAATACAACAATCAATCCTACTCCACAAGCTCGCTGCCTAGGGGTCATCCTTGAACTGTCCTTTATTCCTCACATTCAATCTGTCTCAAAATCATGTTACATGTATCTAAAAAACATATCCAAAATTCATCCATTCTTACAGATCGACACTGCAAAAACTGTAATCCGTGCACTCATTATCTCACGCATTGATTATTGCAATAGCCTCCTTATCGGTCTTCCTAAGAAAAGATTCTCACCACTACAATCCATTTTGAATGCAGCTGCGAGGTTGATCTTCCTGTCTAGACGTTTTGGGGGAAATTTACTAAAGGAAATTTGTAAAAAATAGGTGTATTTGTATCCAGAAATACACTTATTTTTGACATTTACTATCCCGAAAATACGGCAATTCGTAGTTGTATCGATGTGCTATCAATACGAATAGCTGTATTTTCGGGATAGTAAATGTCAAAAATAAGTGTATTTCCGGATACAAATACACCTATTTTTTACAAATTTCCTTTAGTAAATGTCTGCTGATCCACTCTTTCAATCCCTCCATTGGTTGCCTGCATTTTACAGTATTCAACATAAAATACTGACTACACCAACATATATCTCTTTGCTTATCTTAAAATATATCCCCACCAGACCTCTCCGCTCTGCACAAGATCTGCTTCTCTCATCCACACTCATTACCAGATTCCTCTAGAGTATTTAGGGAACATTTAAGCGTTCCCTGAAAACTCACCTCTTCAGGCAAGCTTATCATATTCCAGAACCCCCACATAACCTCCATTAGCAGTCATATCTAAATGGATCCCATCAGAACTGTCTTGCAATCTGGTGGGACAGCCATGCTGGGTATGGGTCATTAGGTCGACCAAATTTAGGTTGACCCTATCAACCTTAGGCATGTCAAACTTTTTCATCTGTTGACCTTCAGTGGTTGACCCAACGTATGTCAACCTTAATAGTGTCAACCTAAATGACCGTATACCGCCATGCTATGGAATCCTATTGTTATGTATCCCTCCTATTATCCCTATAGATTGTAAGCAAGGCCCTCCTACCTCTATATTGGTTTGTTACTACAAAGTTTGTTTCATCAGTTTCCAGTTGTAAAGCACAACGGAATGTGCTGCGCTTTTTAAGAAACTTAAAATATATAATTAATAATAAATAAAAATAAAAAAAATCTAAAAATTATAAATCCAAGGTTAATATAAAGCTGCGACTAATATACAATTTTTAACATCCTGCTATAACTAAAATGCACATTTTTAACAAACTGCAGATGTGACTGTATTTATTGCTGTCGATAAAAGGTCTGGACTGTGACTAAAAGCTAAATACAAAGAGGATCTGTAAAGCATTAAATATACCAAATATTTTGATAAATAGGTCAAAATTAGATCAGATTTTCAAAGAATAAATTCCAGATTTCATTTTAAACATTTAAAAAATATGTTTTCCTTTCAAAAACACATTGCCGCTATATCAAATGCCACTTGTGACTCCAAAGGATAAATGAGGTTTCAAGGTTAAATTGTTTCCTTTAAAAACAGAGGTAGGGGTATTCGATGCAGACAATGCTACAGAATTCTGACTTTGCCATGTTTAACTGGATTCAGTTCATCTGATTATACAGTGTCTTGCTTTCTAGAATATGTAATCATGTCTTTCTGATGACATTTTAAACATCCAGCTAGACAAATAATTGCAGCAATAATTGATAGCCCAGTCGGGCCGAGAGATTATTGATTGCCAGAGTATCCACTGGAAAAAATGCTTAGTGTTCATACATTACAACTTGCATCTATACGTCTCTCCATTTATTTTTGTTTACAATGATCTGCTCTGTTGGAATCTGATTAAATAGATGTTTCTACAAATGCAGCACATACTGTAGTTATATTATATGGATACTAGAAGTCACCAAAAAGTCTTAGGATTACCTATACATTTCATGAGCATATAAAAGGTCATGACATACTTGTTCACTCATCCTGGTATTTCTGGGAGGCCACCAGGACAGTGGAAAAGTTTCCTGATTATATTCTGGCTAAAGAGGTCAAGACAAGTCAAGTTATGCAATTTGCTTTGAATCATGTTCCACCTCCCAGCAATTAATTGCCTAAAATCATAGCAAACATCACGTGGACACAAATTATCGTATGATTTCCCCAGCCCAACCGCCAGGACCTACCTCTCCCGTAGTGCCAAACGGTATTTCTGTACAAGTGTGCAATTATCAATGCTTAAACTGAATACCCTCCAACCAGGGTTGGCCTGACCTAAAGGGGTAGGGGAAACTCCTGGCGGACCCCACCTTATCCTCTAAGGACCAGCTTCCAGACTTTGCACTTGCATTACACATTATACATATGTACATTATACTGCACAAGACTATGGTGTAGTCCCAACAGTGCATTGCTGTATTTAAACTAGTAGCATTAACTAGATATATATATATATATATATATATACACACACACACATCTATCTATCTATCTATCTATCTATCTATCTATCTATACACACACACAGACACACACACACACATATACATACATACACACACACACACACACACACACACACGGGCTACTAAAAAATGCATTCCCCAAGTGGGCTCTTCTTTGCCCAATCAGACACTGCAGCAATCCTTTCCTGACCCTCCCATAAAAACTTAAATTCCTCTTCCCTCTATGCCCCTTTGCCCACCCCACCTCTAAAATATTAAGAGAACTTGAGGGTGGTTGCCAAAATGCTATTGAGTGCATATATTGTTTCTAGATGTAAAGCCCCATACACACTAGAAAATAAAGTCAAAGATATCTTTCAGAAGGCCTGTACGCTTAATGCCGTTTACAATACGCGCCCCCGCAAGTCATTAAGGTCCTCCTCCAGCATGACCGGGCGAGGGAGGTCCTCATTAACGACAGCCCTGCTGGGAGTGGCAGCTCGGCCATGGTTCCCCTGCAGTCACTCACCACCGAACCAGGATCAGCAAGTGTGTATGCAATATTGGCATCGGCGGTGGTGATGCTGGCACCCCTGCCAACGCCAATATGGGGCTTAATTCTATATTATTCAGTAAACAAAAACATCAGGTTTTGTGATGTTGATATAAAATGTCCCTGTTTCTGAGACCAGAGTCAGCCATGTTGTGCTACACTGTGAAAGTGTGCTACAATAGATACATGTTGTTGTGATTGTCACCTGCAATACGGCACTTGAGTTTATGCTCTCCTCTTAATAATGTCTTATACTTGTTTCCTAGCTTGTCGAGCGGATCTATGTGAAAGCGAAACTGCCTAATTTCTAGCGCTACACATAATCCGCAGCCTTGTGCACCTGCTTTCCCCAAACATGGTTTTAATACAAAAACTGATCACCCTGTCACTGTACATTTTTACTCTGTTTAGTGGTTCATTTACCTTGAGCAATAAAAAAAAGAAATTAATTCAGTGGGTGGTCCGACGGAGGTGGCGCGGCTAATGTCGGCGCAGACTAAAATTAGATCTCACAGCTGAATATTTTAGTGAGAAAGCAAGAAATCTAATTTCATTGAGGGGAGGATCTGCAAATCTTCTATAACATTCTGAAATAAAGTCATTACGAGCTGATTGAGTCTCATAGCTACTGTTAAAAATCAGAGGCTTGTTAGATGTAATGATTATCTGCGCCTTGACACTTATGGCATATGAGGGGGCTTGTCGAGCAGATTTACTCTAATTTAGAGATCTGCAGTTAATTAGAAAGCCCTCTGATTTTTTTTTTTGTCTGCAAATACAGGTCACTATCGACAGCTATGGCTTTTGATGCGGTCCCTGTGACAGTTGTAGGACTGACCTTCCCTATATTGGCAGGGTCATCTAGATTTTTACTATGTCAGGGAAATCAGACTGGCCTTCCAGATTTAGTCGTGAGCTTTACCAGTAAGGATACGGTTCTCATATACCCTGTTTCCTCACATTAAACAAACGCTGACAAAACTTCCTATAAATAGCATGAGCTTTCCTCTTCTTTTTTTCAGAGGGAGAGTCACACAGGGAGGGAGGTCAGCTAATGTCACAATGTGTCCAGAGTTTCCAGGTTATTATTGGACTGGCATCTGCATGTTAGAGCTTTATGTTAAAGATCACATGCAATGAGGCTATCATGTCTCCGGATTGTTGGGAAAAAATAGTGCAGCAGGAAGAGAAGTGCTCTGGTCCGAAGGTTGTTTACACAGGAGGCCTTAGGGCTTACAATAGTTTAAAGGTTCATAGTAGTAATATTAGCATTCATATATAATGATTGGACAATGCAAAGGCCAAATAAAAAGACTTTTAAAAAATACATTGATTTATCCCAGCTTATTTCCAGTGCTTGATTATAACATTTTCTATTGGTGGATTTACCAAACATTATTGACCAAAACTAAGTAAATACATTTTTCATGATAATTCGTTTTTAAAGATTTGCAGTGGTATTATTTGCCTGTCCCTGTGTGGCCTACAGCAGGGGCGGATCCAGGGGTAAGGGTCGGTAGTATCATCCCTGTAACACTTAGCTGATGCCCACATCCCTGGACCACTGTACAGAGGTACACTGGCAGCAGCATATCATGCCGGGAGAGAGAGCAGTTGCCATAGCAACTGCCTCCTCGTACCCTCCACAGCCTAGACACAGCATTGTGGTCCGAGAAGGGAGGCTGCTGCTGAAAAATAACACTCAACGTCAAGTGTTTTTTCACCCCCTAAACATTTTGTGGGTGTGACCTAATCGTGGGAGGTGGCCATGCCTCCCACGATTAGGCCACACCCACAAAATTTTACCGGGGCCCAGCATTCCTCTCAGCGGCCCTGCATACAGCACAGTAATCTGAAAGTAACATAAAGATAACAAGTGATGCATACATTGTTTCCATGTGCCAAAATCTTTGTCTCCTTTGCTGTCGTTATTGAGCAGAACTGCACTATATGTAATAACCAGATATTCCAAATGGAACCAATCTGCTCCAAGCACAGTACCCTGCTGCTTGTTACATGCATTCCATTATGTATTTTTGGGATCTGATATTTCTTCTGCAGTTTTAGTGCATTCGGCTTTTTGAGGATTTGCTCTATCAATTATCCTCAGAATCTCACTTTATCATTCATCTTAATTAATGATAGAATGAGCAACACTTTTAATTCCACCTTTTTAGATAACTGGGCCGAGCTAAATATACGCCAGTAACACATTGTGACAGCAGCTTGTTTAAATTATGAATGTGTCTCTGCAGTGCCTCTTCAAGTGAAGTGAATGCTTTAAATGCCTGAGAATCCCAGTACCATACACACATTTTCCACATCTGCGTGGTAGACATTTAGAGGATGTGCTCCAATGATAAACTACTGATCGCAAAGCTTCCTCCTAATGCTTATGTAAGTTACTACTTTATTCTAACAGCATTTGTTTTAAAACATTTCATTTCAAGAGGGCGATTCAGTTGTCACGGGCGCCACAGTCATTAACAGGAGTCCAACAGAGCAATTCAATTGTTCCGGGCACCCAATAGTATGGCTCTGGTCCTGCCCAATTAGACCGGGTTTAGCCAACCCCAACCCAGTTCATACCCCTGAAAATAACCATCCATATACAGTATTGATATATTGCAGTTTTCCTTAATACAGTTTCCATACAGCCAGGCTGCATTATTTGGCTTGATAAGATACATTTTGAGCGGTACACTACATCAACAATCTGCTGCTCAGTGCTACCCAGTTCAAAAACAAAATCTCGGTCTCTTGAATGAGTTTGTTTTCTGCTGCCGAATGAATAAATGTACATTGCAATTGACTATAATCAGCTGTTGTGCAGTGGCATGTACCTAGTGAATGTTGAAGGATTACCATATACCTTTATAAGCGGTAATAACCGACAGTGGTGTGTGTATGTGTGTGTGTGACGTGGGGTGTGACAAATGGGGCTTAAAAGGACAGTACACAAATAAAAGCATCTGGATATGTCTGCAGCCAGTTTATGATCAGAATTTTATTCACTTTATTTTAGATCTCAATTTTTCTGCGGCGTTCACTAAAGGGGCCACAATATGAATAGCACCAGAAATGCATATGAGTTCACGGTTATGAATTCACAAAATATTAGTGGGAAAATGTAACCATAATCATTACAGTATAGTATAGCTGAGTAGGTGACCGTGTCAGAGACAGTTAAAGCAGACCTGTCCAACCTGCGGCCCTCCAGCTGTTGTGAAACTACAAGTCCCATCATGCCTTGCCACAGTTTTGCAATTAAAGCATGCTAAAACTGTGGCAAGGCATGATGGGACTTGTAGTTTCACAACAGCTGGTGGGCCGCAGGTTGGACATGCATGAGTTAAAGGGTGAGATGAACTAAGCTTGAAAAGTGATAAAATCAAGAGTGATAAACCACCAGTCCATCAGCTCCTAACTGCAATTTTTCAAAGACGGACTGTAACATAAAAGTTGATTGGTTGGTCGATTACCACTCTCCATTTTATCACTTTTATAAACTTAGTACATCTGGGTGACTAATTTCTGTTGAGAAAGGTCTGTGCATAAAAAATGTTTTCAGTTCCTATGCATTACCCAGCTGTGCTGCTCAACATGATCAAATATGTATTAGGGTCATTTCTATGTTAAAACTATATGCTCCCGAACCAATGCGGAATTACAATGGAAGCAGGCAATGTAGGTTTAACTAGGCCAGGGCCTCATAAAGCATCAGTGGAGGTAATGACCAAACAGTGGTGGTTGTTACAGCCTTTAGTACATATGCGCGATGCTGTCCTGCGATAAAATCCTGCTACTGTACTTTTTGTTATGGCTGGCCGTTCGCAAGTTGATTGACAGAAAGACAGCATTTGTGGGTGATACCGACTGTTTTCCAGGAATGTCAGGGAATACGCAGGCGTGCCCGATTAGACTGCTTCTATCCCAGCCGCTACGTACAGAGCTGTTTCTAGACTATTTGGCTCACAGTGCAAACAGTCAAAATGCTATTTTTTATACATCTAATAGCAGACTGCACTGGCAGCTATGTTCAGACTTTTGCATAAATCTGGAGTCAGCAAAGCAGGGGCGCCCCAGAGTCTGCACATACCTGCGACTCAAGGTGTCCTCCTGTGCAGCAGCACAGGCGGGCAGAGCAGCTCTGAGTACCAGGCATTAGATCCTTCCCTCCCGGAGCAGCAGCACAGAAGGAGGAGCGGAGTGTTGTTTCAGCAGCACAGGAAGAGTGAGCGGCTCCTCCCACTGACATGCTGACTGACACACTCCGCTCCAGCGTACGGGGACGTGCCTGCTACCTGTAGCCACCACCTTGTTCGGGGACAGAAAACTGCAAGGTGACATCATGGACCTCCTGCATCGCCGGGCCCGGCTACCCTGGGGAGCTCCTGATTGGCAGACGACACTACATTTGAAATGCCGCCCGCGCCATTCTCTGATTCTCAAAGTCACCACTGTTACCAGGGCCTCATCTCACCAGGTTCGGGACAATAATCAGGACTCCCAGGGTGTCCTCACATGATGTGGCACGACTGTGGATAACTGAGGTTCGTGAAGGGGAGGGTGGTAGGCAGACTCCACGTTTGACAGCCACAGACTGGAGTGAGCGGGACTTGGACAGGTGAAGCTGCATTGGCCAGAGAAGAAATGTGACAGCGCTGTAGCCAGAACGCAGGCAGACTCGCGGAGCTTTTAAGCTGTTGTCATAAATGCATGCACCGACGGCCGTATAACTGACCCCTGGCTCAGCCCGCCACTGATAAGGTTGGGAGAGATGAGGGAGCACTCTGAGCGGCAGCCATCAGTTCAGACTTACGTGGGAGCGGGTGGCTGGTAATAGCACAGCAGCAGGCAGCCAGTGTCTCAGCGGATGCGGCGCCCCATGCGATTGCACGGCTTGTCTCCCTGTAAAAACGACACTGGCCACGCACAGACTGCACTCACTGGAAAAAACATTCGATGGTGAGGGGCTTGCGTATCAATTTGCAACTATTCGCCCATCCAAGCTCATGCCAATGTTTTTTTGTAGCTTACAAAGGGCAGGATTTCCCCATGGCTGGGTGGTGTATACCTGCTCACAGGTTTCTCCAATTTAGCAGAGCAGTGATCAGGCCTGAATAACCCCCACAGTCTATTAAAAGTGCACTTTTGAGAGCAACAAAAATGAGAAAATAAGTCTCCATAAAATGATGTAGTAAAACTACAAAGAAAACCAACAGAATTAACTGTCATCGATTAATATGTCACTGTAGTATTTTATTGAATGGGTTAAATTTGACATAATAATTTGCTTATTAGTCACAATCTGTTCCAACGAACATCTTTTGAAGGATTTTTTTGTGTCATCTGTCACTGAAAATGGAACAATTCCACCGTTTGTCAAATTACTTATATGAATTATTCTTTAATGTGGCAAATAAAACAAAAGACAAGGGTACACAGGGTGTTCTAGAAATTGCATCAGGTTCACTTAGATTCTTCTTCAGTGTCTGTGGCAATCCAGTTAAGAGTCGACTGCACTTAAAGATCACGCTATTTAAGATAATGGGACAGTGCTATAACAGGATTACAGGAAATGTGAAAGAAAGGACACAGGTATGAAATGTCATTTAGATAAACCCATCACGGAACAGTTGATGAGTATATTGGAAGACCAAAAACATACACGTAAGCTGATACATTACCAGCTTTCTGAAAGTCATAAATTCTTTACAGTTAGTTGAATATTAACAGGCCACTAAAAAGGTGTCCTTGTCACAGACTAATCACTTGCTATCTCTTGTACCAAATTATTGGTCATTGGTTCAGTTGCCCATTGACACAATTACCATTGCAATCATTAGGATTATTAGTACAAATAGACCAACATCTATACACGGCTATGCTCAGTTTAAATTGATGGATTTTAAATTCAAATCTTAATAACTTTCAGCTTGTAAGTGTGAAAATATTTATGTATTTATTTATACAAATGTTAAACAAAATGAGAATGTCATTTTAGCTACATATGTTGTTATTTTGTGTACATTATGTTTTTTAATTGTTAAAAGAAGCCATTTAACAAAATAATTGTATTCTGGGCTGAAATATAGACAGAGGACTGGTGTTATATGGTGTTATATGTACCATGTGCAAGAGATGTAGCCACCAGAGAGCTAGGAGGTGAGGGTACCATGTAATGCGGTGTTCCTTCACTAATACTGCTTTTAGATTGAAATGCCAGCCCGCGTTAGACCCTGGATCTTGATCCTGGGTCCGAACCGGCTATGGCACTTTCACACTAAACCCAGGTTACCTATTATACAGAGGGCAAATCGAGTTTAGCACTTCTTATAACCAGGTCTAATTGCCGGATTGGTCGATAAGACCCAGGTCGACCCAGCAGCAACCTGGCAACAACCCCGGTTATTTTTTAAGTCTGAGAGAGGTTCTAATATCTGTACCCACTCCCTAGCACTCCTAGAGGCTTGCACACACCAGACAGCATATAAGAAGTGGTCCATTCCCATGCCTCTGAACAAATGATGACCTGGTCTCTGGATGGGGCTTGGCCTTGGTGAAAGGTTGTGACCTTGTGACCGTTTTCATCTGTGGCTGTGTTCAGAGCTCCCTCAGCAGCCCCCAGGCTTCTTCACTGCACTATTTATATGCTGAGCTCACGCACAAGGCATCTTTGTAGGATTCACCTGCAATGTAATGGTCTGCTAACCTTCCTCCCAGATGGGGCAGGAAAAGTGGGACTGTCCCACTGGAATTGGGACAGTTGGGAGCTATGACTTTGCTATGCTAGGAGGCCACTGGCTAAATTTTGGTATGTGACCTGGTAATACACTGATCTGTCTAGGCTCAAACCCTCTCTAAAACAGAGTACTCATATGCTCCAAGTATACATATATTTTACAAAGCTGTAATTATACACCAACTTAGCTCTTATATTAGATGCCAGTATAGGAAATTATAAAGAACAGACCAAGTAAAAAAGGGAAGTGAAAGCATAAGGGGGTATCAAATTAGGCACAATCATTTTTCAAATGTAAACAGTCTAATAGTGCAATTTGTGACCAATTCTAGGCTGCTTCTAGCAGCCGAAAAAGAACCTGCAATCGTGCAATAATACAAGGGATCCGGAATAAGTTCTCAATCCCATGTGCTATAGCAGATAATGGTACAGGTGCCTGAGGCACTCGATGCATTATCCCAGATAATTACCAGCTTATGGGGCTAACGGGAAAGGGTGCCGGACGGGGTACCGACTGTCGGGTTCCAGACAGGCATTTACCCGACGTCGGGATCCCGACTGTAAAAACACTGACAGCCGGGTTCCCGACGGCCACCTGCTATTCTCCCTCGTGGGGGTCCACGACCCCCATAGTGGGAGAATAGAATAGGTGGCAAGCGTAGCAAGCCACCTTGCCCGCAGCGTGGTGAGCGCAGTGAGCCCGCAAGGGGCTTAGTTGCGCTCACCATGCTGTCTGAGTCCAGACAGTTGGGATCCCGATGTCAGGCTAATGACTGTCGGGGTCCCGACTGTCGGGCCCTTTTACCACACCCACTGGAAAGCCCCCAGCAAACCTAATAGCAGTAGATAGCATATAGTAACAGGAGTACCAACCACAGAGTTATGGTCCGGTACATCCCGTCACTAGTGTACATCCAGGGCTATAAGTGGAGAGGAGGAGTATTGGGAAAACAGCTGCAGAGCCCTGTGACTCCAACCCTTACGCATAGGTCGACTTTTGGATCTCCACTCTGAGAGATCCCCAAGAGAAGGAACACAGGGAAGGTGCGGTGGGTCCTGCCATGATTCCCATAATTATGCAGATGAGTTGGGGCAATGATCACATCACCAAGGCCCTAACCATTGCACTATGCAAATTGGAAGGGATCTGGTAGGGTGTCAAACTCTGATCGCAAGATTTGAAATGTATGGTTAAAGGACAGCACACATTTTTCATTCTAGCTTCACGCAAAAGCAAATAGCTACCGGTCAGATATTGGTTTTCATTTTCCATACACTACTAGGAAAATCACAGTTCTAATCGTATTGATTGTTATGGTTTATTGCTCCCTTTCCCCATGAAACTGTGTGCAGTAAGATTTGTTTGAAAGTACAGTAAAATACAGGTCTCTGACAAACCTATTGCAGGTCCAAAATAGATCTGACTGTCACTGCTTTTAAGGTGGCAAAACAAATTGAACAGCAGTCAGTAGATTGTCATAGCTGCTTCCTTAAATAACATCTCTGCAGATTCTTTAGATATCACTCACAAAACAACTGCACACCTGCAGAGTCCCACAGGGTAATCAAAACTAGCTTCAAGGACCAAGGTCACCATAGCACTTGTAAAATCAGAGACAGGGTGGGGTATGAATAGAGAAGCAGGGAAAAAAAATACACGCTGGAGCAGATCTGCGGATAGAAGGTTCCTTTGGGTGTAGTCTAGTGGCCTCATTACCAAGGCAGCTGGATCTAGTTTCTAGCACTTAGCTCCCACAAGAGAAAACAACAAATACACATAGGATGCTGACATATGCTAAACTGATAGGAGAGGTGAAAGCTTATACACCCATGCACAGGGTCAGTAGTACACGGACATGTGAAGAATGAATGACGCTCTTGGAAAACAGCAACCCAATTTTTTGTTACAACGTAGTCTCAGATGATTCAGTGGCTATCTAAGCACTCTGGAGGTTAACAATTACTCGAACACCTTGCAAACTCTGTTTTCTGTTCTTTTTTTTATATATAATATTGCAGCTGCCCTCTTCTAGTCTCGAAACAGCTTCCTCATTGTCACAGGCCAGACGTTTTCTTGTGTGCCAAGTGATTGACCACAAACAAAAGCTTGTTTGACCAACACTTGTCCCCTAACAAAACACTGGCTAAAGGAGGAAGTAGAGAATAGAAGGACACATTGATGTTCCAATCATTTCAAAGACAGACAGGGAAGCTTTCTCCCCTCACGCAGAACTCTTGCTAAACAATGGTGTCTGGACTATATATCTTTTTTTTTTTTTCTTTCTTTTAAAGGGTGTGAAAGGGTGACAGTGAAAATAAACCTTGGACAAATATCAACGCTGGCATGTAAACAAGTAAATGTATATAACGGTGCCTCCTTAGCAATTAGATTATATTCCTTAAAAAAATGCTAAGAATTTAGAGCAAATTATTTTATCTTCTTTGTGGTTCTAGTTTAATTTGTTATTATCTTGAAATGATCTGATTGTGTTGAGCTTTTACTGCCATCTAATGATTAGAAAAAATAGCAATTTTTTTATTTCAACTTTACACAACAGTCCGTGGCTCAGTACATTAGAGTCTATTTATAAGATTTAAATATACATTAAATTTAAATAGAGTTGTGCACAGACCCCTTTGTTTTGGTTCTAATTCATCGTGTTTTGCTCAAGTGTTTTTGATCAAATTCAGTTTTTCGTTCAGATCTCAAAAAGAAAAAACAATCATGGCAAAAAAAAAAAAATCAATAAAAACAAGAATTTTGTGCAATCCAAAACACGAAAATTCAGATTTGAAATCTAAATTCCAAACCGCAGGAAGATCTGAACCAGGACTTTGTTTGGCTCGGATCTCTTTGGGAGATCTACACCGGGTTCTTGATTTAGATGGATCCACGTTTCTGGAGAAGCAAACCACACATCTCTCATTTAAAATAGACGATGCCAATGATTTTCTGTTACGCCTATTTCAGCAAGGTGGCGTTACGTAAAGTATGACAACATAAACAGTGGCATTACAATAGCTCCGCAGACCCCGCGGTTGCAGGGGGGCGCTGTGTAAGTGCGGGCCCCGGGGGTCTGCGGGGCTATTGTAATGCCAAACAAACCTCCTATCAGATACTTCTGTCATACAGGTCCGGTTGTGTAGAGAATTCAGTGTAGGAGTAATCTGCATCATACTTGCACACTTTTTGTATCTTCTCTCCAGGACCTACCTGAAGGTGTGTGCAGAGGTGTACAAAGAACAAGTGCTAAGGTCTTGATGATGGGAATTGACGTCATGCTGGCCCTGCTCTCTGCTGTTCAATTACGCGATTCATCATACAAAGAAGGGAAGGGCTATAGTGACAGGTCATCGCACAACAGAGCTCAGCTGATGAGATTGTGCAGCACATCATTATAGGCCCATTCAATGCTTAAGAATTTTTTTTGTTCTTCTAATTTGGGGGTTTGGGTGGGCTGATATAAAACACAAGACAGGAAAGCGGAGCATCTATAGTGATTGACCAGATGCTCCCAATGTGCACTTCTACATATAGGGGGGTGATTCAGCTTGGCTCAGTAAGCTGCCCGCTGGAGCGAGGGAACGTCCGACCCCCTTTGCAGAGTGAATGGCCGCATTTGCATGCGAATGTATGTGTTTGCTGACACTTCCCTTCTCTTGTTGCTGTACAGGAAAAAAATGATTAGATGGTGGGATGATTTTTCGCCCCTGCTCGCAGAATAGTACGTCTGATCTTATTTATCTGTGCTGGTGATGGCCAAACAGGGGGCGGGCACTGACATCATGTGACATCACTCGCCCCACGCAGGCTTCGCCTTGCCTGCATTCGCATGGGGACGCCCATCAATTTCTGGGTGCACCCACCGTTTTTTGCGGACACCCCAGGAATCGCTGGGCATCCCTATGTGCCAGCCCCCTGTCTGCCGCCCTCTGTGCCAAAGCCTCAGCGACTATAACAGGCGTTCCCGCAGCGGCCCTGCACATGCATATTTTTGCCAATACGCATGCGCAGAGCCACACCATTGGCTGCCGGACCGAATTCGTGCTTGGCCAAGCCAAGCTGAATCACCACCATAGTTTGTCACAAGATGGGGTGCACACACATTTCCACATCACCGTGGTTTAGCCATGATTATAAAAACTAACATTAACACTCCATCAAAGTGATCTCTATAAAGGAGTTAAATAGGACACTGTCAAAGTTCACAGGTGCTTATTACCTTGTGCCCTTCCCTGCCGCTGCATGTGTGTTAGGGCACAGTGACACTGAGATGTTGCTGTGTATCTTTCCTGTCTTTGCTGCTGGAGAGACCTCTAGACTCAGAAAGGACTGGCTAGAACTGAACACAGAACTGTTGCAGTGTATAATTCTCATGATATATTGCTATTTTACTGTGGAGTTACTGAGTCAGTAACTTGACTGATGTTTCTTGAGCTCTGGAGCTGTTGTACCCATTGTTCTGCCACCCTCAGGAATACTAAGTGTTCATGCAACCCACAGTTAACCCGTGCATTTATAACCTCAAGTGCCGGTGTGTGGCCACCTCTCAAGCATTGTTCTTGTTCTGTATCGCACACTAATCAACCCCAGTGGGAGAGAAAGCAGTAGAGGTCTTAACTAAATACACAGCTGTAGGGCGATATTGCTAACTTAATTGAAAAACAAGGGGGGCATTTATTTTGGCTTGCAAATCAGAAGATAAACGTAGCTCTGTGCTATTGTGACATGTGGATAATGTTACAGATTTGGGACTTATATCATGGGCCCTGCTGTCTGTAACATCAACTCTTTTGTACATAAATACCAGGCACTGTCACAGTGGTCAGCAATGCATTGCAAAACCCTTTGTGGGTGACCGGATTCACGAATTAGCAGTCTCGTGCTCTTCGTTTTAAAAGGGGAACTGCAAGCCGAAAAGTAAGTTCAATAATTGCATTTGAATAATGGAATTAATTTAGCCAACAGAAATAACAGTATGAGCTGCGTGCAACTGCAAAGACAATGCCCGGCAGTAAGGGCTGATTTCGGAGGCATAAATTACAGTAAACCAGCACCAATCTGTATTGATTATTTCTGAATGTTCAGCCAATGTGAGGTTCCTATAAGAAAGGGCCATTGCATTTCATGGCAGACCTCAGTAGGGGCAGTATGTATTTGTCCGCTGAACTAATATTCATGAGAAAGCAGTATATGAATTACTTACGGACCAACCTAATCATTGAAGCAGCAGCCTAGAAAGGGATTATATCACAGCACTGAGAAATATTGGGGTCAGCGCCACATTCAGGGCTGCATGTAGTTACTATTACAATTAATTATTCTGAAACCAATAATTTCATAATGGAATATAGAAACTGCTGGTACTAAAGTCATATTAGAACACACACATATACGGAGATACATACATACATACATACAACTATAGATCTATCTATCTATCTATCTATCTATATTGCAAACACAAACAAGTGATAGATGCCAACTTACTTTTTTACCTTGCGATCCCGATGCGCGCTACCGGGACAGCACAAATCGAAACCCCAGATAGACAGGGCTTCAATGACTATATAGTGCAGATCTGCACTATATCGTCCAAATCGCCTGCATGTCGGGTGGCTTGCCGTGCGATTCGAGATCGCATCGGGATCGAATAGCAAACCTAATCGGCTGTGTGTCCACAACATTACTGATTTTGCACTGAAACATACAGAGGAGAATCTAAACAGTTGAGGATTTTTTACATCAGACGCTTTATTTGTACTTTTAGGCATTTACAGATTACCGGTAAAACTAACCACAACATTTCTTTATTTTAAATAAAGGAGCAGTTGCCTGGGAGGTGCTATTTATTCAGGGACACCGGGACAGACAACTGTTAGTGATCGTTGGCATGAGCAGTTTATAAGCAAGCTGACAGCATGGTGCACAGTGATAACACATTTGACAGGTTTAACTGCAGATATCCCTGCTAACAGACCAGGCTCCTGATATGCAGAACGTAGTACTACTGAGAGATAAAGCAAAGCTAAGTGTACTAGTTCACCTCTAAATAAGTTTCTATTCCTTGCTGCTGAATAACTTTTCTGGTTGATCGGACATACGGCTCAGTCGTAAAACCTGACTTGCAGCCGTACAGGTCACATGGGCTTCCGGTTCCAAAAAAATAAGTTTTCCAGTTCCCTATTTCCTGGTATGGCAATCACAAATGTTCCACTATGATCGCAAATGATCCACTATGATCCTTGGGCCTAATTTAGTAAGGAACGTTTATGCCAAGCTGCTTAGCGTATGCAATTCTTAGCAATAGAAATGAAAAAGAAGGTGCGTACAAATGTCCGGCCTGCATTTGCGATGGCAAGAACGGTGATGTGAAGCCTGAGAAAGTCTGAGCGAAGCCTCGTACACACAAAGAGCTTTCGAAACGATATTGTTCACAATATTACATAGGGTGTACGCTCAATATCGTTAACTATATGCTCTCCTGTGCATCAGTAAAGACCTCGTCCTTCATGTTCAGGCAAAGGAGGTCCACGTTAATGACGGCCATGCTGCAGCATGGCCGTCCCTACCTTCTGAATTGGGATTGGTGGGGATCGGTTAGTGTGTGTGGAGCTTAAGTCTGCAACTTGGGCATCATGGATGGTGTAATGGTTAGCATTACTTCCTCAAAGTGCTGAGGTCATGGGTTCGATACCCACCATGGCCCTCACTGTGTGGAGTTTGTATATTCTCCACGTGTTTGCGTCGGTTTACTCTGGGTACTCCGGTTTCCTCCTCTTCCTTAATTGGCTTCCAACAAAATTAACCCTAGAATGTCTGTTTTTGCACGTAGGGGGTGGTAGGGAATATAGATTGTAATCTCCACTGGGGCAGGGACTGATGTGAATGTTCAACTATACTATGTAAAGCGCTGCGGAATATGTATGTGCTATATAAGAAACTGTTAATAAATAAATACACTGAAGCCTGAGTAAGACTTAGGGGGCATACACCCTATAGCAATGGCGGTGCATGCACTGCCTATCTTGCTTAAAAGCTCAGCACACAATCGGGGGTGCATCGCATGTGTGCCATGGGGTGTGCTAAGTGATCTGTGCTTAAAGCACCTTGCTCAGCTCCATCTCCCTGTGTGCATGGGGTCTTAACTCAGACATGCAGGGGGGGGGGGGGGGCGCACCCAAGGCCAAGGACATTGAGAACTCAATGATGTCCTTTGCATGGCCATGCCTGGCATACGGAGACAACACCGCCCCATTTTCCTAAACACTGGACACTCCAGCCCCTTCTCACAAATGCCTCTGCCTGCCAACCAAGCAGAGGCATTCACATTATAACGATGTGATCACAGGACCCATTCTGCCCATTCCTCAGAATGGGTCTTGTGCGCACGCGCTGTGTCCTGATATATAATGGTTACTTTATTTAAGTCATCATGGCAGTGCCCCCACATGATACTGCCACAAAATCACTTCATCGTGCATAACTATATATTTACATATTCATCAGAAAATGGAGGTTTAAAAGGTGACAAGGATTGTGCGACAGTGATAACACATCGCAGATATACTGTAACTGGGACTAGTTATGCTATATTCAACTGCTTAGATCTACCATAGAAGACCATCTTCTTGCTGTTGTTGATTGCTTGGTTTGTTTGTTCTTTCCTTGCCATTCACCAACCATCAATGAGTTATCTTGTGAAAAACACTTAAAAAAATAGCCAGCCCTGTTTGCGCCCAATTTGATTCCCAGAGATCTAATACAATCAGCAGATGCTTATCAGAATAAAAAATGACAATGGGGAAACTACATAAAAATGGAAATTTGCAAGTGCATATATAACCATTATTACTATTATTATCATCATTATCATAATGGTTCACCCTTACTGAAACACACTGTTTAATATCCCAAGTCTTTACAACGGACAAGCATCCCCTCCCCCTCTATACACATAGAATGGATTAATCCTGTAAAATCTGACCAATGTCCAAGACGTGATATTTTGGACTATGCCGTCCTACTTAGCTAACCGTGATGCTGATTTCTATTCCTACCGCTTCTCATTAAATCCATAAGGTGCTAAACACTGAACATAAAACACCAACATAATTCAAGGTTATATCAGACGTTAGCAAGCTCGTCATGTCTCACTCATTTCAAATGAGTTGCATCCACTGGAGAGTACGCGCACTCATTTTCTACTTCAATGGTCTCATTCACTTCAAGGCATGGTCCTACTCTGAGCTACCAAAACTGCCTTTGTGCAAATTGCCTTTCCCACACATTTTCATCTTGATCACATGTAAAATCCCTTTTCAGGGAAATAATAGATTTATCATTACTTCACAATACAAAAAAAAAAAAAAAAATTAAAAGTCAATGAACAGTTGCTGCAACCATGATATTGTGTCATTTATAAGTAAAGCTGGATTAAAAAAAAAAAAATACATTTTAAAAGATCAGGTAAATATTTAGAAAAACTATAATTTCTTAAGGCCTTTTCCTGTTGGTGCTCGATGCTCAATGTCTTAAGTTCACAGCACAGGATACAGAAAGATGTACTGACCAATAGGAAAGGGTCTCTGTAAAGGATATTCAAATGTTGGAAACTGTGACGAATATATGAATAAAAGAACTTTGCCAATAAAATCTCATTTATAGTCACAACAACAATAGCATGTTTTAGGAAACTCTTGTCTAGAGCGCTTCTCCGAATCTGTAAGCCTAATGCAAATGCACTGTCTGCAGTAACAACCCTCTGTAAAGAATGGGATTTTGCATCAGAAAGGCTGCAAGTATGTAGACTAACTGAAGGTGGCGCCGTAGAGCCTTCCAGGTTGACAATACTTGAACAACAGTTTCTGAATAGACAATATGTTTTACAACAGAAAACAGGTTTCATCCTATCCATGACTGGACCTTAGCTGACATCTATTGCTGCAGTGTCCTTGCGATGTTTGATCAGTGACTGTTATCACCGCTGATAGAGAGAAATTAGGTGATGTTTTACACACACAAAAAAAAAAATCTTGGAAAGTTGACAGTAGTTCATGTTGTAATACTGTGACTGATGCAGTTATCTGTGCTGTATAAATATTTGTAGAGACACTTATCAAAAAGCAGCTATCCTACAGTATATCAGACCCCTATTAGATGAATGAAAAGGACAATGACGAACTGCAACACAATTATATTAAAAAAATTGTTATGTGACAAAAACAAATAGCTGATGAAGTAACAACTTTCAGAATCCAAATACCTATAGATGTATATAGATTTTACAAATCCCATGACTGATTCATTTTACAGTATAAAGATGAATTGATTTCTTAAAGGCCCCCATACATAGGTCCGATTTGGTCATTTTCACCCGACGGATGAAACGGCCCGACGGATAGGATGAAAACTGGTCAAATCAGATGTGTTTTCACATCCAATCCGATGCGCATCGGATCCAGAGATCATATGTGCTGCACACATGATATCCGGATTTGGCCCCTTCTCAGAGGTGGGGACCAGGGTCGCATGCGATACATTGGCGGCTCAAGGGAAATCGGATGGACATCCACTGTTGCAAGACCTCGTAGCAGTGTATGGCCACCTTACCCTTTTCCACTTCATGATGAAGAAAACACAGCATTTATTGTAGCAGCCCAAATTTATTGTTTAATTAAATACAAAGATTCCCAAATATATTGATTTGTCTGATGTCCCCATGGTAGGAGGATTCCATGTAACTGGAGTTTAAGCAGGTATTTATAATGTCACAAGTTAGACATCGGTAAAATCACATGTACTGCATACAAGAGGCATTTCGCATGATTGTAGCATATTTGCCTTTGTTTAGGAGGTCACTGGAGGTAACTACTCACATCAAGGATTTTGGAAAACTGTTTCCTAAAGCAACACCATACACTGTAATTACAGTAAAAAAATGTGGTACACGTTTCCTAGCACGGCGCCCATCGCATACCATGCCATAAGGTATGCGATGCCATATTCGGGAAAATTACCTGGAATGTACAATTAAATATCGCATAGCATCGCATGCCAGCAAATGGCATGCGATGCGATTTTTAATTGTACAACCTTGATGGGTGCTTACAATGTTAAATGCACCCCCATTGTCCACGCCACCCCGAAACGTGGCGAGCGCAGCAAGCCCACGAGGGCCGGCGGTACGCGTCCTCTGACCTTTTCATACCCCCACTATCCACGTCGGCGTGGAGTTGATTTTATATAGTGTGGCGAACGCAGCGAGCCACCGAGCCTGAAGCGAGGCGAGCTCAGTGAGCCCCGCGAGGGGACGCAGAATACATGTTAAGTAATCCGTGTGCGCTCGCCATGCTCTGCGATGGAAATCAGGGGCGCCGTGCTAGGAAACAAGTACCAAAAATGTAAGTGGGTATCCTGTCATTGGAAACTAGGCACTGCTGTATCAATAATGGGTGGATCCAGGGGGACCCACACTGCACACATTGCACCCATATTATACTTCTCCAGTCAACAATGCAGACAGAAATCAATCGGGGAAAATGGCACAGTGGCCATTTTCGTAGAGATTTGTGCATTACTAGAAGCGAAGTCTTTCGGAACACAGCATAGGAGCCATGTTACTGTGCTGCCACAGGGGCCTACACAGTGCCTGGTCATGGTCCCTCTCCTCCTTTAAACTGCCCATGAAACACTGATTGCAACTAAAGATTAAAACACTTGTAATTCCAAGTAATTTAAAGCCTGTGTATATTTTAATGATTACCCAACCCCTATAGAAGCAACAGCTAGGGGCTATAAGCAGCTGTAATTAATTTAGTCAATCAATATAATTTTTAACATTTGAAGAATATGAGCACTCATCTATGGTATGCATTTACAGAGAACATTTGCAAAAGGGAAACATGGTCCCCAATACTACCTCCAATGGGAAGCATTGTCTTGCCCCTAGTACTGTATATGTACTATGCAGTCAGAGGGGGATTCTTAGTAAAAATGTTTTTACTGCTATATGGTTATTAACAGATTTGACATGTTCTTTTTTGTGGTTATTGAAGAGTCAGTTATTAACACTGATAGAAGAAAGTTTGGATTATTACCCGCACTTTTATGGCGGCCACATACTTTTTATTGCACTTGAATAACAAAGGTAATGAGAATGCAGATTGTTAAATATTAAAAATGCTAGTGCACTTAGCTGGAGTAAAAGCCATCCAGCACTTGACACGCCAATAAGCAGATACGGCAAAATAATGCAGTTGGGCTCTGAAAGAGGAGACGGACCTGGTGTTATATAGACCTATAGAAGAGGGTGGCATATTACTGCTCCTTGAGCTGGGAGATCTCTTGCTTCTGTGATCAGGTCTTCCATTCAGGCCAATTCCTTTTAATTTTGCTGTTGGCTTTACTTGTGAGAAAAATTAGTAAGGGCGATGAAGGTCTTGTGGTGCTCTGTAAATATATTGGATAGGCGAAGTTTACCCTACTGGGGTTAGAAGCACCACTGGTCAAGGTGGGCTTCTTGTTTGTCATTGGTAGGGGAGTTTGGATTGCTTTAGTTGTTGGTGATGGGCTGGTAGTTGGTCCCCATCTAAATTCTTGATGACTGAGATGTCATCTGTACCCCTGTCACTCCTGTGTGATTGAGCAGTAGTAAATGTAAAAATAATCATGTTTGAACCATTGACACAATGGGCCACAAACATGGATAAGAAATTTGCACTAAACAGATTGATACTGTATGTTACTGTAACAAGATGGTCAACTGGCTCACCATGGTTTCCTCTTATGAGTAGGTATAGGCAAGTGCCAGCTGCAAATGTGGCCACCAGGGCTATCTTAAAGTACAGTAAAACTAGGCAGCTGTCAAGGACCCCACAACTCTAGGGCACTTCGAGCAGGGGTGGGCAGTGGTCATGCATTCAAAGTGGTGAGGCAGCATTCTTCGTCAAGAATTGCCCCTAACTTCTATTCTTTATGATGCTTCTTAAGGTGACCATACACTATGCAACTTCTCAGAGGGGAGAAGTCACATATGACCCCCTTTGTGCTGCCCGGCAGCTTCCCAGGTGGCAGAATCGCATAAGATACAGTGTATGCAGTCCTTTTGTATACAATGTATTCTATGCGATCCCAGCAAGGGGTGTGCAGGCACATCAGAATGGAATCGGAGCTGAAACACATGTGATTTGACCCTTCATCCGATTTATCAGACAATTCAGATGAAAAGTGCCCAAATCGCACTAGTGTATGGGCGCTTAACAGTAGAAACTACAAGATACAGCTAATGCATTCAGGTTGTCTTTATGAATTTTAAAAAGAAACACAAAGGATAAATAAATCTCAGTTCACGAGAGCGAGAGAGAGAGAGCGAGAGAGAGAGAGCGAGAGCGAGCGAGAGAGAGCGAGCGAGCGAGAGAGAGCGAGAGAGAGAGAGCGAGAGAGCGAGAGAGCGAGAGAGAGCGAGCGAGCGAAAGAGAGCGAGCGAGCGAGCGAAAGAGAGAGAGAGAGAGAGAGAGAGAGAGAGAGAGAGAGAGAGAGAGAGAGAGAGAGAGAGAGAGAGAGAGAGAGAGAGAGAGAGAGAGAGAGAGAGAGAGAGAGAGAGAGAAAGAAAGAGAGGGAAAGAGACACAGAAGGTGTCACTAAGAGTTAGAAGCACATCCACCTTGAAGGTATAAATCTGCATCTTGAGAGCTAATTTAAAATGTGTTAACAGATTTAGAGGCGTGTTCTCACTCAACTGTATATTGCAATGGGAAAGAAAAAAACAACAACACCCAAATAGCTGAGTGTCTCATGTAAAAGCAGCCAGCAATTGGCACTTGCTGCTGGTACTTCTCCAGGTTAAAAAGTAAGACAGCTATGACCAACTGGTTACAAAAAAGAAATAAAAAACATTCATTATGAACATTTTAGTAGTAATACCAACTTGAAATCACAAGCAGTATAGCTTACATTTAGGAATTCAGCTTTCAAGCTTAATTATTTTATTTGTAACAGAAAAAAAAAAAATCTCCACAGACACAAAGTGTATAACTGTGAAGTTGTTCCACTGCTTAAGATTAAGATGCTAAAATTCAATTAAGAAAGGGGTGAAAGACTCCCGGTTTCTAACAAAAAGTCAACACCCAAGAGCTTACTTCAGTGACCTGAAAACATTCAATAAGCTGTGCTTTTCCCGTCACACGGAACGGCCATTCTCACAAAATGGGTGGTCAAAAACTTAGGCAGGGCATTTGTGCTGTGTTACACGTCCGAAATGACAATGGTTTGCATTATTCATGGACAACAGTAAAAATACAACACTAATGAAAAATGGAGTACAAGTAACAATGGTGGAACACACAGTCTTTGTCTCATTTTCTAATCTTAAATACATTTTTAATATTGTTTTGATCTGATTTATTATTGTTTACAGCTATTCTAACATTTGTGACATTCACATACACAGCACATGTATAAATGTCACAAAACGAAGTCAACTCTCATAACTCATAAAAAGAATAAAATAATCATACACTATGGGGAGGGGGGGGGGGGTATTCAATCCCCAATGCTATTTTCAATGGGGGAAATAGTGGTTGGTGTATAGTCAATGCTGTTTTTCCCAACAGCATTGAAGAGGCAGATCGACAGAACGGGCCCGACTAACAGCTATCAGGCCCCTTTTGCCAATAACGGCCGTGACTTATCACAATCGCGGCTGAATCTCGCCAATCCACGGCCGTTTACGCGGACATGCCTCCTTTTTCCGCTGATTGGCAGGTGGGACATCCCGTCTGGCGATATGCTGTAGAGCAAAACAAAAATGGGCCAAAGTCACGGCTGTCAGGATGGATCGACAGTCGTGACCTGGGATTGAATACCCCCCCCCCTATATGGACAAAATAATATATACATTACATCTATACATTCCATTTCAGTTGGTCGCCCATTTGGGTCTATAACCAACTCTACACTTCTGGTGGTGTGGTTCATTAGGACGACAGTGTCTAGGCTAACAAGCACAAGGTCGGAACTGTAAAAAGATCGACACATTTTTCACGTTATTTGTGTTAGTGTTGACACCTGAGCAGTAAACCTCCAATTAGTGTACTGCATCCCTTCACATGGCTGGCTTTGGAACACCAAAAATAATCTCGAAAGACTCACATCAACCTTTTCATGTGGCGACCATAGCCATGAACTTTTGACGGTGTCCAACTTCTAACCATAGTAACCATGAGGTGTTGACCTATTGACAGTCATCATATACATTGTCTTTCAGCTTTATGGATACCCTCTTCTGGGAAAGCTTTGGGACATGGATAGACAAGTGCATTAACGATACGGGGCACCACTGTTCGTCAATGGCTGGCTTGCACTTGGCATTCCAGAACATCCTAAACATCGCTCGATTGAGATGAAGGCCAAGGAAGATTTTCCAAACCGGTCAGATTATTATTGGATGGGACCCACTTTTTTACATGGGGGCATAGTTGTGCTGAAGTAAAGGGCACAAAACATTGGCACAAAATTGGAATGTTGCCTACTTTTCTGGCACGTCTTGGCGACTCCTGAATATAGAGGAGTTTGCCTATATTTTTGGGGGCTGTAGATAAAATGGCTTCCTACTGTTAGTCATGTGCCTACAAAGGCCTGTAGGAACCCAAAGAATATGCATATTACTTACACATATTATTCACTAACATGATCATTTAAACATACAAAACTCTTTTTTATTGCAACTTCACACTGTTTCGCCGACCTGCTCATAGTAATGTACATTTCCTGTTATGACATGTCTTCTAAAGACACTGGGGGTGATTTGGGAAAAGTCTCTAACCTGAAAAGAAGAAGCTTAAAGCTTTCAGAGCGAAGACGTGTGTGTCTTGAATAAACCAAAAACTGCAGGGGGCTTTGTCTGTAATGTACTCTGGTCAAAGTGGTCAGTATCAGGCTCCGATCTGTACCCAAGCACTGTTATTTCAGCTGCAGCACCTACTTGTTTTATCTTTGCTCGAGCAAAAAAATAAATGAAGAATACACACACAGACATATTTTGTCGCTGCTGTTCTTTATATATATTTAGCAATAAAAGCTACAATGTAATATTGTAAGGCATATTTTTTATAGTCAGAGAAGACCTATTGGAGGGGGGCACACTATTTTACACGGATGAGGGGGGCAATACAGATCCATTGTAATCCTTTTCACGTTGTCTCTATATCACAAAGGCAATAACTGAAGATAGTGTCATTCTAGCACCTGCCATATTTGAAAACCCATGCAGTTCCTCTTCCCTGCCTGGGGTGTCGCTGTCTGCTGTAGTGCTTCTAGCACAGTGTGGTCTGTATATCAGCACTGATATGCAAACCAGACCTGTGCTAGAAGCACTACAGCAGACAGAGACACCCCAGGCAGGGAAGAGGAACTGCATGGGTTTTCAAATATAACGGGTGCTAGAATGAACACAATGAAGATAACTAATGAAAACACACTTTATTCATGGGAAATCAATTGTAAAACAAAAGGTTTCATAAGATTATCTATTACTTGTAGCAGTGGCGTAACAATATCCCCCGCAGATCATTAGGGGGCTTGGCGGTGCTGGATATCATGCTGGGGCAATAGATAGACATAGACTGGGACCAGCAGATAATGGTCTGTGTCCCATGCTATTGAAAATATACCTCCCAAAATGGCAGCAGCCTCACAGGAGACAATTATCAAGTATGCTAGATGAGGTAGTGGCTATTTTGGGAGGGGTATTTTTAATGGGAGGGATGCAGACAAGATATCTGCAGGTTCTGGTCTAGTGATAGCTTTGCAGACCCCAAGCACCCAAATGCCACCCAGCACCTAAATGAAGGATACCCATATGTGATCGGCATATATATATATATATATATATATATATATATATATATATATATAAAAAATGTTGACCTTATTTATTTATTTATTACCAGTTATTTATATAGCACACACATATTCCACAGCGCTTTACAGAGACTATTTGAACATTCATATCAGTCCCTGCCCCAGTGGAGCTTATAATCTATATTCCCTACCACATGTACATACACACAGACATTCTAGGTTAAAATTTTTGTTTGGAGCCAATTAGCCTAGCAGTGTTTTATTTTTGGATTGTGGGAGGAAACCGGAGTACCCAGAGGAAACCCACGCAAGCACGGGGAGAATATACAAACTGCACACAGTTATGGTCATGGTGGGAAACAGACCCATGACCTCAGTGCTATGAGGCAGTAATGTAACCATTACACCATCCATACTGCCCCACCTTAAAGATGCAATAAGTCGCTTCCTCCACTGACCTCTGCAAATTATCAAGTTCTTTTGTATGGATGAAAGAATCTTCTCTGTGTAAAGAAAGGGTTCTCAAATTCGGCACTCAGGACCCCACACAGTTCACGTTTTCCAGGTCACCCGGCAGGTGCACAGGTGCATTCATCACTCATTGACACATTTTAAAAGATCTACAGGTGGAGCTAATTAGTTCACATGCACTGTGTGGGGTCCTGAGGACCGAGTTTAAGAACCTGTGGTGTAAGGTAATGTGGTGTTTCAGACTGTTTTATGTAGACGAAACAAGTCAAAGAAAAAAAAAAAAAAAGAAGGTCCAGAGTCCTCTATTGAAGCTTTTGTGGATAACCCAGCAGTGATAATAACCTCTAGGAGCAAAGATCCCTGTTTGAACATGCAGGTGAAAATGCAGGAGAGCAGCTGTCACCTCTGGGAATCAATCATCGTGCCTATAGCTGGGTGGGATTGGTTTCAGCTGGACAAACATTTTATCTACATCAACGGATGTGCAACTTTCTGTCCTCCTGAGCAGAGTCAGGCCGCACACTCCCGCCTCTTCTTATCTTTCTATCAACATGCCATACAGGTGCTTGGGGTTTTTTATTGCTGCACCCAGACTAAGCAAACAGTCTCAGAACAGTCAGCAAGTGTGAGCCGGCCCCATTGTGGCCAGAGTGCATCAGGGCATTCAGCTATTACAATGCATGCTGCCCCTTGTCCCACATAGACAAGTATGCCCATTAAAATATATGGCTATGACCACATGCTCATCTCTACCATGGATGACAGGTACTGTATAACGTACATGTGTGAAACACATTAGGAATTAACATTAAACAAAATAATGTTTCTTTAGGAAGCAAGAAAACAGATACATTCTAATTAATTGGGAACCACATGAATCTATCACTATAACTAGTGACCACTGTAATGCTAATGATTAGATGTGACGTACAACAACACACATATACATATACTAGTAAGCCCGCTCAAAGCAAATGCTTCGAAAGCTAGTCTGATACCGCGTTAATATCTCTGTGTTTGTGCATATGTCTGAGAGAAAGAGATGTAGATTCACTCGCTGCCAACAGATGACAGTGTTTTGGAGACACACAAACAGACACGATAGATAGATAGATAGATAGATAGATAGATAGATAGATAGATAGATAGATAGATAGATAGATAGATAGATAGATAGATAGATAGATAGATAGATAGATAGATAGATAGATAGATAGAGTGTATCTATCTATCTATCTATATATACACATACACACACATTTATTTACATATAAACATATACATTATATAGCGCAGCAGATTCCGTTGCGCTTTACAATAGTAGACTGTGATAGAACAAACTGGATATACAATCTATAGTGATATAGGAGGGAAACACAAGGACAGGCACCAGTAATAGCATAGCAGTCCCACCAAGTTACAAGTCCAGAAGAAAAGCTATATAATACATACAGTAAGTGCCTCAGAGGGTTATGCGTGTGGAACTTAAATATGATAGGCTTGCCTGAAGAGGTGAGTTTTCAAGGAACACTTGAAAGTTTGGAGGCTAGCGGAGAGTCTTATTGTGCATGGAAGGGCATTCCATAGGATGGGAGCCGCTCGATAAAAGTCCTGTAATAGTGAATGGGAGCTAGTAATCAGTGCAGAAGAGATACGCAGATCTTGTGCAGAGCGGAGTGGTCGAGATGGGAGATAGTTTGTGATATGTAAAGAGATATATGCTGGTGTAGTATGGTTAATAGCTTTATACGTGAGTAGAAGTGTTTTATATTGAATACGGTAAGATACAGGCAACCAATGCAGGGACTGGCAGAGCGGAACAGCAGAAGATGAGCATCTTGCAAGGCAGATCGGCCTAGCAGCAGCATTTAAAATGGATTGCAGTGGCGAGAGCCTGATCAGTTAGGAGAACCAGTTAGGAGACCATTGCAATAATCAATACATACATACATACATACATACATACATACATACTGTATATATTGGAGGGTATATCCATGGTGCACACCAGTGGTTCACAAACTTAGTACTCAAGAAACCGTAACAGTTCACAGGACACCCAGCAGGTGCACTATGTATTATCAACTGTAACATTTTAAAAATCCAAAAGGTGATCGGGAAAACATGGACTGTTAGGCTGGGGCGACACATAGCGGCCCAGCAGGTGTCATTCAGCAGGACCTGCTTGGCCAGAAGGAGCCTGCACAAAAGGCACCTATGCAGCCGCCCACACATACACGACAGGGCTGCAGTTGCTGGGTCCAACCACATGCTGCAGTTGGACTGGATGACTGGATATCAGGGCGAACACATACATTTGAATGTACAGATGGAGCCCTGTTTGTCTTTGCAGGGGCTGGCGATTCTATCGCCAGCCATCGAACGAGATGCACGTGCACCTCATAGCGACAGAGCTCCCCGCCACCGTCCGAGCCTCCCCCCCCCCCCCCAACCCTGCCGCCGAGAGACTGGGATGCACGCGCGTCCCAGTCTGATGGAGTGCCTCTCCGCTGGCACTCACCAGCAGGTACCGCTGAACGGGACCCACTCTGCCGCTATGTGTGGCCCAAGCCTTAGGGGGTTCATGAGGGCAGAGTTTGGAAACTGCTGGTGTACACCATCAGGCTGGGCACAAAGTGCTTAAGAGCAAATCCAAACATTACAATAATCCAAAACTCAAATACTGTAGCTTTCAGAGATCAAGTACACAGTAGTTTAATTATAGTTACAAATAGGTTGCTATGTGTTACTGCTCTGGTCAGTCTAATAGAAGACAACAGAAGACTATCTTTTAAAAGTCAGAGCAGTTAAAGATTTCTAAAATTGTCCCTGAGAAGGAAATATGGTCTGTTTCGCATATTTCTACTTATTTCTCCAAATAAGCACAAACCAAGCGTTTCCTTCTTCTGCTAGTTATTTTGCTCTGTTTTAGACTACAGTAGTTTACCCTTCTGCCCTTAGCACAATTCCTATGTGTATTGGCAACATTCAGAGAGCGTGGAGAACTTTAAAATACCCTTGTGGCATAGTCCTTTGATGATACATGATCACTTTATATATGTATGTATGTGCAGTACGGGTGGTGTAATGGTTAGCATTACTGCCTCACAGCACTGAGGTCATGGGTTCTATTCCCGCCATGGCTCTAACTGTGCGGAGTTTGTATATTCTCCCTTTACTCCGGGTACTCCCGTTTCCTCCCACAATCCAAAAATATACTGGTAGGCTCATTGGCTCCCAACAAAATTAACCCTAGAATGTCTGTGTTTGTGTGGTAGGGAATATAGATTCACTGGGGCAGGGACTGCTGTGAATGTTCAAATATTCTCTGTAAAGCGCTGCGGATTATGTATGCGCTACGGTATATAAGAAACTGCTAATAAATAAATAAATAAATAAAGCAAATTTACCATACAAAGAGGTTTTGAAGATAAAATCCATACATCTATAGAAATATTTCTCATCTAGATCATTTGACAAGCACAATGCTCACAAATGTGCTAATGCCGAGTCATACGCATCGTGGCTATAGTTGTGTGCTGCACCAGAAACATGATCCATGCGCCTGCAAGCAGTAAGCCCTTTACACCATCAGTCGCAATTGCCATTCTAATACTGTTGCAGGGCATGCTGGGTTGTGTAGTTTAACAGCTGGAGGGACAACGGTTTCCCAAGGTAGCATAACTCACCAGGATGTTTGCTAAATAACAGTGGTAATGTATTCATGCCCCGGCACTTCATGTAAGCAATTCTTGGAATTTATATGTAGCAATATTTTCTCTGTAACCTGCTGCATAAAACTTACACCAGGTTTGTTACGAAATCCTGGTGTTCAAAATCCCGATGCCGGAATTCCGACAAGGGGGGGGCGTGGATCGCCCCCACACAGCGGGCCCGGTGCCTCGCTACGCTCGGCACATATTTATGGTCGGGATTATAACTGCATCCCACTACATCAAGCATTAGAACTAATTAATTAGGCTTGCTTGCAAACAATACAGTCATTACTAAAAATCTATCGATATAGCTAATAGATTAACATCATTTATATATGCTGAGATCTATGTTATTGGAACCAGTTGTATGTACAATTAGCTGCCTTACTAGCTTTCGAAGCATTTGCGTTGAGCAAGATTACTAGTGTATAATAACTATAATGGTACAAGGTTCACTAGGGAGACATTATTCAAAAGCATTAGAACCCCAGGACATGCACTGAAACTGAAGGGAGGAAGGTTCAGAGGAAATTTAAGGAAAAATTACTTCATATAAAAAGAGTAGTGAACAACCTCCCATCAGTGGTGGTAGAAGATAAGATAGTAGAGCAATGTAAACATGCTTGAGATAGGCATATGAATAAACAGGGTTGTACAGGTTGCAGATACACTTAGGGTGGGATGTACTGAGGGAAAAATTAGGTAAAACCCCCGTTTTCGGGGTTTTACCGCATTTTCAAATGTACTAAGACACGGCCGCCGCATCTACGCTGGGCAGGGTATCGCCACCTTTGGGGTGGTGATACCCTACAGAAGCCTATCGACTCCTTATCGCCGCCTGCCGCAGATGCCGATGGACCACCCGTCCCCTAGCTTACCTTCCTCCAGGAAGCCTGGCCCTGGACCCAGAAGGTCCTTCTGGCTGCAGGGGGAGGAGGAAACGCCGGGGACAGCCTGCTTAGGCTTCTTGCTGTGGGGGGAGGAGGAGGCACCCAGGGAGGTGGCGGAGACCCTCGCGCACATCACAGGTATCGCAGGGGCCTCAGTCACCGCATTGCGATGCTAATCGCATAGGTCAGTACATATGCGATAGCATCGCTGCGGCAGCAATGTATTTTATGACATTCTGCCCTGAGCCTGGAAACTCAGGGGCCCCCACATCTCCTGGGCCCTACGGCAGCTGCTAGTAGTTACTCCCATAATCTGATCAGTTTATCCACTATATAAACTGCACATACAATGTCTTATCTCTAAATTTAAAATCCTAGCAGATAACTACCTTCGGCTATAAGCTCCAATGAGGCTACAGAGACTGCCAAGTCAGTGACATGTGTGCTGGCACTCTCCCACCATCAGCGGATGTAGTGTGCCTAAGAAGGACCAGATCTGTACATTTGTGTGTTACAGAAGGAACATATAGAGATGATACACGAGAATAAATGTGTGTGTGTCCCAGAATAACTAATGATCATCTGGAAAACATTGCATGCTGTGCTTGTGAGCATCTGTGAACAGTGACAGTCACTTCCACCAGCTCGTGCAGCCAACATAAGGATCAAAACTTTGGGCATTTTGCCATAACCATTATGTCTTTATGGCAAAATCATCACTGGAGACCTGACCTGAACCAGCACCAATTCTCAGCCCGCTGTGTGAAATCAGATTCATTTTTCCTTCTAGCACATTAATCTTCGGCTTGTATAAAATAATCAAATAACAGGACACAGTAATAGGTACAAAGAGGTTCGTGCAGTTGGTCATGTGTGATTTATGAATCGGCTGCTCTTTATTGCCTGTTATGTCAGCGAGATTGGAGGGATGGAAACTACACGAAGGATCATCAAATATCATATTGATATATATTAGTAAATTCAGTATTGAGCAAAAAAAGACATATACAGGTTGAGTATCCCTTATCCAAAATGCTTGTGGTCCCAATCATTTCGGTTAAGGGATTTTTCCGTTTTTTTTTTTTTTTTAACATACCATGGTGGTGCCCCGATGGTCCACGGTGTCCCCCGGTATCCACGGCAGCCTTCAGGATCCTCTTCAGCGGTCCCAGGGGTGCATTGCACGAGTTTGCAGGCGCGCCAGTGACATCACCAGCGCGCCCGCGCACTCATGCAATGCGCCACTGGGACCGGAGATGCCGCTGAAGAGGATCCTGAAGCCCGCCGGGGGACGTGGTAAGTATGGCCAAAAAAAAAAACAAATTCAGAAAAACTTTGGTTTTTGGATATACGGGAAACTTAACCTGTATTGACTTCTTATTACTTTGTTTAACACCTTCGCTCAGAATTTGGACATCTGTCCTTATACAGTCTCAAAACATGATGGCATCTGGCTGTGAGATTACGGTAAGCACAGGTAACGCTGATTGGGAAACCTCTGCTGATTGCTACCAATGGGGATAGCAGTGTTTAATGGAAAGCAATGTCCTAACATGGACATCCCTGTTTACGCAAAGCACCACTAAACTGCCATCTTATTAACGTAGATAAAAGTAGCATGATTTTTGTTTATGAAACAGCTAATTAAAATGGTTACATTCACTGAATGGCTTCTTTGCTGAATGGGACAAACAGACAATTGTGTAATAAGTGGGTTCTTTAAACCATACTTCAAAGCAGAAGGGAAAAGCGCTGTACAGTTATACAATTGCCGGCTATGCATCGCACAAAGTGGCTGTCCAGTTTTTAAAGAGGTGAAACACGAGGTAATGGCTGGCAGTCCTCAAGGACACTTGTGGGGTGAACATGTGATTTCAGGCTTTTTGGAGTTATCAAGTACTGTACAATAAGCACTGTTAAGAGTATATGGCCTGCCTCCAGTGTGCAGACAAAACACAGAATTGTACAACATCACAGGACTCGTATGGTCATGAAGTGTCCTAAGTGGTTATATAGTGTCTGGTTTCCGATGATGCACAAATACAAATCAGTGTCTGTATTATTCACAGACACTTTCAACTGCTCACTCAGAAATATCATTGCAGTCGTTCATAGTGAAGGATCAATGGACAATCTTCTCGAAAGCTTACATAAATTACATAGCTGTGATGACTGGAATTGCCAAGCTTTGGCTTATTAAATTTCCCTTTCTTCACCATGCTTTCATACTCTCCATGACTCTTGCCACTTGCTAACGTCCCATGACATGTTCTCCACACCGCTCTCTCCCATTGTGCCTCACTTTCTTGGTCATGACCAACCCAACACTTTCTCCCTACCTCTCCTGCCACCCCTCTTCCAGGGATGGACTGGCAAAGTGTCACACTGGCCACACAGAGAGCCATAAGCCACAGAGAGCAGCCTTCCAGGTTTCGCTTTACCCTCCTTTCAGCCCATCTGTGACTGCTACAAAAGATAGATGCTTCAAGGACCGCCCCCGGACTTGTGACATATCCACCATGAGACGGGGCCATACCAGGGCTGTACAGCAGCTCCAGTGTACCTGTTACACAAGTACGGGGGGGGGGGGGTTATATATACACACACACACACACACACACACACTTAAATACAGACCAGGGTTGGCTCATGCTTCTGTACAGTCACAGTATGCAGAAAAAGCCTAAGCGACAAGAAAGGCTTGAAGAAAGGCTTCATTACGCAGCACAACGCCCCAGGCCAACTTCTCTACAGTGGTGAGACACGTAGGCCCAGCAGTACAGTCAATAGCTACATAAAATCTGACATTTACACAAACAAGAAGAACTGCTGGCTGCTGTGAGACAAACATCCATAACACACTTTTTCAAGCAATACAGCTGTAGGGTTATGTAACAGCCAGTGAAGAGCTATATTTTTGTACAGGTCCTCAACTTTTTTACAACAATGGAACATTCAAGAGATAATATTAAAACTTCTTAATGTCTTTCACCGAGTTCAATAGGATAAAATAACAAGGTTTCCCTTTCTGTACTTTAAGTAGCTTAGATGCTCTATTCATCCTTTGAGCGTCTGTGAGGTCTCTTTTTGACTTATTGTCACTTTCAACATGACCTGTGTAGCTACAACTGGGACTTCTCTGCACCACACTCCATGTCACACAGAAAACTGAAAAGATCTACGCTAATGTTAGGCCAACAATGAGAACAAGTAAAGCGAAATTGACCCGCAGCGGACCCGGATATATATACCCGGATAATATCTACATTATTCTTCTTAGGGGTAAGTGCAATATGCTGCGAATTTAAGGCATGGGCTGGGCAATGTTTTAAAGATGCAATCATGTAAAGGCAAAACAATCATTGGCTATTATATTTACCCATTATGCATATGACGTTTCCAGTCATACTCAGTAATTATTACTGATTCCACTCCTGAACAATTACAACAATACCAGCTCTGACAAAACCACTGTAAAGTAAATATTTCTCGAGATCATAACAGGCTATGTGTTCTGATCAGTTGACTACAACTCACAATATTGTAATTATCATCCAATCACATCTTTTTGTCTGCCTAGATTGGCAACACAATTCTTTTTGGCGTATTTACAGACTATAGTTACAATCTTCTTAAAGTTCACCAGCTATTAACCACTTAATGGCCTGCCTTCCATAACCTGATTCATTGATGCTTTTGATTTTCTAGTGGCTTTAACATACAGTAAATGTGCTCAGCCCTCACGCATTATTTCCAGTGTACGTTCCCAAGGTGATCTTCATAGATGCAGCAAATTAAGACCTTTTTATGCTACTGACTTTCACCTGTTAAGATCCAGGAAGCCGAATCGATGGACATAGTGCGGTTGAAGGCCATCTAATGTGCAGCAATTTACAACAGCAGACCACAGAACCAGTCATCTCTTCATAAAGACACCCCACATAAACAAGGTAGACTAAACAGCATCCTGTACTGAGGTGGAAATAGAGTTAGTCATGTGCATTTACTGGGATGTCATAAGATAACTTGGTAGCATTTGCTATGGTACAAGAAACAATGAGGCTGAGTGTATATTAACTAAAGTGTGAATTTTTAAAAGTGAAAGATGTTGTCCAGAAGTAACCAAAAAGATTCTGCTTGTCATTTATCTAGCACCATCTAGAATAAAATAGCTAGAATTTGATTGGTTGCTATGGGGCAACATCTTTCACTTCTAGAAACTTCCACTAGAAAATGGACCTCCTTTTGTCAAGAGCTTAAGTGACATGGGCTCTGGGCATATGATGTGGAGTAGAATTGGGATGGTCAGTAATTGAATACTAGAATTGGTTTACTTCTATTAGGACTATGCAACTTTTATTCTCAGGTAGGGAGTTGGTTGCTCAAATGTATTAGTTTCATTGCCCTCTAAAAAGTTTCTTGTTTTGGGTTCACACCCTAGTTCCATGGTAAAGCATGAAGATCGAGGTCAAAGACCTGCCAGTGCAGAGATTATTTTCCTCAAAAAATGCCCCTGGCTTCCAGGCGTAGATTTATGTTGCCGCCTATACAAGTAACTACGTCTTTTTTGTTCTCTTTATATTCCTATTGAAGCATTATTGTCATGTGAGAACCATTAAGAAGAAACATGACTTAAGGCCCCTATATATTAGTGTGTCTTGTCTCAGGCACAAGTCGCATCCGATTTTCCCAAAAAACTCCCCCGGCAGCTCCCTGGAGTCCTTTTACATGTGATAAATTGCATGTAAAAAATTTTTTACATGCAATTTATCACATGTAAAAAGGACTCATGGGGAACTGCCGGGGGAGTTCAATGAAAATTGGATTTGATGCATCGCGGGTACTATAAAGTACTCGCGATGTGCACTGACGGAGGCATATCAGATTCAATCTGTGGATCCAATCTGATGCGCACAAAACCGCTCATCAGATTGGATGGGATGTCAAACACATGTGATTTGCCCGCTTTTCACCCGATTTCTCTGGCCCATCCCTCGGAATCGGGGGAAATTTACCAAAATCCCATAAGTGTATGGCCACCTTTATAATTGTTCCATAGTGCAATTTTTTGAGAAAAACTGACTTGAAATGCAATTAGACAAATACGTATCATATCTTGGATAAACTGTAAAGAAATTTAACAGCAACCTGACATTTACTTATTCTAAATATTTAAAGAAAGTTTAATGCATCAATTCATCTTGATCCATGTTTCAGTTATCTGCCTCTACCACAATATTTCTACAGTGTGAGGGAGATAATCAGCTTCTAGAATATCCCTTTCACATGGCGATCCCGGGGCTGACCCTGGTCTGGCGCTTTTACACTAAACCCAGGTTGTCCATTAAACAAGAGGGTGACTCGAGTTATCCCTTTTTATACCCAGGAATAATGCCGGGTTATAAGCTGTGGTGCTTAATATCTGATTGGTTGCTATGGGTAACATCACCACTTTTCATTTTTAGAAGCTTTAGTAAATTTACCTCATAATGGGCCAGATTATCTAAGTTTCAAAAGTGATAGAATGCAGAGTGATAAACAGCCAGCCAATCAGCTCCTACCTCCCATGTCACAGACTGTTTGAAAAAGGTCAGATAGGAGCTGATTGGCTGGCTGTTTATCACTTTTGAAGCTTAGAGAATCTGGCCCCATGTCATACAAGACAAGATTTACGCATAAAGTTCTCAAACATATTTGTTTTTAGAATGTAAGAAGGGGATACAATAAAGGGTGCTTCTGTTGTTGACACACTTGCATGGGTGTAATGTGGCTAAATGTATTTTATTGATCTTTTGGGGCGGTCCCACATACTGCTGGGGGGCAGTTGGGAGTCCCCCCTAACCGGCGCTGCGGAATAGAGGAGACAGAGAAGCTGGGGGCAAGGCCAGCAGCTCACAGACTTGCTGGCCATGCTCCCACAGCAACACGAAATGGGAGCGTGGCCTCATGGGAGCATTGCGAGTGTTGTCCACGCCCCCTAGCAGCAAATTTGGGGGTCTGGGGTTGCATATTTCAAAAGTTGTGAGGTATAAAGTTAAATTTAAACAAGTGTTACAATTTATTTATCTATTATCAGTTCCTTATATAGCGCACATATATTCCGTAGCGCTGTACAGAGAATATTACTGTATAACAATAAAGCAGGAAGGAGCAGAAGACCACAGGCCCGAGGGCTTCTGGATACCCATCACTGGTTTAAAATATATACAACCTAATATCGATGCGCTGGCAACACCAAACATAACAGGCCATCTGATAGTTGGGAAAAAAAAAAAAACCAGGGCAGAAAAATATTACTGTTATTGCTCATGTGATAGGTGATAACTGCGAGAAAGCTGAATTAAAATAACTTGCCAATTTGAAAATTAATGTCATTTTGCCTGGCTGCTCTCTGTTCCATTACCAATAAAACACTTAAAGATGCAATTCATGCAGACATAAAGTACTAATGGGTACTTGTTAACATGTTTATAATGCTAATATTTTTCTCTTGTTGAGATGGTTCGTTTTTGTGTGCTATATTAAAGGTAGTGGAACACTAATCCGATCCTGGAGACTTAAAGAGCCTCGGCCTGTATAAGTGTACTATTAATGATGGCTATTTTCATCTGCTGCATCATTTTATATAAACAGTTATCACTCAGGAAACCCAGCCTGCATGCTAGCAGCAGTGGGGGAGGCATTATGTATATTGTTATATATATATATATATATATATATATATATATATATATATATATATATATATATATATATATATATATATATCATTTTGTTTACTCTACTATAACAATGTGGCGTAACTAGTAATTAAGCAGACTGCACAAAAACAGAAAACCTATTATATACTGTAACAGGGAACTTACACAAAAGTAGATTGGTATAAATGTTAAACAGATCTAAGAAAAAAAAATAACTGGCAAGAATTTTATTTATTTCTTAGTCGTCATACATTAATAAGACCCATTTAGGGAGTCCGAGGCATCTGTACCGCTGTTTACTACAGTCGTAGTTACTATTCATGTAACAGTAAAAGTAAGTTACACAATGCCGTGCCTCTGAAAGTACAAGTCTATCCTGTCCACTCGTCTAACGTGCATATGCAACAATTATCATTAATATGTATTGGAACGTGTAGCAGTTCCATCCTACGATGTTGTGGCATAGCAGGGAGCGGGCGTTTGCACACTCCCATTATGCCATTGAAGTGAATGGGAGTTGGCATGCACATTCATTAGGTTTCTGAAGGGGATGGTTAGGGTTAGACTGCCAAAGGGGACAGTTAGGGTTAGGCTGTGGGAAGAGATGGTTAGGCACAAGGGGGAGGGTTAGGCTGCATGAGTGGTCAGTTAAGGTCCATATACACACACACACACACACACCACGATGTCAGGCAGACAACAATGAACAATTCCATTATAATTTATCACCCTAAATGACCCTGAACGAGTCGTTCAGGTCATGAATCGTTTTACATCGTCTAGTGTGTATGCTTTCAACTATGGATGATGACCGACGTTGTGCGTACCCGCAAATCGTTAACAACCATAGCCATCGTCCATACATGCAGGTCAATTTGGTCATTAACATCATACAGGGCGAACTGAACTGTTCAGCCTGCACATCGTCCATCATCCGTAGTCCAGCATCGTTTGCCGTCCTTCTGAATAAGGGGTCGTTCACTTTCCCCTTGAAGGGAGAAAGTGAACGACGGTCGTTAACGATATGTCATTAATAACACATTGTTTTGTGTGTATGGGCCTTTAGACTTAGGTTGCACTGCTGAAGGGAATGGTTAGGGTCAGGCTGCCGAAGGGGATGGTTCGGGTCTGGCTGTTGGAGGAGTTATGGAGTTTGGCACTAGAAGGTGGTTAAGGTTATAATACTCCCCAAAAAGCATCAAGTGGTATTGTGACCAGCAGGGTGGTCACCACTGAGATATCATACCCAACCCGTCAGAAACGGCCTATACTCACCACCCACAAAACACCTACTCCATCTTAGTCACTGTTCACACAGGATGAGACTTTGGGCACATGCGTATAACATGCTATATGAATCTGATGCATTTGCAGGCCGTTTTAAATAGAAAGACATCAGTTTTCCCAAATGTGTCCAACTCAGAACAACCTCTAACACGCATAATCATGGGTCTTCAAACTGCGGCCCTCCAGATGTTGTGAAACTACAAATCCCAGCATGCCTTGCCACAGTTTTAACACTCCCTTATAGCAAAACTGTGGCAAGACATGCTGGGATTTGTAGTTTCACTACATCTGGAGGGCCGCAGTTTGAAGACCCATGCGCATAATGCTTTAAAGAAAGAAAAAAGAACGTTAGGTGAATTTCTACGTTGTTTGATGCATTGTGACCATCACCGTTTGGGTACAATGCAGTGTAGTCCTATAGACACGCACAGTGCAGTGTGCAGCAGGCCGGCTTTGGGAACACACTTAGAGCACTCTAGTAATAGCAAGGACAAGTCTAAGGTTCTGTGTATGCTGGAACAGGCGTTGTTCCAATGACCCTTTAAAAAAGTGTTTTCCCACCTTAAGACAAATTTGTTTGCGTGTGACTCCCTGCAACTTTTAAATGACAGAAGAGAGCAATAATGTATCTATCTGGTTTCCAGCTGTGTTTTGCTCCTGCAAAGGGCACATCTTAGCTCTGTTCTGTGAATTAAACAACACTGTATCCACCGAGTAGCTTTGTGTATACCAAAAGGAGATCAAAAATAACAAAGGAAAAGACTCTGCCTAGAGGATATTGAGTCCACACTGACAGCAGGAACTGTATGGCAGGACAGAGAAAGACGTGCTTCTAAACACACATAGAATGTAGAAATACTGTACCAGTACAAAGGCCAATAGCAGCAATAAGGTGGGGGTGCAATGATGATGTGGTTCACAGTGAAACGTGCCATGATGCCCCCATCCCAGACTGGACACTTTACTGGGTAGGTGGGTGGAATCAGAGAGGGCAGTATTGTCCTGCGTGTCCAGTAGATTTCCCAAATTCAAGAGAGAAATCAAGTAGGAAAACAATACAGATGCAGCCACACTCATGGTTTCCGTGGCAATCGCCACATGCAAAATACATATTTTGCAGCAAATTTTTAGTCCTTCACATCAGTCCATGTCCAAGCAGAGCTTACAATCTATATCGCCTATCATATGTACACTAGAGTAATTCTGTACCTGAACTCATTAAATAATTGTAAAGCACAATGTTGGCGGCAAGTACCAGTCTTTCCAGCTGTGTACCACTACTACCAGTACCCAGGATATCCCTGAATTCATCTGGGGGTCGGGCTTTCAGCAAGGTGGGTCCAACTCTATGGAAATCACTTCCCCGCTCAGTTCAATAAGTTTCCACTCCGGAACATTTAAAAATAGACTCAAGACTTTCCTGTTCACCCAAGCATTTCACTAATGTCGCTTGTTAAGTTTGTATTTTGTGCTGTAAAAAGGCTAATGCAAGCACTTTGAGTCATATTAGGAGAAAAGTGCTATATAAATAACATAATAATAATAATCATCCGAGGTGCTTCTTCCTGTTCTAGGAGGCTCCAACACAAGCTCATGTGTAATGGATAGGAGGTAATCTGGGTGTTGATTCCCGAATGGGAAGCATGCACAGAGAACAAATCTGGTTATCTGTATATCTTGCCAATAAACACCTCTGAATTTTGCAAGAGGCCTGGGGGCTAGTGACTGACAATATTCCCATCTTTCTTAAAGGGAAAGAGATGCACAAGCAATGAAGGGCAGCTAGTGTTGTGGCTGGTGTTTACAGACAGGGAGTGAGCCAGACGTGACACACATAAATTCCAGGGTGTGACCACTACCCTCTCACAAACATATGTAGTGTTCATACAGTATTGTCCCCTTACGTTGAGGTCACCTCTGGGGTTTTCCATTCTTACATTTCAAATGTAGTGACCTGTACGTGTACTCCTGGAATGCTTAAATAATGCACTTTTTCTGGCTTTCACATGTTTTTGTGTCTACCTGTATTACCAGTTCTATTTGTTGCCCTTGGACATGAGACAAAAACTGCATGCTGCCATGTTTGGAGGCGGTGCTCCTCTAGCTGAGCAGGCATTGTTTTAGTGCCAGATTTACAGTACTGCTTTGCAGAATGTCTCGGTGAATTGATTTATTTCTTTATAGAGTCAGGGTCAATGACAGGAAGTGTAACACACCGGAATGCTGTTCCTGAAGGTCTGTTTACAAATGGGGTAAACTGAAAATGTAGGCAACCAGTGTGAACCTAGTGGATAGCTAATGGGACAGTTTATCCAGCACCCAACATTCCGTATTAACAGATGCAGGTGGCCAGAAGGTTGTCTGCGGAGTCTGAGTGGTGGATATGTCTTCTGTGATACATTATGACCCTTATCCTGGTTCACTCGCAAAGTTCCTTCTCAAATGGACAAAACCATGTACACTGCAGGGGGGGGGGGGGGGGCGCAGATGTAACATGTGCAGAGTTACATTTGGGTGAGTTATTTTGTTTTTGTGCAGGGAAAATACTGACTGCTTTATTTTTACACTGCAGTATAGATCTCACTTTGAATTAAAACCCCACCCAAATCTAATTCTTTCTGCACATGTTACATCTGCCCCACCTGCAGTGCACATGGTTTTGTCCATTTGAGAAGGAATTTGCGAGTGAACCAGAATAAAGGCCTATGTCTGCACAGGGGAGACCTTTACGTATGGAGAAGACCTAAGATATTGAAATATTGTGGCAAAAAAAAAAAATATTTGGTTCTGTCTCAGAAATGTGACAATTACCCGCCTCATTCACCTTTAGAAGTTCCTGAACCGATTTCTCTAGAAAAATGGCACTTTAGATGCTCCCCTGACCAACAGATACTTGCTAGTACACAGCATTATATTACAAGATATATTACGTGATACCAAAGATGACAAGAATGATTTATTTTTAATTAAATCTGACAAGTATAGCTAAAGTCTTTGCTCAAATCCATGTAGGTTTGTAGCCCACTAAATAATACATTGAACCAGAAAGATTGCATTGAATATTCATAATATTATACCAGTTAGACAAAGATGAATAGATTTACTACGTTTTTAAAATGTGTAGGTGTTACTCTTTACTACCCAATCAGATTCTATCAGAATTTGTAGGTAAACGATAGCTAAAATCTGATTGGCTAATATAAGCCACACCCTCACATTTCCTTTTTTTACGTTTTAGTAACTCTACACGTAAGCATGATTTGGCAGGTGGTCTTACTTTAGTTTTCATATGACAGTCAATGTTTAAAGCAATTATCTCAGAAATGGAGAAGATTCACTTTACCTAGGGCTCCTGTCAACGGAGCCCTGGGGGAGGATCTGCACCGCTTTTTTTTCTCATGGCTGGTGGCTGTGTGTCGGAGGTCTGCGATTTGCAATAAAAAGCTACAATATCCATGATACCATGATGACAGCAACTTGAAATTGCACCTCCAGCTCACACCCTAGTTATCTGTAGAGTCATTTTTGAAGGCTGCAATCCTGATTGAGCTATTCTCGTGGTCAGTTTATTGCTTATCATCAGTGTTACTACCATGCTGATTTTCTATTAGCTTGAAGCTCCACCCTTTCTTCTGTTACACATTGGATGATATTTTGTCCATTCTATCAATCAGACAACAATATATAATTTGCCGATCGGTGAATGTTGGCCCTGTAGGACAGCCAATGCCTGATATATCTGCAGCTTTTCTGAAACTTATCGTCAGTGGCAACGTACTTGTATAGTGCTGATTCTCCATGCTAGGTGAGGATAGCATCTCTAATGGTAACCCTATACCCTTCATCTAGCATTGAGAATCAGCATTCTACAAATATGTTCTCATTGACTAGATCCAGGAAAAGTCTTAAAAAGCTGGGAATATTTGGCTAAGGAAGCTTGGCTTAAAGCTGGGATGGGGAACCTTTGGCCCTCCAGCTGTTAAACTAGGCATCCCAGCATGCCCTGCAACAGCTTTAGCATGTCCAAATACCTAAACTATAGCAGGGCATGCTGGGATGTGTAATTCGACAACAGCTGGACCAAAGGTTCCCCGTCCTGGTTTAAAGTGTCATGAGCTTCCCAATTAAGTTTCCCAATAAAGCAAACGGGTGCTCTGTTCCCATTCTGATTGCCAAGCCATTCAAAGCTTATTGGTAGAGTTGAAACCTCCAGTCCTCAGCTTGCTCTGGGCAACAGGTGGTGTCCCCTTTGCTGTAGGTGAGTGGCTCCTCCCCCCCCCAGACCTGGTGCGTGTGACTTCATGACCTCTCACAGCAAGTGCAGAGAGAGCACTGGAAACGAGTTGATGTATGTCAGGCTCATACTAAAGACATACTTTGCGGCTTTCCATGTAAGGCAGGGAAGGATTGTGGGGTGGCTCCCCATTGTGACCCCCAACATCACCACTCACCCCGCATTTGTCGTACAGTACCTAAGGAAATGTGTGATTGTTAACTCTGACAAACAACCCATGTACAGTATATATACACTGATGTCAGCACTACCAGCTCAAGCAAATGCTTGTTTTTTTAATTTAAAATCAGTTTTATATGATTGCAAAATTCTCGACAAATTATATCCATCATTTATAAATGTCTCCAAGCTAAATACATTATACAGTATGTCAGATAATTACAACCAGCAAACGAACATGGATGAGCAAGCCCATTATATGGCTCTTTGTATTGCTATTTGTGTAATTCACGTCCAGCGCTAACAGATGTTGTAATTGTAATGCACACGTGACTATAAGAAAATTTGGCCAAGAATCATCAGAAAATGCATATGAGGTTCTAACGATGCGGCGATATCTGTGAGAAGCAAAAGGCTACGATTAAAAACATGTTCAGACCTTTTCATTAGATGTCAAAGATACAGTATGACAGGATCCCTTTAGGTGAGATGGGTGTGGACTTACTCCCAAAAAAGAGCGAGAGAGCGAGCAGTGGACCTTATTTCATTCAATCTTTATGACATATTGCGAAATCTTGTGCTCCCAGTAATTACCTCACATCCCTTTAATCCCATTATTTTAAAACCTAAAAGAGAAATCTCTCAGCAATACTTGGATAGAAAATACAAATGATTAAACCATAGGAGCAATTTGTTTTCTCACCCTTAAGATCGTTTTTATGAAAATTGTATATAATATACAGTAGTGCATTTTTAAGAAACATTGAATGTGGGATAATGTCAAAGGTTTGAGCAGAATATTTTACCATGTCCAGCAGGTATCTGAAACTACGGCTTTAGGGCCAGATGCCATAAGCTTCAAAAGTGATAAAATGGAGAGAGTGATAAACAACCAACCAATCATCTCCTACCTAACATTTTTCAAACCCAGCCTGTAACCTGGCAGGTAGGAGCTGATTGGTTGGCTGGTTGGCTGTTTATCACTCTCCATTTTATCACTTTTGAAGCTTAGTGCATCTGGCCTTTAGTGTTTGGTCATAAAATACCAAGGGATCTATGTACTAAGCCCCTGAGATGGATAAAGAGGAGAGAGATAAAGGGGCCAAATCAGACCTGGTCGCAACGGGACAAATTCAGCCCTGCTTCTGATAGTTGGGGTTTGCGCATGCGTGATTATGCGCAAACCCCGGGAGCGAACGGTTGCGGCAAGTTTCTCACTCACAGAAGCCGTTAGCTCCAGGAGGGGTGGGAATGGGATAGAAGCAGGGGAGCAGCCATAAAAATGCTGGGCGAACCCCTGCAGATGCAGGCATGTCAATGGATGCTTGGGGCGGGTGGCTGATGTCACATGACATCAACGCCTGCCCTGAATTCAGAGTTTATTCTAGACTGACTTTTATTCATGAACAGCAGAAAGATCATTCAATGGTGAGCAAATATTTTACCCAAGGTCGACATGCATTGGAATAACCACTGAAAGTCAACATGGCTTAGGCCGAAACCTGAAATAGGTTGTCACGCCAAATGTCGAAATGGATGGAAGGTCGACACAAGCATAAGGTCGACAATGGCTATGGTAGGCCGACAGTCAAAAGTTCAACATGGGGGTTTTCACTTTTTTATGACATGGACACCGTATCGGTGCTTTCGCCATGCTTCGGGCACGGTGCCTCACTACGTTCGGAACATTACTCTATTCTCCCTCTACGCCCTAGTGCATGGTACTGTAGGTCATGAAATACAGCCAGTCGGCTAAAAAAAAAAAAAAAGTGAAAAACCCATGTACGCCTTTTGACTGTTGACCTAGCCATTGTTGACCTAATGCTTCAGCGATCGACCCAATACATGTCAACCATTGGTGTGTCAACCTAACTGGGTTTTAATAACAGCATGAGCTAGATTTTAAACATATGCACTAAAAATATAAAATGGGTTTTAAAAAACACTGTATGTTGGAGCAAGGAACGTATTTATGCACTGGGTTAGGTTTTCCCATAAACCTCTTGAAAGTACATTTCTGAGGTGGTTTACACATAACATACAACATCGTGTCAAATGATCTCTGTAGAGCAGGAACACAGAAATAACCTGTCCGTCTGAGCAAACATCTCTCCTTTCATCAGGTGAGACAAAGCCTCGGTGATGGCAGGACAATGGTTGACATTTTCTGTCCCTGCGGAGAACAGCTTGTCAGGTACCTAATCTGAAAATAGTCACCTGTGCATTTCCAACCTCCAACAAGGGAAAGAGAAAAAAAAACAGGCTTCCGCCATGGTACCCTGTACTTGTTGGTGCCAGATTACATTTCCACAACAGCTGCTTCTTTTGTCTGCTTTCAGTAAACCCAAACCAGCCTAAAATTTAATTTAATCTGCTGTAAACCAAAGTGTCAGGCACTTAGGTGGCAGCTAAAAGCGCCACTCTCAGATAAATGACTGACACTTGCTAATAATAGGTTTGTGCATTAACAACAGGGCAGGAGAAGACATTTTGTGCAACTGAAGTTGTGTATGGGAACGGTTCAGTGTGGCCAGTCTCAGCTCCTTAAGCAGCCAATACAGCAGAAGATCCAGGCCCACCTGGGCTTTTATGTGATTAGCTTTAGCTGCACTAATACCACCAGTGACCTCTCTTTCAAGCCAGAAGGCAGCAAAAGTCCGGGCTTTTGGTAACTGGAAAACAAAATGCCACCTTTCCGCAGCCCTGAAGTCCTGGCTTTTCATCTTTCACATGCTCTGAAGTACAACCTTTTATTGTACATTATTTAACCCTTTGCTGCATTCTCTAGTGAATGCACTTACTCCTCAACGAGCTACAGTGCACACGTGTTGCAAGACACATTTTAGCGCGGGCCTAAACTGCCAGGCTGAACCTTCCCTGGTCTCAAAGAAGATGGACTACACCAGTCAGGTAATTGGGACCACGCAACATTAAATAGCACATGTGTCACATGGAGTGCACATAGCGGAAATAAACTATTTAGTAGCATTGGGGAACATGCGTGTTGACTGAGATGGTTCTGTATAAGATTATGTGGTATAAAAACCAGAAACCCAGAATATATGCTTCATGCGTGTATGTAAATACTGTAAATAAAGCACAAATATATTTATTTATAGTTTCTTATATAGCGCAGCATATTATGTTGTGCTTTACAATTGGAAACAACAGTGATAAAACAAACTGGGTAATTGCAGACCAACAAATAATATATATATATATATATATATATATATATATATATATATATATATATATATATATATATATATATATATATATATATATATATATATATATATATATATATACACACACACACACACACACACACACATACATAATACAAGTTGAACAGCCGGCAAAGCATCTACACAAATCTCTGCATAGCCTCTGGTATCACTTTGCTGTGCTAAAGTACCAATGCTAGTAAACAGCATTTTCCACTCTACAACATTGTGCGAGTTACTGTATACGCAGATTTCCTGGTAAGCTGCAGTCAAACTGGATGCTAAGGCCAACAGGTGACATGGAAACCCTTGAGAAGCAGTCATGCTACACACCCACTGAACAATGTCATTAACCTGCAATATATATGCGGCCACATTTCTCAGAGAAGATTTCATTGGGTGATAAGGGCAGTTCTGGATCTCCAGAATTTACCAGTTGTGTTATTAAATAAGCTTAAAGTCATCTGTTATTGAATAGGAGGTAGTCAATTAATAAACAAATAACAATAGCTCTTTAATTCACTCTGAGAACACAGAACATTGTTTCATGCATCCATGCAAATGTCCCCTGCAATGTAACTGAGGGGCAGATTTATTAAGTTTGGAGAAGAGATAAACTGGAGATAAAGCGGAGAAAAGGTAAAAGGAGATAAAGCACCAGCCAATCAGCTGTGTTTGAAAAAGACAGTTGGGAGCTGATTGGCTGTGCTTTATCTCCCTTTACCTTTTCTCCGCTTTATCTCCAGTTTATCTCTTCTCCAAGCTTAATAAATCTGCCCCTCAATGTATTATCAATGTGATCATGGTGACATTTTAAGTTAAGATCAACTTGGGGGTTTTAAGCTTATAAATCACCCACTTGCTACACCTTTAGCTTAGATAACAGAGGCGGAACTACCATTGGTGCATCAGGTGCATTGCACTGGGGCCCCTGACTGAGGGACCCACTGCTGACCAAAGAAGCAATGAGTTATTGGGTTGGGGTGGAGCCGTTCACTCCGGGATGGGAGGGAGCAGGGTAACGCCCAGCGTTTTATGGGCATCCTGATAAAAAAGGCTGGCCATTCACCCAAATTCAGCGGATAGCATCCAAAATAAAAGTCAGTCTAGACTGACTTTTATTACCAAGGGGAGAAAAATCATTCGATGGTCAGCGGCTATCGAATGATATCTCTCCCGTTGGCCGCATTGGAGGGGATGTGTTCGCGTACACATACCTTGGTATGCTAGTGGGGGGATTTAGGCGCCAATGGGCGCGGTGTTCAGCTGGGCGGCATTTACATGTCTGCCAGGCTCCAATTACATGCAGCCTAGCGAACTGAACTGAGCCGATAGCCTGTAACATGACCTTTAGGAGCTGGTTAACTAGTACTTTAATCTCTCTTCACTTTAAACACTCTCCAAGTCTTACTAATACCCCTTTCACATCGCACTTTTAAAACTGTATATTGCCGTTTTTTTCCATTTTAAAACGTTTAAGGCTGCAGTGTGAAAGTGCCAGAGTTGATTTACCGGTTAAAGTTAACCGGTATTTCAACACGGTTAAAAAGCAGAGTCCTACACGTTTCAAAGCCGTTTTTTTGGCCGTTTGAACAGCTCTATTTCAATGGCTTTAAATGTGTCCCTTGGGGGTTAAACGGGTTGAATGTTTGAATGGTATTAAATGATTTTTAAAACCGTTTTCACCTGCAATGTGAAAGGTCTCAAGGCTCTGACCCGTTTTAAAGTCCCATTTAAGAATACCGTGTCATTACCCATTTCTGCAATGTGAAAGCAGTATTACTCTTCCCCTGTATCTCTGGTGGTAAACAGAGTCACAAAAGAGGAAGCACATCTCCCATGATATTTTTTTCAGTTATTGTTCTGTAGAACTGTTTATAGCTGGCAGTGAGGTTTTGGGAAGAGACTTCGGGTGAGATGTACTACGGTAAGTCTTGACTAGTGATAAAACGGAGAGTGAAACAGCCAATCAGCTTCTACCTGTCATTTTTCAAACCCAGCCTGTAATATGGCACGTAGGAGCGGATTGGTTGGTTGTTTATCACTCTCCATTTTATCACTTTTCAAGCTTAGTATATCGGGCCCTTTCAGTGGACGCCAAGTGCCTCCGCAAAGGTCATATAAAGGCACTTTGAGGCCAGTATCTTTGTCAATTAAAAGAGGAGCAAGATAAATTTGATTGAAGATTGTGTAAGGTAATAGATGGTAATGTGTGCAGCCAGACAATATGGTGGTAATTGTACTAAACTGAATTCCCCTTAGTCCTGGAGGAGGGACTTCCATCAATTTACCGTAACTACAGCGAGTGTGAATGAAAAAAAATAAGGAACTGTAATATCGCTTGTAATAACAACACTCATTTCCCCCCCACCCCCTTTCCCCCTTAATTCGTTTGCAATCCACAATTCTCATGTTAATTAAAAAAAAAAAAAAAAGTAACCATTGTCCCCAATAAAATCCTGTTCAGTGCTGGAAGAGATGAAAGGAGAATCGGACGTCTGAGATGTGCAGCTGACTAAATGTGTCAGTTATGTTCCAAATGGGTTTGTGCAGGTCAAGGTTCTGTAGGAAACAACAGCACATACTATTTTTAGACAGGATAAGGTCATCAGGCCTATGGAGACAGCGAGGTCGACAGCAAAACTTATTGATCAGTCTCTGGAACCGGTACTCCAGAGACTTTTAGATTGAAACAAAAATTGCCCAGCCGTTTCCACAGTAGACGTACCAGCTAAAAGCATGAAGGTCTACAGATCTTTTAGGAAATAAAATGATTAGTAAGGAGTAACAGTGCAGGGATTAGACAAGTTCATTTAACCAGCTATAAGGGGAGAAGGTCACAGGAGAGATAAATAAAAAAATAGCCTGGAACAACAGACCCTTCAAATAAACTGGGGTAGGAAACTGCACAAGGAATGTTATACAGTACATATGTTTTATATGTAGAAAGCAAAACTGAAAATCACATTAAGGTGCTGCTGACATATGTAACACTTTATGTGTAAATTGAAAGGGTTCAAGGTCTTCTTTTTACTGTACATTCCAGGCGACTTTGATTGTCAAACGGCAGCAGAGGAAATCTGTTAGTACTCCGTAAATGAGGGTTCTATTATCGCAGGCAAAGCAAGTGAGTTGGTACAGGAAAATAAACCACACAAGTGTGGTTATTGCTATGGCTGTATCACATGACAAAAAGATGTCACTGCAGTCATTTCCATCAACTTCCTTAGTATGTGGTTACTGTACTAACCTTTAAAAGTGATAAAATGGAGATTGATAAACCTTTCATCAGCTCCTACCGGTCATTTTTCAGATCCAGACTGTGACATGATATTTAGGAGCTGATTGGGTAGTGGTTTATCACTCTCCATTTTATCACTTTTCAAGTACATCTGGACCTTATTGGTTGGTAGAGTACAGGAGGTGGACACTCACAGGGGCAAATTTACTAATGCCGTGTTCACACTGGAGTGACCCATGCACTCACTGCTAGGCATATTCCCAGGTGAAGCAGTTCTACCCGGTAATTTGCCTTTTAACACTGTTTTTTTAGGAAGTGAGAACGGGTCAACCCATGTCTGTATACCCGGATCTCTAACACGGGTATAAAGAAGGGTTTTACTCGTGTATGAGATCTGGGAATGCAGACACGATTGACCCGTTCACACTGCTAAAAAAAAAAACACATGTTAAAAAGGCAAATTACCGGGTCGACATGCTAGACCCGAGAATTTGCCTGCAGTGAGAACGGGGTATAAGAAGGGAGATCTACTGAAGATGGGATGTTGCCCATAGCAATTGATCAGATTCTATTATCTTCTAGAATGTGCTAAATATATAAGAAGTTGAATCTGATTGGTTGTTATGTGCAACATCCATCTTCAACTCCCATTTTAGTAAATTGAACCCACTATGCCAGAAATAATATGTCGACAGGACAAGAACGATGCTGGGTTCCCAACACAAGCGTAGTGCTACTTTAACCATGTGGGTGTCCTCACTTTAAACATCCCAGTAAGCAGTGGTGGTTCCATAGGTGGGGCTGCAGCACAATCCAAAAGTGAAATAGGGGATCCATACCCACTGCCACACCAAACGCTGACAATGCTGGCCGGGACTCCGTTGCAGTCGGTGTGGTTCCCCTATTTCTAGGCAAGTGGGACTGTCCTCGAGATTAGATGTTCAATGAGGTGAGCTAATTAAAGACTACTGCACCAACATGTAATCCTGTCCAATCAGGTGCCATATGCACCACAGACCTCCCATCGTGGCAGATTTAAATTAGCCAATCATTCCAGTCTGAATTCTTCCCCTTCTATGAAATAGAGCAGTGTTTTTCAACCACTGGGCCGTGGCACACTAGTGTGCCTTGAACTGTTCCCTCAGATCTAGAGATACCCAAACCAGTTCAACTGTTATTTAGTGGTCTCTTCTTTTCATGTACAGGGCCAATGTATTTTATTTTTGTTACCTGTGGAGACCAGTGTGATTGTTTTTTTTATATGGGGGCAAATAGGTTTGTTTGTTTTTTTTCCTGTGAGGGCCAATGTGTTTTGCCCTATGGCGATCTCATGGTGTGCTTTGGCAATTTTAAAAATTATTTAGTGTTCCTCAAGGTAAAAAGGTTGAAAACCACTGAAATGGAGGAATCAGGAAGCCTGCAATGATGATGATGGCAGTGGTTGACGGGGAGACACCCAATTCCTTTTCTAAAGTGACAACTACTGTAGGGTGTAAATGAGGGGAGATGCCTCAAAATGGGAGAATGGTTTCTGCTTTCACAGTGCAAAACTCTAGAACAGTTTAATAGTGCACAAATGATTTCATCTGCCAAGAAAATGTTACCTTTTACATTAATTTAACAAATGTCCCTTTTTATGTTATTTTTTCTATTTGATATTTGTAGCGCAGCTTGTTATCCTGGTAAAGAACAGAGTCATTATTCAAGGTGCAGGAGAACAGGCATCGTTTATGCTTTAGATCGGTGCGTTATACCTAAAATAACAGATTAAAAGATAATCCGGGGCTTGAGGAATCTGTGCTGTTTTTATATTTCAGATGGTCCCACATTCTGTGACATGATCGCATGGGGGAATTTTTCACCTTATCCTATATCTGTGCATATTGCAAGAGAACAGCTAAATAACAAATTGCTTCCTTGAAACTGTGTACTGCAGCACCTGCCTCTCCGAACCTCGTTCCCTTTATGATCACTCACTGGGTGATTCTTTGTTACATCTCTCTTTCTCTCCCCTAATAAATATTTAATTGTCCAAAATTCAAGCATTCTGTTTCAAGCTGCTGTATTGATTATGCATTTTGCCGACAGACCCGAGGCCATGTCTGCAGGCTTTTTTCTCCAGCTGAAGGTTTCTCCGCCATCCGATCGAGGGACTGGCCCTTAAACATTTCACGTAAACTCAAATGAAGAGAAACTCTCACAACAGCAGAAATGTTTATCTTCCCAAACTAACTTTTCCGAATACAATATGGATGAAGAGAGACAACTAAAATAAGCCTTTAACCGAGAGGCTACATATAGGATTACTGAATTGTATTGTGCACCTTCAGCTTTCTTAGTAAGACGGAGTGATACCGCAGACTTTCTTCTAGATCTCTAGAGGCCTGGTGATTGTAGGACAGCGGCAGTACTTGTATCCATGCACTGCATCTAAAGGATACCTTTAGGGTTAGCGGTACTCTGTGGTGGCTAACCTACCACCGGCAGTTGCCTTAAGTCAGTGGTTCACAACCTCGGTCCTCAGGACCCCACACAAGTGCACATTTTCCAGGTCAGCAGCAGCTGCCCTCTGTATCACCAACTGTCACATTATAAAAATGCACAGGTGACCTTATACTGTGTGGTGGGTCCCGAGGACCAAGGTTGAGAACCACTGCCTTAAGTAAATAATTTCTGCTAGACTCATGGAATATTGTCTGTTCAAATAAATTTTCACCAGATTTGAAATATATTTTCCAAAAAAAATGATATCTATAGCTAACTGTTATTAGAGATGTGCAGGTTCTGATTTACTCTGATTCCAAATCAGAAATTTATTTTGCTATCAGCTGTCATGTGAGTTGGCATAGCCAATAGGATCTTGTTTTGAAATCAGAGTAAATCAGAACCTGCACATCTCTAAATGCATATAATATATATATAAGGATACTCATCAGGCCTGGCTGTAGTAATTCGTTCTACTCAGGAATTGCAGATAGTGTGTCCATTGTGATCTACAGACTATACCCAAAGAAACAAGACATACAGTACATTTGTCATATGGCAAACTGAGAACCCTGCATGCAGAGATGGTTAGCCATGGTGAATATAGTGTTGGCATCTTTATTGTCAAAACAAATGCATATCTGAGATATATATATAATACACATTAGGAGGTGGTAGTGGGGGCCTTGAAAAAGGTCTGAAGGTTGGTTGATATGGAGGAATGATCCTTTAAATACTTAATTTGCAAACAAAGTCAAGAGAGAGGGAGAGAGATGCACAACTAGAATGATGGCCGCACATGGTGACATAGCACTAGTGTTACAGGCTCAGTAGTGCTCATATCATATGGCCAGACTCCAGGCCAGATGCACTAAGCTTCAAAAGTGATAAAAAGCCAGCCAATCAGCTCCTACCTGCTATGTTACAGGCTGGTTTTGAAAAAGGTCAGGCAGGAGCTGATTGGCTGGTTGTTTATCACTTTTGAAGCTTAGTGCATCTGCCCCTGAAGCTGGGTACACACACTATACGATGGGAAAATGATAAGATGTCTTCAGCGATTTCCCTTGAACTCCCAAGAGATAAAGCTGATGTCATGGCTGATGTCACAGACCCTACCTTAAAACACCTGTGCAAGACGTCATTTTTTTCTTACACTCCCAGAAAAGGGCCAGTGTTTACAAACCAATGGCAGCTTCCTGTCAGCCAAACATGGGAATTGTGTTTATATATTTCCCTATTTCTGTCACTTTTTGGCCTACCCACAATGAATGGCACAATCTTTGGCGGCATAGCATAGTTAGCGACATTGTTTGGTTGACCATGCAACCAGAAGATGCCATCTGTGACCACAGGAGCACACAAATCTGTTCCAATTGGCACAGAAAGAAAAAATGATGCTTACATTGTTCTAGTGAATACCTACTCTAACCCTGTACTAAGTCCATACATCCCAGGTGTCAGCTTCTTATTATACATTGTATTACCTTCTGTATTATAAAACAAATTTATTAATATCAAAATAACATTTGTCACAAAAAAACGCTAAAAAAACAGTTTAGCAAGCATTAGCCAATAGTAACAAGTACCATTTTCGTGTTCATTTTACTGCTGATATTTCACAAGCACAGTCAAAGCAAGCTAAATATATATATTATTGTCTTATTTAATATGCAGTGGTGTAACAATGGCTCTGCAGCCCAAGCTGTGGGGACACAGTCTCTGCAGATTCAAATGGGTCTGCAGTCCATATAGAATCTGCTGAAAATGTCCATGCAAAAATGGCCACTGCATTGGAGGAGACAGATTCCAGAGGTCCTACTGGACAGATGGTTACTTGCCAGAGATCCTACTGGGTGGCGTATATCGCTACCTGGAAGATACAAATTTTATACACACACACACACACACACACACACACACACACACACACACACACATACAGTATATATATTTTTTTTTATTATAATAGAATAGAGTATAAATATATACACACACACACACACACACACACACACACACACACACACATACAGAGTATAGCTCCTGGAATATATATACTGCCCCTGGCAAAGTGCATTTAAGCCCCTGGCAACAAGCAAGTAAGTCCCTTGCAATGGGCATTTAACTCCCTGACAAGGAGCATTTAACACATTGGTAACATGCAAGAAACTACTGGAAAAGAATAACAAACCCAGAAACCCCTGGCAATGAGTATCTAGGTAAAACAATTATAATAATTGTAGGATTTTTGGGGGGCAGTGGGGTACAACGTTTCTAGTTACACCACTGAGTAAAAAAAAAAATGAATTTCTGTATATTTAAAATACAAATAAAATATATGGTCGTTTTAAATCCAAGTCTCACATTTCTTAAGTAGTATTTTAGTAACCATTTAATTCCAATGACAACAAAAGGAAATTTTCATGAGGAAATCTACCTACACCTTTATTATTCAAGGTATTGACATGGTAAAGCAAGGATTCACGATGAGTGAATGAAACCGTAGAGTATGTGCAGAAATAACTTCATTGTTTACTGTGATAACTTCTAAGCCAAGAGCGTGCAGTACTATATATACACACCATTACAATACAAACCACAAGTGTGTTACACACGGTGGGAAAAATATACCAAAAAATAATGCACCTTTAGAATGCAGAAATTGTTGTAAACATGGATCCCAAGGTCACACTCACCTTAATTAACTGAAAGGGTATGAAGTATAAAGGAGAAATATATCAGCAACCTATACCCAAATGCCATGACCGAATATTTGTCACTGTGAAAATATTATAGCACAAGAGAAAATAATGGCACCTGGGGAACAAATCCGTGTGCAAAACGCAGTCAGTCATTTGGTAAAAAGGCCCTTTCTCCACCATTTACATTCTGAAAAGTGCACAATTAATTACTGCAGATTTTCTCTCATGTATCTCATGCTGAATTGCCAAAATTGGTCTGTGAAATAAAAATGTATGGAGTAATTAAATGGATATTTATAATTAGAATTTAATAATTTGCATCAGGGACAAACGAGCTCTGATTTCAATCTGCAGTGCATTTAAATTAGCCTGAAGATAGAGTAATTTGATGTTTTATAGTCCCTCTCTTAGATTATGAAACAATAGTGGCTGTGGAGCCGCCGTGTTTGTGTCAGGGATGTGCCATGGAAGCTGCAATGAAAATGTTTGACAATGCGAAAGGCGCTATAAATTACATGGCAACTGTGTAAAAGCCATGATGGAACAAGTAAAAGGGCTGACCCATAACACATTTGATTCATCGCGGTACACACAGTTTGCCTGCGCTAGTCTTCCGACGGCAAACTGCACAGCACGACTACTTAGCACACACAGCACTGTAAATTATCGCTAGTCAACACCATTGATTTCTAGTCAACATTTCAATCAGTTTGAGGTAAAAATAATACTCATTCAACAGACTATTAACCAGTCAGCCATAGGTCTGTAGCATTTTAAAGGTACTTTAACTCAAAAAGGGTGATATCTGTCACACACTTGATTAGCCAAGTACACAGAAACACAATAATTACACATTTTGACTTTTATGATTGTATCACTTGCATGAAATCTTTTTTTCTCTACTATGTGATAAATGCTTCACAGTAGATTGGATTTAACACTGTATATTGGGACTATTTACATTTCTAGAAAAAGGAAATTGCAGAACAATAATACGAGGAGCATACAATATATTTAGTCACTATTTTTATGCATCTTTAGCATTTTTCATATGTGGTATAAGGGTTATACACCTTTTTTGTTTTTTTACTATTACATGGTAAGGTATTTTGGGGCCGATTCAGACGCAGTTGTATTTAAAAAAAATGTAGCAAAAGCACAACCGGCCATGGTAGTCTGCAGGGGGGGTGCCCAACACTGCTCTCCATGTCCCTGGTGCCCAAAACTGCTCTCCATGTCCCTGGCGCCCAACACTACTCTCCAGGTCCCTGGCGTCCAACACTACTCTCCAGGTCCCTCCCCACAAAATGCCAGTAAAAATGTGGGCACATCGCTAAAGTGCAAGTAGTTAACTCCCCAGCGAAGCGCTCACACATCACCGGTTGCCTCTGGCGTGTGAATTCGAAGCAGCTCATCCGGAGCCGCACAGTCACGTCTGCATTTCCCGGGCCACTCCCAGGAAACACTTGTTCCCGCCCCATAATGGTGCATTGCTGTCCACTGCCGGAACTTAAGCTGCGACCGCAAGGTTGTTGCAGTTGAAGTATCCGCACATGCACACTGGAGCATGCGCACATTTGCAGATCTGTGAAAATTGCCAAATAGCAAATTATACCCTTAAGCATTCTCTTGTGCGAATGGGATGAGATTAAACATGTTATGTACGAAAAGTGCATACATACATACATGTTTAATTAATTTTCATGCACTGTTCGTGTATTTACAGTTGCACGCTTAATGCTGCAGGCATGCCCCAGGTACAGTATATGAATACATTGTACAACATACTTGGGCTGAGTTATAAAACTGAAGGAGGTGTCATCTCTATGGCAATTTGTGCTGTACAATACAATACTGCTTCTAATAGAACAGTGGTTCCTAACCCCAGTCCTCAAGAACTTCAACAGGTCATGTATGCAATATTTATGGCTATGGAAGCAGGTAGGATAGTTACGGATATACTGTAATTAAATAAACAAACTCACCTGTGCATCACTGAAGAAGTTCACAAAACATGACCTGTTCAGAGTTCTAGAGCATGGCCATAGGGAGAGATGTGCTGTTGCCCTGTGTGCTATGGCAGTGGTTCACAAACTGTGCGCCTAGGCTCCCTGGGGTGCCTCGGAGCACTGGCAGGGGTGCCTCAGGTTGGTGGTCCAGAACCAATTAAAATTATTCATGGCAAATGAAATATGCTGGGTAAACAGAAGTAAATCATGTTCCTCATCATGGGCCATATTTTGGTTCATTCTTTCTGACAAAATCCTTCTTAGATGGACAAAACCATGTGCACTGCAGGGGGGCAGATGTAACATGTGCAGAGAGAATTAGATTTGGGTGAGTAATTTTGTTTCTGTGCAGAGTAAATGCTGGCTGCTTTATTTTTACACTGCAATATAGATGTCACTTTGAAGTAAAACCCCACCCAAATCTAATTCTCTCTGCACATGTTACATCGGCCCCACCTGCAGTGCACATGGTTTTGCCCATCTAAGAAGGATTTTGTCAGAAAGAATGAACCAAAATAAGGCCCCATATAACTGGACCTAAGGATACAATTTAGTCACAACTTATTTCATTTAATATTTTTTCTGAAACTCTCAGTAACAAACTTTTGGCCTAGGGGTGCCTTGAAAAATATTATAATAAATTAGGGTGCCGTGATTCAAAAAGTTTGGAAACCACTGTGCTTTGGAATCAGCACCAATGCCTATTATCTTCTAGAAGGTGCTAAATAAATGATAAGTTGAATCTGATTGGTTACTATGGGCATCATCTAAAACTGATCAATGATCAATTCTACTGCAGCTGAAGGGAGAAGAGTCTGAAACCTCAGTACTTTTGTGTCATTGGCATACATGTGCCAGGCTGTGGTTAACACAAAAGTGAATCTTGGCCCAGTAGGGGGCTGGAATATTGGCCATACGAAGACAGGTGGCATATTTTATAATGCAGGTATTCTAGACATTGGAATCTCCCCATTTGCTACATTTGCTTATTTTGGAATTAGCACACAATAGAAAAAGTCTATCCAATGATTTCTCTGGTGCAAAGCATCATGGCAGCAGGTGCACTTTAGGACTGCCTGAATTTAAACAAAAGTGTTGCTGCCACATAGGACTGAAACCAGCACGTGAAGGGTGCAAGGCCGGGTGTCGTTACCAACATTTAAACAGTTTGGCAATGGCACCATAAACCATTCATATTTAATAGGATCGACCCTATTGATGGTAGTTATTCTAGAAATGCGCACACAATGGGGGCGACATAACGCAAAGCAATGGCCATGAAGTTCTAGAGAACCGCTCCGAAAGGCTGGCACCGCATGGCCACAAACATCCCATAATTTCCCAAGCAATGATGGCCTAACCTAATTCTCAGGGCAACTAAACATCAAGACTGCACATTGCAGAGAACTGATTTGCTCCCACAATGTCATAATAGGTCAGTAGTGCCCATACAATGCCATCTGCTGTTAGCTACAAGTTAGATTACATAAATGCACAGAATACATTTTTCTAAAGCTTGATCTTAAATGTTCTACAAAGGAGTAGTGCACAAAGGGGGGACCGTGTAAACTCAAGCTCTTCTAACAACGTTCTTGTACCTACACAAGTATATAACTGCCATTTCTGGAAAGCATAAGGTTATGTAACCCGCAGTGCTACAGAAAGCTGAAATAATGCAGATAAACTTTCTGGCTGTCATGAATAACAGATGATGCGTCTTGAATTTACATAATAAGGTAGAGCCAAGCGTAGACCACCAGGTGTTCCAAAGGTAATATTACACATTTAACCCTTTGATGAATACAGCTTGGTCTTGCTGTGATCAGGTGTAATCCACTAAAATCTATTCATTTTTGCAATGGTTACATCATTGCAGCTTACAAATGATTCCATACTCTCTGCATGTTTGTGTTTATCACTAGGAAAGGTCCTCGCTCTGACAAGAGTCTAATATTGCTAGGAGCATATATCTCCTTTGAATTTAAGTGATCTAGTTGTGCATCTTTATTACAGCACCCTTCGCTGCACTGAATATCATATAGTAAAAAAAAAAAAAAAAAAGGGTAATAATGAATGTTGCCAGAGGTGTCTCTTCCTTTGCTGGAAGCTAAATCCCCGATTTCCAAATGAGCCGTTTTAACCCCTGAACAAATAATTTGGGTCAAGTAGTTTGAAGAAGAGCTTGAGGGGTGACCAGATAGACGCAACGTACAAGGTTTAAAATATTTTGCAAGTTTCCTATTGGCAGTTAGCTGTGACCAGTCATAAGCCAACAGCACAAGCCTCCCATTGTGTCATTGTTATCATTGTAGAGAACACTGAACTGGTTAATGGAGGAGCTTGTGGTTTGGTTACTGATATGCTGGCTGCCTTGAGCATACAGTAGCTGCTGCTAGCAACATATTGATTATTACTGTAACTGCTGACCTGGTGCTGAGTATTACTATTACTGCTGGGGCAGGTGGGTAATGTTACTACTCCATGACATAATGTTACAGCTAGTGAAAGTAACTTCTATTAATAGGTCAGGAGCTGCAGATGCCAATCAATTGGAAGTCACATTTGTGGGAAGTAAAGTTGCTCTGTGAACGAAGTGTCTGGAGAGCTTAGCATCAATGACTATGGCAGTGGTTCCCAAACGCAGTGCCTAGGCACCCTGGGGTGCCTCTGTATTTTTTGCAAGGGTGCCTCAGGTTGGGGGTCCACTATCAAAACAAGATATATATGCTCAACTGTGCTGGTGGCTGCTAGTCATAAAATGTATGGACAATTAGAACAACGGCTATGTTCCCCACCACATAGCTGAACCGTTAAGCACAATTTACTTCATTTTTTTTATTTATTCATAAGAAACTTTTTGGACTAGAGGTTTCTTGAACAAATGCTGATATTCTAGGGCGCCCTGGTCAAGGAAGTTTGGGAACCACTGGATGATGGTATACAGACTGCGTGTAGAGGCTATGACTGCCTCACTGGATACATGTATGAAGCAGTCAGTGGCACACGGGGCCACCAAAATAGACCAGATCCCAACAATAGCCTGGTCCCCAAATATATATATTTTATAATGACATAAACTGTTTTAGTTGCCCATAAGAACTTTTGGGCTTCTAGCCATCATGTATCTAGCACAGTCTATAAAATGACATTATAAGCCGATTGTTTGCTATAGGCAACTTTTCCACTTTCTCTCAAAGGTTTGATACATCTCAGCCTAAGCGGGAAAGAATAGAAGAGGGGTGATTCTAGAGCGAAGGCCTGTGTGCAGACTACATCTGGGCCCCCTCCTAACCATTTTTCTGTTGATTTCTCTAGTGCTGCTGCAGTAAAGTATTGATGAACACAGGGTGTGTGGTACGAGTCCACCTGCTGGACCCCGCGGGCCTGTGTGTACCACACATACTGCAACGTATACCCAGCAGAAATAAAAGGTGAGTGTGGCGAAACATGTGACTTCCACAGTCCAATCACAGTAATGGCAAAACCAGTTTGCAGAAGAGCAGATCACATGCAGAGTGACCTCCAATATTACCAGCATATAATACTAAGCACACCAGCAATACACTCACCACCATGTGTCATAGAAAATAAAAAATAACCCTGAGGAAAAGGTGGAATCAGCAGGATACTGAAGGACGTGACCCACCCAAGGGGAGCTGTATTGTAGGGAAACAGTCAATGCAGGAATGCAGACACTACCGCGTAGTGATATGCACTGGTACATCTCTATAGGAGGCAGATGGCAATAGCAGCAGCCACAGCATTAAGGACAAATGAGGTCACTAAATACTTCCTGAAAGGGAAAGAGGCTGGGAGAGAATTAAGGGGCAGCTGAAGCCTATAGAAGGATTGCCCACATGTATGTAGGCTAGGAGAAGGTACAAGAATGGTCACACAGAACATACAGTGCCAGATGAACTAAGCTTCAAAAGTGATAAAATGGAGAGTGATAAAGAGCCAGCCAATCATCTCCTGCCTGACTTTTTTTAAACACAGCCTGTGACATAGTAGGTAGGAGCTGATTGGTTGCCTGTTTATCACATTCCATTTTATCACTTTTGAAGCTTAGTGCATCTGGCCCAAAATCTGTTATGCACAAACTTTGTCTCGACCTGCATTTTTTGGCCGGAACTAACCACACAATGCAATGGAATGATTGGACAGCTCTTCACAAAAACTGTGGGGTCTGTGTGCTCGGAGAAGATAAAGTGAACACAGGCACCAACCAGCTCCTAACTAAGGCCCTTATTCTGATCGGTGCGGCCGGAGCCGAATATGCGGCCAGGACCGTGCGTGCGAAACCCCGCCTTCCATACAGATCGCCAACTCCGTCCGTATGCGGTAACAAGCTGGCCGAACGGACCGCACGTGTATTTTTCACGGAATACGCCTCCTCCATCTCAGGGAACCTCCCCCATCATTCGATGGTCGCAGACCATCGAATGCAGGACGAGTGCTCCACCTGCTCCCGCAACCTCAGACCACACAGACATTTCTCCGTGCAAAAGCAGGGATCTGGGCGGGCAGCTGACATCCGGCGATGTCATATGTCCGCCCCCTACACGTGCGTCACGGCCGCATTACCATACGTACGCCCAGCGTTTTCATGGGAACTCCCATGAAACGCGGGGCGTATGCATATGGTAATGAGCCCAAATAGCCCTTCACGCCCCTCTCCCCCTGTTCGGAGTGTTCACATATTATGCGGGATTTGGCCGTACGCCCCGCTCGCACATGCGCAGAGACGCCTCTGCACATGCGCAGACACAAAACATCGGCGGGCCGAACGCACGCGGATATATCCGCACCGATCAGAATAAGGGCCTAATTGTCCATGCACCGTCTGTAACATGGCAGTTAGGAGCTAATTGGCTGGTACTTTATTTCTGTCCTCTTTCTTTATATTCCCAGAAGGCTTCCTACATGGACCCTTTTACATTGTAACAAAATAAATACAGTGCAAAAAAGCATTATTCTGAATGAGGACATGTTTTCGTTTCTGCGGAACAGCCCTTTCTGTCATAAAACTCTATGAACGCAATATTTCTTGGCTGAACAAAACGCCAAACCAGCCAGGGAGCCATTGCACTATAAACTGTGGTGTTGGTGCCTTTAATTCCTTGCTCTAACTCAGACATGTCCAAACTATGGCTCACCAGCTCCATCCCCGCAACTACACATCCCAGCATGCCTTGCAATAGTTTAGCATTCCCTAATGGCAAAACTGTGGCAAGGCATGATGGGATTTGTAGTTTCAAAACAGCTGGAGGGCCAAGGGGCCTTATTCTAGTTCACTCTTTCTGTCAAAATCCTTCTTAGAGGGACAAAACCATGTGCACTGCAGGTGGGGCAGATGTAAAATGTGCAGAGAGAATTAGATTTGGGTGAGTTGTTTTGTTTCTGTGCAGGGTAAACACTGGCTGCTTTATTTTTACACTGCAATATAGATCTCACTTTGAAGTAAAACCCCACCCAAATCTAATTCACTCTGTACAAGTAACATCTGCCCCACCTGCAGTGCACATTGTTTTGTCCATCTAAGTAGGAATTTGTCAGAAAGAGGGAACTAGAATAACCCCCATAGTTTGGACATGCCTGCTGCTCGCTCCTGCATTCAAATGACTACAAACTGTATTTTTTGCTATCCATATTTAGATTTGCACTACACAAATACACAATAATTTACATATTCACCCGGACATGAATATACGCTCATTGTTAAACCTACCATAGTCTATTTATAATATTAGAAAATTATAACGAGAATAGCGTTTTTTTCAATTAGCTAATGTTCAAAAGCTGGAATAAAAAGGGACAGCAGCCAAAGAATATGAGCTACATCTCTATCAAGAATTACACACAACTTGTGTAATCTGCACTTTATATCATCGGGTCACACTGTGCAAGGTAAATATACAAGAAGTCACAATATGGCATACTCAATTAGCTAAAAACACAGCAGGATCTCACAATGGCGCTGCTTTCGGTTATCTGCAATCCGCACCAAGCACAAACACATCTGACTTGATTCCAGGAAATATGAATGAATGCCTGGGAAGCCAAGTTAGTATAATAATAATAATAATAATAATAATAATAATAATAATAATATAACTTTCTTTTATAATGGTATCCAAAATGTCTATTGTGTTGCTAATTGGTAATGGGTAGATAACGAATATACAGTAACTTCATTAAAGCAGCACCGACCATAAAGTGCAGGAGGAAACACATATAAACATATATATTATCATACATGTAACTAGTAAACTCGCTCGAAGCAAATGCTTCGAAAGCTAGTAGTTGTAGTTTCACTTGCTGCCAACAGATGGCAGTGTTTTGGAGCCACAGACACTAGACATATATTATAGATGATATACTGTATCTGTGCTTGCCGGTTCCCTAGGAGATTAGGTGAGCTTAGTGTACCTATCACTGTGTGGCACCCGGAATCAGAATAACGTTTCCCACCCCCAGACTCCTGTGAAACTATCCAATAGTTGGGGGCGGGTTTAGGAGTGAGTGATGCCTTATTCCATTTCCTGCGCACGGTGCCAAATACACTCAGCGCCTCTGATTCCTTTGTTAACTAATTCGGACACCTGTAATAATCTACTGTGGCAGGGCATGCTGCAATCTGTAGTTCTATAGCAGTTGCAGTGATGCAAGTTTACGGTCTATGCTCTAGTTATATTCACTTTTTAAACCTTTCCCTATTACCTGCTAAATTGTATATTACAGAATAAAATATGTATCTATTTAAGTTTGGTTGCTGAGCTTATCCAGCTGTGATTTACAATTGATTAATAGATCGTATTGCTGCTCGGGTGACATTTATTTATTGGTTGTGCACACACTCTTTCAGCATTTACACTTCTTTATTCTCTGCATTCATTTTCATTTTTACAGACCAAGTTATATTCCATTGCCCTTGGATATGTCAGTGTCCTGCTTTACTCTCTAAACCTTATGTAATTGTGTCCGGAACGCATGAGTTCAATGTGAACTAGCAATATCACACAGATGTGATGTAACTACTTTCCAAAGAATGGATGAACTGGAGTCTCATATTCAGCACACAAAGACTTCCTTTACATTATGTAACAGGTGCACATTAGGTAACAGGTAAATTTAAAACAGCCATGGTTAGTTCTTGTGGAGTACACAACAATCTTTTATAGCTACAATGTTGAAATTGCAGTTTTTGAAAGTCCTGCCTTTCCCTGACACAGATTAGCCCACATGCTATAGAATAATACCATATATAATCATTATGTAACACCATTGAACAATGGTGTTGACATTCTGAAGCCTCCATGGTTAATCAAGGCCAGTGGTAGATTTTACCTACAGGCTTCATAGCTGCTGCCCACACCAAGCAAAATCCATCCCCTGAGTTAAGACCCAAATTAAGGAAGGGGCCAATTAGACACCCTGACACCCCCCCCCCCCCCCAGGAGCAACAAATAATTGGATACAACCCCTGAACACAGTATATTGTGTCATTGATACTAAGATGTGCCAGCTCTCACCTTACATACTAATCACGGCAAAAATAGTCTGTCTATTTATCCGCAATTAGTGTGCCATATATGTATGCTTGAACTGCCCACTCAACTCACGTCCCTGTGTAGCAGGGGGCAGCTTGCATCTTCCAGTGCCCCGCTGCGACAAAAACAGAAATGTATTCCAATAGACCACGCCCCTAACCCATGAGACCACACCCCCGACCACAAGGTCACTGCCCCTTTTTGCCATCTGCCGCTGCGCATCCTGAAGTCACTGTAGCGGGTACCTATAGGAGGTAGCCATTGACATATAATTATTAAATAAATTAATATAATATACAGGTACCAGTTGATGAATACATTTATATCCCTAAATGTAACCATCAACTGGTATTTTATCATAATGTATTTAATAATTAAGGTGCAATAGGCGTTCGTTCAGTTGAAGATTTCAAGCAGCCAATCAGCTTCTAGCTGCCATGCTAGAGGTTGGGTTTGAAAAATGACAATTATGAGCTGATGGTTTATCACTCTCTACTTTATCACTTTTTGCAGCTTGGAGAGAGAGAGAGAGAGAGAGAGAGAGAGAGAGAGAGAGAGAGAGAGAGAGAGAGAGAGAGAGAGAGAGAGAGAGAGAGAGAGAGAGAGAGAGAGAGAGAGAGAGAGAGAGAGAGAGAGAGAGAGAGAGAGAGAATGAATGAATAGTGGCATCCCATACTTATGAGGCACCCGATGCGGTAGAGTATGGTCCATGCGTGTGCCGTAGGGAGGGGGCATGGCATAGAATTCTAAACCCCTTTTCCATCTCTCTAGGGGTCCTGGAAATAGGTGATGCCCCCAAAGACTGCTGTTTCTGAAGTGCCAGCTCCATCACTGTCACATGTTCAGCACCCAGGTGTTGCTCAGTCACACGAGATGATTGGCTGATGACACCTGTGTGCAGCCCACACCCCAGTAGTGACACCACTAATAGAATAAATATTAGATTTCACAACAAAAGGAAACCACAATTAATGTTGCCTGTCCTAAAAAAAGAGGCAACAGCAATCGGAATTGAAAAGCATGGCATATGAATATTCCCAGTTGCCATTGTTCACAGTATGGCAGACATTAATATTTATCACATATATGTACTCCAACTCCCTTTAGTTTCCCTGCAGTAATTTATGCCTAGTAAGTATATCTATTTCAATGCCAGTTTCTGATGTGACCTTTCTATCTCTAAACATGTACAAGCAGATAAATAAAAGTACACACAGCAGCCTTACTCAGAACCTCTAATGATAATAATATGGCTTTTAAAGTGACAAGAAAATATACTTTGATAATTGGGACACATCCTAGTGCAGCTGAATATGAACCGCTCAAGGTGGCCGTTAATGCCCTTGCATTAGTCGTATCCTTTGCTGCAATAATTGCCCATTTACAGCCATGCTTAAATCTGATTATCTTGTAAATATGGAAAGGAGGAATCCACTGTACACCACTGTATATACATAAGGGGCTCGTTAAGGGCTAATAACTAAACGAGGAGAGAATGATAGTCATTTTAACAAAACAGTAACTTGGGGGACATATTTTGTCTCCTTTATTAGATTTGCCCACAGTTCATAGTTAACCTTAAATTGTTTTAGATCAATTAGACACACAGGCAGTTCTTGAGAGATGCATTATTAATCTATCAGCGACTGGACGTGTGGGAAAGTATTCTGCTAAGACACGGATTATTTGATGAACCTGCAACATGTTACTTGCCACCATGTTTTTCTTTTTACGGGAGGATTACAAAAGAACATAACAAATGCATCTGATAACAATAGCAGAAAGTATGTACAGCGGTGTCAACAATATCTGAGCCTTGGTTTGTAATCCTACTGCAAAGACAAGTATAAGGCTGATTAATGGCAGCAAACACTGACACTCGCGAGAAATGCCACAGTCCCAATCTAACGCAGAGACTGTGCTGCATAGGACAGATAGAGGATGTTAGTGGACACTGGACATTATCTTTCAGCAAGAAGCAGAGGCAAAGTTCAGAGATTTCCATCAAGTTCTCCTGGTTTCTGGGCACATTTCTTGCAGTAAAAACAATAATGTTACAAAGTGAAGATTGCCACCTGTTACCGCAGTGTTTGACTGCCTCTTCTTGTGTGACCACCTGCCTGAAGGCCCATACAATAGCAGAGCCCTAGGCAGCAGCCCAGTGTGCCGATATTTTAAGATGACCCTGTGCCCTGGTTGTTCTGGGCCCGTCAGCACTCGGCTATCTTTTTGCTGATGTACAGATGGAGCAGCTCGCTAATCATTGCTGTGCACTATCCGACAGAAGGGGGCGCACATACGAGAAACTGGCATGCCCCCTTCTGATAGACCCCACTGCCGCCCTCCACCGGCTCCCCAACACTCCCCCGTCTCCCTGAAGCGGAGACGGGCAGGGAATCCGCTCCCCGCTGACATGACATGCGAGCGTGTGAGGCGCTGGCGCATCCCCGTCAGATGAAGCGCCTCCCCACCAACCTGCGCCAGCTCAGGCAATCTGGTGATTGCCTGAGCTGGCTGAGAGGCTCTCCCTCTGTGGAATTCATGTGTTTGACTTGCAGTTAGAAAATACTTTATTATTAACACTATATTTTATGCATACCCATCAACTTTCCTCTTTAATGAATCGGGACCTGCTACATCAGGCACACTGCAGGCCTGAAAAGGGGGCAGAGCCATGGCAGGCAGGGGCGTGGTCTCTGAGAGAACATGGCCTAGTGCTGTGACCCCCCCATTTTTATAACTTTGTTAGTGTGCCCAGTGCTCCCCAAGCAGCTGGCCAGACCCCAGGTGCCCTCCCTGCAACTACTCAGAGATCATCGGCTGCCCAACCGCCCCCGCCCCATCCAGGGGACAGTACAACCCGCAGCTAAGAGTGTCCAATTAGCTGGACTGTCCTGCTGTAACAGTTGGGAGGTAAATATTATGTCATCTGTTTTGTCCCAAGTTGTATGTTCAAGGTTGTGCAAACTTGAATGTTTGTTTCTTTACCCTCCCTCCCATATCTTCCCCATTCACCACTTCTTTCTGTACATCTTTACAAAATGTTGAAAACCAGTAACAACATGCTGACACTAAATGTATAGATTTGGTAAAAGCCATGTGCCAAGAGGCGGGTATAAGATACTTACTAGCCCTATACTTGTTTTGCTGGATTTTCTTTGCTATGGAATAATTAATTTTTGCAATTATTTTATGGAGGGAGCCAGAGGGGGCTGCTGTTGTGGGGAACCGCGCTGCTTGTGGTGTGTGTTTTTGTTTATCAATAGTCGGGATCTCCTCTTTATCCTGGACCCTTCTGTTCTTGTCATCACCCTATATACATGTAGCACCCGAGTCAGTAAATCTAATGGCACCTGCCTGCGTGGCCGAAGGACCGGTCTTAACTGGTTCTCAGAGAACAAAAAAAAAAAAAAGAGCTATTTTGTTTTCCTTTCTGCCTTCAGCCACAAGACCTGAGAGACTATGATGAACAGTCAGCAGGTATAAAAAAAAATATTGAATGCTCCTGGGCTATGACACTTTCTCATCAAAAGCCTGGACTTCATCCAAGTTCATCTGTTAATGGACAGCATCATCCCACCCCCACCCATCTTCATTCCCCGTGTGCTCTGCAAATCACTTTTAACCCGTTCCCTGCCAAAGGACCCTGCGGATTGCTGCACACAGGCAGACTCTGCATTATTTCTTGTTCAGACACAGAAGGGTTACGATTACCATTGCTTGAGTTACGGTAACGTAGAAGAAATTTCACATCTCCTATGTAATGCTAACTTTCATTCCGTAATGTGAAATTACAAAAGCTTGTTTTTGTTATTCAGGCCTTAGACTAATACACCATGTGGTGTAATATTAAATATCCAGGGGTTTTAAGTGGCTTTTTTTTTTTTTTTTTTTACAAGGTAGATGCCAGGAACCTGGAGGATGCTGGACAGACATGATCAGTGGAGTTACAGAAAGTCAGGGGGAGTTCTGCGTTCCGGAATTATTGTTAAAAGTGAAGTCCGCAAAGAAGGGGCGCTATATCTGCCTTAAAACATTTGTGCAATTAATAGGATATCAAATTATCGATCTTTCTCATATGATGGTGCATTCTGCAACATAAACAGGTTAAATAATATGTACTTTTAGTCCCTCCCCCACATTCCCCCATCCAGCGCCTGCAAACTAGACACTGGCTATGTCTGTGCTTTCTCCTTGCTATTCAAGATAAACAAAGTGCTTTAAGTTCAGGGCACACCCTGGGACCCTTGACAAAGCAATCTATCATTCTGTCTGCTAAACCAGTCTGGCCACACTAAGACTATAGAGGCTGAAGCTCTTGGTGTACAATTTTTCCATTGTGCTGCCGGCCTATTACAACTTCCTTCCATTCTTTGCCACTTTCTCCAGAGCAGATGTGATGGACCACTTGGCTTTAAGCCCCTCCTAGTCCAGACAGAATTGTTGAAAGAAACCTCGGGAATTAGAAAGTACATGGCCAAGATCTAGACAACACAAAAGGCGGTCACTCTCATTTTTGTGCTCTTACCTCCACAAAATGCTCACTATTTATCATGGCAAGCTTTTCAGAGCCATGAATCTCTATAGCAAAGATTGGGAAATGAATCAAGCGACAGAGCAGGCTTTCAGCGGTTAGAGAGGCAAGCAGTGCATTGTGTTGGCAATGAAAGGATTAACGAGGGTATCTATCAATAGTATTGCTGTGCTAAAAGCAATATGCCTTAATCACTAGGTTGTTTTTTTTTCTGCTCTATTATTAAAACGAGCAGCTTTAACGATTGTAGCATGTGAATGCACAACGACATGGTGCAAAAAGTCTAATGCTAGGTACACACCAGAAGGATCATGATCGTGAGAAGATCGCATGATGGTCACACGATCTGCAAACGATACGAGCACGATCTGTACCCACTTGAAGGGATCGTTTACAAATCCTGACTGTGCATCGGAATCGGATCTAAAACATGCAAAAAACTTGCCCAATTTACATACAATCGGTCGAAATTGCATCGAAATTGATGGGATTGAGGCCAAATTGTTCTGGTGTGTACCCGGCATAAGGCTGGGTACACATTATTGCAATATGTTCCCGGCCAACTTACCGCATTAGAGTTACACATCAGAACGATGGAAGGAACCCTTGTTACGGTCATAATTAAACTGCATCGGGTCACATGCGATGTGTTCTGATTGACCGAGCAGCACAGCCAACCAGCACAATACGTATGTCATTCCAACATATGATGCAATACCTGCATAGTGTGTACCCACCATAAGCATTTGTCGATCACCATAATCATGCACGATGCCTACTGCCAAGAAGGTTGGATGATGTCCATAAAGGTGCCCATACACTCAATTCCACAACAATTGGTTCAATTTTTAACCGATTCCAGTGAGAAGTTGGATGAAAAGTGTCAAAATCGCATGTGTTTGACATCAGGTCAAAAGGCTTGGCGATGCAATATATCTATCGTGCACCCTGTGTGAACTCAATACTCACAGGACTGGACATCGGAGCCTGAAGTTCGCACAGGCTGCAAGATAAGATACATCACAACCCCAAGCCTTTCGTCTGGCTTGGCTGGGATTGCATATGATACATCTATGTGCAGAAGGACTGCATAAAGTGTACTGTATGCCGTCCTGCCGACATACAATAAAGCAATTTAAGGGGGATCGCGGGTGACTTCTCCCCTCGAAGAAGTTGCAATAGAGTATGGCCACCTTATGACTCATCAAATGATCACTTATAAAAAAAATATATATATATCCCTTGTAAACAGCAGTAAATATTGATTTTTCCCTCAGTGTATGTCTATGGAACCACAGTATATTGGTTCCCCTGGTTGTTATTGTAGAAGGAGTCACTAGTGGCTATTAGAATTTGAAGTTTAACATGCTTGGCTCCAGTAGCTAAAACCATCTTTGCAGGAGGGCGACTATGGGCGTAGTCAAATGACCAGGAACACACAGTTACATAGCTAGGGTCTCTACATGGGATGGTCCCTGCAAGTAATTATTGGCAAATGCAAGTGATTTATTTTCTTGCACTGATGACAGGGGGGGGGGGGGGGGACTACCAACGCCCATCCCCCCCCCCCTCCTCCGCGGGACTCTGCTGGCCCAACGCGGGAACATCCCAATAAACCGGGACATTCTCACAATAAGCGGGACAGTTGGGAAGTATAACATATGTTGGCAGCAAGTGAAACTACATCTCTTTCACACATGCACCAACACAGAGGCAATCAAAAGGTAGCAAGCTAGCTTTCGAAGCATTTGCTTCAAGCGGGCTTACTAGTAATTCATACTTGGCAAATATGCCCCTTAGAACCTTATTTATTTTAAACAGTAGAATATTGGGATCTCTCCAGTCCGATGTGGCAGCACTCACTACCTGACAGCTTACAAAGAATTGAAGTCACATAGACACTGGAAGCATGTAGTGCTTTACTCCAGCCTTGTCACTTACTGGAAGAGGGAATCCCACTGGAGTGTTTTACAGATTTACACTCAGCGAATGGCAAGAATTCTTTGGCATAAGTGTGTGTTTGTTGATCAAATGTCACATCATGTGCTTGCCTTTATTATGACTTACAAAACCCTTGCTTCAGTCCCAAAGCTTTGCCAAAGACAACACCACAGTACGATAAGCAAACACATGTATTTATGAATCATGTGAAGCGCTAGCAGCCATTAAAGTTTCTCTTCATTTCACATGATATTTCAAAACGCATTTCATAGGCTCCGCAGAACAAGTGAGCTTCTTGTGGAAACATCAGGCTTATTTGTCTGATTTCATGCTAATTTGGCCAGTTCTCAAACATTTCATTGATATTCATGGAGAGCCTTAGAGGGCTCGGCAGAAATGTTCTACATCTTTGTCTTTATTATACTGTAGTAAATATGCTACCACTTTGAATGCTATTTATATGAACATACCACATTTGGTTCCAGACTTTGCACACCGTTCATACATTCTAGTAGTGTTTTAAGGACTGTCACCACACACTCATTTATAAAAGAGCTATTTAAAATCACATATTTGCTAACAGGTAGGGGGTAAAGCATTGGCGGAATTTTTTCTAGAAGAAATATGTTGCTGATCTCATGCTAAGAGTCTCTGCAAGTGTCCAGGCACATAATTACATAATGGAAGCTAAGGTTCCGTATGTGTGTGCACTGGCTGCTGGTGTAAACTGGCCACCTTATTTTCCTATGGAACATTGGAACAGATGTATTAAGCCTGGTGGAGAGATAAAGTGGAGATAAAGTAGAATATGAGAACGCACCAGCCAATCAACTTCTAACTGTCATTTTTCAAAAACAGCTGAGTAACTGGTGCTTTCTCACCTTCTATTTTATCTCCACACCAGGCTTAATTCGTCTGCCCATAAATCCATACCTGTCAACTTTAACTAAACTTCCCCCAGGACAGTCTCAAAGGGAGCAACCATATTAGAGGTGCTGAACCGGGTGGAAGGGGTTTATGGCATGCGTTCTGATCATACTTATCTACTCTCCGGTGTGGCCAATTGTGGGACCCTCCATCCCCCCCCAAAAAAAGAGTAGGTGCATTTCTATACTTCTTTGTACCCCTGGACCCAGCCGCCCACTTTGCAAGTACATTTTTGCTGAATCCCTTCCTCCTAGCCCAGATCTAGAATGCCGGTAAGCTCAGCCTTATATAGCAAGGGCGTGGCTATGATAATGTGTCTCAGCCACCCTGCCCCCAGTACCACCCCCTCGCCTTCCTTCCCACCAGCCATGATGCATCATCACCCACCCCTTTCCCCGCAACCTACTTGCATTTTCATATGGTGCATCCTCATAGGAGAATGGAACCCATTGGATGCTTTCTTTTTGTGAGTTTTTGTGGCCTTTTACTATGATAACAATGTTATATGATGTTCACTGGAACATTTATATTGCTTTTTATGATGAGGCCAATATAGCAGCTTCCATCTAGCATATGAAATAACTAAGAGCAGTGAATACAGAATTTCTGCATAAAATAAACAGTATTCCGCTGACAAATTGGGGAGATGTCATTTTAAATGTCCCACAGAAAGCTTAAAATTCCTCTTTCTATTTGATGCTGTAATGCAACTAAGCACATGTAACCCCTTCTGTGCCGAGTGGTCCTTTATTCATAGTAAGCACAACAGTTGACTTAGAAGACAGGAAAAGGAGTATGATCAGGCTTTGCTCTGAGATAATATACACTGATGTCTATGTGCACACACTGCTTATGCAAAGCCTTTTGTGGTGACAGTATACAAGTAGAATAGGGGAAGTGTTATGGAATGCTGTGTTCCAAGAATATACTGTACGTAGGATATTTCTCAATTGTGGTCTCAAAACCTTTAGGACCAGATGTATATTAAGCTTCAAAAAGTGATAGAGTGGAGAGTGGTAAACAACAAGCCAATCAACTTCCAACTGTCATGTTACAGGCTGGGTTTGAAAAATGACAGGAGCTTATTGGCTGGTTGTTTATCTTTTTGAAGCTTAATACATCTGGCCCTTAGTCTGAAAAAAAGAAGAATTCCTCCAATTGGTGCAATTTGCAGTCAATTATGCTTTACTTCCAAATGCAGATCCGTAGCTAGAGCAGACACATCTGAGGAACACAGGGATCATGAGTAATGTACAAGACCTTCCTAATGCGGTAAGAAAACAGGACCAGAAGAAGTGGAAAATAGTAATGCCGTGACATGCCGCCGGCACTGACCAATACAAAGAAGGACATTTACCTCTTTATTATTTTGAAATGGTAAACTATCCATTAGATTTCATCATATCTTACTGAAGCAATTACATCAAGAAAATGATAGCGCGTGTGGAATCAATTATGCATGCACTTGGCCGGAGACCAAAGGCTATGGAGTCGGAAAGGGCAGAATCGCTCGACACACACAAATAAAAAGCCCCTAGATCTCACAGATGGACCCCATCAGTTCATCTTACTGCCTAAAAAGTTCATGCACTTAATAATTTATTTGTGTTCTGGATACTGTTTCCCAGCTGAATATTAACAACTCTGAACTGAAGCGTGCTTTCACCATACCATGGAGCAAACGGGAAGGGCACTATGAGGTCCCTTTGAGGTTATATATAATTTTTTTTTTTCCAAATAGATTTACTTAACTGAAGATTATTAAGTATTAATGGTTCCATGATTTAGGCCGTTGTATCTAGAACTTACTCAGTGGCTCCAAGTTTATTGTCGGTAAAAGGAGATTCTGTATTTAACACATAAGACATGCCCTTTACAGTGTTCTCATACTGCTTAAGACTGCAGAGTGAATTCAAGGTAAATGCCCAGTGTAACAGAATGGGAATTTATGTTAGAGATCATATTTTAGTACAGTAGCCTGGGCAACTTTAAGACTTTAAATGGTTTATCCCCCCATCTGGCATAATGCCTGATTACTCATCAATGCGGCACATGATTGGATGCAGTCTCGACTGCCGCCTTTACCCAAAAAATGTGACGCCCCCTTTGCAAATTACTCATGGGTTTAATTACTGTCAGATACAATGATGGAACATAACACCAGAAGGGAGGAGGGGCACCTTTAAGAGAAATATGAGTTTATGACCTATGTCAGTATTACATCTAATAAGACTCGGTTAATGGATGTCTTTTAAATATATCCACGGCATTCACACAACACGAGAAAAGAACAGGTCTGTTATTTATGTTTTCAAAAACAATTAAAGTTTCGACATCCTGACACTAATGTGAGCAGAAGCAGATGCTAGAACAAGGCGTTGCATAAAAATGATTTTCAGAATGTGATCAGAAAAGCGAACGCACCTTTCACATTTTTTACAACTGGAGCCTGGCATCAGTGGAAGATAGATGTTTCTATAAGGCTAGTTTTTATATCTCCGAATGCTGCGGACTGATGGAACAGCACAAGCACTAAAGCATTCTGTCTCACTATTGTCAAATTGCTTGCAGCTTAACCTCGTTGCCTTTTTTTTTTTGCCAAGATCAATTCAACTGAACCTCTGGGAAAGAGCAGAAAGAAAAAAAAAATCTATTTTTTTTTAAGGAATGTCTCCCCCAAATGGGAAGCGTATCATTGTACATTCCACAAACTGTACTTAACATAAATGCAAAAACTGATAAAACATATTTAATTACTGGAGGTTAGGATCTTAATTCCTCCATTCACTAAAGGAAAGTTGGCAAGGAGATGCTTCATTTTGCTTCTTTCTGTCTGAGCATCTAAGGGAGAAAAGCCACTGAGGCAGCTAATACACAAAACATGATCAAAAGTGATTAACAACAGCTTCATATGCAAATTGCATTAATGAAGGAGTGCAAAGTCATCATGTAAATTAAATATGTCAAATCTCCTGGTGAACTTTCACTCTTGAGAAGGGGGAAAAAAAATCTTTTTTTTTTATTTTATTTTTTACATCAATTTCCACAGGATGAAAAATCTTAAGAATCTTGGTGCTATAAACAATTTTCACCTTTTTTTTTTTTCTCTCCTCCAGCAGGCTGACAGGCCAGGCTGATGTGTTCCGAATGCACATGTTAATAAGCCAATCAAAAATGCAAAACAATTCGCAATTACTGCAAGGACCTAATGGTCATTAGAATTTACAACTAGGTAATGAACTAAAGTCTGCCCACACCATGCATATTCATAAAGCAATTTAGCCTTTGAAGATTAAAGCAGTGCTTAAAATTCAAATGAGCTTTAGCAAATTATCAGTAAAATTCATCCAAAAAGCACGGTGCTGCGTGTCCCATGATTTCCCCCCACCCCTCCTCTTTTTAATGCAAACCTGCAGGGCTGCCTTTATAGAGAGGTGCTTAGGGGTGCAGAAGACAGCGCTGCCCCAGGTCTCATGTGTTTTAATATGGCCCTTACTTTGCCTCATTTCACTCACAGCCTTGCATGTATTTTTAGTGGAAACATAATTAACTCCTTCGTAGCTTTAAGGCTTATGTATATTTAAGCTGCTTTGCAATGGCTAAAACTTTTTCAGTACCCTGCATGCAGTTGCGTTGTCAATGGGGGGTGAGGGGTCATCCATATTCCATATCTACTTTGGTGGACTGCAATTATTCTCTGAGGGCCAAAGCACATTTTTGTTTTTCTTTTGATCTTATTGTGTGATAAGTACATTGGGCAATTTGCTTCCACTTTTTCATCTTATAAGGACTGTTGGAAGATTAGAAATATGATGTGTCCTATACATTGATGCACATTTAGATTCCCATGAAGGGATTGCCTGCATATTTAAAATTGTACGTGATCAGCTTTGTTTACAAATACAGATATATGCAATCAGTTGTTTACCTCTCGTCATGTATCACTGATACGTTTAGGGGGGTATTCAATCGCCGGCGAGCAGCTCCCATCAGGGAGATGCCCGTCTCGCCCTATTCAGTGCGGTCTTCCTCGATAGCATTGAGCAGGGTATCTCGGCAGAACGAGCCCGACATCACAAGCTGCCGGCTGCAGCTCGCCTCTTCCCGACCGCAACTCGCGGCCACACCCCCTTCTCGTCCCACTGCAGGTGGGACATTGAATCCCACCTGCATGTCCTCGGTCAAGCTGACTGAGAACGGGACTGGGTCACGGTGGTCGAGCAAGCTCGGCTGCCGTGACCTTCACCCCCTTAGTGTTGTGGTGGTCTCTGCTACTGTACCTGCTTATACTGTATTGCTTCCTGGTAAATGCATGTGGAATATTGCAAAAAAAAAAGTAGTTGGAACCGAGCAAGATTATGAGTCACAGCTTAAAGTAATTGTTTACTGTGGTCAACCCCTATTGTTTGTCTTGCGCAGACTCCCATTGTACAAAACATTTATTAATACATTATACACACATAGCATTCTCCATGTGCTATATCTGCCACTGCAAAAAAACAGGATCTGAACAAGGAGCAATGTCCTTATATATACACACACCTATGTGATTCACTTAGGCGAGAGAGAGAGAGAGAGAGAGAGAGAGAGAGAGAGAGAGAGAGAGAGAGAGAGAGAGAGAGAGAGAGAGAGAGAGAGAGAGAGAGAGAGAGAGAGAGAGAGAGAGAGAGAGAGAGAGAGAGAGAGAGAGAGAGAGAGAGAGAATTTTTCAATATATCCTAACATTTATAGTTTTTACATGACAATGATACAGACAGCCCAGCTTATTTTTATAGTGAAAGAACAGATAGAAGAAGTGAAACCCCAGTTATTTCATACTTGCATCTGTAAATATCAGCTGCGGTGGCCCTGGACAGCCCAATGAAACCCCATGTCTCAGACTGCCTTTTAGAAACTGAGATTTGCATGTACCAGCCAAACCATGCGAGACAAAATCAGTTATTACTGCCGTTAAGTTCTGCTTCATCTTGACTTTTTTTGAGGAAGTAACACTGTCAATCAATTTCACACTTTCGAAAGGATGCATGTTCCAGCTAATATTAATTCTGACCGTTGCTTGATTTGGGCTGTCAAAAAAAACAACTGCAGCAGTCATTAAGAGCTCTTTGTTAGATAACAGGAAAATATTTGGTGGGGTTCATATTTTGGATGAGTTTCCAAGTAGAGATGATTAATCCACTAACAGAAAGCATAGAAAATTGTATTATGGCTTTCATGTATACGTGTACAAGGGCAATAACCATTGTACCTAAAGTCTTCCCATGGGTCATTTAATAAGGGAATAAAGAAGAAGTAATCAATTTACTGAAATCAAGAGATGACCAAATAGTTGTACTAAGAGTTAAATGGTATAATTAGAGTGATGTCCATACAAGATATGCTAGGTTTCTGGAGGGTCATATTAGATGATTATACTACATGGGCAATTAGTGTCAGGGAACAACTGTCTATGTTATAAGGCGTGGCATACAGTAAGTTATGTTGCATTATATAAATCAATGTTTTCATACCTCTTCCCAATATATGTCCATGTGACAAATCGATTTCAGTACAAGAGCAGTAGAGGATCTGGAAATCTACTAAGGTTAAAGATAAGCAATATAGCAAACTTCCTTTTAGCTGTAGGATTTTCTATAAGTTTTATACAACCTTTAAGTGATTGTTCACTTTGAGGTTCTTCTGTAGCGTACGGATATAGAAATAAGAATCATTGATCTCTATAGTCATTGTTCATATGGAGGTTTGTCCTTACGCAGCACGAAGAGAGACATACTTTCATATCAGTCCCAATACTTTCCAGTTTGAGTTGCACAGCCCGGGGAGACAGATTAAGCACACTTCCTTGATGAGTGAAACAGCCATCTTTGCACACTGTAGTGAAATCCAACAGCACACACCACGTGCGATATCAGAATACAGATTGGATATGCGCTACATCTATATAACATGGGCAAAGCTACGATTGCATTTTTTCCACTGAACTGAGTGGTAAGTGCTAGACACCATTGTGGCAGGAGACGTCCTACACCATTACAATTATTCTATTTGGGGGAAATCCCACGAGACATCTTTAACTGATCAAACACTTAGAATTTATTTTGGCAATTTTTCTAAAAGAAGTACAGTATGTTGTGACCAATACCATGAGCATCTTCTGATTTTTGTTTTTATTATTTCAATATTTGAACAGAAACGTTGTACGAGAAAAAGCATAATTACTCAAATCCTCCCGAATGGTGTTGTACATCAAGAAAAATAGCATAGGACAATATTTTAATTTCCTAAATCAAAGCGAACAGGACCTGTTGCTCTGGGTGATCTCCAGTTCCCAGTTGCGGCGTCGCTAGGGAGCCAGCAGTTACTGTACCTGAGATAATGCTTAGTAATATTTCATTGTATGCTTATAAAGGGACAGATAATAAGCTTTCATAGCATTCCATTACAACTCTCTCCTGCTAGGTGACTTGGGCATGTCTGAGAGTTATATAGCTATTGAAGTGCATTAATTAAAATGATGCTCTTCAGTATATATTTTCCCTGAGTCGGTTGGTTCACACATCGTTTTAGTAGCAATATGACAAAGTAATGATTAATAAACACTATAGAATTGCACGGGTAAATTGTTCTATTATATTAATAGGCATTTCCTTGAAACCCCTTAACGAACATGCGTTTGACTAGTTATGTCTAAATCGTCTACTGAGCACACTTGCTGCCTGTGAGAATAGAAGGAGTTAACAGCCTCTATACCCAAAGTGCCAGTGAATCACTGCCTAGCTGTCTTTGTTACACATTGTGCATATTTTACCCTATCTGTGCCAGACACACACATATTGCGGACGAAGAGGCCTGCGGTGAAAACATTAGATCAAGGCCTAGGACGGGGCACTCTCCTTGTTTTCTTATACAGCGATGACCAGTCCATTAATGAAGGAGGAAGTCTGGAGAACGTGGCTGCGCAGTGCCCACACGATTCTATGATCACTCCGAGTGGCAGGCTCTCTCATTAGTGGACTTACATTTGAATTTTACACTTACAAATCATAATATTTCCATTAAATGTGATTTGCAAGACACCAAATTCCTCCATGTCAAGTCTTCGAATCTTTCTTAGCCATCACCAGTATAGAACCATGCAGTGCACTGTCTATGAATGCATAATGATTTCTAAGATACAGTGCATTGTGGATGCCTGATAAAAGGTATGGTGCTTACACTATAGAAAGCTTTTGCCATATCTGCCTTTATAATCAGGTTTATCAATATCTCAAAATGTACTGCCAATATTTTATCAAGTACATAAGAGTAGCTATGGGGATTTATTTGCAGAAACTTGATTCTCTATGGCTGCATCCTAACGAAAAAAATATTAAAAGATCAAATAAATCCGGTAGAGGCAGATACTGTATTACTAGTATCTTATTTATCATCGCAATTCAAGATTTTCACAATTAAATGTATACTCTTGTTCATCTGCTGTTTCTAGAAATTTGCATATAAGTTAAACCAATTCAGCGCCATAAAGAAAAAAAGAATCACTCTTCGATTCTTTGAATTATTGGTTTCTTTTGAAATAAACAAAAATTTACTCCAGACAGATCTGTCATCTACAGGTCTGCATTACATACAATCCCTCCCAGTGGCAAAGTTATTATCCAAGGAACCACAGACCAGCCATAGTTTACACAGGCTCTATCAGAGCCAACAACAAAAGACTAAAGACAAACAATAGCTGGCAATGCAAATGCATAAAAATATATAGATCTATACATAAAAGGGATACAAATTCTTAATCTGCCCAAAACGTTTCCCTTTTTGCACCGTCTTCAGTAAACTAAAGCAAGTCCTACCAGGGGAGATGAAGAAAGAAAAACCTTACAAAGGGAGATTGAAATATTTCTAAAAATTAAGCAATTAACTTTTAGGCAGAATTCAGCAAGTGATCGTAATAGACTGTTCTGCATAAAAAGCAGGAGTCGTGATCCTCGATCTCAGACCCGAGGCCGGCACAAAGGAGGCAGCCCCTGCACAATGCCTGCTGTCAGCAAGTGAATTATTTTTATACAGGAATTTTTTATCTCTATTGTACAAACAAGTATGTGCCTGTGCTGACTTGTTAAGCAATCCACTTGTATGTAGAATAAGAAATGCTTTTTTTTTTTTTCTCTCTCGCTTTCCCCGCTGCTATTCGTCACACAGCCATAACATCAGAAGAAAACACATTCTTTGAAGCTCCTGAAATGTTTTGTTGAAAATCCAGTTGTCTTTGAGAAATGAATTTTTATTTAATTCATTTTTTTTTTTATAAATCAGAATTACGAAAAAAAAAAAAAAAAAAAATTTTATAATTTAATTTTTTATTTTTATAATTTTTACTTTGGTTTTGGTTTTGTATCGTTTATGGTTTTGCTACAAAATCACTGCCATTTCCAGTGCGTTATTTCAATGGCCAACGGATAAAGTCCATACCGCAACCTACGCGGTAACTTTCTTTTTAAAAAATATATGCTGAACGGTACAGTGTAAGAGGGGAAAATTACCACCGGCATATAACAAACATAGTAGGTAAATAACCCTATTTCTGTCAGTATTATTAAGTGCATTGCCTGGGGTCTGTTGTTTCTATCTAGAGGTAATAAATGTAATTGTCAAAAAAGCAATACACACACATTACATAGACAGTGCAGTTTGTGGCCTACGTAACCTCTTATATAAACTATTGAATAAACACAGCCAACCCAATCCTAATATAGTTACATAATATCTGTTTTACATGGATATTAAAAAACTTTTAGTATACACATAAGACTAGCTGTGAAAAGTCAACATTTCCCTCCCCTTACTCATAAATGACCTGGAGACTGTCAACACTTGTATCATATGATATAAGCAGGTATATTTATCTGGGTTATGGGTTTTTTTTATCATTAGAAATGATTTCTGGAGACCTGAAGTTGTGATAACTTGTGTTTGAGGATGAGACATGTTTGTTTCAAGCACACCTCTCCTTCTGCACATCTGTGTAAAGGGAATAAAAAAAAAAAAAATGGGGTGGGGGGGTTGAGTTGTTAAAACTAGATTCTGAAATTTGTTAAGGGTGAGCCAAAAGTCAGATCATAACACAAACTGCTGCTTTCCATTTTACAACCACAGAAGCTCAATAAAATGCTGTTCTATTTTACACTTCAGGGTTGCGAAATTTAATTTTTTGAACGTATAAACTTTGTAAAGGTACCGAATTTCTTTAAATGTTGTCTTTTTTTTACCTTTAAGTCCACGTACTCTTTACAACAACCATTCAGTACTGGATTACATTTTTGCTTGTCCCTTTAGCATTTTTAACATTTTAAAACCTTGCTCTGACTTTTAATACTATATAAAAGAAAATGATATACAAATGTCTCTAACGGATGTTTTTCTAGTCTAGACGGAGATACTCCGACAGTCATACTCTCATATGGCATTGTCCTTATTAAAATATTCCAATGCATTGTTTAAAATGCTGTCCATAGCCTGGCTTAAAAAACACACCATATGCAGCCTTGTGATTGACAAGCATTTGTCCAGTTAACACCCTGAAGCACCCTAGTCACAAATATGTTCCATTATGGTCCAACGTGGATTCACAAGACCATAAGACACTGTAAAAACACTGTCAACGCTCTTTTAACTAAGCAAACTGAGAAGGGGTGAATGTGTTCAAGTGTGTTTTATTAGAAGCATGTCTCTTTCTTCTTTGTACACTCTGTTAATTTGGCCCATCTGCCAACGAAGATGTTCTGCCTACAAAATGGGCATACTGTTATAAACTCCTTCCCACCATTAAACAAAGGAAATGAATGTCACTAATGAAAACACCAACCTTTCTGTGTCGGAGGGGGGGGGGGGATGAGCCTTGTGAAAAACTGCAGAAGTGGTTAGTGCAATTTTTCCCTAAAACAAATAAGTGACTTAATGGCATTATAATACCAGTACGAATATGACAATATATTAATTGTGTGTTTTTTCCCATTTTCACTTTTTTTCAATTGATAGTTTGCAGCCTGCGTAAAATTATACGAGCAGCCTACTACTAATCCACTGAATTTGAATTTGCTGTTGTCAGAGAGGAGGCAATTAAAAAAAAAAAAAACATTAACACGAAAAAAAGGGAAAGATAACTTCACCGGCTGGCACAGATGAAGGAGGAAACAGACATATTGAACATTTTAACAACGCTGTCACTCGCACTGGGCTGAGCATTGTAGAATTCCCTGGACTGACTGCACATTATAATTTCAGCTTGTAGCCATGTACAGCTCTATTACAGGAGAAGGTGAGTGGAGCATTAAGATTCCGGTGGTGCATCTGCCAAGAAATTAGCATGCACTGATCTAAACTCACACCTAAAAAGACTTCTCGAAGGTGCTGTAACTTTGCTAATATTTCATACACAAATCAAGAGCCCACATTTCCACGCTGCAGGAAGGCGCTTTGACCTTAACACACCTGCAACTTTCCCTGTACAAGTCCAACTTGGTGCCACTTGGGAAGCCTAATGGAAACATTCAATAATTCCCTGTCCCTTGATGAACAGTAAAAATCTTTCTAAATTGTACTCAAAATGTTTATTGCATCTAGCAGGACTGGATGTACATGCAAAGTCAGAGACTGCTAAAATGCCGCATCAGTTTCAAGACTCCAAAGTTGACGAAATGATACTGCAAAGTTCTAAGCACACGCAAGATATTTGCTGGGTTCAACCGCAATGTATCATGAGACATATCTTTGTTTTCATATTGTACATCATCAGGTGTGTAATGTTACATACTGTATGTGATGCGAATATAAAGATACAAGACATCAGCAAGAGACAGACTGCCAGGAACATTATCCTCTCATCCTGCAACAGTTTTTACTCCAATGGGACGTAGACGTTTCTACCGGATCCCCAAATTAAACAGCCATAGGTATCTATACAATACCTTGATATTCAGCCTGTAGATAAAATAGTAAAAACACCCAACTTGTAAGGCTGGACCAAACGGTTACATGTAGGGATGGAACCGAACAACCAGGTTGTAAACAGTACTGCAGCCTTAGCAGTAAGCGAAACATAGCAAGATCTCTGGTATGGCTGCGTGTATCAAATGTGCATCTGGGTGTGAATGAAATAAGAACAGACCACTCTATCTAATCACACAACTTCCAGCATACCCTAGGCACAAACAGGGCCTCTACCAGCAGAACGCAAATAAAGATGCTTACTGATTAGATCTCATCGTATGTGATGGCAAAATGCCAGGCAATGTCCAGCTTGATGCTTAGCATCTTTCATCGCACAAAGCTGGTACCACGGCACACAAATGCCAACTACATTGCTGGCAAAACGGTCTATAATTCAATATGAAAGAAGCCATTGCTTCTTCGGAGTAATCAGCTACTGCAGTATCACCAAAGGACTTCCTGTTGTCTTATAATAGAGGCTTGATGCAGCCGTGGTTGTTGAGTGTACAGGTTATTGATCACAGCACACATCAATTTTGTTTACTGTTCGTTAATCAGAATTCTCCATCGAAGCACCAGTGTTCCAGACTAGGTCTGTGTCACAAGTGTTAGCACCGTCTCTCCACCCACTGCATAATATACCAGCTTTACAACTATCAGATGAAATATTATATGGCCAACAATGTCGCTGCTTGTTGATACATTAAATCTCCTCCCATTATTCCCGAGTCACCCACTCCTGTTGTTGTTTAATACAAGTCTTGCACGTTCTAAACACTTGATTTCCAAATTCTTTCAGTCTTCCGTTCACTTAGGAAACATCACCGGGACAAACTAACAGGAACCCTTCCATATCGGAGGAACTACAGAACTACACATTCACTATATATGTACCGCAAACACGAATTACTCTTCCACCAACTTTAAAACAATATAGGTCGATAATACTTTCACAGCTGTTTGTGTAAAAAAAAAAAAAAAAAAAAACACACTTGGGGTTATACAGAGGGATTGTCTGAATTCTGGTTCACTATCAATTATTAGGTTAACCCTTGAATTGGCGGAAAGTCCTGCAGACTCCCAGGCCCATCAGACAAAAGGAAGAGTCTTAGATTTGCAGCACATATACTCTGCAGACAGCAAAAGGCATGTCTCCAGCCTCCACTTGGTACAGCATGAATTGCCCTAGGATTTTTCATACATCAAAGCGCACACATTCTACGTCATGTTTACAATACAGCGGGGCCTCTATAATGACCACATGTTAATTTAATCAATTCAAACCATGAATGTGGGGATTTCTTTTTAGAGATAAATGCAGCATTTTTGGCAGGAGGCCAACAGCGAGGGAGCGTTATGCTGTATAATTTTAGAATATATGGGGTAGAAGGAGAACATGTCAGTGGATGCTGTCTAAGTTGAGATACAGGGCAGGATGTTTTCTTAGTAGTCTACATTTTTTTATTTTGTTAATATTATATAGAACTTCTTTAAAAAGTGTATTTTCCCCTATGACTGGCCTGCTTGCAAGGCTGCATGCTGGTAACAAGGAAAGTAAGAATTTGCCTGCAGTATCTTGTTAAATAATACGGTCCTGCCACTACAGCACTAATAACCGTCTCTTTAAACAAAGCACAGATTTCAGTCTTGCAAAATATAACTGTAATCTGAATAAGGAAACAGCATGGACTGGTATATTCTCTCCCTACACAACTCTGTATAACAAACTTAACCTAACATTTTATAGACTGTGATAAATGACAGTTAGGAGCTGATTGGGTGGTACTTTATCGCTTACAATTTTATCTCTTTTCAAGCTTTAATAAATAGCCTCCTTAGAGACCTGTCTTGCCATGTTGAAGTATTCTGAGTTCTTCTCAGATACATGATAAACCATCACTTTGCATTGTAACAAAATGATCACGCTATTCGAAACAAGAAACAAACAAGAATACAAAACTGGTATTCCGGTAAATTCCAAATATTGTACAGCTATAAAACTTCTGATGCTTTAGAAACACCGTTTCTGATAGAAGCAACATAGACATCACCAGATTTTCAGAATTATGTTCTTTTAACCTGTAATAGGTAGGTAAATAAAAAAGATGTATTCTTAGAATATAATATTGATAGTGCATCTTACTGTCTGCAGGACCTGGCAAATGTTCCGTGTTGGAAGCATTTCCTGGTATCTGCGGAAGGATGTGCTCTGTAGAGATTGAATTTTGCACCTGATAGCAAAAATTGGGAGTTCTATTTCAACTGTGAGTATGAAGATTACACAGAACATCGTTTACCGAATTACAATGTGTTCCAAAAAATGCTTGTTAAAGGATGTTTGAAGATGTATTAATCCCACAAGGAAGTTAGTTGTGAATACTTTTAAATGAACCTAAATCTCTGGATTAAACCTATGAATGGATCAAAGGCTGTAGATCCACAGACTATGCAGGCGTCTGCTGTAACAGAAATGCACTAAACGGAACCGTAGGTATAAACTTATAATTAAGACACTTTTTCTTCTGAAAGGAGATCCCAAAAAAGACATTTTAGGTGCTATAATATTAAAATGAACATGTGGAATTTATCAAAAGAGTGACAATGGGACAATGGCAAGCAGTCTGCTTGTAATTCCTTTGTGACAGATACTGTGTTTTGTCTTTTAAACAGAGCTCTCCGATATGTAAATACGATGTTACATCACTCTGGTGTTACTCCATATTTGGCGATTTAGAATGACTTTGGATCTCTAAAGGCTACAGATCCCTTCCACCAAGCTCTGGCATCATTAATCATGAAATGCTCTTCAGCTGCTGCTGCTGCTAGTCCTTCATAAGAAAGACAGCAATCGGGAATGGTCACTGGAAACTGGGCTCTCAGGAGAGGAGAGAAATTAACCCTGCACCTACCAAAGAGGACCAACAAAATGCCATCACTCCCTTTACACACACTCCTGTGCATCCTGCCTGTTACATATTCGTCTACTATAGATATCACCTATACGGAATGAACGGTCACACAATTGTTAAGCTTGCAAAAACACGGCCTAAGGTAGTATAGGAAAAGTTTTGGAAGGCATTTTTAACTAATTATTTCCATTACCACAAATTTCAAAAATGAATTTAACCAAAACCCTGCCACCCAGGAAGTGAGCGCAGGTTCCCCCAGCAGAACCGGGACTAGTGGTACCGAATGGGCCCCTCTATGCTATAGCCACCTCACAGAGGAGAGCTGCATTATGATCCAACTTTGATTTTCGCACATGGTGTCCTGATGCTAGAACCACACCACACGGTGCTCTCTCACACGCTGCTAGGCTGCAAGTCAATTCCCATTCATTGCCTGCGTCCAAAAGGTTAAAACAACAGATACAAAAGAGGGGATCTCATAAAGAGTAATACACTTGTGACCTATTCTTGGGAATGAGGTTTGTCTAGCCTTGGAAAAGGCAATTCCTTAACTGTAGCACTGTACTTTTATAGCAGCATTTCCACAACAAGAAACCTGTCAATTCCATCAGTCTATAATCACTTAATATTGTTGCAAATGCAAACAGGAACGCAGCACACTAATGCATTTCATTGTATCAAATAGGAATTGTGTCTGTACAGTGGGTATGTATATTTATCTATACATATAAAAAGTCACTGTTAGGCTGTTCTGAAATGTGGTTGAATAAGCCACAAAGAAAATAAAGACACATCTGTCAAAACCACATCAGAGGTATGGGGGAGCAGCACAGCAAGGCATTTATCATCTGGCTGGAGAGGCAGGCTGCAGAAAGCGGCCTTTCCTGTCAAACCAACCTTTTGAAATTTCCAACATGCCCTTAAACTTTTCGAATAAGCATGTCTGTGCGCTTCAGCAACTGCCCTCTCTACTCTGGCCTGGCCAGTCGAAAATGGCATCTTAAAGTCAAGGTCAGAGGTGTCATTGTGCCAAGGGGCTGTGTTTAATTACAGCCTGCATGCTGACAGCCAATATGGATCCAAGGCTAGCTGCAACATGCTTTAACCCCTGAAGTACTAGTTTGGAGGAAAAAAAAAACATTTGTACTAGCTTTAAGCAATCATTAACTTCTCATAAAAGAGACATACAGCAAATAGCACAAGATATAAATGAACTTTGTTCAAAATTATATGTTAAAGGATTGGGGATTGTCACATATTCTTGACTATTGGCAGATTGGTTGCCAGAAATATATAGCATCAATACTAGTCTTCTAGGTAAGACACCTATGGTAGATCTATAATACAGAACAATACAAGAAATTAAATGTAAGGGTATCAAAATGAACATCTTAGGGACCTGTCTAAGGAGGAACAAAACCTGTGTCCTACTGGTTAAATGGCAGAATTGTTTTGTAGGACTTATGCTACAACTGCTAATACAGAAAAACATTTTCATAGAGGACTTTTTGTGCACTTAGTGGATGGATATTGTACAGGAAGGTCATAGGTCACCTTGTAGTGAAAGGTGATGTGGCTAGAGTGAAGGAAAGCATGCACGAACTTTCCTCCCCTTACATTTACCTGCTGCATTTTCCTGTTTTGGACAAATCCCTCTAGAGGACGTTGACAAACAATCGTCATCCTCCGGTGTGACCTGGATGCCAACCTCCACAGGATTGGACGCTTTCTTCAGTTCGCTTGGCGTAGGTGAGGGCGGCTTATCCACAGCCTTCTCTAAGCAAAGGCTGCCATTGCATTGTTTCCGTTTGTGCTCAATAAAAATAAGAATGTCCCCCAATGGGAAGTTCATCTGACACTGGCCGCAGGTTAGAAGGTCTTGATCCCCCTCTCCAGCTCCCAATGTGCTGTTATCAGGTTCCTCATCTGTTAAAATGGCTTCGACAGGTTCGGCTGCAGTGTAGAAAACAAAGGGGGGAAAAAAAAAAAAAAAATCAGCTCTCTTAAGAGAAAGGAGAAATGAGCAGTAGCTATGCATAGTTTACCCCATAGTTAAAGTACCAACACTTTTGACACCAGTATATACGGCAAAACAGCAGATTTACCATTACCTGGAAAAATATTGGGATCCGTTTGGTAGAATTTGCTGATATTGTTGCGATTTTATAGTGAACCGGTCTTTATTGTGTGCAAAGGAATATTGAATGGAAATCTGTGTAGAGGATGCTTGAAACATGATTTAACCTCATACTGTAAAATTCTCTATTTACATTCGTAGTACGTGAGAGTCAGGACAATGAGTCCAACACATCCTGCACACTCATGACAGGATACAAGGGAGGGGGGGGGTATATTTAATTAAGGGAACATCCAACTGAAGATGCATTCACTAAATATTAATTTATTTATTTTGAATGATCAATAAAAAGAAAGAATTTAGTAATTTCTTTTCACGTTGTCAAGAGAGAGGTTCCTGAAATATATTCCGGACATGTTTATACTCGTGTTGCGCTATCATGTAGAAGTCATTGTGGTCAAGTGAATGCCACATTTCATAACAGCTGATAGGAGGCTATTCCTTAAACTTGAAATACCTTTTCTACTGCTGGGCTGTCAAACTTGACAGATTGTTCCAAGACGATTTTTTTTTAAGACGCCTAAAATTAAGCATGAATCACACATACAGTGCAATCCATCGCACTAAACACAATAACAATGTGTCCTGCAATTTGTAACACGAGCAATTCCACTACCGTGTCAATTAGAACACAAAGAAAGCACAGTTCTAAAATATCACGGATGCCCAACCCAACTATGAAATAGTTAATCAGCCTGACCTTCTTAAGCAGACTGTCAATTTCACATTTTAATGAACTTAAAGCCACAGAGAATCAAAAAATAGATTTTAATTTGGTTGAAGACTATTGGAATACATCTTGGTAAAGTGCAAAAATCTCCTGAACTCAGGTTAAATTTATTTCATCCCCACGCAGAGTGACTGCTGAAGGGGGAGATGTGGAGTAACTCCCAGTTGGGCAGGAGGAAATAGTAATGTACCTTACTGCACATGAGCATCAACTAGGACTAAATGTATCTGACTTTCCAGAAGTCGCCGCCTCTAGGACTATATATCAACCCTAATACTTTGGGGGTAAAATGTGAGAACGATCCTACTGTAACTCTTTCAATGTCACATTACAAAGGAGAGCGGGGTAAAGAATGGCAATACTGTATGCTGTATTTAGTTTATTACAGAGCAGCCAATAAACGACTCACGTAGCTCTCTTTTCAACTAACGCACGTGTTAGTAAATCCTGCACACGGAACTACGTTCTTCAAGCCTGAGATAGATAAAGCCACCACCAGAACAAAAATGACCTGGTGGAGTTCTGGGTATAGAAGTCATAAAATAGGTAGACATAGCAACCTGGATCAGGCACAGTTAAAAAGGTAAGTTTGAAAAATAGACAAAGTCTACTGAGTGCAGTCACTAGCCTGATTTAGTCAGAACCAGGAAATGAAGCAATTACCCCTCCGCATTTCACACAATTCATTTTATAGGAGGCAAAGTTCTTGAAAATAACACTCTGATCAGATATCAAATCTTTACATTCCGCATACATTTAACTTGAATCATTATTATTTCTAATTAGAAGGGGAGTACATGTATACATATATATATATATACACACACATACACTCTATGTTGTTCAATGCAAGTGTTTGGCTTGTGATGTATACCCATAGCACAGGATCCTTATTTAGCATGTATGTATTAATATATATAAAGTGCATATAACATACTTGAATGTGCATACAACATACTAAAACATATATATGTTAATTTTCTCCGAGCTTAAACATACTTTGTAAAATCCACATACAGTATATCATTCGTGAGTTTACTCTGTGCGATTCTAAAGGATATACTGTAATAAAGTGTTCACTTAGACTTGTCTAGAGAAAGGTACGTTTGGGCATTTAGCAACATTAATTTAAACAATCTGGTGATTAGGACTGTTTCCTTATTAGCGTTTTAGAGTTCCACTTCCTTTACAATTTGTCAAGGAAATGTTTGCACTCTTTCATTGATAGTTGGGAGCCTAAAGCTGCGAACAGATTAGCACAATAATAACGTTACCCTGCATCTGGTCGGGTTTGGGATTTACTAAAAATAATAAAGATCTTGGGCCGGACGACCAGCTTTTTTTGATGTGAACTTTGTAAATAATAAAGACACAATGGGAGCTTGAACAGAGGGCTCTATCCCTCCCTCTTCCTCTCTCTGTCCAAACACGTGGATGAAAGGCAAACATGTCAGACAGTCAACAAGGAACCTCTCTGTTTTAGGAAAAACCTGTTTCCCTCCCCTCCCCCTCTTACACAAGACTTCTTGCTTCCCTTCATGAGAGTTAATAAAGAACAGAACAATGTAAACTTTAAAGAAGGAATGAGGCAAGAAAACTTTACACTAAACTCCCGGTATGGTTATAGCTAAAAAGTGCAAAAGTCAGATTATAAATGAGCACGAAATCCTAAAAAATATATTTTCTCTTAAAGAGGTGTTCCTATTACCTATATCACCGAAAATGTATGTTCTATTGATTACAATTGGCGATTTGTTTGAAGCTAATATTACTGACATTCCATGTTCTATTATAAAGTTTCTAATTAAAAAAAAAATATATATATATATATATATATATATATATATATATATATATATATATATATATATATATATATATATATATATATATATATTTTTATTTATTAAAATCATGGAGGGCGATAGGAATGAAACTAGCGGGTGAGTTTTACATGCTGCAGTAGTTTATAATCCAAAGCCTGTATTGCCTCATTTAAATAAAGAGACAATGTGTAGCTATGGACAAAGAAATGAAAAGGAGGAAAAATGTGCTTCCCTATCACCCCCACCATGAAGAAAAAACAAATTATGAAAATGTAGGAATATATGTTAAACCGGTCAGGTTCAAGTTTGTACATGTTTCCTGATCTTGCTCTGCTCCCTAGTGGTCAGGTCTGGAATCACAATACTAGACTTAAGTAAAACCTCATGTTGTCGACCGAGTCGCCCCAGAGCTGCCTTGGCAATGGGGGTGGGGTGGGGATACCACAAATAAACATTAAATAAGACAACAAGAGCCAAAATAACAGTCAATGTAGAAAAAAAAAAAAAAGACTCAACATTCAGTTAGAAATTGAAGTTTATAGTATATGATGCCAACACAAACCCACTGGCAAGTCGCCTAGGGGAACAGAATCCTATGGGGTCATAGGCGGTTATTTGTTACATTGTAACTTTGCTAATCGCAGTCACATTCCATCTGTAAAATAGAACGTCATAAACCCTAGGAAAATGTATAGCGGTAACTTTAGTGCGAGAACTTCATTCCAATAAAAATGAGTTTCTCTGTTGCTGTAATCAATACCTAGAAAATTGGAAATGGATTGATTAAGCTTGGGGGGATAGGTGACACTTGTCAAGTGAACGCATTGTATATAGGAGTAAGAAAATAGGTTTCAGTGAAAATCCTTATTGCCAGCCACAAGGCATTCTAGGATTGTTTCTAAAATACAGACGCCATTAAGAAAACATACATGTAGATGGTGTAAGTAAGACAAGCAGGACTGACAGAGGACTGACGCATGGTAATGCTACATTGCAAGTTAATAACAGGATTTACACATTGATTCTGGAATCAGTGGAACCTACTGCAGCTTCCCAGGAAAAACAGGACTATTTCCATACAGAATGCCCTCCAACCTTTATTTATTTCTTTTTTTATCTCTCATAAGGTTACAACACAACAATCAATTCTTCCATGGGAGATCTGCCTCTTCAGATCTTTTTTTTTTTTGCTGCTGCCTTTTTTTTTTTTTTTTTTTTTTGGGGGAGATTATTTTGCTTTTCCTGTCTGAGTTGTTGGCAGGAGATTCTGCACACGCGGTGCTTGTAAACATTCAGACACGAGATTTTTCCCAATCAAAATCCACTTCCACTTTTTTTGAAAATCTTCCAAAAAATAGTAAAAGAGAGAGAGAGGGAGAGGGAGAGAGAGAGAGGGAAAGGAAGGGATTTCCTCTGCCAGCTGCAATCGGGGGAAGAAGTTTGCTGAAAGAAGACTTTTTGGGGGAAGAGATTTCTTTGAAAAAGGACAGTGGCATGCAAAGCTCAGATCTCCCCCGTGCAGCACACACTGTGCTGGCTCTCGGCTGGGCTCCATGGTGCAGCTATTACAGATGGACAGGGGCAGCACAGGATCACACAGCGACCCTCAGCTTAGCATCGCTGCATGCAAGCCACAAAGCACTGATCTCTTGTTAAAACCTTGCACCTTTAGGGCTCGCAGCTTTCAAACTTCACCGACAAAAAGGAGTTTTATGTCAAAAAGGACCTGATTTGCTGCATTTAGTTCTATTTTACATATCCTCTCGGAGCTATTCGTGGGAGTTCAATTGTGCATGATCTCGGGGAAGTGTCCAGTCTGAAGCCTTTAGCAGCCTTTCAGGTTGGTCTCTTACTACTGGTCGCTGAGCTCTTTCTTACAGAGGGGGAAATAAAAAAATAATAATATAAAAAAAGTATTTGATGTCTACAACCAAAGAAAAGACAAACTAGAAGAAAGTGAGAGGTTCTATCTGCAGATGAGATCGCCTCGTCTGGTTTTTTTGTGTCCTCTTCCCCCCTTCTCACCTTTACGTTAAACATCTGTGAGGCTACGTCTGTGTGCAGGTAAAGCATGGATTAAGCAAGGTACTTACGTGAGTATTCCCGTTTGCTTAAGTGCTGAGGCTTGCCTTGCTTGCGGCGAGACATGTTGGTTGGTGGGTGGCTTGTGAGAGCTTGGTTCACATCGGGAGAGCGGGGTTAGAAAGAAGGAGACTCCAGAGAAAATATCTTCATCAAATGCCTTTGACATCCAAAATAAATTAGAAATAATACAAAGATGGTGCGGAGAAGATGAATTGTGGGACAGCCGTCATGCTTTCTTTTTTTTTTTTTTTTCCTTTTTGGAGGGGGGTGAAAAAAAAAAAGAAGAGAGAGATAGAGAAGGAGAGAAATGAAAAAAATGGCAAAAGCCCCCCTGAGCTGCAAGTTCAAGTGCGGACGTGACGTCCCTGCAAACTTGAACGTCAGGAGCTGGATGGACAGAGACATACAAAACATGGGCAGGGCCAGGGGGAGCGAAGAGGAGGGGGGGAAGCCAACACCAATGGACACTCATAAGGGGCTGGACAGGAAAACCAGACCCGGGCAAGCCAATGGACAGTGATCAGAAGGAGAGGGGGTGGGAATGAGGGCACTCACAGTACAAGGGGGAGGGTGAGGAGAAGGGGGCTAGACACAAGCTGCTGCTTATTGAAAGAAGAAGAGAGAAAAAAAAAATAAAGAAGCACAGTGTGTTGGGCTGGAATCTGATCCTGCTGCGGAGATAGCACAGAGAAAAGAGATCACAGCATCTAGCACATAAACACACTATATACGTAGAGCCCGAGGAGAGCCAAACAAATGCTCACAGCCTGCATGGAAGGAGCAGGGGGAAAGCTGTAGTGGGGAAGGTGACATGCTAGGTGATTACAGGAGCTTGCCCTGACCTGATCAGAGCCAGGAAGAACAGAAACAGCAACTTGGTCTTATCTAAAGGAGCAAAATCCAAAAGTTTTGCAGATGGGGAAAAGGATAGATAATATAAGTTAAACAAGAGGGAGGGGTTAGGAAGTTGTAGGGGAGAAAGAGACTTAACTGTGAAAGGAGTGGTGTAAGACGTGAATGAATATATATATATACACACACACACAATACTACTGACTGTAAGACATGGAAAATCTCATGTCACATTACTGTACTGTATGTACTGCAACCTAAAGTGGTACCAGCATGTCATATCATGTAAGAAATACAATAAGCTAGCACATGTGAGTAGATAGCAATGCATATTTATATTTATTTATATGTATTTTATATGTATAATTGTGAAATATATATATAAATATACATGTTTGTGTGTGTGTGTGTGTGTGTGTGTGTATATATATATATATATACTGTATATATTACATACACATATGCCTATATACATATATATATATATATATATATTACCATTTTCTTTTAAAGTGCAGCATATCCTGTAGCACTTTACAATTGGAAACAATAGCAATAAAACAATCGGCGATAACAGACCAACAGCTAGGAGGGCCCTGCTCTCAAGCTTACAATCGTCTTATATATTATTATAATAATTATATATATATATATATATATATATATATATATATATATACACACACACACATACACACACTTGAGTAGATTGATAAGCATCACAGGTTAGCATTACAGATACACAGCACTGAGGTCATGGATTAAATTCCCACCATGGCTCTAACTGTGTGGAGTTTGTATATTCTCCCCGTGCTTGCGTGGGTTCCCTCCAGGTACTCAGGTTTCCTCAACACAATCCAAAAATATACTGGTATTTTAATTGGCTCCTAACAAAAATTAACCCTAGAATGACTGTGTCTGCATGTACATGTTGTAGGGACTATAGAATGTAAGCTCCACGAGGGCAGGGAATGATGTGAAAGCTCTGCGAAATTTGTGCGTGCTACATAAATAACTACTAATAATAATAATAAGTAGTCATTTAAAGGTAGAGGGGCATCCAGTACAGTGTATATATAGTCACCCAGAGCTGTGTAACACAAGGGGTTAAGTCACAGTAGGAGGCGTTGCAAGGAGAGCGAGTAAGGTACTGTATGTGTAGACAATGAACCAGAGAGGACATAAGATTCTATAGCTGGAAGGCCACAAGAAAGGAGGGCAGAGTTCAACTGGTTTAAGGTAACTGGTAAAACCAATGATTGGTCTGCCAAACAAAAGTGCTAGACAGAAATGACTGGCTTCCAAAAACCTGGCTCCCTTTATCAGTGACTACCAGTACAAGCAGGCATATCAATAAGCACACATTGTCCTGCTCAGAGGACTAGAGTAATGCTGTCGGACGTGGGATAAGCAATACTAGCCACTGACTTACCATCAGTAAAACGATGGAGCACAGATACAGAAGTCTTTGCAAGTTGTATTAAATAAAAGTGACACAGGGCTCCTGATGCAGGAACTCCCATGACTTTGGCATCTGCGGACCATTTAAGAAAAAATTGGATATGGAAAAACAATGCAAATGAGATGCTGTATACAATTACTGGTGATTGTATAAAAATAACTCCTAGAATAATTTAGTATCCTGATGGCGGCTTCTCCATAGGAACCTCAGAAAAGACTTGTGAATTGTATAGGTACACTAAGATAAAGAAAATATGATAAAATATACTGGAGTTCTGATTCTGCTGACAGGACTTTGTCTTGGGGGCACAGACAGCTTTGAAGAAGCTTATTAAGGAATGTGCAGAAAAGCTGTTGGAAATAAGAAATAAGACACTGCCTGAATCCTACACACAAGTTGCTGCTGGCAGAAATCCCTGTCTATTACCGCCGATGTAGTTTCAGCAGTAGCACCCTCTAGGATATGAGGTTTATTCGCAGACAATGTACTACTTCCCAGCACAACCTACCGACATGTTCTGAAAATCCTTCAAAATCCCAAATGATCAGATCCAGAGTGTGAGGCGATAAGTCAGAAAACCAATTAGGTGTGTCCGAATTCCCTACAGAACACTACATTTACCCATTGACAGTGTTCCTTCCCTTTATTAGGGTAAGATGATAAGTTAAAACACTTTGCAATGATCAATACTTTGTAACGGAAGCATTTGCCCTTCCACCTAGTGCTGGGTGTCGTTATTCTCTGATGGGATTGTGCACAGAATCTGCATGATTAAGCTCTTTAATACCACCTTCTCACCGCCAGAAAGAACAACCCGGCTTTTACCCGGCATTTAAATTCTGGGGACTGCAGCACTGGACCCCCATTCTCACTGCTAGGCAAATTTCCGGGTGAAACAGTTCTATCCAGTAATTTTTTTATTTTTTTTTTGCAGTGTGAACTGGTCAACCTGTGTCGGTATGCCCGGATCTCTAACCCAAGTAAAAGACAGGGTTGGAGATCCGGGAATTTCAACACGGGTTGAACCGTTAACACTGAAAGGAAACCCATGTTAAAAGGCAATTTACTTGGTCGACATGCTTGACCCAGGAATTTGCCTAGCAGTGAGAACGGGGTATTGGAGATGGAGGCAAACCCACTGTTTTTCAGCTGATCGATAATCGCTGCTCTGCCTATGAGTGTGCATGCAATATGTTGCGATACCATCGGAGATCGCAGTGAGGAGTTGCCTGCGATGTGATTGACAGTCAGGGAGCATTTATGGGAGGTAGCAGGGAAGTGGTGGCTACAACACAGGCATGCCCTGACCGCTTTGGGGGCAAGTCGCAAACTGCGATTGTAATCCCGTACGCTGACCCAATGGGGGAAATTTACTAAAATGGGAGTTCTATTTCAGATGGGGGGTTGTTACTATGGCCAACCAATCAAATACTATCCATTATCTTCTAGACATAGAAACATAGAATTTGACGGCAGATAAGAACCACTTGGCCCATCTAGTCTGCCCCTTTTTTAAACCTGTTACCTCAAACCATATTTGATCCTTATTTCTTTGTAAGGATATCAATATGCCTATCCCAAGCATGTTTAAATTGTACTACTGTATTTGCGTCTACCACCTCTGATGGTAGGCTATTCCACTTATCTACTACTCTTTCTGTGAAGTAATCCTTCCTCACATTTCCCCTGAATCTTCCTCCCTCTAGTTTCAGTGCATGTCCTCGTGTTCTGCTGCTCCACTTCCTGTGAAGAATGTCTCCCACCTGTACCTTGTTAAAACCCTTGATATATTTGAAAGTTTCTATCGACGATGCTAAATAATTAGGAAGTAGATGCTGATTGGTTGCCCATAGCAACATCCCATGTGACATAGAACCCCCATCTTAGTAAATTTCCCCCTATGGTTCAAGCTTCTCCGTATCCTGCTGCGTGATGCTGCTTCATCAAAGATTTATGCAGAATGACTGAGTGTGATGCTGAGTCTTTGCAAGCAATCGCTTGGATTTGCGAAACCCAATACAAATCGCAGGGCGCGCTACATTTGCATATTTTCGCACAGCGGTGGCATTAGCGCCCATCCCTGAACCAGGGATACCATCATGTCATCGTTTGTGCATATATCTTGGCTTCATACAGTTTGGGTAGGTCCGTCTTGAAGTGTACCTGGCTCTATGGTACAATGTACACGTGGCAGAGAATGGGTTAATCTCTACAGTCATTAAATTAAGAGCTCAAGGAGATACACTGGGATTTTAGTGACATCTAAAGAAAAATCACATATACTGTACAGTATGCTGTATATTTGTAGCATCGAACCCACATGACTAGCTATTTTGTAATAAGCCAGACAGGAAGTTACAGTACTGCATTTTGACAAATAACTGTGGCATCACTTAATCTATAGCACAAGAGTTTATTCAAGTTATATAACTCTAAAACTATAGTATACAGGTGAAAAAAGTTCCTTGTTTCTTTATTGCTCTAATACCCATCACACTACAGTAGAGGAAGCTCCATTCCTTGACCTGTCAATCATTCAGCACCCATAAGGCCTGTTTCATTTAAAAGGCCCATACAACTCATGAACGGTTTCTACTTCTCCAATGAATTGACCGTATCCTTGGGATTCTAACATATATGTTTAAACATTTAAACAAATTTACATTTTTGCATATTTTTTAAAACTAATTTAGATAGACATATATGACTTCACCACCCTAGAGGCTCAATTCAGTTAGGAACCCACCAGTAAGTTTGACAATACCCCGCATTTATGGTACTGCCAGGCTCACTGATTTTTGTTTGCAGTCCCTTCCAAAGGACTGTGTACAAATATCCATGAGTTCAGGGCAAGATCAGTCCTTGGCGCGGGTAACTTCTGCTGCCCTTTGCCGGTATTTATTTGCCATTGAAACAGCAACACGCCTTTCTCATCCCAAATTAAATTGACCTCATTATATGTTATAGTCTGCTTATTTTCTGTAGCATTAAATGAACTATACTATGCAAACTGAAGCAAAATTATTCGTAAAATGTCAATGTTTTAACAAAAAAACACTGCGATTGCAACAGAGAATCCTGTAAACATTTCACAACTACGGTAGCTCTTCAGACTGGCAAGAACACATCGGCAGAAAAGTGAACATTAAAAAGCATTTGCCACAATAATATATGCAAGCAGAAGCTGGTAATGTTCCATGCACACATATATTGATAGAAAGGAAATGTATGCATTGGTATAGTGCCCCGGACACACGGAGCTGCTTTAAAATGAAAAACAATTAATTATATAAGTTTAAAAATGCAAAGAGAGGTTATGGAAAAACCCTTCAGTGGTTATTTTCAATCGATACATTGCATTGTTATATTGATTTCCTTAAACAAAATTCACAATAAATTCAAGAGCACTTAGTTACAGTACATTTATTTATTATTATGCTGCTGCTAGACCGAAGAGGTGACTTCCCAACCACAGTCTGAGTGCACACACAGGACTCGCCTGCACGTATACTGGCCTGTACTTACTAACACAAAGGGACAGTGTGGTCAGCCTGACACAACTAATGGCCTCGTTGCAGCAGTGTGCAAGACGATGCTGCAACTCATTCTCGAAAGTTAGATCTTGACAGCTGGAAAAAAAAGTTCTTTATTTATTAATCAGTCATTATTCCTGTATCCAGATCTAAATTTGCTCAACCAATCAGAGCCTGGGAATGTGCCGGATACTGGACATTGGAATTCTGTCTCTATAAATAGGAATATTTAGACTATACGTGATTTTATTTTGTTTTGTAGGGCGCAATAAATAAAGGGAACGTTAAGATAATTTCTTGCGAGTCAGTTTTATTGTGTTCTGCAGCAGCGATGTCCTATCTGTCTTATAGTTACGGATGATGTAGCTTTATTCAGTGGTCCTGGGGTGGCATCTACGTAGAGGATGCCTTCAACCTACAGTATGTTGTTTTCGCTGTACTTCCTGCCTAATGTTCTGGCTTCAGGTTAATTCTCCAGGCATTTATGTAGACTTTACAATCTAGTGGGTAGTTTTCTGACACGGTTCTTTAGAAGAATGCACATATATTGGTGCAGTTAGGAACTCTCTAGTTTGGAGTCTACTAGATCTATATCCTAATGCACTGAGAGAGTGTAAATCATAGAGGATTTCATAGCTCTCTCAGTAGTTTTCTGTATGAAGTATGAGCAACGTGGCCTCCAGACGTAACCTTTTAGAAAAAAAACGACAGTGCTTTTATTTTATGGTGTAAAGTGCTTTTAGCTCCAGGGCTGGGGACGTGAATGTGGTCAGTAAACAGTTCCTTGAGTCAGCTTGCCTGAAAGCAGGCTGGTGTATTCAGGAGCCAAAAGGGTTAATGGTTTATCACAAGGGAAATGACAAGATCACAACAAAATCTCCTGGCAGGCCAACACCTTTCATTATTTAAGTTAAGAATCCATCTGCCTTCAAACGACATCTTGAATTAAATGACAGTTGCTGCAGAAAAAATGTAATTGCACGGAATGCAAAATAACAGCCCTACGCCCACAGTGGTCACCATCCGATACAAATGATCAAATGTTCCGGGTTATGTTTTCAGATTTGTCATTTAACCAATGGGAACGTGATAGTGTAGCTGTCAGCTACAGTCCCTTTTGACTGCATCAGTGATGTCACTAATTCCTGGTGAATAGATAGGCTGCACTCTCATGAATATTCATGCAGCCCACGCAATGGCTGCTGTCACTCAGACAGATGACAGGTATACTTAAAGACTCGTTCACACATATACACCATGAGCATGACTAGAAGCGTAGGAATACAGATACATTCTTTAGAGTGGCACTATTCATTTCATTTTTCATACAAAGGGAGAATATACTAAGATGAGAGTTCTATTTCACATGGGATGTTGCTATGGAACTATTATCTTCTGGAAGGTGTTAAATAAATAAGAAGTCGATTTTGGTTGGTTGCCGAAAGCAACATCCCATGTGGAATAAAACTCCCATTTTAGTAAATTTTGGCCAATAAGTCGCACCTATACCATCAGAACTGATTGTACCAAGAGCCAACGATGAGAAGCAGGTTGATCCACATTCACAGAACGAGGCCACAAAATAACCCGCAACTATATTTTTACTGGTTTTAGTGGATTAAAAGCACATTAAGTGTGGGTAGGTGTGAATGAAGCCTTAAGATATATTACTCATTTATATCCTAGCGATGCACGTTAGTATTGTTTTACACCTTTATCTGTTATATTGCACATTTTATTCCTGCAATTACCCTGCATTGTTGCACAGCGATAAGAAGCAGATTATGATAGGCCAATCATGGCTTCCCGTTACCGTTACAAGTCCAGGACTCGGCAGAACTTTGATGTACGTTACAATTTCTCTCTCCTCACAATTATTGTACAATGGTTTATACATTGCCGTTCACTGGGAATTGTTGTTATTTATTTGTTTACACATGCATAAGGAGGGATTTATATTTTTTCCTGCTACCTTCCCCGACGGCCAGGCAATCATAATGAGCTGCAGGAGGCGCCATAAATATGCAAATCGCCGAGAAATTACTAGTTTTACTGATTTTACCTTTGAGTGTTAAAGGATTGGAGAATTCATCCGTTCACGGGTTGCTGCTGTTTAAGAGATTATCACTCGCTCATTTACATGTGTGTTATATGCAGACGAAGATAGATATTTCATTGTTGACTATTGCACATTTTAATGATATATTTTTTATGATAGCTCAGGATGTCATAGTAATCTGAGAGATAACGAGAACTTAAAATGTTTTGCCTTCGTGGATAAAAGAAAAACTCAAAAGCATCTAGACTAGGTTACAGAATGAATTACTGCTTTTGCCATGCCGATAGTAGTGCCTGTCCGCTGACCACGATGAGTAACACGTGGTATTGTGGTACATAAGCCTCACAGATACACAGATGGCTTTGTCTGATATGGCAAAACTAACACAGTCATATTCCGCACTCATAGAGTTTGGTGTCACATGAGATAAAGCAGAGAGTGTGGCTATGAACGCTGGTTCAAATACAATATATTCTCACAATGTTTATTGATATTGATACCATTTTAAGTATGGCATTGTAAAACATTTCCCTTATGTGGTCCATGAATATTATTAGGGAAAAAACATAGAGTAGTATACTCATGATGCATTTAGACATACATATATATATATATATATATATATATATATATAATGCCACCTCAACATTGTTCAATGCCATACTGCAGTTCTACCATCATAAATAAAGTAGGTTCACCTGCTGTAGTAAACACTTGAGGAATGCGCAGTTTGGAGAACACTTTAAATAGAATACCAGAGGGTGCCTGCAGCACAGGAAGAGACAGCCTCGACTCCTACAGACAGTGATATGAACCATGCATCATTATGCTGTATTAGACTGTATTAGCAGGATGTAGAACACACAAGTATTGTCACTTACCTTGCAGATACTGACTGTAGCCATTGAAACTATTGAATCAAGAGCTTCTTTGATCTCATCTGCATCTGTGAGCTTACTGTCAACCTGTCCCGACTGCATACTAAATCATCTATAGTAGCTATATCAAGCTGGGATGATCTGTTAATTCTAAATTTATTAACCCTTAGAGTGCAGTCATCATGTTTAATCTACTGGAGCCCAAATTAGTTTTAAGAGAATAAATCATTCTGGAACATAGTAGTGTGATTTGGGATAAAGAATCATTAATGAACATTAAATTACAATAATTGGAAAATACAGACTTTAATGCTTGAACACTGGTAGAATTCAGAGCACCCATTTATTATGGGAGGGGGATAGGTGCGTTATTTACCCAATCCTACCTACAGGCAAATTAGCTTGTCCAATATGAAAACAGCCTATGCCATATTTGATGGCATCTCAGTGCGACCAATCGGCAGTTGCGTATGAGGCCATGTGATTAGTTAAATGAACCTGGAAATAACAGTGGCTTTTTTTTTTGTCTTTGAAGTTTAAGATCAATAAATGGCACCAAATGTTTGTTTGTTTCATTCCTTCTCCGACGCTGTGTAACCCACTGAAATGAGAGTGCGGCTTTGCATATTTCCCGTGTATCCGGAACATGTGCATAAATATGTATAAAACTCATATATTTACCTTCCACAGGTTTTTACAGGTACATATTTAGAAATACCAGCACATCTACAGCTGCCCACAGCACTGAAGGTATTTCAGTCGGCGTACCTCGTTACAGGAATCAAACAAATGAATTAGTAAGTCTCCATTATACATACATGTAGATGTGTACCTTACACACGTGTACCTTAAGCACCTTTGCAGTTAGTCATGGGAGAATTCCCAGCTTTGATTTCAGGCACAGCCTGCAAGCATGCATCTCTTTTCTTGTTGGTAATCACGTGTCTGATTTGGCTGTAATGTAGCCTAATAACAATTTTAGCATTCAGATGAAGCGATTTCATTCTGTGACTGCCTTTTCTATTAGATTTGATTTTGAGAAGCCCCAGTGGTGCCTCCAAGGCAGAGATCTATCTGTGAGGCTGTAGCCGATTCAATAGCAGCCTGGGCTAACCTTGACCTTTCACGAGACCTCGCTACATCTGGTGCCAGCCTGTTTTTTTTTTTTCCTCCTTACTCCTTCTTCTTGCTTCGTACATTGATCACGGTGAATGGAGCTTCACATCTCCGCCAAGGGCTAGGGAGACTGGAAAGGACAGCACATTTCAATATATGGAAATGATAAAGCCTCTTATGCAATCATAAATCTACATGCAGTCTTGTGATTTGATATTTCATTCACCTCCATCTATTTCTCTGCCTGTATCTGGGAGATGTAAAAAAAAGCCCAGACACAGATCATAGGACACTATTGGGCTCACATTACTCATAAGAAAATGAGAAAACAGCTGTATTTACTGAGTGTGTACACTGTGTATAATGCTTTACTAATAATAAAGATTGTGTTTCTGGGGGGTTTTCTGTCCACATTTATACCACGAAGGGGAAAAGTGTGTATCGCTTGTAAATATCTCTTAAGGAACATATGAATAATAATAATATATATATATATAATATATATTTAAAAAAATCAGTCTCATGCATGTTTGATCTAAGATGAATGACATGTTTAAGGCATAGAATTGCTTATTGCTGTCACAAATGTATATAATGAAGGTGATCTGAGATATTTTAGGGACTCCGCGCTGCCTGCATTATTGGTTGCCAGAAATAGGAGTGAAAATAAAAATGGAAATCTGTGTTTCCCACAGTACCTATGACATTGATTGCTTGGTTTTATCTTTAATATGTTTTTGTCTTGATCAAAGCTAGAGATGCAGAATAGGAGGGAGGAGGGGGGGGGGGGGAGAGTCACATGGGCAAATCTTGGGCAGCAGCAGCAGCTCAAAGGAAATTGACTGACTGGCCGCTTGGGCGCATCTCAATATATGGAAATGACCAGAGGCTTTTGCAATAAATCAACACCCAGCTCTGTCATTTTTCCCAGTTTTGCAACATTTTCTGATCCTTTACCTCCTCTCCTCTCAGAAGCAGTGCTTTTCTTCTCTGAGTCCTGTTAATTAAAGCTCACTGTCACTGATTTCCAACACATGCAGTATAGTTGTAGGGTTGATTTTTTTTTTTTCCCTTCGTGTTTGTTTGATGTATGCATTGCATATCGCACATTGTTCCACATCTGACACTTGCTTTCATATACACAGACTGCACAGAGGTAGGATTGGGGGGATGATATTTATATCAGGCAGGTTACTGGGGCTACCGGTGCGGAACGTCATACATACCAGGACACACAGTACATTATGCAGTATGTCGGTTGTGGTGCCGGATCCATATGCGATGCTTAATTAGTTCATATAGGGCACTTAATACCACCCTGTAGTCTGGACTCTAAATCATTACCATAAGGCAACTGTGCTGGGAGAAAAAATCTGCTTGAGTAACCTTTGTAGCATCTTGTCAATTTAAATGGAAGAAGAAAACAGGATTCCCATATAATTTAGGCTTTTTGATCTTTCAACTTTTTATTTTTCTCCAACAAACCAGAAACATGGTATTTCCCAGTATCTGGGGGCACAATAGGCATATACTGTACAAGGTCAGTAGTCGTCACCCAATAAACTCTGAACCTAATTAATTGTATTGAAAGAGGCCTGTATCTGCAGACTTGGGACATTAACTCCTTATGCTCCGCCATGTCATTACTACCACATGTCAGGAGTATTACTGTACACGCTAAGCACATGCTAGTAACACAAGTGAGGTCTGGCATTAGTGCTGCAGCTTTTAAAATGATCAACGTTTCCCTTTCATTTTTTTTTTCTTTAACAGCCAGCAAGCTAATAGAGAAAATATTATTTGGCATCATTGTTTTTATTAGCCTTCCTGCATCTGCTGCTCCAATAAATACATTACCTAATAACCTCTAGCAAATTTTACATTCAGGCGGCAATTCTCCTGTCCGGGAGTTTATTTCTTAATTATTAGAACATATTTTATATGGTTTATGTTAGCCAGCATATTTTCCAATTCCTCCGCAGACATAATCCCCAAAACAGTTCTCAATTATTTGCAGAAGTGATAAATTTACACCAAAACGTGCTGGTAGGTTAATGTTTGTGTGCCCGTGCCTATCTGTGTGTGTGTTGTGCGCCTATCTGTGTGTGTGCTACTGCTTGTACTTGTATAGTGTGTCTGTACAGCGTATGCCTGTGTCTATGTGTGTCTGTGACTTTTTTGTGTGTGCTTGTATGTGTGTGTGCGTGCGTGTGTTTTTGTGTGCATGTACATATGCTTGTGTTGGTGTGGCTATATTTTTGTGTGTACGCATGTGCCTATGTTTTTGTGTGAATGTGCCTGTGTGTGTGTGTGCTTGTGTATGTTCCTGAGTGTGTATGTTCCTGAGTGTGCATGTTCCTGTGTGTGTGTGTGTGTGTGTGTGTGTGTGCACGCATGTGCCTGTTTGTGTGTATGTACCTGTACCTATGCTTGTGTGTGCCTATTATGTGTGCATGTGTTGTTTGTGCCATACTTGCCTACTGTACTTTTGAAAAGAAGTTTCAGGGAGATTATAGATCGCTCTGTAAGGCATTGCGTGGTGCGCCGTTGAGGGGGGCATCTCACATTCTACCCAAGGGGTGTGTCTACTGTCACTCAGGGGTGTGTCCTGCAGGGGCAGGTAAAGATCAAATTACCAAGCGCAGTACTGGCTACACACTGACATCACAGCTACATTACACAGCAGGGCTACACACTGACATCACAGCTACATTACACAGCAGGGCTACACACTGACATCACAGCTAAATTACACAGCAGGGCTAGACACTGACATCACAGCTACATTACACAGCAGGGCTACACACTGACATCACAGCTACATTACACAGCAGGGCTACACACTGACATCACAGCTACATTACACAGCAGGGCTAGACACTGACATAACAGCTACATTACACAGCAGGGCTACACACTGACATCACAGCTACATTACACAGCAGGGCTAGACACTGACATCACAGCTACATTACACAGCAGGGCTACACACTGACATCACAGCTACATTACACAGCAGGGCTACACACTGACATCACAGCTACATTAAACAGCAGGGCTACACACTGACATCACAGCTACATTACACAGCAGGGCTACACACTGACATCACAGCTACATTACACAGCAGGGCTACACACTGACATCACAGCTACATTACACAGCAGGGCTACACACTGACATCACAGCTACATTACACAGCAGGGCTACACACTGACATCACAGCTACATTACACAGCAGGGCTACACACTGACATCACAGCTACATTACACAGCAGGGCTACACACTGACATCACAGCTACATTACACAGCAGGGCTAGACACTGACATCACAGCTACATTACACAGCAGGGCTAGACACTGACATCACAGCTACATTACACAGCAGGGCTAGACACTGACATCACAGCTACATTACACAGCAGGGCTAGACACTGACATCACAGCTACATTACACAGCAGGGCTAGACACTGACATCACAGCTACATTACACAGCAGGGCTACACACTGACATCACAGCTACATTACACAGCAGGGCTACACACTGACATCACAGCTACATTACCCCGCTGAACTTCAATTTGCAGGGCAGCGGGAGCCACTCGCAAAATGCAGGAGGGTAGGCAAGTCTGCTCCCCATATTACACAGCACATTGCACACATCATAGTACATACATTATTCCAGCAGTTCTAAAACTGTGGGTCCAGACCCCAAAGTGGGTCCCAACCTTCTCAGCATGGGGTCGCGACTTTATGTTGCTGACCATCAGGTTGATGAGTTTTCTAATCTCAGTTAGTAATTCAAGGAGTCTGAAAAATCTGTTGAATTTTCTGTTATTATAGACTCCTCCCATCATTGTGTGCCTCAACAGTGCTGCCATGTATGTGCTGTCTGCTGACTACACATGTGATATGATGATCTTCTGCAGTAACTTGCTGGGGTCATGTCATTATTGTTATTGTCTGATGGGGTCCCAAACCAAAATAGTTTGAGGACCCCTGCATTATTCTATGCCCCCCCCCCCCCCCCCATGATGGACGTGCGGTGAGGTAAATGGCTCAAGAGTTCCTGGCAAGTACCAGAGCCAGATTTGCACACAATATATGAGCCATGGTGTACATACCGGCATTATACACATGTGCAGCAGTATATACTGCTGGAGATTCACTGAGTTTTGATAAGAGATGTGCAGAAAAGGTAGCCAGGTGAGGCACTGCCTCACCTGCCATAGACTATTTACTCCAGAGTTTTGACTATAAAAATGATTAGAATAATAAAAATAAGATTTTTTTTATAAATTATTTGTATGTTTGACATACTTTATCAATTCAAAATGCCGGCATATATGCTAGTATGACAGTAAAGGCTGTGCCTCACCCCACTGCACGCCACCGGACACCCTGTATACAAAGCACATTGTACACACCATAGTACTGTACATCACACAGCTCTCCCCCATATTACACCAAGTACCCAGCACACTGCACACAACACCATAGTACATTATACACAGTCCCCCATATTACATCCAGTACATGCAGCACATTGCACACTTCATAGTACATTATTACAGCCTGTACAAAAAGCACATTGTACACATCACCATAGTACATCACACAGCTCCCCCCCCCCCTCCCATATTACATTCACTACCCAGCACATTGCACAAAACACCATTGTACACAGCATCCCCATATTACACCTAGTACACACATACACATACACTATATTATACCCCCCACAGCCCCCATTCCCTTATAACAGACAGCACTCACCTGGCTGTACTCATTCCTGGGACCCAGTAGTCAGTGTGCTGGGGATGCAGCACAGCACAAGCAGAGGAGGAGCAGGAAGGAAGAGCTGGCCTGGCTGATACACGGAGCCCAGTGTAGTGGGCGGGACCAGCCTCAAGGAAGCCTTGGCTACCAGCTCTCTGCTCCTGAAAGCACAGACTTCTGGTCTGTGCACACAGCAGCTCGGCCACTGCTGCCCACAACTCATGCGGTGCTTGACTGTGACTTCACCATGCAAACCTCGCCCCCGACAGTTCCGGACGCGTGAACTACACAGTCTGAATTACACAGAATGCGTCCCAAAAACCGGGAGGATAGAGGGGGTTTGCGGGGCAGCGGGAGGCTCAGGCAAAAAATCAGGAGCCTCCCGCTGAATGCGGGAGGGCAGGTAAGTCTGGTTTGTGCGTGTGTGTGTACCTGTGTGTGGCTGAGAATTTAGACTGTAAGCACCACCATTTCAGTGCAATTTGGACCTTTATTACACGATTTTGAAGCACTGGGCCAATAAAACGTTTGAAAAGTGTCAAAACTTATGTAATTTACTAACAAATCCGATGCGCAGCCCCGTGGGTCATAAGTTATATCCACATATTGTCACTCAGTAACTAGACAATACCCCAAAACAACCACACACAATGGTCACCACACATGAGGACGGTGATCAAAATAATTTATTTGGCGGCAGAAAGAGTCACGGATCACCGCTATGAAAGAGATTAAACAATGCAATGGCGATAACACTGGATGGAAGTAAATGACAACAAATTAAAGAATGCTTAGTCTATATGATATTGTGGGCGGGATTCTCTAACAACCAGCGCAGCACATCGCCGGCACTCGCAGAGTTAATAACCGCATATGCAGTAACATATGCGATTATTAACGCCAAGGCGATGGCCGGCGATGTGCAGCGGGTCCCCCCTCCCTCCCTGCACTCTCAGCCTGCTGTGTGACGGCTCCTTTTCCTCCTCCCTGCACCCGGAAGCTGTGCAGGGAGTAGGAGATCACTGGTCCGGGCAGCACAGCAGGAGGCTGTCCGGACACAGGGGATTGGCAGGGGCACGCGGGGCGGCGGGGGACGCGAAGGGAAGCCCATAGGCTTCCATGGGTTATGCCATATAGAACTGGTGTAACCCCCCACACCGAAGCCCCGGCGGTGGGGCTTTGCTGCATGTGAAAATGCGAAAAAAAAAAAAAAAAACCAGGGTTTTTACGGCATTTTCAGTTTGGTGAATCTCGCCCTGTGAGCGATGGAATCACTGTGGCCCTGTAGACCGCACTTTGCACAATACACTGTGAAGTAGTAATGGTACAACGCTTCAAATAACAAATTCAATGACAAAAAGAACAATAAAGCTTTGCAGGAAGGATGTCGTGCGCGATGGAGCAACTGTAGCACCACAGGCTGCAATTTACATGGTATACACCCAAAGTACACCATGGCTGCTGTCCAGGTATCACTAAACAATCCTGCCACACTATAAGCAATTTCAAGGGTCAATGAGGAAATATGCAATAGAGGATACAAGGCAATATCATTCACCAGAAATCACAGGTTTGCATAAATTAACTACAGTGCAATACCATTTGAAGAAATAACAATTATGCAAGGCCTTTGGTTAATTTCAATGACACATGCAAATGTCCTGGCTTGAAAGACTGAGTCCCTGAACTGCTCAGTTCACTATAATATAAGGTACCTTTTTGGGCCTAGGTGCACCGTGATGCTAAATACCTAATAGTAGAAATGGTCGTCCCCAAACAAGCAGTGTTCTAAGTTCTGGCACGCCAACACTGAAGATACTTAAAACAGAAGAAGAAAAGGCCTGTGTCCGGGGTCTGGTTAGTGAAAGGCACTTTAGTGAAGGACTATTGTGTCCTGTCCGCGGTAATGCAGGATAGCTGTAGAGGCAGTCACTGAAAGGAGGGCCGCACCTCAGTTTAAAATGGCGTCCTAAATAGGGATAACCTTTCCTGTTGACAGTCAGGGTGTAATTGCCCAAGCACAGAACTAAGCAGTTGTGCTGCAGCCCAGCGGGGTCTCTTGTAATAATGTCCTGTTAAGGGGAAAACGGCCTTTGAACTATGAAGCAGATTCTACTCTACTATGTGGTCCTGTCGACCTGCAGGGTGATAAAAGTAGGGTGAGTGTGTGGTAGCTCAAACCCCACTAGTGTACTCAGTGTGCCGGTTCCTGAGGGGCAAAGAGTTGTGCTGATAGTATTGCTGGTGGGGAAAGTCAATCGCCTGTTCGTTTGAGTGGGGGTAATCAAAGTACCTGGCTGCTGCTGAATTGTGGGTCGCGGGGGTAGCCACCGTGGCCTTTGTTCTGTCTCCTGGCTGCCGTGTCTCCCAGTGTGCACGGTCTGTCACCGCCGCTGCTCTGGATCTCTCCGGTTGTCGCGTCACCCAGTGCTCCTCTCCTCTGTGTCACAGTGCGCCAGGTTTCGGGTGCGCCATATGGCCAGTCGGTGGCTTCTCCTTTGCTGGGCTCTGCTGCATGGCTCTACTCTCTCCGTCACTGACTCAGCAGTCGTCTGCCTGCGCACTCCTCTCTCTATTGTCAGGTGCTCTGTCCGCGCCTCTCCTCCGTGTCTCCGGCTGCACGCCCTGCACTCTATGCCGCTTACTCCCTACTGTGCAGCATGCGCTTCTCCTCCCCGGACTCCTCTCTCCTTGCGCTCAGCAGGCTCCACCTTCTCCTCTTCCCTCGCTTCAACTCCCAACCCCTGTCGGGTACTGGCTTCCCGCTTCCCCAGCACCTTGGGTAAGTGCTGGGTCCTAGTGTCCTGTGGATGATGAGTGCTGCTGTGGGGTGGTTGCCTAGCAACCCCCCAAGGCCCGCACTTCAGGCCACCATATTAGATAAGGGCAGCCCTGGCCATCAAAGGTTTTGTGGCACAAAGGGGTACTCCAAATTGCAGAGTACCACAGTTACGCCACTGTTTCTCACTGCTGCAATAAGGATATACTAGATGGCCCGTGCAAATATTTTGCATGCAAATAAAATACACTTAATTTTATAATACTTTAATATATATATATATATATATATATATATATATATATATATATATATATATATACAGTATATATATATATATATATATATATATATATAAACATAGAATTTGACGGCAGATAAGAACCACTTGGCCCATCTAGTCTGCCCCTTTTTTAAACATGTTACCTCAAACCATATTTGATCCTTTTTTTTGTAAGGATATCAATATGCCTATCACAAGCATGTTTAAATTGTACTACTGTATTTACCTCTACCACCTCTGATGAGAGGCATTTCCACTTATCTACTACTATTTCTGTGAAGTAATTCTTCCTCAAATTTCCCCTGAATCTTCCTCCCTCTAGTTTCAGTGCATGTCCTCATGTTCTGTTGCTGTTCTTCCTGTAAAGAATGTCTCCCACCTGTACCTTGTTAAAACCCTTGATATATTTGATAGTTTCTATCATGTCCCCCCTTTCACTTCTCTGCTCTAAAGTATACATTTTACCGTAAGATCTTTTAGTCTTTCCTGGTACATTTTGTGATGTAGGCCATGCACCATTTTAGTTGCCCTTCTTTGTACATTCTCTAATGTATTTATAGCCTTCTGGAGATATGGCCTCCAGAACTGAACACAATACTCTAGAGGAGGTCTTACCAATGACCTATACAGTGGCATTATTACTTCTTTTTTTTTTCTACTGCTGATACCTCTCTCTATGCAACCAAGCATCTGACTTGCCTTCTTCAATGCTTTTTTACATTGCCTACCTGCTTTTAAGTCCCCTGAAAGAGTGACACCTGAATCCCTCCATTATAGTGCCATTTATACTATATTTATTCTTTGGATTTTTGCAACCCAAGTGCATGATTTTGCATTTTTTGGCATTAAACTGTAGTTGCCATGCTTTTGACCATTCCTTTAATCTACCTAGATCATCAATCAATTGTTTTACCCCTATATATAGAAGAAGCAGAGATTGGTGGCACTCACAGAACTTAAATGAAGTAACAAGACAGACATGGAGGTCTTCAAGCAACGTTTTGGTTTTTATTAATGCACATACACACACCACATATTATCCCACACAGCAGTGTCTACACATTATGCCAAACTGCAATGACCACACATTGGGCCTTATTCTGATTGACTCACAAGGCTGCAAAATTCGCAGCCTTACAAGTCCATCAGATGCCGCCCTCCACTCGCAGTGCCGGCGCATACACAGTGGTGAGGCTTAATATTACTGGAAAACAATGATCTTTATAATTTAAATGATCCAGCTTTCTAGTACCATATGATGAATTGAGAATGCAGTACCACAGCCAGATTATTTTAGCGTAAAATAGCAACCAATCAGAATCTACTGTACTTCTTATTGATTTAGCACCTTCTAGAAGATAAAAGATAGCAACATCCCATTTTCAATAGAACTCCCATATTTGTAAATAAACCCCAGGGTTGGGATCATTTACATGGACTGTAGGCAATGCAGGGTGTAGTAACAAGACAACCATCAAACTCAGCTCAGCAGTAGTGAACAGTTGTGGTAATCAAAATGACATGCGATGTATATAATAAGGGATAGGTAAGCAAATGATCAGTCCATGGTAGCAGAGGTCAGGTCGCAAGTAGAAGTTTGTCCAGAGAGTGTTATAAAAACAGATTCAGCACTGTAAGTGCCCTTTTCTCTTTGGTAGGTAAATATCAGCTCTTTAACCCCTTCCCGCCGCAGCCTGTTTTTGCCTTCCTGACAGAGCCCTTTTTTTCAAATCTGACAGGTATCACTTAAGTGGGGATAACTTTTTTTTGCTTTTACTTATCCCAGTGATTTTGAGATTGTTTTCTCGTGACACATTGTACTTCAAGTTAGTGGTAAATTTGGGTCGATACAGTCTGTGTTTTTTTGTGAAAAATAGCAAAATGTCGTAAAAAAATGGAAAATTTAGCAATTTTCAAAATGTTAAATTTTCTGCTTGTGAGACAAATAATCATACCACTCAAAATAGTTAATAACTAACATAGACCATATGTCTACTTTATGTTTCCATCATTATTTCAACATCCTTTTAATTTTTTTGGACACTAGGAGGCTTAAAATATGAATAGCAAATTCTCAAATTTTCAAGAAAATTTCAAACACTGATTTTTTTAGGGACCAGTTCAGTTCTGATGTGACTTTGAGGGACTTGTATGTGAGACACCCCCATAAATGATGCCATTTCAAAAACTGCACCCCTCACAGTATTCAAAACAGCATTTTGGAAGTTTGTTAACCCTTTAGGTGTTTCACAGGAATTAAAACAAAGTGTAGGTGAAATTTCAAAATTTCATTTTTTTTGCAGATTTGCAATTTTAATACATTTTTCTAAGGAACACAGTAGATTTTACTAGAGAAATGTGACTAAAAATTAATTCCCCCAATTCTTTTGTTTTCATAAATATCCTATATGTGGCCCTAGTGTGCACGTTGACCAAACCACAGGCTTCATAATAGAAGGAGCACCTACTTGATTTTGGAGCCTCCTTTTTATGAGATTATTTTTTTAGGCACCATGTAGGTTTCTAGGCACCATAAGATGCTAAAAGTTAGGAACCCCCCCACAAGTGACCCCATTTTGCAAACTACACCCCTCAGGGAATTCATCTAGGGGTATAGTGTACATTTCAAACCCCCAGGGGTTTCACCAATTGTGGTACAACTGGGCAGTGAAAATGAAAAATTATTTTTTTTACACAAAAATGCAGTTCTGGCTCCAAATTTTTCATTTTCACAAGGAATGAAGGAGACAAAGCACCCCAAAATCTGTGCCCCAATTTCTCCCGAGTACGGCAATGCCTCACATGTGACCAAAAAATACCATTTGGGTGCATGGCAGGACTCAGAAGGGAAGGAGTGATTTTTGGATTTTGCAGCTCAGATTCTGGTGGAATGTTGGTGGGTGCTATGTCGCATTAGCAAGACCCCCGAAGCACCAATACAGTGGAACCCCCCCACAAGTGACCCCATTTTGCAAACTACACCCCTCAGGGAATTCATCTAGGGGTATAGTGTACATTTAAAACCCCCAGGGGTTTCACCAATTGTGGTACAACTGGGCAGTGAAAATGAAAAATTAATTTTTTTACACAAAAATGCAGTTCTGGCTCCAAATTTTTCATTTTCACAAGGAATGAAGGAGACAAAGCACCCCAAAATATGTGCCCCAATTTCTCCCGAGTACGGCAATGCCTCACATGTGACCAAAAAATACCATTTGGGTGCATGGCAGGACTCAGAAGGGAAGGAGTGATTTTTGGATTTTGCAGCTCAGATTCTGGTGGAATGTTGGTGGGTGCTATGTTGCATTAGCAAGACCCCCGAAGCACCAATACAGTGGAACCCCCCCACAAGTGACCCCATTTTGCAAACTACACCCCTCAGGGAATTCATCTAGGGGTATAGTGTACATTTCAAACCCCCAGGGGTTTCACCAATTTTGATACAACTGGGCTGTGCAAATGAAAAATTACATTTTTTACACAAAAATGCAGTTCTGGCTCCAAATTTGTCATTTTCACAAGGAATGAAGGAGACAAAGCACCCCAAAATCTGTGCCCCAATTTCTCCCGAGTACGACAATGCCTCACATGTGACCAAAAAATACCATTTGGGTGCATGGCAGGACTCAGAAGGGAAGGAGTGATTTTTCAGCTCAGATTCTGGTGGAATGTTGGTGGGTGCTATGTCGCATTAGCAAGACCCCCGAAGCACCAATACAGTGGAACCCCCCCACAAGTGACCCCATTTTGCAAACTACACCCCTCAGGGAATTCATCTAGGGGTATAGTGTACATTTCAAACCCCCAGGGGTTTCACCAATTTTGATACAACTGGGCTGTGCAAATGAAAAATTACATTTTTTACACAAAAATGCAGTTCTGGCTCCAAATTTTTCATTTTCACAAGGAATGAAGGAGACAAAGCACCCCAAAATCTGTGCCCCAATTTCTCCTGAGTATGGCAATGCCTCATATGTGACCAAAAAATACCAGTTGGGTGCATGGCAGGACTCAGAAGGGAAGGAGTGATTTTTGGATTTTGCAGCTCAGATTCTGGTGGAATGAATGGTGGGTGCTATGTGGCATTAGCAAGACCCCCGAAGCACGGTGAAATGATGAACCTAATAATCCATAGATGTGTGGTATATTTTAAAACACTCCTTTATACATAGGCCGGGTTTGTCGGGGCAAGTTTCACAGTGGAAAATAGTATCCTTTCTTATTCCCTTTTTATAGCAAACTTTGCACCTTTTTTGTGTCCTGCCCTTTCTTGCAGTGGAGGGGATTTCATTAGGAAAATGCTGCCCTGGTACAATACGGGGGCCAGTACTAGAAGTACTGGGGCCCTCTGCCTGCTGGTTCCCAAATATTAGGCCCTTTATGACTTCCTCTTGAAAGTGCATAAATGTCCCCCTCTGGCTGGTAGAATGGAATAGCACGTAAGCGTTATACAGTGCCATCTGGATGATATACACGGCCAGCTTCTTGTACCTGATTTTTGTTTTCCGCAGGGGACTGTACAGCTTCAGTACCTGATCTGAAAGATCCACTCCGCCCATGTACTTATTGTAATCTAGGATACAATTAGGTTTTGAGGTGTGGGTACTGGTACCTCGTACAGGGATGGAGGTGGTACTGTCTCCATGAATTGTTATCAGTATAAGGACATCCCTCTTGTCCTTATATTTGACCAACAACATATTTTCGGTGCATATTCCCCTGCTTTCACCCCTTCTCAGTACTTGGGCAATGTGCGTTTTTGGGAGGCCTCTTTGGTTCTTGCGCACAGTACCGCAAGCTGCTGTACCTCTTGAACCAAGGGCCTTAAACAGGGGGATGCTAGTGTAAAAGTTATCCACATAGAGGTGATAACCTTTATCCAGGAAGGGGTGCACTAAATCCCAGACAATTTTTCCACTAACACCTACGAGGGAGGGGGGGCATTCTGGCGGTTCAATTCTTGAATCCTTCCCTTCATATACCCTAAACCTGTGGGTGTACCCTGAGGTGCTTTCACACAGTTTATACATTTTTATGCCATACCTTGCCCTCTTACTGGGAAGGTACTGGCGGAATTTAACCCTTCCTTTAAAATGTATAAGGGACTCGTCGATACAAATAAATTTTTCAGGGATGTACATCTCTGCAAATTTGGCACTGAAATGATCAATGACCGGCCTGACTTTGAATAGCCGGTCAAAGGTGGGATCATCTCTGGGTGGGCACTGTGCATTATCGGTGTAATGTAAAAATTTAAGGATTATCTCAAAACGAGTCCGAGTCATGGCCATACGGTAAAGTGGGGTGCTGTACAGAACATCTGTACTCCAATATTGCCTAATTTCTGGCTTTTTTACTATGCCCATATGTAACACCAGACCCCAAAACATCATCATCTCTACTGCATCTACAGGGGTCCACCTAGCAAATGATGACGTGGGGTTTTGAGCAATAAACTGCTGGGCATATAAATTACTTTGGTCCACCATTAAATTTATAAAATCATCAGAGAAAAATAATTTGAAAAAGTCAATTTCTCTGAGACCTGTTGAATCAAATTGGATTCCTGGGGTGGCCAAAAACTTAGGAACCTGGGGCTCAAAATTGTCTGGTGGTGGGGTCCATATGGGATCAATCATTTGGGGGGGGGGTCTCAACTGCTCTACGGGGGCGTCTTTGAGGGGGTCCCTCATCACTAGAGGAGGAAGAGGAGCTTAAGACGAATCCTTCAAATTCCCCGCTTGCATCACTGGCTGTGTCAGAGTCAGAGGCAAGCATGGCATATGTCTCCTCCGCTGAATACATTCTTCTGGATGACTGGGATGACATTTGGGATGACATTTGGGATGCCATTTTTATTTTTGTGTTTCTGTAAGTGTAATGTTTCAACACGTGTATAGTGTTGGGGGGGTACAAACTTTATTTCAACACGGGGGGTATGTAGTGTGTAGTGTGTATGTAGTGCAGAAAAAAAAATACTTTATACAGGAATTTGATCCCAATAAAAAAAAAAAATTGAAGGGGTTAAAAAAAAAAAAAGGTCCTGCGCCAAAAATTGAGCACAGATGTTGGTCAGTAACGTCCGTCACTGAACAGCGCTCAAAGGCAACAGGTGTAAAAACAATTTAAAAAAAAAAATACCACAGCACTCTCCAAAAAAAAAACAATTTAAAAAAACTGCAGAAAAAAAATGATATCAACCCTGTGCCAAAAATGCTGTTCAGTGACATACGTCACTGATCAGCGGCCACAGGACACCCACAAAAGCAACGTGGGTGTAATAAACCCCAGCACTCTCCCAAAAAAAAAACAATTTAAAAAAACTGCAGAAAAAAAATGATATCAACCCTGTGCCAAAAATGCTGTTCAGTGATGTGCGTCACTGATCAGCGGCCACAGGAAACCCACAAAAGCACCCACAAAAGCAACGTGGGTGTAAAAACATAACCCCACTGCAATCCCCCCCCCCCCCAAAAAAAAAACTGCAGATCAGTGATGCAGTGATGCGACACTGATTAGCAGTGAGGGGCAGCAGGCAGACAACTGTGGGTGCAACCTGACAGGGTATATATAAAAAAAAAACCCTGGACCCCCAAAAAGTTGCTGATCAGTTAATTAATTTAAACTGATCAGCACAAAAGGGGGGCAGCAGTCAGTTGCACAGGCAGCACAACCTTTGGTGCAACTGACAGGTATATATATAAAAAAAAAAAACCAAAAAGTTGCTGATCAGCACAGATATACTGATCAGCACAAAAGGGGTGCAGCAGACACAAAATATAGCACTCTCTATCACTCTCTATCACTCTCTGTCACTCTCTGTCACTATCTGTCACTATCTCTCACGATCTGTGACTCTATGACGCAGCAGCAGGACACAGGAAGTCACAAGATCCAGGAAGCATCCAACTGCTGGCAGCACGCTACCAGCGGTGATCAGCGGTGATCAGGTAAGTATCAGGCAAGGTTCAGGTATGTATATCACGACAGAGTGGCCGGTGACCGCTCTGCACGCAATTCCAGACCGGAATGGCGTCTGCAGCGCAGTCACCGTTAGTTTAAATGGCGCGCCTTGGCTGTGATTGGTCCGTCGGTCCGACGGACCAATCACAGCCTTGGGGGCAGGTGGGGTGAGGTGTCGTCGTCACCGATGACCCCCTCATGCCCCCTCACACCCGGCGGTGATTGACACCTGTGTTACCGAGCGTCTGATTCGCCGGTAACACAGGAAAACGCTGCGAATGGCTGTTCACATTGAACAGCCAATCACAGCGATCGCCGACGGGGTGGCGGCATCGCCGCCCCCCCTGGGCATGCAGGGACATGTCTGCTGTCAGGGACAGCAGACATCGTCCCTCTGTCACTGCGTCTCTAGACGCAGTGGCACTTTGAAGTCATGACGTATATATACGTCATGTGTCGGGAAGTACATCCCGGCCATGACGTATATATACGTCAAATGTCGGGAAGGGGTTAAAGAGGTCTCTTCCCATTAAGAACTTCTATATGTGTACACAGTACTTATAGGGGTGATAGGTCCCAAGACAAGAACTGTCCATTCACAATATTAAAGGTCCTACTGTTGTCGGTGACATTCACGCTTTGGATAGAAAGTCCCCTGGAGTGGCAGTTAATAAAGCAGACTGGATGGTGGCAAGTCCCTAAGACCAAGTGGAGTCACCTCCTTAGATGGCAGTTGGAATCTTGGGGTCTGCCTCAGGTTTCCAATACTGCAGAAAGTTCCAGTTTTCCCAAAAGAGACTTTTCAAACTACCAGAGATTTAAAAAAAAAAAACCTTGCAGGTAATAAGCTGAGAGTCAACGCAGCAAAACGCGTCAAATGTTTGCACTCCACCTCAAAATAACTCACTGAAATCTAACTCTGTTATATTACCCCAGCTGCAGTGCCCCGTTTAGAGCAAGATTTTGTTTTTGTTATCCATGCGGAATCAGGCATATAGATTGTAAGCTGTAATGGGGCAGTGGTGAAATATTCTCTTAAAGCACTGCAGGATATGTTTGCACTATAAAATAACTGGTAGTAGTAATAATAATAATAGATGTCAGCAAATCGAATCGCTCCATTGTAGCTCCACTTTAAAGACATGGTTCATAATCATTCTAAACTGAAGTCATCCATTCCTATGGGTAAAGAACGAGGATATTACATGGGTTGCTCACATCACTACAATGGATTTTTACAATGTCCAAAGCACTCAATAAAACACTGTCCAATTAAAATAATATCTATTTTACATTATATTTAATAAGACCTTATCACTGTCACATTATAAGGTTCTTTGTGAAATCGTGACATTTAAATCGCAGCACTTCTCCAGCTTGTAATAAAAATCCTATAAAGAATATACATGATCGCTTCAGCAGCTGTCGAAACCGCCAGTGTAGAAAGCTCCCAAGTTCTTCAAGAGAGGAACAATAATACGTAAACAGGAGTTTTTGACAATAGGAAGTAGATTGCTTACGTTCGCCGCTCGTACTGTAGTCATTACAAATCTACAAAGTATGTCCCAGAATTCCACATGGTGATCTGCCACTGACACGCTGTGCAACTTGTCTGTGAGACTTGTCAGCACTTGCCAACTTAAGTGATTCTCAATTAATAGGCATAGGAAACCAACAATCTTTTCTCACTCAGGCTAAATTTAACATGATTGGGGTAACCTGCGAATGTAGTTTTGACAATGTTTAATACATAGAGGTACTTTGCTGCAAACAAAATTCAGGTACAGTTGTAATAGGTGCTTTGCTCGAAAAAAGTGGAGGGCTCTTACTGACAGTGATAAATACAGGACTCATTACTGAGCCAGCTCAATCTTTCTCTTAGTACATATGAGAGACGTGCGGTATGGTTTTCCTCAAAGATAATACACACCAGAACTTAGGCGTTCTAAATCGAATCAAGTCCTAATTCAGAATTACTTTGGGTTTACTGATTGGAACGAGTCCCGTCTTGGTTCTGCTATCAGCTCAGAACTTGCATTTGAAAACCAAACTCGAGTTTTGGAATTATGTAAACAGGTCCAAATTACATGGTTTTAGCGGTTTTATCAATCTGTATTGTTTTTTTTATTTAAAAAAAATATTGTTTTTCAATTTTTATTTGTTTTAAAGGAATCCAAACTGAACTAAAAACCCAATCTGATTCTGAACCAAAACACTTGAGAGTTTTTTTTTTTTCTAAAACCAAACCGCAATGATGAATTAGATCTAAAACCGTAATCTCTAGGGTCCGTTTCACATTGCACCTGGGATATTGCCGGGTTGCTGACGTAATGACCTTGGTCGAGGTGCGTTGTGAGAGCACCAAACCTTATCATTTGGGTCAAACCTGGTTAGAAGAAGGGTTAAACCTGGGTCACTATATGTATAATGGGCAACGGGTGTGATTAAATAAGCCGGACCCGTGTTTGCATTCTGAAAGGGGTATAGGACATATTAGAACTCAATTGTAGGTCCCATAATTGTTGCAATTATCCAGGTTGAGCCGACATACATGGCATGCAATACTGGGAAGCTCCATGACTTGTATACTGCATATAGAGAACACATGGGCACTCTTTTGGATTTGCTAATATTTCCGTGTCAGTGCTCAGTGGTCCACAAAGGGAAATAAAGCCATGAGCACACACTACTTGTACATCTTCATCCCTTACAGTCCCAGTTTTACATTTTGTGCCCTCCATAGACCCCTTCAATGCAGCTGCTCCCCCCCCCCCCCCAGGCTCATACCTGCTATTTAAAATAAATTAAAAAAAAGGAAATACTTTGCATACATTATAACATCAGTCACAAGGAAACAAAGGGTCTTATTCAGAGTTATGAGCTAAGCGAAAAAAAAGAAAAAGACTTTACTATATTTGCTTCTGGACGCACATGTAGCAATTACCATGTGCATTGTCACGTACAAGTACTGGGCATCTTTATTTATACACTGCAATGTAGAGCGGAGCTGGGTTGCATCCCCGTCCAAATCTAAATGTGCCTGCCTGCAGTGCAACATGCTTTGCTAATGGGAAAGAAAGTCTGATCTGTGTTTTTTGCTTTCTTCCTAATTCTGCAGCTAATAGTATTCACACAGTGTATTGCTTGGGTTCCGTATATACAGTATGTTCAACATTCACAATGTTGACATTCATTATGTCGACATTAGGATGATGATGTGGCGTAAGGTTTACATTGACCATGTCAAAATTCAACATGTCAACACTGACCTTATGATGTTATTGTTAAGATGTCAACAAGTTGATGATAATATTAACAGTAGCATTAAATCTCTTGAAAATGTCAACATTATGGCAATGTTGTCAGCATTTCCAGTTTTTAACATTTCCTACATTGACATATTGTCAATGTCAACATTTTGCAGATTACATAATTAATGATTTTGATATCTTGACCATGTCGACAGTGGCAGCTCCTATCTTTTGTGGGGAGGGGGGCTGCCTCTCATCGCAGCCACCGCGGAGGTGCCGCAATGAAGGCACATCCCCCCTTCACTACAGTGGCAGATTTTACCTGGGGGGGGGGCTACAGTCATGCAGCCCATAGGTAAAAACCACCACTGCATGTCGACATCATCAGTGTTCACCTTTTAGATAATGTGAATGCGGGAATGTTAAAAGGCAATATACAGTAGTGAATGATAACAAGCATACCTACGTATGCTCCTAGAGTGTCAAAGATACTCCCGAATCTCCCAAATTGTCATGCCCCCACACCCCATAACTGGGCCCCTGGGATCTCCCAGATGGCCTCATCAAAAGGTCAGTAAGTAGGATAATGACCCCTAGGAAGAGGACAAGAAGAAGCATTTATACTTGTTAGTTGTGTGAAAAATCACCTAATGAAACCCGAATATCTTAGATACAGACACCCTATAAACCTTTTAAATATTTATTTTTGGAAATAAATAATTTGACCTTAAATGATTGGAAATCTCTGAAGATAAGCAAGCATAAGAGGTATGCAATTGTTTAAATTGATGTGTACTGTACAGAATGAGATGTGCACGCTTGTAAATTAGCAATAACCAGGGTCATATAGCAATCTGATAACAGGCATTGGTGTAACCAGAAAAAAATTGGCCAATAGCAAAATTGCAACCAATCCCCAGCTGATTATGGCATAATAATACCAATTATGACACTCTGCCCCATCCTCCACTCGGGCCAGCCTCAGGCTACTTCCCTTACGTAGCCAAAACAGGTCAATAATTTATTAATGTGAAGATTAAAATGATAACTAGAAAGGTGTGCAGTTCCAATTTGCTGTAATACCGCAGACAGGTCTAAGCAGGCTCGCTGTAACAGCAACACACCCAAGTCTAGTGGCAATGTATGGTTCTCCTTATACATATAGGGAATAAGAGGCACGTGTACAATTCAGTTGTTTATATGCAGGCATGAATCTCCTAGGCTATATGAGTCACACTGGGGTGCCTTGGCATTGCACTGTGCACCTAGACCCACTGTTTTGATCCCGACAGTATACCCTTTACACAAAAATGAAATCACACTCAAGGTAATTAAGGTTAATCATATGAGAAGACACATATAAGTGCATACTTGCCCATTCTACTGGAGCTTCTGGGAGTCTCCCAGCTCCCAGGTAAGTGGTTAACTCTCCCGAATCTTGCCGGCTAACCTGCGATGGGGGAGGGCCATGGGTAATGCTGAGGCGATTCACTATGACTCCTGGCAAAGCACTAGATTGTGAGCTTGCAGCAGGGCCCTCTTACCTCCAAGTCTGTGGTTGGGATCATTTGGTCTACAGCATGATGGTCAACAGTCATTAGGTCGACACCATTAGGTCAACATGGGAAAAGGTCAACATAGGAAAAGGTCGACATGGTTCTAGGTTGAAAGGTCATTAGTTCGACAGGTCATTAGTTCGACAATGTCTAGGTCGACAGTCAAAAGTTCGACATGGGGTTTTTCACTGTTTTTTTACCTGAATGTCAACACAGTCGACATGGACACAGTTTAAAGTACACCGCATCCCCTTGCATCGCTCGCTGCGCTCGCAATGCGTTGGGCACGGTGCCTCGCTACGCTCAGCACACTATTTTAAACTCCCACCATGCCCTAGTGTATGGTAGGGCATGAAATACCGCCTGTCGGCACATGTCAGCTGAAAAAAAACAGTGAAAAACCCCATGTCAACCTTTTGACTGTCGACCTTTTGACTGTCGACCTAGACATTGTCGAACTAATGACCTGTCGAATTAATGACCTTTCGACCTAGAACCACGTCGCCCTTTTCCCATGTCGACCTAGACCCATGTTGACCTTTTCCCGTGTCGACCTAATGGTGTCGACCTAATGACTGTAGACCATCATGCTGTAGACCAAATGACCGCATCCCGTCTGTCTGTTGTTTGTCTGCTTTAATTGTAAAGCGCAAAGGAATCTGCTGCACTATATAAGAAACTGTAAATAAATAAATAAAGGGGAGGAAGCAGTGCACATGTCCGCTCAATAAAAGTGAAAAACCTCATGTCAACATTTTGACTGTCCTCCTCCTCCCTATCGACCTAATGACCCTGTAGACCTAACCCCATGTCGACCTTCAGTCATGTTGACCTTCATGCATGTCGACCCATAGTAAACACCAGGTAAACCGCTTAGCAAACAAGGTTACAGCATCATAGGGTTTTCCACAGATTTCCCAGTCAGAGTACACTCCAAAGCAACTAATGTAATATTACATTACCGGCCTATCACCCAGCTGCTTTTCAGCATTGGGAGCCAGGACAGGAGGTCCCTGCCAAACTATATCTAGATAGATAGATAGATAGATAGATAGATAGATAGATAGATAGATAGATAGATAGATAGATGGATAATGGATCGGCCTGACACTCAGAACAATAATGGAGAGTTAGTGCCAGGGTACCCTCCTTCTTAATGGATAGACTCATGTAGAATTCAAGAAGTGAAATCAAGAGGCGGCACTCCTCGAGCTTTAAAAAGGTTTGTATTCATAACAAAGGTGAAAATATAGCAGTCATGAGCGTCAACAATTTCGAGGCCCAAAGCCCCTTGATCAAAATGGCTGGCAGCATAAATACAAACATTACATTATATTATTATACATTATCAGGGAATCATTAACATCCTTAGATTTGTCACAATAAAATGCGCAATGGATTTGTCCTCATATGTAAGATGGGTCTGGCCAGAAGAAGACCTGGCCAGACACTTATGTAATTTTGCACAATTTCATCCGAGGAACCAGGTGAAAAATAACAAATTGCCTGTATTTTTGCCCTAGATTGTAAGTACTGCACTATAGATATATAGGATACTGCACCACTTGCTGGGATCGCATGAGATATATTGAATGGAAAAGGGATTCCATGCGATCCCGCCACCTGGGTGGTTCAAGGCAATACGCTGCGACTTTAGGCACTTTAGACAGGGGGGCCCCTTGCACTTGTCATTAATGGCTGCAAACTGCATGGGAGAATATTACACTGTCAAAACTGAGTAAAGGCAGTATAAACTTGGTCAATGGGTAAATGCAGGGGGGGATATATATATATATATATCAGTGCTGCCTCTGATTAAAAACCCTCCCATGACTAGGCTGCTGCTGCTCTCCTCCATGGGCCTGAGAAGCATGTAATGAGCTCCATCAATCAGAGCTCAGCCTCTGCCCTCTTGTGCAAAGTGGCATGGGACTTAGTCAACTCCCAGTAATGCAGTGCACACTTGTGCAGTCAGTGTGCCTTGGCACCCGATGCTCAGCACCATTAACCATTGTCACATTGGCAGATAGGTGAAGCTGCAGCACTACCCCACTCCCATGCACAAAACCTTTAGCTACATTTTTTTTAAATACATGCCAACCACAGGGGGCCCCTAGCTAGAAGTGTCCCAGGGGTACTGACCCCCTTTGCCCCCCCTTTAATCCGGCCCTGTGTATGGGCTCAATGGGTAGCTGCCTAAGGGCCTCCAATTCTAGGGGCCTTCAAACAGAGGCAGATTGGGTTGTGGCCATCTGCCTCCTGAGCTTCTTGGGAGGCAGTAGAGAATGCTGCCTCATATCTCTGATTGTGAATCACAAACAAACTGAGCCACCAGGCAGCATTCTCTTCCTGCTTCCCAGCCTGCAGCCAGACAGTGAATGGCTGTCAGTATGCTGATTGGTAGATGGCTGAAGCTATCCACCAATCAGAGTGCTAATAGCTATTTACTGTATGGAAGCAAGTGAAGAGATGGCATGTGATCAGTCGTGTTATGATTTTAATAATTTTTTAAAAAAAAATTCTCGTGAATGGGTGTGAAGGGCCCAAACTGCATGGTTTTGCCCAGGGCCTACAATATTGTTAAGACAGCCTTGATTCAGACCACCGCCTGAATGTCTATACAGTACATAGTCTACTGCATGTGCCAGTCTGCCGCATCATTGTCCCAGTGATTTCTGCTGCCCTGATGTGCTGGTAAATATGGGATTCCTAAGAATACCTAAGGGCCATATGCACCACATACCCTGCACCCATTACTGATAAGTGAATGCATATGCCCCAGGCTTACTGTACATCAGGAAATGATGCTTCACAGTTTTAGTTGTAAATGCTAAAATGACAGTACACAGTTTGTACACAATATAGTACATGACTGCCTTCTAGATGCAGGAAATCTGGCTGAATTTGGCCTCCAGAATGCATAGAGCTCAGAATAGTGAGTTACTCTGGCTGTATCACCACGGCGTGGTACAGAGGTCCGACAGTAGGGATCCCGACAGTCATTAGCCCGACATCGGGATACCGACTGGCCGGACCCAGACAGCATGGCCCGACCCGAGGGGATACGAGGGGATGTGGTGGATTTTAAACTGTGTCCATGTCAACTGTGTTGACATTCAGGTCAAAAAATAGTGAAAAACGCCATGTCGACCTACACAATGTCGAAGTAATGACCTGTCTAACTAACGACCTGTCGAACTAATGACCTTTCGAACTAGAACTATGTTGACATTTTCCCATGTCGACCTAATTGTGTCGACATAGTGGCTGTCGACTATAATGCTGTAGACCAAATGATCCCAACACAGATAAGCTGGAGGCAACGTGAATACTCCAGACAGTAGGAACTGTAGAATACAAAGAGGCAGAGGGCCTAAGACTCACACTCACCAATATGATGCACAGGGAAAGCTTAAATAACCATTGGGTAAAACCAGTTTGTGAGGCTTTTGATACAAGTGTCAAGTGACAGCAGTGTGCCAGAGCTGATGAGCCCAAGTCTCGACCCCATGTTATCTTCTCCTGGGAATCTGTTTTACTGATGATTATTAGTTGCAAATATCACCGGTTGCCATTAACATCAGCTTAAATATTGTATCAAGGGACCCAGCACCTTTCAAAGCACACTCATCCAAACAGACAATAATACGTTTCTCTTGTGAAAATGCACTTTACACACAGACGACATTATTGTACTCTGGCAACACTTAAGCATTGTACACATTAGCCACATGCACACTAGGCGTGCATACACACTAGGCGATGTACATGATATATCATTAAAAAAATATCATTATCATGCATATTGTTGATGATGTATCATCTAATGTATATGCGCCTTAAGACTATTTGGGGCATACAGTAAGTAATATGCATTTCTGTCCAACTCACCATAAACCCCACAGTCTTCATACTCTAAAGCTAGGCTTACCATACTGGGGCACTCATGTTTCTATGGCAGATTAAAACCAGGTGATATGCAGTATTTAAGCCAGCCACAGAACGTGTGTAATTCATGAGTGGTTCAGTTTAAAAGGGATACTGTGGTAAGCCTACCTAAAGCCTAACTTTACATTGTTACACTGTTTGCGCACAAATAACATGACATCACTTTACTGCTCTTGTCATAGAGCAGTGGTTGCCAACCCATCGCTCACAAGCTACTGGTACTTCACCGCAGCAATCCCGGTAGCCTGACCTCTGCTGACTGCTCCTCTACCCGTCCGCCCATATAACTTCTGCGCCTCTGAGGAGACAGACGCTAGAGGTCATATTTGACCACCAGCATCTGACAGGGAGAACAGGGAGCACTGGTACCATCGGGAGAAAGATGCATCTTATACCATGATACCTCTGGCAATGAGCATTACACCCCTGGCAACGAGCATTACACCACTGGCAACTAGCATTACACCTAGAACATGATACCCCTGGTGACAAGCATTATACCCCTGGCAATGAGCATTTTAACCCTGGCAATAAGCATTACACCCAGAACATGACATCCCTGGCAATGAGCATTATACCCCTGTCAACGAGCATTATGCCCTTGGCAATGAGCATTATACCAATGGCAATAAGCATTATACCCAGAACATGATACCCCTGACGACAAACATTATACCCCTGGAAACAAGCATAACAACCCTGGTAGCGAGCATGACACCACTGGCAACAAGCAGATCATTTAAAATTAATCAGAAGCCTTACTGTGGGGCATAATGTGAATGGGACATAAAGGAGTATGGCATAATTTATAATGGGCATTATAGTGTGTGGCATAATGTGTCTAGCATTACGGTGTGTGGCATAATCTGTCAGGCATTACGGTGTGTGGCATAATGTATTATAGTCATTGTGTTGTGTGAGATAATGTATCATGGGCATTGCAGTGTGTGGTATAATGATTCGGGCATTGTGGTGTGTGGCAACATAGTAACATAGTAGTTGAGGTTGAAAAAAGACGTATGTCCATCAAGGCCAACCTTTGAACTAGGTATGTCGATCCCTATTTGAAATATATACTTTGTTTTCGTTTTAATGGTTCTTGGTTGTACTCCTGAACTTTTTTTTCCAATAAATGTTTGTTCAACCTTATTTTAAATGTAATCGATGTGTCTGCCATCACCACGTCTTCCATTCCCTTACTGTCCTAAATGTAAAAAAGCCTTTTCTTTTAAGGGTATGGTATACTGTTTACTAAGCATTGCATAGTGTGGTATAATGAGTAAGGCCATTACGGCGTGTGGTATAATGTGTAAGGGGCTTTACAGTGTGTGGCATAATGTGTAAGGGGCTTTACAGTGTGGGGCATAATGTGTCAGGGGCATTATTTTGGGGTTATAATTGAGTAGCTTTTCAGGAGGTTTAATTTGTCTTGAGTACCTCACACCCAATTAAGGTTGGAGGCCACTGTCATAGATAATATACTGATACAACTTTACACAATCAGACTCTTCATCTAAATCCATTATTTATGTGTCAGACAATGTGCAAATAGCGGATGATGATGATAATGATGGCTGCATGGACTAGCAAACCACTTGTGATTGACAGCTTATGAAAGCTGATTGGTGATTATTTTAGTTTTTGTAGCATATATTATCCTTCTTTTCTGCACACAAGACGGGGAGTTGTTTTTGCTGGCTTTTTAATGTTTAACTGATGAATGATAGGCAATGCGTTTGTTGCACATAGTGAAAATCATGAGTGTAAGTGTACTGTATATGATGTATTCCTGGCGAGGACCAGACACTTTTGCTGCTGTTGCCAACTGGAATGAATCTTAAGGTAAATGTTGGATTTTATGTGGTCACAAGTGCAGCTTTTACATGGAGCATTTTGTACCTCCAATTTCAGTCAGACAATATTGTGGCTTTCTCTGCCTCAGGACCATTTTGTGTGCTACAGAACAATGAAGAAATGAACAAGGTACTTGTGAGTTATCCGGGCGCCCGATTTTTGGTCGTATACGCATCGCGTCGCATCGCATGGCATCGTATGTTAACCAAATGGCATACGATGCGACGCGACGAGATGACCACCCGAACCCGATTTTACATCGCATGGCATCGTATGTTAACCAAATGGCATACGATGCGACGCGACGAGATGACCACCCGAACCCGATTTTACATCGGGTACCATGTAAAGTGATCACGTCGCATCGCATGTTAACCACATGGCATGCGATGCGATGCGATACCACCCGATTTTTGCAGTGTAAAACCCCTAGAAAGTGTCCCAAAAAGTGACACAATGTCAGTCCCATCCCCATTGTTAACGCCACTCCACTATCAACGTGAACCCGAAGCGTGGCGAGCGCAGCGAGCCCGCGAGGGGCGGCGGTACGCGTCCTCCGACCTTTTCATGCCCTACTATCCACTAGGGCGTGGAGTGAGAATATAATAGTGTGGCGAGCGCAGCGAGCCACCGAGCCCGAAGCGTGGCGAGCGCAGCGAGCCCCGCGAGGGGACACGGATACCTTCACAGGTAAGCGCGTCCCTTCACGGGCTTCACAGGTGTCCATGGCGACGTGGACACCTGTGAAGCCCGCGAAGGGACGCGCTTACCTGTGAAGGTATCCGTGTCCCCTCGCGGGGCTCGCTGCGCTCGCCACGCTTCGGGCTCGGTGGCTCGCTGCGCTCGCCACACTATTATATTCTCACTCCACGCCCTAGTGGATAGTAGGGCATGAAAAGGTCGGAGGACGCGTACCGCCGCCCCTCGCGGGCTCGCTGCGCTCGCCACGCTTCGGGTTCACGTTGATAGTGGAGTGGCTGTGAGCATCCAATATCATTCATCAATATCATGCATATCTGACACATTAAGGACAACTGAATTAAAGGTAATAACTGTGTAATTAACATAAGAATGAAATAAATTACAATAACAAATAATCATAAAGCACACAATAATCAATCAACATCATGATTTATCAACTAACGTGAGCGCATGCAGAATACGCTCAAATGCGTTGTCTCTCGCCAGGCATTTTCGCCACACGAACTCCTGCATGTAGGAATCTAGATGATGGCGGGCTGTGCCCCGCTGGCGTTTGTTGCGCCATTTTGCACACCCCCATAGTCTCTCAATGTTCTGTGTGTGTGCACCAGTCTCTGGGTCGACGAAATTAAAGCGGTGATTTACCCGCAAGTGGCTGTAACCAGCCCGCTCCAGTTCACTGGTTTGGTAGGCGCGCCAGCAATCACTGACGATGGTGCTGCCAGGTGCCACGTGCTCCACAATTGCACCAAGGAGAGTGGGTGCATCTCGTTTGGGAACTGCGACCATGAAACAGTCCCCTGTCTCCCGGCACACTCCTCCGAACACCCACTGCTGTGGGAGTATTCTGCCAACATTGGCCTTGCGCTTTACAAACAGGGTTTCATCAACCTCCACCATTTGCCCTGGGCCTCCAATCTGCCGTTGAGGCTGTGCCATTAAGTCACATTGGCATGCCTCCCGCATCAAGGCGTTATAAAAAACGGTGCTTTTATTGCATAGTTTTAAATTCTTTGCACAGAACTCGATTGATGTCAGTTCATCACACCAGCACCAGATAAAGCGCAGGATCGTCATGAATGGGAGCCTGCACCCAGGATAGAACAGGGAGGCCCGCAGACTCTGTTTTTTGCTGCAGCTTTTAATATAGCAGCGCCATTTGCGCTCTTTCAGGGACAGGCGCATAGGGTGCCCATTTGGGCATGTGGCAGTCAATGGGAGCAGCCCTTTCTCCTGCAGGAATGCGACTGTCTCTTCCTCAGTTTTTGGGAGGCTGAAGATGCCATCAACCAAAGCCATTTTAGCAATAATGGTGTAAGGGGTGAAATGGGGCAGGTGTAAGGGGCCAAATGGGGCAATATTGGGGTAAATGTCCAAAAATTCACCTCACAAATATGGAACAACGCTGTAAATCAATATCTCTCTCAGTAAAACACTTGCTCTCTCCTCTGGAAACTACCTCACACTGTTTTTCTGCCAGATGTGCCAGAGGGCGGGTTTAAAAATGGGCGGGAAGTGTAAACATCGCGTCGCGTCGCATCGCATCCCATTGTATACCATACAATAAGCATACGATGCGACGAGATACGACGCGATGGAAAATCGCGTCGCATCGCGTCGCATCGTATGCTTATTATAATGGCATGCGATGACCACATCGGGCGCCCGGATAACTCACAAGTACCATGAACAATAACAATTAGCTACAGTATATCTAGCAACTGTAAATTTACAATATGTCCTAGTTGGGCGGGCTCAAGATTTGTGGGCACTTAGACGTTATCCAGTGGCAGAGTTTACCTATAGTCTGCAGGGGATGTGAAGTGGTACACATACCAGAACTCTTGTCTGGCAGCTTCTGGTTCCTGGGGAGAATGGGACTTGTATGCAAGGTTCCCCTATTGCGAATCCAGCGCCCGGGGCGCCTGACCCCCTAGCCGCTCCCTAGTTATGGCCATAATTAGCAGAAATTTCATATTTAGGAAGTAATATAAAAGGTACAATGCATTTTATTGTTGCCTTTGCTGTGCTACTACACCTGACATGTCTATCATGTGAGGCTAATGCAGGTTATAACAATAAAACTTTGCAAAACTCTGTTATAAAGAAGTAGCTGTGATTGAGCATGTGCAGGTGTTCTGCATACCTACAACTGTCCCGATTACAGTGGAGCAGTCCCACTAATCGGAGACTGTCCCGCTGTCCCTCCCATAGGTCGCAGTGTTGCAATTGGGAGATCACTGCTGCTCTGCTCTTCAGAGCAGACGGTGATCGGTGAAGAGATATGGTGGGCACGCTTCGGCATCTCTTCAGTGCAGGGAGGGAGTTGGGAGGGGCTGTCCAGCTGCTTGCGAAAAATGGCCGTCAGCTCCTGAGGACTCTGTCACGGAAGAGGAGCCAGAGAGGAAAATAACTACATTCAAGAGGCGTCACCTGATATGGATATTTCCAGAAGGAATCAGCGAGGGGGTGTTCATACCCACTGATCACCCCACTTTCGGTAGGACAGTCTACATTTTATGGGCATCATATCTACAGTAAATATCTCTGCACAGGTTACATCACCCACCTGCAGTGTAACATGGTTTTGCCTGGGTGCAAAGTTACCTGCTTTCCCTCCCCCCCCCCCCTTTGCTCCCAACTCAGAATCAGCCCCTAACCGCAGCCTGAATGTAGCCCTAAGTTCCGGGCCAAACATAGCGGCAAAGCAGGTCCCATTCAGTGCGACCCACTTGGCAGGAAGGAGACTGCATATAGTCTCCTATGCTGCCAGCCACACATCTGCGGCAGGGCCACAGCCACTGGATCCGACCAGTTGGACAAGACGGTGGGCCCACCACAGATGCACTGTGTTACACTTGGAATCCGGTCAGTGGTGGCCAGATCCTGTTCTGCAGGATCCGACCAAAGTGTTGTGTGTGGCCCTACACAGCCTGCTTGTGGCCAAGCGGGTCCCATTGAACTGCATGGCCATGCAGCCTAACTGCAATTAATACCCCTTTCACACTGCATCTCTTAACCAGTATATTGCCGATTTTTTTAGCCTTTTAAAACGGTTAGAGCTGCAGTGTGAAAGCACCAGTCTGCATTTACCGGTTACAAATAACCGGTATTTGCAAATGGGTAAAAAGCAGAGTCCTACACGGTTCAGAGACGTTTTTTCTGCAGTGTGAACGGCTCTGAACCGGTATATAGGACTCAGGAAATAGCTATGAGAGCACAGTGCATATGTAATGAGCCGCTCATTACATATGTGCTGCACTCATTACATATGCGCATATGTAATGAGCTGCTCATTACATATGCACTACACTGTCTTATAGCTACTGTCTGTCCTGCTTTCACACTGCAAACCTGCTTGAGACCCGGGAATTTATGTGCGGTGTGAAAGGGGTTTAAAACGGTAATATACCGTTTTAAATAAGTTTTCAAATACCGGGTCTCAAACGTTTAGGCAATGTGAAAGCAGCATTAGTCTACATTTATTAACACGGGTTCCATTGGTGAGATGTCAGCTGTGCCCTCCCTGCCTTGTACTTCCTGCTATAATGTATTTCCCTTCAAATGTGAAATTAGCTGCTGTGGGCTGTCCTATATGACACAGATCTCATGAGCATCTACTTTATCTTTATTGTATAGCTGTTGGAAGGTTGTATAGCTGTTGTAATCATTCAGAGCCAATTTGCTGGAAGCTGGCAGACATCCTACAGTTTGATTAAGTCACAGAAAGCTTGTCAAAAGCACATTGAGCATTTTCTTGCTAGTACATGGGAAGTGCACACCCACATATTAAAGCTCATGAATACCAATACAGTATGTCTTGCCTACCCAGAACATGGCCAAAAATATAAAGTATGTGTTGGATGTCTATTCACATGCATGTAAAAGCATGAAGTTTGCATGCAGCAATAACCAGTAGTAGTAACTGTATTAAATATTAGGTTTAGTACTACCATTCAGTAGCATCAGGATCGCAGAGGTGCAGAATGCTTGCGTGCACTTTATTAAAACAGTCTGAAAATGAGAGAAAACATTTTTTTTTTACTTCTAAAAGAGAAGCAAGACCACTTGCGCTCTCTGGTCGCCTTTACACACAAAGGTGGGAGGCAAATACTGCCACCTAGTGGCTAGTGATAGGAATGGCTGGATTTATTTCACCCTGGGGGGAAGTGTGGGAGGTTGTTATTAGCATGTGTACACAGTCACATGGGAGACAGATCCTGGGTCATGGTGACAGTAAGGAATATGAAAAAAAGCAAAAAATGTGCTCTTAGCAAATTATGAGGGAAAAAATAAAACAAAATATCAAGGGGCTCAAATATAAAAACAAAAACATAGACATAGATGTTATCTCTTCCAAGGTAAGGAATTGCAGAATATATTTATCTGTGTAAATCTGGGGAATAAGTCATAGGGGGCGATTCTCTAAAACAGAAATGCAGCATTTCTCTATGCTCTAATCCCCCTCCGCAGTGGCAGCACTGCGGAGGGAATCGCCAGCAAAAGCTGGCGATTCCCTGCAGAAGCCTATGGGCTTCTTACCGCAGTGCTGTGTGAGGGATCCGTCACGGATCCCTCCCAGCATGCCCTGCGGCCGGTGCGTCACTCTGCGCATGCGGAGATGGACTCCCAGGTCACAGACCCGCAAGTCCAGTGCCAGCGCCGCATCGCAAGGGACAGCTCTTATCGCAAGAGCTGTCCCTTGCGTTAATAACCGCATATGTTAGAGCATATACCGTTATTAATAAAACATAACCTCAGCAAACTCAGAAAATGTACGTTTATTAAGCATTTTGGGGTGCATTTTTTTTACTGGGGATGTGATTTTTGCGTCTACAACAAATTTCATATTTTCATACAAATTTATGAAAAAGTTCTTTACACTGTAATGCTGAAAGCAAGAAGGCTATGCGACCACTCTGCTCTCTGTACGGTGTCTGTGTGCTTGCTGGGCATGAGCTCCCATCCCTCAGCAATTGCTTCAGTAGTGGCTGATGGAGAGAATTCTGGGGATCCCACTCTGAAGGAATCTTTGGAACAATAGCCCATACCAGTGGGGGCTCCTACCTTATAGCCACAATACCGAACACACATTCCCCCCCCCCCCCCCGCCACTGCTCACAGACAGGATCTGGCTCCCCAATGCCAATGCTCCTCCAGGCCAGTCCCTGGCTCCCCGCCGTCATTGTGGTCCCAGCACCTGTACAATGATGACAGGTGTCGGGATAAGTCAGCAGCAGCCCATAGAAGTGAAATCATGGTCCTGCTGCCTGTTCAAAACAGTTGATCGGAAACAGGACCAGCGCATGCTCAATACCGACATAGGTACTGCGCATGTGCATGCCCCTGGTTCTATTTGCTGATTTGGCTGCAGCCCATATAAGCCAAAGAGGATCACCTCCTGATAGAACTGCCTTTGGTCAGGGCTGGATTTAAGGAAGGGGGGGGGCAAAGTCAGTACCCCTGGGCCCCCCTCTATCTAGGGGCCCCCTGTGGTTGGCATGTATTTTTTTGGTACTTATATGTTAGCTGGGCGCCCGGCTACACTACGCTGACAATGTATCTTTGGCTAGCGTAGCCATTGCCAGGCGGCCGGCTAATTTGTGGGCTTGGGCAGGGATTGTGCGGCGGGGCGGCTGGGCAGCCAGGGGGGTTAACTTACATATATGTGGTGGCGGTGGGGCGGGTGGCGGGGAATCAGCGGTGGCCGGCGTCTCTATGCGGCGGCAAACAATGGCGGCGCTTTAGCGTAGTCACCGCTGGGGGAGCATCACATGGTTTCCCTGCTCCCCCAGCAGCACTACGCTAATAGCGTACCGGCCCGACTGTAATAGCATACCTGCCCAACTGTCATGGAGGCCGGGACCGAGTGCTGGAGCCCCGGGGACATCGTGGATGGTAAGTATCATACACACACATTACACACACACACACACATTACACACACACAACATGCACTTACACAATCATTTCACCACTATCCACATCATAACCCCAGTGTCCACGTGGGCGTGGAGTTAATTTTATAAAGAGTGGCGAGCCACCAAGCCCGAAGTGTGGCGAGCATAGCCGAAAGCGAACAGTGAAGCCGGCCAGTTCTCCGTTTCATGCTCGCTGCAATTCGCTGGTGTATTTCAATGGGGTTTTTACTTTAATTCGCCGAGAGTGTATTCAGTGCTAGAATGGATACCTGCTTTCACCGTGATTTTCGCCGAGTTTCATCATTTTGCATTCAACATCTTTTTAAGGTGAACTGGAATGTGTTGTTTTAAAATAAAGGGTTTTTTTCTTTCTTTTTTTTTGGTGTCAGAAAAATCAGTAATTTTATTATTTGAAGGGTCTTGCTATTTGGATTTATAAACTTGCAGCACATCAATATATATAAATGTTATTTTTACAGATGACGTATGCAGGGGGGCGGGACCCGCTCATTAATATACACTGTGCTGGGTCCCGCTCATTAAATATGCACGAGCGGGACCAGCGCAGTGTTCCCTGCACCTCTGCGCCTGCACAGTCTCCTCTGGCCCCAGCTTCTGCTGCCTTTCTCCCCGCCAGCCCTCCTTCTCCCCCTGCTGCTGTGTGCAGTGCAGGCAGGGAGGCTGCCATCTCCCTGCCTTCCACCATCCTCCCAGCTCCATGCGGCATTCGCCGAAGGGGTACAAATTCGCCATCAGGGGCAGCGAACCTCCGATGCGTTGAATAGGGGGAGAGGGAGGGTTGGCTGCGAATCGCCCAGCCCGGAGAATGCCGGTGAATGTGCAGCGAATCCTAAACAGGACCGCGGCATTGAATACTGCGCAGAGACTGTTATACATAACCGATAATGTATTGTGAGTGTATATTATTTCTGTATGTAAACATATAAATAAATACAACATACTAACACATTACGCTATATATCTATACATTATACATGTGTACAGTATATGAATGTGCCTGCTTCTCTCTCTTTCTCTCACTCTCTCTCTCTCTCTCTCTCTCTCTCTCTCTCTCTCTCTCTCTCTCTCTAAAATAATATGGGAAATCACACATACTCCTCTAAATGAAGGCAATGTTATGTTCACACACACATATACTGCCAATACATTTGTGGTTCCATGCTGTGACAATTTATGGGGTATAGATAAAAGCATAGATGTTTTGACAGCAGCACTACTTCTTGATAATCTCAGATCCCCCAGGTCTGTATGGGTAATGCATTGCCTGAGAACTAATGGTCAGTGTACTCAAACACTCTAGATAGGCCCATGCATGTAGATTGCTGTCATTTGTTTGCAGCCAGTGGAGAGCACACAAGAACCCATTGAAAGTGCCTGGCTTCAAGTACAGACAGATGGAGAGCACAGGGGTTACCACAGCCAGGCCTGAGAATGACCTCTGTAGCAGAAAATGAAATCAGTCTGACCCTGTTGTTAGGCCTTAAATTATAGTCACAGTCTCCCAAATAATGCATCCTTAATACATCGCTGCCCTCTTTTTATCAGGCTCCCTACCTCGAGGGGGTTTTGTTCACTAACTACTAATGTTAAATTGGAACTCTTTATACTTGCATTTGTGACCTCAACGGTCACCTTGCAGCATCTTTAATTGAGGACACTTCAAAACATAAACCCAAATACCTAAAAAAAAATCCCACATTCCCTCTACGAGAACAAAAGAAGACAAGAAAATAAGACAAAAAAAAAAAAGGAGCGAGTCTTTTAAATGAGAGGGATTAAGATGCTCGCTGCAACCTACTTCTCCCACAAATTAACACCAAGGCAGAGGAACCATTGTCTCCCGGTTGTTTTCTCATTGTCCATTGATTGTGGAGTCTGAACACACATTCTGCATCTTGCAATGTGCGTTATTAACAGATTGACTGAAATCATGTCATGCAAAGCAGATAAGATGGAGCATCACAGCTCGTTCCCGGATTACATAGTAACAGTGCCATTTCTGCCTTCGGAGAAGTATCAGGGATGTCGTGTGCGTGTTACCATGTGTATAAAGGATTCTCCATAATAGTCAGCAGAGGCAAATACAATTGTATAATAAACTAAAGCTGGGCACACAGTAGTTAGCGCTGTAACGTCACCTTTGTCAGCGCATCTTACATCATATTTAAAAATAAGGGGGGGTTTGAAATTATAGCATTTCTTGTGAAACATTTATGCAGGAGGTGGTAAGGGGCCTTGTCATATAAATACAATAAAGACACACAGCAATTATCATACGGAGGTATAAAAATCAAATAGCTAAAAAAATTACCATTGTAATAATGGATATGCAATGTATTGAAGTGAGTATAAGTGACAGCTTTTTCATAGTAAAGGTGTAAAAATGTGTGTGTGTGTGTGTGTGTGTATAGAGAGGGAGAGAGAGAGAGAGGAGAGAGAGATCTCAGGTAGATAGATACTGTAGATAGATAGATAAATAGATAGATAGATAGATAGATAGATCTAATCTATCTACCTCAGATCTATCTATCTACCTACAGTATTTGTCTGTCTGTCTAACTGTCTATCTATTAATCTAATCTATCTATCTACCTACCTCAGATCTATATATATAGATAGATAGATCTACCTTAACCAGCCCATACACGCTGCGATGCGGGCTGTCCCGATGTGTGCTTTGAGGTGCGCGCTCCCGCGGCACCTCATCACACAGTACAAAAAGTATGTGCTGCACATACTTTTTGTGCTTAGTTCTCATCACATCGCATTGCATTGCATGCACAATGCATGCACAGGCAATGCAATGTGATGTGATCCGTGCTATTTAAGCCCACAACGCACGCCCGCATCGGAGCGTGTATGGGCAGCTTTATCGCTAAGTATGGATTGTATCTTGCTTACAAGTTTTGCCTCAATTATGTCTTCACTGCAAGTTGGATTTTTGCCTTGACTTTTCTTATATAAAGTTTTTTCGATTTTTCATCAATCTGGTGTGCCCGCCCGCTTCGAATTGTTCATCATATTAACCTTTTAAATGGTTTGAGCACCCATTCTCCTGGATAGGAGTGTGCATTTTTGCTATTGATTTTCTATCTATCTATCTATCTATCTATCTATCTATCTATCTAGCTATCTATTCTAAATACATTAAGTTCTATCTCATATCTATTTATCTATCTATTCTATCTACCTTCTGTTTGTTTATTTATTTATCTATCTATCTACCTCATATCTATCTACCTATCTATCTATCAATCAATCTATCTATCTACCTTATATCTATTTCTCTATTTATTTATTTATTTATCTACTAATCTATCTATCTAGTAATCAGTAAATATATCTATCTACCTCATATCTATGTATTTATTATCTATCTATTTATTATATCTACCTTCTATTTATTTATCTATCTACCGCATATCTATCTATCTATCTATCTAGGTTAAGTTTTAGCTACCTCATTGCAATTTATCTATTCTACCTTCTATCTATTTATTTATTTATCTATCTATCTACCTATCTATCTACCTTCTATCTATCTCATATCTATATATATTTATCTATTCTATTTACCTTCTATCTATTTATCTATCTACTGTACCTCATGTGCTGTGCTGCCCGGACAAGTGACCTCCTCCTCCCTGCACTGTACATCCTCGTCCGGGTGCAGGGAGGAGGAGAGCCCGCCCCGCTGCCCCAGCGACCAGCAGCATCATCAGCAGCCGGGTAAGTGAGGGAGGGGGAGCCGTTGGGGAGCCCCCGGGGACCCACTGCATATCTATTTATTATATCTACCTTCTATTTATTTATTTATCTATGTTCCACATATCTATCTATCTATCTACCTTAAGTTCTAGCTATCTCATATCTATCTATTCTACCTTATATCTATCTATTTACCTATCTTTCATATCTATCTATCTATCTATCTATCTATTCTATCTACCTTCTATTTATCTCATATCTATATATTTATGTATTATATTTACCTTCTATCTATCTATTTATCTATCTACCTCATGTGCTGTGCGGCCTGGACCACTGACCTCCTCCTCCCTGCACTGTACATCCGCTTCCGGGTGCAGGGAGGAGGAGCAGAGCCCGCAGCAGCAGCAGTCGGGTAAGTGAGGGAGGGGGAGCCGCCGGAGACCCACTGCACATCACCAGTGCAAAGCAAATGACAGCTCTTAACCCTGTCCTTTGCAATAATTATCGCATATGTTGGTGCATATGCGATAATTATCTCTGCGGTAGCCGGCGATGTGCAACGAAGTGGGGGCGTGGATGTTAGTGCATCCCGCCCACTATCATCTACCTACCTTATACTATCTACCTAGCATATACTATCTACCTTCCTACTTCGTACTATTTATCTAATCTATCTATCTACCTTATAGTATCTACCTACCTATCCACCTCATACCTTATACTATTTACCTACCTCATACTATTAATCTACCTTATACTATCTACCTATCTATCTACTTCATACTATCTATCTATTTATCTATCTATCTATTGATATATCGATCTATCTCTATCTACCTTATACAATCTATATATCTAGTTATCTTACACTATCTATCTACCTACCTATCCACCTCATACTATATATTTATCTTTCTACCTACCTTATACTATCTACCTACATACTTCATACTATCTATCTATCTACCTTATACTATCTACCTACCTATCCACCTCATACTATCTAACTTATTCTATCTATCTCACTTATTCTATCTATCTATCTATCTATCTACCTTATACTATCTATCTACCTACCTATCCACATCATACTATCTATCTACCTACAGTATACTATTTACCTACCTACTTCATACTATCTATTTATTTATTTATCTATCTATCTACCTACCTTATACTATCTACCTACCTACTTCATACTATCTATTTATCTATCTAGCTATCTACCTTATACTATCTACCTACCTACTTCATACTATCTATTTATTTATTTATCTATCTAGCTATCTACCTTATACTATCTACCTACCTACTTCATACTATCTACTTATCTATCTACCTTATACTATCTACCTACCTTTTCACCTCATACTCTCTACCTACCTCATACTATCTATCTACCTTATACTATCCACCTATCTATCCACCTCATACTATCTATCTACCTACCTCTATCTACCTATCTATCTTTAATGTAACTGGCTAAATGATAGCTCTTTATCTAGTTACCAATATATCATGTGTATGTCTAACTCATATCTATCAAACTGTCAATTGAGGTATCTATATCTAACACATCTATCTATCTATCTATCTATCTATCTATCTATCTATCTATCTATCTATCCTGTATAAATCAGACCTTTTTTTCAAGTTTATCTTGTTCTGAGCTCACTATATACCATTTCTATAGTATATACATCTGTCTAGTGTAACCTGCAGATAAGATACTGCAATATAAATGGTTATTCACTTAACCCTTTTTAGTCAGGAGATGAGAAGAGCTATTCTAAGGTGCCAGATGCCTGGAGAAATCAGCCAAAGCCAGCAGACATATCTTTTCCCATCCTTTCATATGTGAGGTGCACAATGAAAGCACAGGAATTACTGTAAAATCCCTGCTAAATCAAACTCTGCTGCTTTCTCAGGGCAGACTCAGGCTTGACTAGTTAAGACAGATTCTCTGCCTGACAATTAATATTAATGGGTAGATTTCACAATGTGGCATTATCACACTGTGAGATGGGTGGGCATACCATCTGGGTTTTGGCAGGTATTACATGTAATCAAAGAGATTACTTGGCTCGGGGTGAAACTGAAAACCTTTGGGGTTGTTTAGCCTTTTTTTTCCTTTTGTTTGGACTCATTCTAGGTGTGTTTAAATACGTTCCACAGCTCTGCGCTGTTGTCTGAAACATCCAGGAGTTTCGTTAGGAAATGATATATGAGAATCAGACTGTTTTGCTTCTGAAATAATTGCCACTTGTACTTCGTCTCCTGTTAGCGTTTTCTCCAATTGATTTCCAACCTACAGTATTTAGCCTTCATTCCTATACCCTTTATTAGCTTAAACAGTTGTTTAAAACCAAATCAGAGAAACAGCCTGGAACCTGGAACTTGGCACGCAAAATGTTTCCGAGAAAATCTATAGTTTCAATAGCCCATAACAGATTTTTTTTTTTGGTGAGAAAACCTCCTTGTGTCTGTAACACATTAATATAATTTCAATGAAGACTGTGCAGAGCTAAGAATAATAAACGGAACCAGACCTACAATGTGGACTTAATACAACGTGCCATTGTTCTTGGTTCCTACCGCTAAACTTTCCAAGTTTTGGCTGAATTGGTACACCTCTCCTGGTCAGATGCATCCCGCCCATACATTCAGCACGCACGTTGGCGTTGATAATACATAAGAAATTCTCATCAATCTGTTATAATGTATCACCATGTTTATTGCTGTAGTAGTTAAATTGTCGCTAATTTTACACTAAACGGATATTATGATGATGAATGGGAAGACTGATTCTACACAGGGGACATCAACCTATTTATCCATTACTATGAAAAGGCGTTAATTCATTGAAAATTAGCAGTTGCCATACTTACGGTATATTTCTAGGGTTAAGCCCGAACACTATTGTACCAAGCTCAGAGACAACAGGATTTGTCGCACAAAGAGAACAGTGATGATAAAACACAGCTTTGGCTCCTACCACCGGCTCTTTCAAGTAAAGTTTCCTTTTTCCGTTAATGTGGGTGATACATTGGGCACATTCTATGGCCGTTTATTGAAAATGAAAAAAAAAAAATTCTTTTATTTGCCTGGATTGAACAAACCTTGCCACCGTAGAAGGAATTTAACCTTCATTTACATTATACAGCAAGCTGAAGACATTTATGTGTGTGTGTGTGTGTGTGTGTGTGTGTGCGCGTGTGTGTTGGGGTGAAAGAGAAGGCACATATTTTATCACTATACCCTTTGGTTTTTACTTGAGTGATGAAATGTGTTTTTAAGACAATATATATATCTAATCACATGATCCCAAATATTCCTATCCCACCTTATTTTAAAGGGGGGGGGGGGGGGGGGGATTTTATGATAAACTGTTTTTGTGCTAACACATGCAGCACGGTACCTTTGCAATTCATTGCTGAGCCTTCTGGCAATGTATGGATTAACATGTCATTGAGCTGCACAGATATTTCAGTTGGAAGAAAAGAGAATCTGGATGCAAGGCGATGCTATTTGGAATTATAGAGAAAAAAACTGAACGTCTTAACTTCTGCTATATACATGCAGAAAATAATACTTTGTAAGGAGATTTTTTTTTCCCGTACGGTTATACACTGCTTGCATATTAGTTAATAACATGATTATAAATAGTTTGCACACTTTAAAAAAATTTTTTAATAAAAAGCTGCTGTTTTTGTAGCTATATTTTGCAGTGGAAGTGATTAATTTAAAAGGAAGTTAAATATTGCGAATTGAATAAGTACATTTATGGTTTTCTATAGAAGGCAAAAGTTCACCCTTTGAGTGCCAATGTTGCTCAAACTATCCAATAAAAATGCCAGTGTCGCTCACAGCGACTGTTCTTTTAGTATAAATAAATACACATACAGCCAAGTCAATTCATTGAAGTTTAGTTAAATATTGCACCCCGAAAAAAAGAACAGGCGGATATTTAGAGTATCTCTCACCGCAACGATGCCACTCAAAGGGTTTAATAAAAAAAAGGTTTGCCAATTTTCACACCTATTTTGACAAATTCCCTTGTCACTCAAAGGGTTTAGGACTGTAAAATGCTCAGTTTAATTAATTATTGAAAAAATACAGCTGTACAATGACACTAAAAGGGTTAAGAAAATGATAGTACTTGTAATGTTCATGGTTTGATGCCACGGAAAGGCTGGATGCTACGAAACAAATATGTTATTTTTTTAATTATTTAGAGGATATATTTGTTATGTTGAGTGAACAAAAAAATACAAACCAATTTTTTTTTTTTTTTTTATGCTTTTCGTACGTATAGTGGAAGCTATGGTTCACAATGAATTGCTGGCTTTTCTCTTAGGGAAGGGATTAAAATCATTCTTTCATTACATTCATTTTATTCAGGTCATAAACAGGTAACTCACACAGATAGCTCTGGATTTCTTCAAATAATGGTAACATAAATCTCAGAAGGAACATAACAAGCTTTCCAGAAAGGGCAATTTGGTGAAATATAACCAAATAGAGAACAATTACACCCAATGCAAAAATACTCAGTAAACAGATACTCATGGATCCTGTCTTCTGCCTGGAAAACTAAAGTTCTGAATGTTTTTGTGAAATAGGGTTTTGTCATTGATAATGTAGTTTTATATAGCAATACGATATGGTGTTTTGAATTCTTTTTGCTTTTTGTTATACTGTATAATTGGCCAAACAGTACATGCAAAGGAGTGTGATTTCACACATTCTTCTCTCAATTTTTTGGCAAATATCCATTCACACATAAGTAATATTTTCACTTTGCCTAAAAAAGACTAGAATATATTGGATTGTTGAAAGCTGTTTGACTCTTCTTGGGTTCTAAGTAGTCCAGATATGGAATCCCACGTGGTAAGCAGTATATATCAAAGAAGTCCCAAATCCATTAAGAGTTTCACAATTAGAGGAATGCATTACAACTCATAATGTATTCTAAATCTGAGGTTTAAGGACTCTTGTTGACATTACCAGATATCAGCTGAGAATTTTATATTATTCTTTGTCTCCATACTGCAACAGTTTTGCAGCAAGACAGCACCATCTTGAGGACAAAATTGGAAGTTACAATAGGTTATGTTAATGCTACAACAAAAAGTTGACATGTTTATATGTGTAGCCCTCATTGAATAAAAGAGAATTTATAAGAAGCCAGGTGTAATGCATCCAGTCTTTATTTTTATTTATTTTTTATTTTAAGCTTTCTTTTTAGGTTTATTTTATTTTATTCCTCATATTTTACAGATAATATATATTTTTTCATACTGTAGGTTTTAATATTGCGTTTGCCACTTTGAACATTGGGGCACGGTAGACGTGTGCCCATTCGACCCCCAGTTTCCGGGCCTGCCAATATCAGAGCACAGCACGAGTTATAATAATATGCACAATATGCACAATTAGCACAGGTGAGATTCCACAGTTGATTCTGAGTTGCGTGGATCTCTCTTCACAGACACAAATTTAGAGCAGTTGATTCAGGGTGTGAAGTTGGTGGTGGTAAAGCGATTGCATAAAACCACCCTAACTTGTGCATGTCTTAAGGTGACCATACACAGGTCCGACTTGTCTGATGCACTAAATGGACCTATTTTCCTTTGAACTCGCCCGTCAGCTCCCCGGGAGGCTCCTTTCCGACTTGACACTTGATGTGCCATTTTTTACATGCGATAAATAACATGTGATTTATCGCATGTAAAAGAACTCCGGAGGAGTTCAAGGGAAATTGGATGCCATACATCGCAGGTTCTAATAAGCACCCGTGGTGGGCTGCTGTTGGTCCAGTTCTGATTGATCTTATGTGCTGCACATAAAATCTCTATGAACCAATCTGATGCGCAAGAGAACACACATCGGATCCAATCTGATGTCAAACACTTCCGATTTGGTCCAATTTCACCATATATATATCAGTCCGATCCATTGGAGTCTGGTTAAATCAGCCCGGGAGTCTTTTTCTGCCGGATCTCCTGCCACATGGCTGTTGCAAGTGTACATACTGTTGATCACAGTTGCAGAGGCTGGTGTAAAATCAATAAGTGGCATTGGTTTCCTGCTTGCACATGCAAGCAGTGGTGTAGCTAGGTGCCACAGTGCCCGGAGCAAGGGCATGTTTCGCACCCCCCCCCCTTCCATTTGTAGTAGGTGGGGTTCTTGCGCGGCAAAATAGGGTGCAGCCTAACATTATACCACACACCGTAATGCCCATTGCACATTTTAGCGAACTTTGTAATACCCATTACATATAAAGCCACATTCAGTAATGCCAATTACACATAAGGCCACACATGATGCCCATTACATACTATATAACAAACCGTAATGTCCATTACATACTATATAACAAATGGTAATGCCCATTACAGATAAAGCCACATGCCATAATGCCCATTACATGCTTGTTGCTATGGGTTTCATGCTCATTGCTACAGGTTTCATGCTCGATGCCAGGGGTTGCATGCACTTAGTCTGTGGTAGTTGTGCTGTGCGGCATTCTGTGCGGGTGGCAGTGGCTCCTCCGTGATCTATGGCCGGGCAGGCTGGGCAATGATGGCCTGTGCTGGGCAGGCCTGCTGGGGCTAGCCCCCAGCTGGGCGAAGTAACATCAGACCCAGTCAAACACCAAATAATAAATGACAGTCTCCTTTTGACTGTGTAATTGGCTGCCTTGCTCTCTGCGTCCTGGGGCTGGGCCAGTCGGCTGGGGTCTGGAGGCCACCCAGGTGCGGTGCAAGCAGTGGGAGAACGGAGACTGTGTCCATACGGTGCACTCCTCCCTGCACCACCACTGACCAGACAGCAAACCTTAGCGGCATGCCTGAGTGCAGGCATCACATCACGCAGCACCGCTGGAGCAGGTGTGTGTGAGACGAGTCACAGACAGTTCGGGTGGAGTGTCAGCAATTTAAAATTGGCAGGCTGGCTGGCCGGGCTGCGGGCGGGTGGTAGTTGTGGCTGTTGGGAGGTGCTGCAATCGTGTGGTGGGTCATTAGGGGGTCCCTGTGTACCTTCGGCACGCCTATGCTGCTGGGTGCCTCTGACAGCTGCTGAATCCGGCAGCGTACTCCACACTGTAAGTGCTGCAGCCGGGTGGGGGAGGGAGCGGCCAAGCAGTGCGGGGGAACTGGCTTCACACTGCTCCGGTGCCCTTTTATCTCCAGCGCCAAGAGCTTGTGCTCCGCCGGCTCCACCCTCCCTACGCCACTGCATGCAAGAACTCCCATATTAGTTTAATGGGTATTAGCATAAAGTAATCAGATTCAGCCCTTTACAGAGGCAAATGCTTGCGCACAGTCTCTATTTACTGCAGAGGGGATGAGGTATAAGAGCACTGGCCATGCCCCCAAAAATGGGGGCATGACCTTGTGGGAGCACCACATTCATAGGCCACGCCCCCTGACTGGGAGACCGCGCCCCTTAATTTTGAACGCGCACCTGTGTCCCTCCTCCACTGCCACCAACGTTGGGAGGTATGTGTATTAAAGTACATCAGACACATAGAGGCCCAATGATAAGCCACGTATCAGATTTTTTATCTGATGTGATGATTGAGCACTCAGGTCCACAGTCACACACACTCCAGACTTGGTAGTAAAATCTGCTGCCACTGGGCATGTGCAGCAGCTCCATGTTGTCCTGTATACCACATGTAGCGGCTGCTGTTCCTATGCCATAATATAGTCCAGTCGCATACACCAAAAAATAACTTGTAATATAGCTCTATATTTATAGCTCTAATTATTACTAATTATTTAAGCTAGAAAATACTTTTTTGTGTGCATAAATAGCTATTTTTATTGACTATAGGTGTCATCCTATTAGGGGCTATTGCTGGTAATGTCTTTTGGATAAAAATGGCAGCAGTAGCCATTGCTGTGGTCCTGTGGTGAAGAAATCCTATTTAGGAAGGACAGCTCTTTTCTTGAAACTCATGCTGGAGCCAAGAAACATATTTTTATTTGCCCTGGGCACCATCATCCCTAGTTACACCTTTGGCAAGAGCAACGCGCTGTAGCTAGAATCAGCAGGCAGAGGCACAAGAGCTCTCAATGATCCCACTGAATGGACAAGCAGACAGTGTCAGAGTCACTAAAGGGGAGATAAATGTATTACCCATTGATATTAATGGGGTTATACCCCTTAAAGATACACAATATTCTTATCCAACAAACAGAAGTACAGGAGATAACTGAACAATGAGTCAAATATTAATTAACGATAACATTTTATTTTAAACGATTATAGTGAATAAGGTGGCAGACAACAAGAAAGGACAACATAAATGTCACAGACTCATTGGGCGCATCCAACTGAAGTCATTTAGCCGGAATCCCGATGCAGAGGTCAGATAAGTATACATAACTTCTCCCTTTACTATGACTCTATAACAGTAGTTATCAGAATCAACCAGCGCAAAATTCAAATAGGGTAGCCACAACCACTGCCAGTGAGCCCCTCCTCTGGAGCAACCACTGGTCTCTCAACCCTCAAGTTTTCCTAACTCACAGGTGGATGGTTAATGTAATCCCCACAACATGACCTACTGGGAGTACTGGATTGACTGGAGTTGAAGACCCCATCTCTATGAGACTGAGGATTCCGCCTGCAGTGTGTGGTTCCCTAGCTGTGTCTATGGTATTGTCTATGGTAGCTGTGTCTGTGGTATTCCATCAATGTTGTAAGTCTTCTCTCTGTTTTCCAGACTTCTGGTAAGACTGTCACATTTATAGTACTCACAGTAGGTGTAACCCTGCGGAGGGATAAAGTGGAGAAGTTTCTTGCTTGCTTTGGGCAATGTCTCAACTTTTTTATCCCAAAAATAATCCATCTCCCCTCATGTATGTGTTCTCTGTCTTCCACCTCCTCTCCAGTTATAGTGGAGCTGAGAGGTATCAAACAACAGACCTTATTCTGATTGACTCGCAAGGCAGGGAGGACCGAATAAATCAGAATAAGGTCCAATATCCGTTCCTAGAGCTACAGGTAAGCTCGCTGCCTGTCTTGGGCCATCACACCTTATTATTTGAATACCCATGCAACACTCATAACACATAGCTTACGCTTATTATTAACACTTACTGAAACACTTAAACCTCTCACTAGTTTGCCCTGTGCCCTGGACTTGAACCTTAGAGTTAGGAACCCACCTGATGAATAGTCCACCTGGATAAGGTGGGTGGGCCCATATATTTTTGGCTAAAAAGTATACCAAGAACCTTCATTTTGCTCTATGTGAATTTGCAGCATTTACTAATTGTTATTAGCAGTGTTTGGTGCATAGAGTGTGCACCTGCAATTGTTCTTCTTTCTGTGAGAAATTATATCTGTATTTCTCTCAGGATCTATTGGTATTGTATAAACAAATTCTAAAAATAATAAATATTAAATAATGGTAATAAAAATAGTAACCACTTGCCTGGCATGGTAGCATCAGATGTGACCACACCAGACAGTGCCATACCTGATGCAACCTATCAGAAATCACAGTCTGAGCCCTCTGCTTCTTGCCTCCCCCCCCCACTCCGCAGTGGTTTCCGTGCTGACAATCATTGCTGATCAGTCAGTCCGGTAACACCCCCCACTGGACAGATGCAGACATTAGCCGCCACCCTTCCTTTGGAGCCACCGGAGGCTGTAGAGTGGATCAGGTGCCGCAAAACTGTAGTCACAATGGTTTCCGTTTTTTGATCATTGATGTTTGCAATATTCCAGCCATTTTTGTTTGTACTGATATTTATAAAATAATTGTTTTTATTTCTTTTTTTAAATAAAAATGTATTGTACATACTTTAAATAAATGTTCTATTACCTAATTCAATCATCAAAAAAATATTTGTTAAATGGTTAATGAATGGGAGTCATTTTATGCTACAAAATGTCAAATCTAATAATAAAAGAAAATTATTTTTAATTTAGTAATGAAAGAAAAGTAATTTCAAAACTTTATTTAACATATTATCTTTTTTCTTTTCTTTTTAATTAGCATTTTTTTATCGAAAAAAGATACATATATAAATGTATACAGGTCAATATAACACCATGTTGACAGTTTACTGTAACATTTATGACATGTAAGTGAGGTGAGTAGAGATCTGAAACATCCAACATTCACAAAAACACTTTACACTTTTCCTATAAATCAACTGCTGTTTGCATCCCTATATATACACATCACAACAAACATATTCACTCAGTAATGGACGCTTGATCATGCCGTCAATCACAGGCAGTTGCAGAAAAAAAAAAGACTTGAAAACCTGTCAAAGAAGGCAATAAATTTCGAGAAATACAATAGAAATAATGGCCATTGAAGATGGTAATCCATGGAATGTATTGATCAGTAGAGGGAAGCAGTTTGGGCTTCACCACAGGCTCTCTTACCTCCTCTACCGGTCAATAACCAGCCAGGAGTGTCTTGTATTTGTCAATACCACTTAATTAAATACCTAGCATCTAATACAGAATTCAGTTATAGTGTTCTAATAATATCTGCAAGTAAATCTTACAACGTTACTATATTATTCAGTACTACGTAAAATGAATAAAACAATGAATAAATGTAAAATCCAAAAAGAAAATAAAGAGTGAAACAATAAAGACAGAATTAGAGGGATGATTCTAAACAGCCTTGAAATGTCATACTACATGAAACAGAGTCTCTTCCATGGGATTTGTAAGCTACTATCCAATACTCCCCACAGATCTGATCTCAGTGCTGATCTGAAACGCCACCTGTTTACAATTTACTGTTAGGAAAGGCAATTTTAGTAATGGGTACACTTCTCGAAGGGGCTACCGGTTGTTACAGACATGCTTAAAATGTACTGAGCTACAACCTTGGTTCTTTTGTTTGGCAATTTCAAGATAGCAATTAAGAATTAACCTCTTCGGGACTGTAGTTTATTTATTTCGTTCTCGTGGTGACAGCTTGGAGCTGCTTAAGAAAGTTCTGCTATAAGTGGAAACTTTAGACTTTATAACAGGATACTTCATCCCTGAATGTCCAGGGATATTTTATTTCATAAAGTTGTATCCTACAGTGTGTTTTTTTTTTTCTTGTCAAGCTGAAACGTAGGTTATACACTGAATTCACCAGACATAGACAGTCAGTGGTAAATCTAGCCTGTACTGTATGTTATAGACATTTATCTTTGTATCATACAAGTTCCTTAGATGGATATAAGAAAGTAAATCATCGAAAATGCTTTCACATAAAGACTTTTTTCAATGTGTAAAACCTTGGCTGATTGTTTTTTTTTTTTTAATATACTTAAAATTACAGATATTTTATCTAATTCTTTTTTTTTTAACAAGTGAAACTGAAAGTCTAAGTCTAGGCAAGCCAGCATACACCCCCCCCCCCACCCCCCACCCCCAGATTGACTGGAAGCAGTGGGTTAACTCTTGACAAACTGTGTCAATAAGTGATACTTTATTGACGCATTTTATAAATACGAGCATTGATCAGGTTTATACAGCCAACGTTCAACATAAAACGAAGGGGTTTATTCATAGAACAGAGAGAAGCATTTGACTCTGCTTTGTGCTATTCACAAAGAGCGTTACCCAGGAGAAACTCTTGACTTTTCCAGTGGCACCCCGTCTTAGCTGAATCGCATCGCAATAATTTATATGGGAAGTATGGCGAGCTCAGCTGTCCATTTCTCAGCATTCAGATTTGTCATCTCAGGGTGGCGAAATCCGAACATCACTGTGAAGCAGGCTTAATTCCCAGTCTTCTGCCTGACATCCATTTTGGCTCCACCCCCTTAAATCCCAGCAGCCACTTCTCAGACAGGACTGTTATAGAAGCCAGCACCGCCAATCCCAAGATACCAGATTGCTTTGCCAGAAAGATAAGTATGAATGGCTATTTAACAAACCTGTACATTGTATCAAACCGTATGTAGTAAACAGTAACAATTCATTTTTATGTACTACATAAACCTCCAAGCATCAAAATGTAACAATAGCAAATGGTGGAATTAAAACCACATTAGTAAACGTGTGACACTGCAATTCTCTAAATGCCGTGCAAAACACAGAGGTCTACCCAGTGCATTGGGTGTATGGATACTTCCCACTATTGGAAAAATAGTGGGAAGTATCGTAAATCTCAAGAGGCACACTGTGCAAAAACATAAGGGGCTGATTCAGAGTTGCACGCTGCTGCAACCATTTTAGAATCTTTTAGCCATAATGACATCTGTGACTTTGGGCCCAATTCACGTTGGCTCTGTAAGCTGAATACATTAGCAGCTTACCGAGCGTCAGACACCACCCGCCAGCTGTGTGAATGGACGCCCCCTTCAATCATGCCGTTACATGGTTGAAGGGGGTGTACGCTCACACATCCATTCTCATGTGAGTATACGGGTCTGCGATCATCAAATGACTGACTTATTTGCGAGCATCCAGACGCAGACATGATGGGTGGCTGACGTACTGTGACATCAGTCACCCGCCCCCAGCAGGCTTCGGCACACCTGCGTTCACATGTGGACGCACAGCGTTCTTCTGGGCACACCCACCATTTTTATGGGAATGCCCAGGAAACGCTGTGTGTCCCCATGCTACAGCCCCCTGCTTGCCCCTTGGCCACATCGCTGCCTACTAACATCTGGGTGAGTGTGTTATTCACCGAAGGAGAGATGGTGGAACTCCTTTCCCCTAACACCGACCTCCCCCTTATTAGGCAGAGCCTAGACCAGTGCCAGGGAATTTGTGCCCTACCTCCTATAAAGGGATAATGGTCCCACAAGGAAGGGGGTGGTCTGGTCACACAATAGCAACTCCAATTAAAATTACAACACACCGTAGCATAATCATACACATTACACCACATGTATTGCCCTAATGTCCAAAGTTGTGCTGCTTATACACATTGGACTCTGTCCCTCCAGCAGATCACTGTCCATGTCTCTCAGCAGCTCCATGCCCTGTGTCCCTCCAGCAGCTTTCCCACCTTGGAGTCTCTCCAGCACAGAGCCTGCTCCGCTTAGTGGCCCTTCTTCACTTCAGTGGCAGTGATGGCATGACATCACATTTGCTGTGCCAGAAGAATAAGCCTCTGGGACAGGCTTTTCTGTTGGAATTAATGTTCAGGTCTCTGGTAGAGGTAAAACTCAGTTCCCCTACCATTAGAGGTGGTGGAACTCAGTTCCACCCCGTTCTCCCTCACTTTAACCCCTGCTCCAGAGTCTGACAGGAAGATGTTCGACATTATATGGAAAAATTTGTCTGTTTGCTGAATACATTTTGTCCCCTCAGACTTCAGTGACTGTGATTCATATGTCTTGTGTCCTTATCCTTTAGAAGGATAAGACGAGATTATTGAATCATGATGACATGGTAAGACCTGGAATAGTGTTTGACCATGTTGGATAACATCTTGAACACTGATGTCTTTGCAGATTTCCAAGGTAATTCTGCAATGGTTATACTTAGTAGACTATAGTGTCAAAGAATTCCAGTAACAAAAAATGGAGAGAAAGCCATACCCCTCCGGCCTCCATACAATACAGATATACGGTGGTATTCAATGCCGCCGCCGAGGGGGTTTATTCAGCGAGGATGGCTTGTTTTTGTCAAGGATCGCCAAAAACAAGCCATCCCCACTGACTAACCACTTCACCGGCTGATTGCCGTATTCTATGTTTCCCAGAAAGGCGAGGTTCACCACAAATTCAGCAAACCCGCTGCATACAGTGGCGAGCCTCACCATTTTGATGGCCGCACTCGCCATTTCCACCTCACTGAAAAGAACCAGAGAGGTGGAAACTGCGAGTTAAGGTGGGTCAATTAAACACTGACTGCGAGCTATGACGGTGAGCTATCGGCACTTCTCGCCTTCATAGCTTGCCCTTTTGTCATTGAATATACCCCATAGTTGTAGTGGCAGTGTTACTGGAAGCTTATATATCCACACATGCAGGTGGCCCCCTTGTATACTCAGTAAAACGGGGACTCAGGACTATAACCAATCTACTATCGGCTAAATCCAAAGGCCTCTTCTCTATCCTCATCCAGGACCCACAGTTTGGACCCACAGTTTGAGAACCGCTGCTTTATATTGTATAGTGGTCAGAATTATGGTTTCTGATTTATACATATCAGTTAATGGTTCTTTGTGCATGAGATTTATTTTTTTCTTTTACACTGTTAGAGAAAATGTATTTTAACCTACAGTATGTATCTGACATCTACAGTTCTATTGTGCTTTATACACAAGGTTACCTTCATATTTTTTTCCAGGACTTGTTTAAATTCCCATCTGCCACTGGCCACAGCATATTGTGTGCAAACTTTGGGGGACATTTAATATGAGAGATTCAGAAAGTGAGAGGTTTACTAAAAAATTTTTTTAAAGAGGCAATCATTTGCACTGCAAAACCAGTTTGATTTTGTGGTGTAAATGATTGCCGCTTTAAAAAAACCTGGAGATTACTTACCAAACCTCTCACTTTCTGAATCTCTCACCCTATTATATTTCACCCATTGTGTCATTTGAATATAATAATAGAGTTTTCCCAAGGCAAGTGATCCTATTGCAGAAAAAATCTATATACAGAGTAAAACACAATGAAAACAATTACCTTTGGTAAAAAGTAGAGATGTGCACCGGACACTTTTCGTGTTTTGTGTTTGGATCTGTGTCTCCCTTCATGTTTTAAATCTGGATTGGTTTTGCCAAAACCACCCTTTCGGGTTTTGGATCTGTATTTTTGGGATAAAAAGCATAAAAACAGCTACAGTAAAATCACAGAATTTGGGATATTGTTTGTTATGTCCTATGGTAATAGTAACCTCAATAACATTCATTTCCACTCATTTCCAGCCTTTTTTGAACACCTTACAACTTACAATATTGTTTTTATGCCAAAAAGGTGTCATTGAGGTAGCTTGGCTACTAAGCGGCTCAAATCAGTGGCACATCTAAGAGTGGCACTGCAGCAGCAGACAGGATAGCAGTTTTAAAAACTAAGCCCCATAGAGCACATAATGCAAAGAAAAGAGGTGCAACATAAATAAACATAAATAGGACATGCACACTTTAGCAAACCAATAATTTCAGTGACAGGGTCTGCCACACGACTGTAGCTGAAATGATTGGTTTGTTTGGGTCCCCACATAAAAAGCTGCCAATTAATCTCTCCCTGTATAAACTGGCTCTACAGAGGCAAGATGTCATCCTCATACTCATCCTCTGATTCCTCACCCCCTTCAGTGTGTACATCCTCATTCTCACAGAGTATTAATTTGTCCCCGCCGGAATCCACCATCACAGGTCCCTCTGTACTTTCTGGAGGCCATTTCTGTTTTCTTGGAGGAATTTATAATTCATTTTGATGAACATCATCTTCTCCACATTTTATAAAGGAACCTCAGACGCCGAACCTCAGACGCCCAGCTGTACTAAAAACTATACTAGACTGCTTAGGTAATATAAAGCCAGTGTGTGCAACAGCCTCCAAATTGCCTCTTTTTCCTGCCAGTATAGATACGGACTGTCTGACATGTCTACTTGGAAGCTGTCACCAATATAATCCTCCCCCATTCTTTCAAAGGTACCGGCATCATATGCAGTGACAGTAGACATGTCAGTCATTGCAAGCAGCTCCTTCAGTCCTGAACAGATGTCCAAACATGCTCCTAACTGCCCTGCATCACTACCAGTGGTTCTGCTAGGAAAATGCAGTTTTTCTTAGCAGCCCCAGTTGCTGGAGAAAATGAAGGAGGAGCTGTTGCTGTGTCACGTTCCTCTTGAGCTGACAGTTTTCTTACCAGCAGGAATTTGTACCTCTGCCTCTAAAGGCTTTAAACCTAGGATTGAGCAGAGTGGCAAACATGTAGTGTTCTGATTTCACCAGATTGACCACCCTTCAATCCTGGCATGGAGAATTAAGGGCTCCAACGACAAGTCCAACATACTTAGCGGAATCGCTCCCTTTTAGCTCCTCCTTAACTTTCTCCAGTTGTTTCAGCAAAAGCCTGATAAGTGGCATGACCTAACTCAAGCTGCAGTGTCTGAACTGACCTCCTGTGTGGCAAGTTCAAAGGGATAGAGAACCTAGCACAACACGGAAATCATTCTCCACTGCACTTGAGTCAGGTGCAATCCCTCTTATTTGCCTATATCATAGGTGGATGTATAGGCTTGAATGGCCTTTTGCTGCTCCTCCATCCTCTGAAGTATATAGAGGGTAGAATTTCACCTCGATACTACCTCTTACTTTAGGTGATAGCAGGGCAGGTTCAAGAGGGACACACAGTCGCTGATTGTCGAAAGTTTTTCGAGCCGAGCCACCAACAGCATCTCCTGCATGCCCCTGTCATTTTTCAAAAAAATCTGCACTGCCAAATTAATTGTGTGAACAAAACATGACATGTTGTGGAATTTGCCCAAATGTAATGCTCGCACAATATTGGTGGCATTATCAGATATCACAAATCCCCAGGAGAGTGTAAGCGGGGTTGGCCATTGTGGATGATGTCCCTCAGTTTTTCCAAGAGGTTCTCAGCAGTGTGCCTCTTACAGAAACAGCCATACACAGTGCAGCCTGCTTAGAAATGTGATGGTGTTAGTGAGATATTGGTGTCGCTGCTGTTGTTGTTCCCAATGGGCCGTCATAGTCATGTAGTCCTTAGATTGCTCTGTTCCATTTGTCCACGTCCGTGGTTAAGTGGGCAGTGGGTACAACTGCATTTCTGAGGACACTAAGGACACTTTTCTTAGTGTCCCTGTACAGTATGGGAATTGCTTGTCTAGGGAAGTGGAATCTAGAGAAGATTTGGTACTGGGGACACAGTACGTCCATCAACTGTCTAAATCCCACTGCACTGATGGCAGATACTGGGTGCACGTCTAACACTAGCATACTGTAGTTGTTATGGTCTCAGTAATCTGTTTTGCAGCGGGGTGACTACTTGCATGACATGGCCTGCAGGACTACTTCCGATTCTGATCAAGGAGGAAATTGGTGGTGTGGGTTTTAGGCTCTGAGATACAACAGGAAAAAGTGATTTAGGTGACATAGAACTGCTTACGCTCTTAGCCAAAGTTTCTAAACTTGACAATGACTTATGATGAATGTGCTACTTATTACGCTTTTACACAGACTACATATGACGAGACAGTTGTAGACATTTGGGTAGAAATAATTCCAGACTGAAGAGGTGTTCTTTATGGTCTTCTGCCCAGGCATTAAAATGGGCTTATTCATCCCAAGTCCAACAATTGTCTCCACCTGTGCCTTATTTAAACAAACCATATCACCATCAGAATCCTCCTCCTTATATTCCTCCTCAGCACCAGCTATGCCAATATCCTCCTCATCCTGGCGTACTTCTACAGTGACATTGTCAATATCAGCAACTGGACTGGTGGTGCTCCTCCCAGCACTTAGAGGGCATGCAAATGGTGGAAGGAGCCTCCTCTTCTCGTAACTTTCCTTGGGGATTTGTGATACTCTATCTCCTGTGCTTTAGCCACATTAATTTTTTTCTTTTTTTGAGAGGGAGGATGGCTTCCATCTGCATAACAAGCTGAACCACTAGTCATAAACATGGGCTAAGGCCTTAGCCTTTTCTTGCCACTTTGTTTCAGGAATAGCATATTGGCAATTTTACCTTTCTGATCAGATAGATTTTTTTTGGGGGGGGTATTCATCTTAGCTTCTTGGATTTTACATGCCCTCTATGACATTGGGCATCGGCCTTAGCAGACGATGTTGATGGAATTGCATTGTCAATGTCATGACTAGTGGCAGCTGCTTCAGCACTAAGAAGTGGTTCCTGATCTTTAAATTGTGTGTCCTCCTCTTCCATTTCTGTATCAACACCCACCCCTGCTGCACTTATACAGCAGCACAGGACAGCACTGCTGGACTTCTATACAGCACAGTACAGCAGCACCCCTAACAGCACATGACAGCAGCACCCCTAAAAGCACAGGACAGTAGCACCCCTTTACAGCACAACTGGATTATTATTTCTATGGAGCACACAGGAAAGTGCCCCTTTTCTTTTTGCAGCACACAGGGCAGTACCCCTTTACAGAACACAGGACAGCAACACTGTATTATTATTTATACGGTGGACACAGGGCAGCACCCCTTTTTTATAGCACATAGGGCAGTGCCTCTTTATTTTTACAGCGCACAGGACAGCAAAAGAGGACAGCAGCAGCCTGTACGGCACAGCACAACACCCCTACACACAGCACAGGCCAGCACAGGAGGACAGCACCCCAAGACTGCACCCCAATATAGCACCCCAATACAGCACATATATAGGATCCAAAACCCTGCAAAGATCCAACAGCGGGATGATGACATTTTGCCTCCATCTGAGTCTGGTGGGAAAACCCGAGCCGGCCTCAGATCCCACCCTGGATCGGGGCTCAGATCTCGTTATCCGAACCTGCTCATCCCTATTAAGAAGGCCACTAGGATGCTGCTGAAACTGGTGCTATGCAGGACACTGTGGTAACTGATCCTACATCTTCTAATGAAACCTGGAATTGGTAAACTTAGCAACCCTCCTAGAGGCTTTAATTTATAAAAAAAATTTGATAATTTTTTAATGGGGATTTTTAGGGGATTTTCCCTTAAAATTTTTCCTCACTCCCTTAAAATAAACCTCCACACTTTATATACCAAGCTACTGTACACATTGTTGTCCTTTCTTTTTTCTTCATCACTACACACTTCGGAGCACATCAAAAAGCCAGAGGACAGTGAAACTCAACTAAAGATACCTTTATACGTTTGAAAAAAACTCTCTTGAGAGTGAGTTGGGTATGCCCATCCATCTTAAATCACATAGAATAACTTTTTTATTCACATTTATTGGATTTTTAATCACATATTTATTTTTAAATTTTATATATATTTTGCTGTGAGAAAATCCACCATCAAACGTCTGAACACAGAAACACTTTCTTGAAAATAATTCTTCCCAAACGCCTATAACGGACTGTAATATTATTATCTTTATTTATGTATTATTAGTATTGTAATCTGCACCCCAAGAGAGACTTCCTCCAATTTTTCTTTTCCAAAATTTCCCCCTAGAGGCTGCTTTTGGGAGTGAAAACAGGAGACTGCAGCAAATATCTCTAATATCTATTGAGCCCTCTATGAGACTCATTTGGGGGATACTCATTATTTGTAGATGTAGAAATCCCATAAATAATCATTTAAAATAGGCCCTTTTATACGCTATTGTAAATGTCTAACTAACTATACAGTTTGCACATACAGTATCTCTTGTATGTGGGTGCTCCCAGAACTGGAGACTTGACATTCTAAAGTATATTAAATTGTTGGCATAGCAACTGTTTATTGTGAAGACAACTCAACTGTCATTATCCCTAACAAAGGTGTATGGAATATAAATATGTTACTAATTAACCAGGTTGGATGCCCAATGATAGGGTCAAACAAGTATAAACAATATATATACATACAGTATATATGTATATATATATATATATTCACATAATATTATCATTTCTAAATATAAATATATCTAGTGAAATATAATATAAATTATACATATCATAATGTATTATTGCTTACTGTGCCACCCGAGGGACAAGGTCATTGAAACTACAGCCTAAAAGATTAAAACAATGAATACAATCAATAAAGGCTAGACAGATACAACTGCATTAACTGTTCCATAGTCCCTGGGTCATCCTTTCATAACCATATGGTTACAGTTTGCCAATTCTCTTAATCAAACTGGCTTTTGCTCATTTTAATTTATGAATCCTATTATAATTATTATTATTTTACTGAGGAACACAACTTTTGGTGACAGATGTTCGATGCTTTTTGGGATATTTTGGTGTCATGCATTCTGAAAATGAAATTTGTTTTTGTCCAGTTCTGCTTATAAAAATGTTAAATATAGCCGTGAGGGTCAGTGCCCGCAGTGTGGCAAGTGCAGTGAGCCAGCAAGGGGCCTTGTTGTGCTCAACCATTGCTGGCATTCTGGCGGCTGAGATTCCGCTGTTGGGATCCTGACATCCGGGATTCTGTCTGTTGGGAAATCATACTGAATCCTATTATACATGTAATGAATGCCAAGCAAATGAAGGTATAAAGATCAATCCCAAGAAGCTGAGACAATGGACAACTAAAAGAGTTTAATTATTGAGACCGTAGATGTTATAACAGTGGTCCACCATCATGTGTGTATTCCATCGTCCATGGTACCGTTCTTCCATGGTCCTTATTTACTGGTGATATCACTCACCCAATTCATCCCTTACATCAGAGCCTGCAGGCATTGATGTACCTTTGTAAATGTGTTTGGATTGATAATGTCCTGTGCTACCTTCTACCCGGCTGCCTTAGATTTGTCACTTAGGTCTCCCTCAGACTGTAAGATACTGGATTGGCGTTTTGTGTATTTGACAAATATACCAGGCGCCGTATGATAAAATCAAGGTAATTTAATAAACAATAGATACATAAAAACATGACTGGTGTGGATTCTTACCCCTAAGGGTTTTTGGAGCCAGCAAGGGATGGTGTGAGGGCAGGGATGCAGTCCGGAAGTGCACCCTGTCTGGATCCAAAAAATCTCAGCACGAGGTAAGTCCACAGATACAGATGATGTCAGTCACTGTCAACGCGTTTCGAGCATCCAAGTGCTCTTCTTCTAGGGCACTGGGTATTGATGGACCTTTACTTTAACCTGTATGAGGCGGCATTTGCTGAAAGATGCAGGAGAAAGCAGTAGTATAGGGATACGGTCGGTTGGTCGACCTAAAGATGGTTGACAGTCATTAGGTCACCACCATTGGGTCAACATACTGCAAGGTCGACAGGGGTCTAGGTCGACATGGGACAAGGTCAACAGGTCATTTGGTCGACCCAAGCATTAGGTCGCCGGTCAAAAGGTTGACATGGGGTTTTTAACTGTTTTTTGAGCCAACATGTGCCGACAGGCGGTATTTTACGCCCTACCATCCACTAGGGCTTGGTGGGAGAATAGTGTGCCCAGCGCAGCGAGCCATGCGAGGAGACGCGGTGCACTTAATCCTTTGTGCATGTTGACTGTGTCGACATTCAGGTAAAAAAAAAACAGTTAATAAACCCCATGTCAACCTTTTGACTGTCAGCCTAGACCATATCTAGATTGCATTGCACCCAAAGCAATTGCGATTTGCGTCCGATGCAATACGATCGGGACCAGCATGCAGCATATTTTTTGATCTATATGATGGGTTGTGTGCGGGAGCACGTATCGCATTTTTTAGCTAGTATTTCTCCCCCCACATTGTCTTGTACTTTAGTATAGCGCTTTACTTTATGCTGCATAGATTCAATGTTATATTCTGATATGTATTCTCCTGTCTTGCAGTTTGTGTGTGAACGTTCCTGACAGGACATGGTCGCGTCCATTTGTTTACATCTGTTGTCCTGGTGATGGGTGCACAATGACTGGATGACCCTCCTCGCGCTGCTGACGTCATCTGCCTGCACTGAGGGGCTGGTCTCCAGCGTTCACTGTCTGGCAATTCACCTGGGTGTCTGCTATAAAGGTATGTTTGTCTGTACTGTATTTTGTTGAAGCCTGATGACGATGTCGCGCTGACATCGAAACGTTGCTATTAAAAACTTTGTTTTATATGGATTGACAGAAGTACTGTTTTGGAGTGCAGCACCCACGCTGGGACTATATATATATATATATATATATATATATATACAAAAAACTTTGGCACTCTGGAGGAAAAGTTCAACTTCCAAGGTGCCTTACTGACAAAGTCAATATAATTAGGTGATATTCTGCGCAAGCAAAAAATCTGAGTCGGCACTCTTCAGTAGTAATAAAAGAGTTTAGTGGACAAAACACATTACAAGTGCTCCAGGCGACATCGACGTTTCATGACCAAACCGGCCATTTCATCAGGATGTGGGCTGCAGGTTGAGGGTGTGCGGGTGCCAGGACGGTGTGCTGTATGTGCAGTCTTACCTGTCTTAAAATAGTGATTCCCCAGGACGTGAGTGCTCTCAGCTGCTGCTCCGTTTCGCGCCACGATACGGCCGCCGTGTCTCTCGCTTCCGGGTTGCGTTGCGTCACTTAGTCACCATCAGGTAGCTTGCGCTGTACTTCCGGATTCTGTGACACGCACCCACTTCCCTGATGCGGTTCACGTGGCGTCAATCAGGAGGCGGGACGGTTGTCAGCTTCTAGAGAGAAAGAGGGCAAAGAGTTGTAACTGAAACTCCGTAGGTCTTTGCTGCATGTGCAGAAGTGAATAAAGAAAACGGTGCAAAGTGAAAATAAATGTGGGGATCCTGTAAAACATAAGTGAATATTGAAGGGACATGCAGGGTCTAGTAACGGGGTGCCTAAACAAATAAGGAAGATTGTTAAAGGTGCAGGTAGTGCTGAAAATGTGAATATGGGGTTATGACCTAGTAAAGGTAATGAAATGGGTAGAAGGAACAGAGACTAACATGCACTAATAAAAGAACAAAGGATAACATGCACTAATAAAGGGGCTGTACCATAAGTATACAGCACATCTGACCCAAATGTCTAAACCATACTCATCACAACTGTATATGTACAACCCTGTGGGGATGCTATAGTGAGAGGTAAAACGGGGGGATTGGAGGTTTAGCAGAATGTTATAAGAATACATTAAACGAAAAATTTTCATTCAGTCCTCCTGGTGCTACAGTGTTCAAGGTATGAATCCATTTGTCTTCTCTCTGAATGAGGAGTTTTTGTCTGTCTCCTCCTCTAGGCAATGGTGGTATATGGTCGATGATTTTGTATTTTAGACTGGTAAGTGGGTGCCCAGCGTTCTTAAAATGTCTCGGGACTGGTTGATCAATGTCTTTCCCACTTGTTGCTTGTTACCTTTATGGCTGACCGTTGCCATGCTGCCCTAGTGCGGAAGTCTCTAATGGTTTGACCGATATAATATAGCCCACAGGGGCATATTATTAAATATACAACATATTATGTTGTACATGTGACTACATGTTTAATGTCATATCGGCGGCCATTATGGGGATGGAAAAAGTATGAACCAGGTTCCAAATAATTGCATGTGGTGCATGATGGACACCTATAGCATCCAGGTTTCTTGGTTTGGACATTGAACAGTTGTGGTGGTGGGGTGAGGGGTAGATTGGTTTTCATAAGGATGTCTTTAAGGTTTCTCCCTCGTTTGTAGCTCGGCATAAGTGTTTTATTTTGTACACATTTGAGGCTAGTGTCTGTAGATGCGATTGGCCATAAGGCTCTAAGTGCCTTAGGGGTGATGGAATTCACTGCGGTATATTTCATGATAAACGGTATTTTTGTATCAGCCAATGGTTTATCAGTAGGTTGTAATAACGTAGTGCGATTTTTCTTCAAGACTTTCAGTTTGGTGGAAAGTAGTTTTTTACGGTTGTAGCCCCTCTCCGTGAATAGTTGCACTATTCGATCCAAGGCTTGTTCTAAATCTGCAGGGTCGCTAGTTATGCGGGCCACCCGATACATGTGTGATTTGGGTAGGCCCTTTTTCAGTGCCGCAGGATGGCAACTGCTGTGGTTCAATAAACTATTCTTATCGGTGGGTTTGTGAAATACAGTCGTTTTTATATGGTGGTCCTGGATACCTATGGTGACGTCTAGGTAGTCTATACTGACAGTGCTGGACTTGTGGGTTAATTTGATGGGTGTGTCCATATTGTTGATTGTTTCTATCAGTGTCACGAGTTGGTGTTCTGACCCGGTCCAGAACAGAAGCAGGTCGTCTATATACCTGGTGTATAGACAGATGTTTTCCATGATCTCAGGGTCTGAAAAGAAGAAGTTTTTTTCTATGGCGAACATGTAGATGTTTGCAAGCGACGGGGCCACATTGGACCCCATGGCGCATCCGCTGCCTTGTAGAAAGTATTTGCCCTGATGTATGAAATAATTTTTCTTTAGCGCGAACTCCAGAAGTTCCAGGAACAGCGGTACATTCAATGCGTCAAAGTGGTTGTCATGTAAGAAATTACGCACAGAGTTGATGCCCTCTGTGTGAGGGATTACCGTATACAAATTTTTAACATCTAACGTGCACATAATGAGATTATCAGGTATGGTCCCCAAAGAATTCAGCTTCAAGAGGAGTTGAGTAGTGTCCTTCAAATAGTGAGGCTGGTTTAGGATCAAGGGTTGTACCAGGTAGTCCAGAAATTGCGCAATTGGTTGGCATAGGGACCCACATGCCGAGATGATCGGCCGCCCTGGTGGGTTGATAAGGCTTTTATGCACCTTGGGCGTAGTGTATATTACTGGTACAAATAGGGTGATCTCGGCTCAACGATTTGAGTAATTTTGGGGTGATGTTTTTCTGGTCCACAGCTCGTTTTAGGATGAGGTTCAAGGATTTTTTATACTCCATTGTAGGGTTACTGGGTAGTCTCACATAGGTGGCTTGATCAAGGAGTTGTTCATCCAGGTCCCGTATGTACTGTATGTGGTGGTATTTTGGATAACAATAGCACCCCCCTTGTCTGCGGGGTTATATTGTTATTGAAGCATCCTGGGCAAGTTCCTTGAGGGCCTGTTTTTCATCCTTATTTAGGTTGTCATGAATTCTGTTGGTATTAGCTGCAAACCTGGACACTGAACAATCCAGCAGTCTAGAAAATGATTTCAGTGAGGGATTATTTGATGGAGGGTCAAACGTGGTATTTTTTTTGGTTGTATTAATGAACGTGCTATGTGTATCCGGGGTCTGAAGGGGTTGGTTTTGAAAGAATTCTTTTCTACCCATTTCATTACCTTTACTAGGTCATAACCCCATATTCACATTTTCAGCACTACCTGCACCTTTAACAATCTTCCTTATTCGTTCAGGCACCCCGTTACTAGACCCTGCATGTCCCTTCAATATTCACTTATGTTTTACAGGATCCCCCCATTTATTTTCACTTTGCACCGTTTTCTTTATTCACTTCTGCACATGCAGCAAAGACCTACAGAGTTTCAGTTACATCTCTTTGCCCTCTTTCTCTCTAGAAGCTGACAACCGTCCCGCCTTCTGAATGACGCCACGTGAACCGCATCAGGGAAGTGGGTGCGTGTCACAGAATCCGGAAGTACAGCGCAAGCTACCTGACGGTGACTAAGTGACGCGACACAACCCGGAAGCGAGAGACACGGCGGCCGGATCGTGGCGCGAAACGGAGCAGCAGCTGAGAGCACTCACATCCTGGGGATTCACTATTTAAGACAGGTAAGACTGCACATACAGCACACACCGTCCTGGCACCCGCACACCCTCAATGTGGGAGATGCTGTGGAAGGCGATGCATCTCCCCGGTAGGCTGCCACAGTCATATAGTGATTAGTTTGCCCTGAACCCCTTGTTCACATGGTTAAGTGGACAGTGGGTACAATCGCATTTTTCAGGGCACTTGCCATAATTCATCCTCAGTGCAAACTACTATTGGAAGTCAATTGCTTAGGGAAAGACGTAGCAGTGATCCGACTTCCACTCTGAGATGATGAACGACTACCAGCAGCAACAGCAGCAGTGGCAGCAGTAGGCATAGCGCTGCAGGATCCTCTGGAAGAATCCCAGATAGAAGAGAAATCAGTCATGCCTGTGATATGCCAGTGATATGGCCTACAGGACTACCTCCAATCTGGATGGAGGAGTCAAGGGCGTAACTAACTATTTAGCGCCCCCCGCTGCACGTTTATTCGGCGCCCTCCCCCCACACACACCTAACCTGCCGTCCCTTCTTACCCGCAGTCTGCGTCTCGCCCGGCTCTCTGTCGGGACCTTCCTGACGTCACGGTCCCGGCCGGCTCCTGCTGCTACAATGAAAACGGACTCTTAGAAAATGGCTGCCCCTATGCTGGCAGCCATTTTCTAATTGTCAGTTTTCATTGCAGCAGGAGCCGGCCGGGACCGTGACGGTCAGGCAGGTCCCGGCAGAGAGCCGGGCGAGACGCAGACCGCGGGTAACTATAGCCCCGCAGCCCCCCCGGCGGCGCCCCCAATTTCTCTGCGCCCCGCCGCCACCGCGGGGGCTGCGAAGCTATAGTTACGCCACTGGGAGGAGTGACTTGCTGGTGTGGTTTTTCAGGTGCAACAGGATCAAGCGATTTAGGTGTCCCTGGACTGCTTATGGTCCTAGCCACAGTTTCTGAACTAAACAGTGACTTACAGTAGGAGCAAGTTTCATCTTTGCTCCTTTGGTCATGGCTAGCATGGCTATTCTATTGTTCTCAGCTGCAATACGTATTGTATAGCAGCTGAGAACAATAGAATAGCCATGGCTAGCCATGGACAAAGGAGCAAAGATGAAACTTGCTCCTACTGTATGAATGAATTTCAGTTGATGCATAATGGCGGATGTCCCTAGGTAGCCAACAACCTTAGCAGAGGCGTAACTAGAACTGTGTGGGCCCCATAGCAAAATCTTGAATGGGGCCCTGGACGGGACACGGTAATGTACCAAAAAAACAGGACAGCCCCGTGAAAAAGCTGGGAGGTATTACCTTGAGGTATCTCCCTTGAAGCCCACATTTTAGCATCCTCATTAATGACCCTAAGCATACAATTACTATACAACTGCAGTTGCCTGTTTATGTAGTATTACTGGGGAACCTAAGATCCCGTCCCAAACCATTATGGGCATGATCCTTCTGCTGTGCCTTGTGCTTCCCAGTTTTGACAATTCTGAGAACATAATCCACAGATATCACATCCAAAACTCATATTAGTAAAGCCTTAGCCAGGGTCCTCTTATTCTCTACTTAGAGATGTCAGCATGTTACTTAGTAAACCCTACACTACTTCATATCACAGGGCTGGAAAGGTAATTCATTCTTATCGTCAATGACAACACAGAAAATATGCTGATTAAAATAAGGAAACATCAGCTCCCTTTTTTATATTTCACAGTGAGCGCCTCCTGCAAATGAAAATCAGCTTATGCAATGAGAAAGTGCGTTCAACATCTGCTGAGTTTGTTACACCATTAACATATGTTAATGCCATTGCATCTAATGTGGGTAGTTTGTCTTCAGTGAGAGCCAAAACACATCAGTGTCAAGGCTGGCAGCCAGCTAACACCCAAAGATTCTTTTTGGCTCCTTGAAAATAAAGCTTCACTTCAATCACATCTCAAGTGCTATATCTTGCAGTACATATTTTAGTTTTAAATGGATCTCTAAAAGGATGAAAATATGGACAGTAAACACCATATGCACTTACTGCTGCTGAGGCCGCAGAAGGCGTAGGATTAAAAAAGGCACCTTATGAAAAATATAGAACCAAACATATTTAATTAGTCATATGTTGTGTGCTGTACTGTACTGAAACTAGTCCCTGCTAAGTATTGTTATCTACAGTAAGAAACCAGAAATGGATTAAGGTTTATTTAGGGTTACCTATTCCGGGAGGGTCAAGGAAATCGGGTCCCCCTCCTGGCCCCCTGGAAAGTGGGGCAAGGCTCCTGGAATTCTGCCTGTCTCCCCCTCCCCCCCATGAAATTTTAGCCCCATCCCCCACTGTGCAAAGCCAACATTGCGCATGCAAGGGGTGGGCCACAAGGACGTGGTCGTGCTGACCACACCCCCAAAAGGTGTCCTACCTTTGTGGCTCCGCTCCATCTCACCCCTCCTTTACTCTATCAGTCAGTGACATCACCAGCTCCGTTCTCCTGTTCCCTACATGCAGTCGCTGTTGATATTGTCAGATTGAGCTGCATGTGCAGATGACAGGGGGGAACGCGCATGGTTAACGATATTGAGCGTACACACTGACCAATGTTCACGATGTGTCATTAACGATATTGGTATTGTGCACATCGTTAACGAAAAGTGTGTACCCAGCTTTAGTGTCCTTCGGACAGGGACCATACCTCTCATTTTGCCATAGTGGGGTCAGAGGCAGATTTTCCACAAGGCAATCTAGGCATCTGCCTAGGGCCCAGGGGGTCCCATAAGGATATCCTTGCTGTCCAAAATTTTTCCAAGCTGAGTTATGATGTGACTTGGACCCACCCACACTCTGAAAGTCCCTTCGATTATCTTTGATAGGATAAAAGAAATGTTTGGGACACACAAAATGGTTTCATCCACTGTATGTGGGCAGTAATTTTAGGTTAAATGTGACACAGATGTTAACCCTACTTCCAAAAGACCTAGAGCCTGATTCAGATTTGTACGCAATGCTGACGTTCACGCTCATCGCTAAACTGTGCATGCGCCAAGGGCGGTACTCTAGCGATGCCGGCTGCAATCACCAGCAAAAATATAGTGCTATGGCTTGTTGGAGGAGGACCCCAAACCAGTATCTTAGCCAGGGTCCCCATAAGGGTTAAATCCACCCATGGGGGGGGGGTATATATTCTAATGCTCACTTTAATAAAGCCCCAGTCATCGCCAATTTAAAAAATCCTGATTAATCACAGACAATGTAATGGTTAGCATTACTACCCGACAGCACTGGGGTCATGGGTTTATTTCCCACCATGGCCTTAAATGTGTGGAGTTTGTATGTTCTCCTCGTGCTTGCGTGGGTTTCCCCCGGGTGCTCCAGTTTCATCCCCCAATTAAAAATTACACTGGTAGGCTATTTGGCTCCCAACAAAAATAACCCTAGAATGTCTGTGTGTGCGTGTACATGTGGTAGGGAATATAGATTGTAAGCTCCACTAGGGCAGGGACTGATGTAAATGTCCAAATATTCTCTGTAAAGCGCTGCAGAATATGTGTGCGCTATATATATAAAATAAAAAACTGGTAATAAATAATAAGAAATGATTGTACGCTGGTCATACTGTGCTATAAAGCCATATCCACTGTACATACAGAGCTTAAAACTTCATTTAGATTCTGGGTCATGGATTCCTATGGTATGACCTATTCCACCCTCATCAATGCTCAATATGCCTGCAATGCTGCGTACGCTGATCCCAGGGAGTAGGATTAATGTGAGCTGACACCAGGGCCATTTCCTCCCTGATGCGAGGTTAGAATCTCATATGAGGTGGCACCATTCTGGGAGAGGCAAAGATTATGTTCACCACCTAGACTCCTGATCCCACTGCTCTGGTTCCTCATTAGTCGCCATAGTCATTGATTACAGGAAGAAGCAGAGTGTACAGGTGAGAGAGGAAATGCCTTCTCTTAGTACATCTGTCTGTGCTGCCAGCCTCTTCTCATGCAATGACTGCTATAGGAGGCACAGTGTAATATACAAGGTTACACTCCTACATTTCAGATTTGGAGTACAAGCCTTTAACAAAAATATGGGTCTTTTAAAAAAATGGAAGAGCAGATGTTTCAGCATGCATTATTGTGACACAGGGCAATGGATGGACCGTGACAAATCCTGGTCATTTACAGGATCAGTATTGCAGGATACATGCAGCAATGAAAAAAATACACGAGTGCATAATGCATGATAACATATGGGGGTTGTTCAGACCCAATGCTGTTGGGTGAATTCGCACGGCGATTGGTTATTGAACAACTGTGCATGGGTATGGATCACAGTACGCATGCGCAACGCCAAACAGCAGCATAATTCTGTGATTTTTTTCATCGCAAGTCAGCTGTAGTTTGACAAAAAGTTAATTGTGGGTGGTAACAAGACATTTTTGGGGAGTTTTGGGAAGAACGCAGAAGTGCTTAGGTGTTTTCAGGGAGGTTGTGTGACATCAGCCCCGGCCTCGATTAGCCTGTCTTTATCATAGAGTTGTGGAATGGTCAGAGTTACGCCAGGGTTGCCTACCTTCCTGGAAATCAGGTCCCCCTCTCATGAATGGAGGGCAAGCCTTCCAGAATGCGGGCAGTACCCTAGACACCCCCCCCCCCCCTTCTCGGCAGGGGGTGGGGGTCTGTGGGAGCAAATGATGCGAATCACGTCATTGTAGCCCCGTCTCCCCTACTGTCCAATGCCAGGAGTGTGGCCACAAGGACACAATCGCACTGGCCACACCTTCATGCCAGGTGACCCCATCCCACCCATTTCCTGCCCCATCAGCAGCCCCACCTCCCCTGCCTCACTGAACCAACTTGCTGCCCACTCCTAGAGAGGGCAGCCAGAGAGGGCAGCCAGAAAGTAGGCAACTCTAAGTTACGCACAGGCTGCACAGCCTGGAAAAATCATTTGACGGTGATTTGCAAATGGATTTGCAGCTGTACAACGATCTGCAAGCCATTCCCAGACTTGCACAGGGCGGGATTTCACTCTGGGTTGAAGCGGGCTACCTGAATGCAGGGCTCTGCAAAATCGCACAGCAGTGATCAGGTCTGAATAACCCCCATGGTACGTAAGTATGTTGGGTACTTATGTAGTATCTGGGCACCCGATTTTGTGATCAGGTCGGAAAATCGCATTGAATCGCATCGAAATCGCATGCGATGCGATTTTCCATAGGATTCAATGTTAAGAAGGTCCTGTTCATTTCCCCACTATCCAAGTGGGCATAGAGTTGATTTTATATAGCGTGGCGAGCGCAGCGAGCCACCGAGCTTGAAGCGTGGCGAGCGCAGCGTGCTCCACGAGGGGCCGCGGATTACTTAAAATGTTTTCTGCGTCCCCTCGCGGGGCTCGCTGCGCTCGCCCTGCTTCGGGCTCGGTGGCTCTCTGTGCTTGCCACGCTATATAAAATCAACTCTATGCCCACTTGGATAGTGGGGAAATGAACAGGACCTTGTTAACATTGAATCCTATGCAAAATCGCATTGAATCGCATTTGCCGAAAATCGCGTTGAATTGCATCTGATTGTGTGCCTTAAGGTAAGGCATACAATCACAAAATCGGGCGCCCAGATACTACATAAGTACCGTATGTTGAATTATCTTATTTTTAAAGGGAGAAATAAAGAGTGAATAAAGGCTCCGTAGCAAGGCTGGAAAACCAGCCTGGGAAATCTATGGACGCAGACATAATGGTGGTGGGGTCTGCTGAGGGAGCGGGATCCCTCCTCCAAGGGCTTTATTCTGAGTCGGAGGCAGTTGCAGCCTTTATTGAGCGTTTTTGCTGAAGTTGTGTCTGTGGCGTTATGCTAATGCTGCTACAATGCCCATCGGTTGCACTATTGAAAGTAAACTTACACTAGCACTATACTGTCTGAGTATGGCCTCGCCATAGTGTATAGCCAGTGTATTTTTTTTATTCAGTGAATTTTCCACAGTGTAGTTTTTAAGAGACGGACCTAGAGGTATCAGTAAAACAAAAAAAAACAGCTGTATAGTCTATTTAATAAAGATAATAAATAACTAGAGTTTTGGCTGTGGTAAATCTAACGGATATAAAATAAAAGTTGAAACATAAAGATAACATATCACTAACTGTGTTTTAAAGATAGGGCATTATTTATGACCTATAATTGCAGTGGTAAGAGTAGTGTTAAATTAGAAGTATCTGTTTGTAAGTAGGAGATAGGAGTTGACGCTGCTCTTTGAGCCCAGTGAAGGCTGTTTCTTCCAGGGTTATTTTTCACAGTGAGTAGGTTCCTTTGTATGAGAGGAGACAATTGATTGGTGAAGTCAGAGGTGCCATCTGCAGAGTGCTCTGATAATCCATAGGTACAATGAGTAAACAACCACAACAAGGTGAGCACAGAATGTCAGCATATGTTTTGTTTGTTTTTTTGCTTCTCCTATTTTCTTTATAACAGTTTCTAACTGAAGTTAAAAGGTGGATTGTCAGGCATCTAAAGCATCATAGACATGAGGGAGTATTTAATGTGCATTTAAAAAGCCTAAAAATTGTGCTTTGATCTTGATAATCTGCAAAAAAAGAAAGAAAGAATATAGGAATATGGACCTGTACTTTCATCTCACTTCACTGTGCATTGTACAGCACCGAATTCTCAGTTGCTTGTAACCAGGGGCGTCCATAGGTTGACCGGGTCTCGGTAAAATGGAGGGGGTGTGGCCATCGGGTGGTGGTGAGGCCTCCAGAAGATGGTGAGGCCACACCCTGTAAACAAATAAATAAATAATAGGGAGAGAGAGGACAGGCTACCACTGCAGCTCTCTCTCGCCCCAGCTCAGCACAAGGCACTGAGCAACGTGTGTCAAGCTGAGGAGAGAGAGAGTGCTGCGGCAACAGCCTGTCATCTCTTTCCAACTGACTGGCACCCGTCCAGCAGACCTGGGCCCTGGTACAAAAAAGTACACCCCCCCCCCCCCCCTCTCCTCTCGGCACACTAACTAGAGGCATCATTCAGGTGCCATTCATAGCCATGCACATGGCTGGGATTTCACTCTGGTAGCGACGCGGCTAACTGATCAGGTCTGAATTACATCCTATAATGGCATAAGTAGGCAATAAAAGGTCTGATGCAGAGTGATGCTGGGTACGCACTATGGGCATGGTTGCCTACCCTCCTGGAATGGCCGGGAGGTTCCCGGCTCTTTGGGGGAGGAGCGTGGCTAAAGATGCAAGCCCCGTTCCCTACTGGAAGACCCGCGGATTGCTGGATTTTCCATACTGGGGGCGGGCTTGATGGCGTCTACATCAGGCCCTGCTGCTCACAGTCTCCTCTCTGGCTTCTCCCGGAAATTTCCAGGTCTCCAACCCTGCTTTTTACCCGGGTTTGAGAACCGGGTATGCAGACACGGGTTGACCCGTTCACACTGCAAAAAAAAACATGTTAAAAGGCAAATTACCAGGTAGAACTGCTTCATCTGGGAATTTGCCTTAGCAGTGAGAACAGGGTCTGGCGCTGCAGTCCCTGGCATTAAAATGCTAGGTAAAAGCTGTGTGAACACAGCATAAGGGGTATTGCATTTTTTGCATATAAAGTAAATGGTTTATAACATGGACCGAAGTGAGATGTATTTGATGTGCACCCAACAAAAATCAGAAGTATATGCTTCTCTTGCCAACTGAAACCCATCTGGAACGAGAAACATGGGTAACAGTATTTCAGTTTACCAACAATCTTAATTTTGCCACAAATTCACCCATAGTCCCATTGTGTAAAATGGCATTCCGCTAATTGATGAAGATTGTGTTAATGGAATACATCAGTTTTGAGAAACAGCCTGTTGTGCTGCAAAATACAGAACCACCTACTGTAGGTTGATCTCGGGTGCTAAAATTAGCTGGTTTACAAGTAACAGGCTGCTGATAGGGGGGAATATTCAGTCCCCAAAAAACTACAAGTGAAAAAACGAAAGCAAACAGCGCTTAGAAACAATTACTATACAAGTGAATGGTAATTATGAGTCTTACTTTTATATGTCACATACAACAAATAATAATAAGAATATTCAAAATATCAAAATATATAAACCAATGTCCAGGAATCACACCTACAGTATTCAGGATATTAACCGTGTGCAAATAACCAGCAGGAATATATTGGAGTCCCAATGGGATAATCTGGCTCTGTGAGGTTCATCAGATATAACCACAGAAGGTCCACCACTGGAGGAAGGAATCTGGAGCAGTGTCCCAATAGATCCAGTAGGCAGAAGATCCTCTCTAGATATATGGTGATATATGGAGATGACGGTACCAGTTTATACCAATAGAATGCAGTTTGCCAGGGCAAGTCCAATTGCTGGTAATAGTTAGCGTCCTGTGGTGGATTCCAGTCAACACCTGATGCAATTTGCTACTAGCCAGTAGCTTTATCATTGTCACTTTGGGGGGTGGAATCAGTCTGCTCATCACTAGGCCCCACCCTCAAAAGGCTGTGACTTGTGATTCCACTGGTAGGGGACAGAACTAAATTATACAAGTTCAAGACATTTTGTCCCACCACTTCCACAAGGTACCTCAATTCCCTGATCTCCTAATCTTGCCCACTTCCAAGTGAAGCAAGCGAGGTACGGGAAATCCAGTCACTCTTACGTGGTTATCGTGGACTGGGCAAAAAATGTGAGCCTCTTGTAACTTGTGGAAGAGTAGATAAATATGAATTGGATGCTACCATATGTAATAAGTCTATAGGCATTTGCAAAGTGGTGGAGTAGTGACAGAGGAAGGTCACTCTACAATAATTGAAGCATTTAAGATGGACTTGCACCAGTTCTGGCTAACTTTTTTCTAAGCGAACAAGTCAAAAGAACGGTGTATTCAAAATATGGATTGGCCAGTATCCCTGGAACGATATGATAGATTAATTTCAAGGGCGGACTACCATAGGTGCAAGTGGTGCATCTGCTATGGGGCCCAGAGCTGAAGGGGGCCATCTTCACTTTCTAAGTAATATGTTTTACATACATTTATCACCATCAGTTGCTAAATAGGGGGCCTTTACAAACTTTTGCTATGGTGACTACGGATATCTAGTTACACCCCTGATTCCTTTACCATATCACAACACTGCTAGAACACAAAGGGTAATGCTTGACTATGGAGAGGAGACAGCTTGGCTGTAGCATTGCAAGAGCTATCTGCCATGCCAGATCTGGGAACCAGAACGCACAATCTGCCATGTGATTTCAGACCCAGGACATGATATGGTGCAGTAATGTATTCTTATTATTTTGTCATTGGGCACCTGGCATAGGGCTATTTCATGCACTCCGGCTCCTGCCGAACGGTGAAAACCCATATGGCCAGGCAGCCGTGCAGCACACAGCAGTTTAGAATGGAGGGGATGGCCACAGCCCGGCAGCCGTCCCTTCCAGTGGTGGGATCTGGCTTCAACCGGGGCGGCCGGGCCGTGGCCGTCCCGTGTAAATGGACACAATAGTGTCCATTACCAACTACTGTGCACGACATTGCTTTTGGCCGTGCAAGATTTCACTGCCAGGCAGGAGTCGGAGTGTGTGAAATAGCCCATAGACTGTCTATCGCTTATTACAAGTGCAATAGCTACATTTATATAAGGCTATTTGTTTGCTATTTGGAAACCATTTACAAACAAACTACTGGCTGAGGAATTCTAAATTATTGGACATTAGGCATACTTCTGCTATGACACAGTTATAGCAATAAGTATACATTTAATCAGTGGCGGTTTTTACGTAAGGGCTGCAGGGCTGCAGCCCCCCCCCCCCCCCCCCCCAGGTAAAATCCACCACTGTAGTGAAGCCAAATGCAGTCAGTATGTGAGACTGCCCTGGCTTCACTGTGACTGGCACTGACTTCCTATTGGAAGACCGACCTGCCAGTCACCCAAGGTGTTCCCTCCCCCTGGGATGCCTCTATGGGCTGCTGCATGGAAGCCCATAAAATACAGGGTCTGCACATGTGCAGCACCTACGGCAGTACTGTTCATGTGCTGGTCCCTATATTGTACAGGCTCCGGGTCTGTGATTTCACTTCTAGGGCTGTTGCTGAAGCAGTCCATAGAAGCTGGCTACATACACAGTACAGAGGTTGGTACTGGGCATGCGCCAGTCCCGGTGCCTGTTATCATTGTACAAGCACCGGCAACAATGTAGCGGGGACCAGGAGGAGCAGCGGTGGCAGGGGGGAGCCGGCATTGCAGCCAGCAGCAGCCACCACTGCATTTAATACACCTTGTTTATCCAAAGTACTTGAAGAGTGGTCAGCTATGGGACAGTGGTGGGAAACGGAGTGTCCTGAGCCCAAAGGAATCCTGTCCTTGTAAGGTATGCAGGGCCGGCGCTACCCACTCAGCACCTCCTGCAAAGCAGGGAGGTGCCATGCTGAAAAGGCGCTCTGCTAAAGCTGCCTCACTGTCATTGCCTGCATGCCGCAGCGCCTGTCTGACAGTGGGCGGCAGCATGAAGAGCTGCTCCCTGCACCCCCGCTGCACTGTGCACACACACACTGTCCTCAGAGTTCTCATCCTGCCCCCCTCTTCCTCAACGGAAGAACTATTGCGCTGTGGCAGGCTGTCATACATTATCAGACAGCCGAAGTGCCACAGCGCTGTAATAAAATAGCAGTGCAGCAATGTCTGATCTTTCCCCCCTGCCCAGGCTCCGTACATCCTGTGAAGAATACAAAAGTCAGAAGCAAAGTAGCCTCTGACTAAGGAGCGCTTTGATGTGTTTTGCTTACTTATAGCAGCTGCTTAGATGGGGTGGGTCAATCCCCAAGAAAATCGAGACGAAAAGAAAAAAGTGTGGTAAGCAGCGCTTGAAATTAATGATGGGTGAATCAAATAGTTTAAAAGTAAACACATTTAATGAAATACAAATGAATAAAATAATTGCAATGGTTATAATGTTAAAAACAATTTAAAATATTTAATCCAGATCTCACGTGGTTGTAAAAGTCCGCAGTCAAAGTCTGTGTAACCTGTGCTGTCCCCACAGTCAGTGATGCCAATAAAGGACTTGGTCCAAGAGATTGGCGACCCTTAGAGGGTAAGAGTGGTGGTTGAGGGAGTGGCTGATGTGGGAGCCCAACTTCTACCTCACCGCCATTTGTATCCAATTTTGCTTAGGTTGTGGAAGTCCAGAACAGGAGGATCTTGTATTTGGACAGGTGTATAGATGAAGTCCAATAAAACACCACGGATCTGGAGAATAAAATAGCACCACCAACGCGTTTCACTGGGCTGCCGCCAGCTTTATCAAGATCCGTGGTGTTTTATTGGACTTCATCTATACACCTGTCCAAATACAAGATCCTCCTGTTCTGGACTTCCACAACCTAAGCAAAATTGGATACAAATGGCGGTGAGGTAGAAGTTGGGCTCCCACATCAGCCACTTTACAGGTGAAGACCAATTTTTGAAAAGCCAGCGTTCAAAATCCCGACACCAGGAATCCCGAACGCCGAAATCCCGACAAGGGGGGGACGTGGATCGCCCCCCCCCCCCCCCCTTGCGGGCTCGCCACGCAGCGGCCCTGGTGCCTCGCTACGCTTGGCACACTAATTTATTCTCCCTCCCAGGGTGTCGTGGACACCCACGGGGGGAGAAAGTGTCGGGATTTCGGCGTTCAGGATTTTGAACGCTGGGATCCCGACCGCCGGGATTTAAACTGCATCCCGTATATAGACTGTATTGTGATGTTGGTCAGCATTTAAATCCTAATACATTATGTATATAAATGTATGAAAATAATGTACTTTTTTTATCTGACAGATGCTAGAGTATTAAAATATTGAATTAGAACAAATTGCAATGTTTTGATGTAGGAGCTACAATGCTTTATATACTGAAACTGAAAATTAACAAAATTGCCAAACTATATTTTGTTACTTGGAGTCTCATTAGTCTACTTTACCAGTAGGATACCCTGGAAACAGTCCATTTCCGTAACACTACCTGGCTGGTTCACTACTTCAGATATTTTAGCTATACTCATAGTTGGCATAGAAATAGTCACCACCGACCCTGCGATGACTTGGAGGTGAAGGATGTCTTGTGGGTGCTGGGGGTTTGCGGGATCTTCTACTTCCTGGTACCTGCTCCTTCTGTCCTCCTCAGGTATATGTCATCTCCCATTTAATATGTTCCTCCAAAAGAGGATGCTGCCTTAGAGGAAACATTTATTAAAGGTTAATCGAGGAGGCGGCATCCATTTTGGGAAGGACATTTTTAATGGAGGCAGAAGTGACAGCCCCTGCAGCACATTTGTGGACATTTGTAAACTGCTTTACCCTCTTTATGAGGCAATTCAGTAAGTTACCAGGCATAATTGTGGCATTAGCAATTTTACCATTCTTTTTTTTCCTGAGCATTGTTAAGATGTACTGATCAGGGTGACATCCATGCAGTCATCAGTTCAACTTAGACATTTCCAAATTTTATTAAATCCAATAAAATTCCCCATTTTAATGTAGCGTGATACCTAAAGGCTCGAATGACGTTAAAACATAACAAGCCGGGATCTTGTTTCACAGAGCCAGGACCTCTCCCGATCAACGTTTTGTCTTATCTACTTGATGCCTAATCTGATGACCAAATCTCTTCCGAGTCTTCCGATGGTCAGAAGGACAAAATACTCAATTTCATAAGTGCTAGGATGCATTCTGAATCATAGCAGGGCACCCTCCGAGTCATCAGCTAAAGTTTGTTTCGAGACAATGGGGGGGCAGCATAAAAAAAAGAAAATGAAGAACGATTGCCCTTTGAGAAGAAAGGTCGGCAGGCTCAACTGGGTTTCGGTGAAAATATATACAATGATATAAGCCCTGCTTGCCAAACGTCGGGTATAGTGGGGTTAAAAGATTCATATACCAGAAGTGGCACAAAACTCTTAAAAGACTAGGGGCCGGCCATGAGTTAATATGGACTTGGACCTGAATCATGCCCCTTGTGCCCTAGCGGGTTGAAAATAGAGGCATACTGACCTGAAAATGATCCCAGCAGATATTGAGTCCCTCCCTAACACATCCAAACTGTTTTGTTTTTTTAAGTATCTCTTTACTTAAATTCAATCAATGAATTTCCATGTGTTGAGTAGAGTATGCTCAGACTTTTAGTTCCACAACTATTGATGAACCACTAACGGTATATCCCTTCTGTACAGTTTTTAAAACATATTTGTAATTATATAAAAATGCATTGCAGCTGTTACTTATTGTGATGCAACCTAAGAAGATAACAACTGTGGTTTAACAATGCTCTTGTTCTGTATTTGGTATGATTTCCGTAGTCTTTAGAAAACTCAAGATGTGCGGAGAGTGTCCGACAGAGCTGTGATTGGTTCTAGGCAGCATTGTTACTTGGTTATCTAAAGGCTGTCTGGCTTTATTTCCACAAGCATTGTCAGTCACACTCTGCTTCTACACCTCATACTGTATGTGCTTATTAACGTTCTAGAATACAGAATCTGGCCTCTTGGATCAAATCATAATGTCAGCATTAAATGGGAAATTGAGTGCATGCAGTATTACATAGAGGGAGCAATAAACGACGTAATTAAAAGTTCCAGATTTTACATTTAGTTTGACAGATCTCATGGACTACTAACTGCATAATATTTGTTAGCATTAGAAAAGAGGTCTCACCTTATCTCAGAGACGGCATTATAATGTATTGATTGATTTATGTTGCCTAGACAACAAGGTACACTGTGGTGGTCTGTCCCATCCAGATGGTCACATAGGGGCTTATTTAAGAAAATACTATAGTTGCATAGGAACTTATTCTATTTGACACGCAAAGCTACGAAATTCACTGACGTCAGCTGCCCTCCCCCCGCATCATTGGGAAATTTCCATGGGCGCAGCCTGTCGCCACCGCCCCACGCCCCCCGTCCGCACTGCTAGGTGCGAACGGAACGGCGAACAAGCAGTTTGACGTTCCCGCTCACACCAAGCGGCTGCACATGCACATAAAAATATGTACGCAGTCGCGAAACATCACTCCCCTGAGCGAATACGCAAGGGAGCAAAAAAGGACCAGAATAAGGTCCATAGTATATAAATCCCACTTAGGCCAGTATTCAATTGCTGTAATTTGACATAATCTGATCTGCTAAACTGGGGCAGTTTATTGTGGCACAATATGAACTGTATCTTACTATCCCGAAAATACGGCAATTTGTATTCGTATTGATGTGCTATCAATACGAATATGAATTGCCGTATTTTCGGGATAGTAAATGTCAAAAATTTGTGTATTTCTGGATACAAATGCACCTATTTTTTTACAAATTTCCTTTTGTAAATTTCCCCCATAATGTGAATTGGAGAAACTGTAGGCATTATGGGCATTATTCTGATCGGAGCTGCCAAACGTGCGTACGTTCGCCATTACCGCACGCTAGCCGTACGCGGCCGTTAGGGTTAGGTCCACCCACAAATCAGCCGCTTACGTACGGGCAGAAATACCGTAGAAGGGGAGTGGCGTACAAATGAGCGTACGGCAACGTACGCGGACGGGCCAGCCCTTACACTCCGACAACAGGCGTACAACTGAGCGTACGGCGCCGTCTACGGCCGTCTCTCCTCCGTCTCCCCACCGACTTCTTGCGGAGATCTGAGCGTACGCCAGTTTGCACGGACGGGTCCCTATTGTTTTCAATGGAAAACTCAGCTTATGTCACCGCTCGTGAGAGTGAGCGTACGTCCGTGCACGCTGGCATACCCTTCACATATATGGACCTGCAAATCTTGCCTCTCAACTACTAATCTGACAATTGATTAATTAATCTATTTGTTATTCAATTATTGTTTTCTATTAACTCAATTGTCTACCTTAATAAAGACCTAATAAAACTACATTTGAACCCTCATTACATGTATATTTGTTATGTTCTAATGTGGCATTTTAATCACTATCTATGTGTCCCCATATTGCTGTTACTTTTAAATCAAGTTATGTTGGTGTTTCTGTATATGTACTAAATTATGTCCGTAATTAGTTTGTCCAAAATGTGTAACATGTATACCTACCCTGATGTTATGTGTGATGTTTTAATCTAACAACATTAAACATTCATGCATTTTCACTATGTGTTATTTTACTCAAAAACACACACATTCACACATCAATCATTACCCCTCACCTCAAATTACAAGTATAACTTACAGTACACATCTGTATGTACCTACCCTTACACGCCCTCTAACATATTTATTATTAAAAACACAGGCAATTTCGAACTGTAATCAAACTTTTATTTTATCCAAAAATAAAAAGGGGGGGGGATAAATAAAAAATTAAAGGCGGGACTCCAGAAGGCCAAAAAGGAGCTGGAGGTACAGGAGAGTCATCATGATCTCCCGCATTATTGCTGCCACCTCCTCCTGCTGCTGTCCAGTGTCTGTAATGAAGGGATAAAACAAAAAATTAATATATAACATACACAAATGTTTGTTGTATTTGTACATAATAAAAAGTTAAGAGTTATGTGTGAAGGCCACATACATTTAGAAACTACATTGAAGATGGGTCTGCTGTAAACACAGTACTAAAAAAAAATATGTTAACACACACATACTGTACATAGTAAATAACATTAATTCAATTACTCCTTCATCAATGAATGTATGCTGTATCCCAATTGGTACTTTGGTTTTGGGGGACTCTCCTTTAACCTCACAATTAGCCTGTGCTATTTAAGGGTTATGACATTGTTGTGGCTTAAGCACTCCTTAGTATTTTAAATTTAGGACATTGCTGTACAAATTATAGGCCTACAGCTATGTTTGTAAAGCATGCATCCGCATGGCCTCACACACTATGAACAAAACAATCTCTACATTTAAGTTGCACCAGTGGCAGATTAAGCCTTTGGGGGGCCCGGGGTACTTTAGAGCGGGGGGCCCCCTTGCACTTGTCATTACTGGCCGCACACTGCATGGGCGAATATTATACTGTCAAAACACAGAGTAAAGGCAGAATAAACTTGGTCAATGGTTACCTGCAGGGGATATATATATATATATATATATATATATATACATACACACACCACATGAAAAGCCTGTGTTTGTCCCTCTGCCCCTTACTCTGGAGGAGACCTCACAGTCCTAGTGCTGCCTCTGATTAAAAACCCTCCTATGACTAAGCTGCTGCTGCTGTTCTCCATGGACCTGAGAAGCATGTAATGAGCTCCACCAATCAGAGCTCAGCACAAACTTCTCAGCCTCTGTCCTCTGGTGCAAAGTGTCATGGGACTTAGTCAACTCCCAGAAATGCACTGCACACTTGTGCAATCAGTGTGCCTTGGCTCCCGATGCTCAGCACCATAAATCATTGTCACATTGGCAGATAGGTGAAGCTGCAGCACTACCCCACCCATGCACAAAACATTTAGCTAAAAAAAAAAAACATAACTTAAACATTTTATTTTTAAAAAATACATGACAACCACAGGGGGCCCCTAGCTAGAGGGGGGCCCAGGGGCACTGACCCCTTGCGCCTCCATTATAATCCGGCCCTGTGTTGCACATCATGCTGGGAACTGGAGTTACCCAACACCTGGAGCCACATAACTACCACACCACTAATGTCGGATATCTCATTGGATGTACTGTTATGTCAATTATTCAAGGGGTGAGGCATGGCCACACTCAAAAAAACCACCAAGGGGAGCCTTGTTCCTGGAGAAGGACAGGACACACCTCATGGTCGGCCTGCAGTGATATGTTGCAACTAATGTTGATGTTGGATACACATATGTGGTTGTTGTGATTGTTTATGTGTAGAAATGTGTAGGTCAACATTAGACACATTATTTACTTACGGCTACTTGAGCCATCCTGGTTCCCGCTGGTTGGCTGTGCAGTGGTTGGGGGGGTCAGTAGCAAGGTGGATGGTCCTGGAGTTTGGCCTGAGGTAGTGGATGTGAGTGGGGAGTGGAGAGGTTTGGGGGTGGGTGGTGGAGAGGTGTAGGGGGGTAGGAAATGGGGTGGGGAGGGGGGGGTGGGGGTTGTGGAGGGGGTGGGGGTTGTGGAGGGGGAAGGGGATGGGGAAATGGTGTGGGTCCAAACTGCACCCAGTGTCTCCAGTGTTGGGGAGGGGGTGTGGGTTGGGGAGGGGGTTGTGGAGGGGGTGGGGGTTGTGGAGGGGGTGGGGGTTGTGGAGGGGGAAGGGGATGGGGAAATGGTGTGGGTCCAAACTGCACCCAGTGTCTCCTCTTCTTCCTCTTCCTCTTCTTCCTCCTCCTCTTCTTCCTCCTCCTCTTTCTTCTCCTCCTCTTTCTTCTCCTCCTCCTCCTCTTCCTCCTCCTCTTCTTCCTCCTCCTCCTCTTCCTCCTCCAGGGCTGCCTGGTCCCGGGCTGCCTGCTCCCGGGCTGCCTGCTCCCGGGCTTCCATACGTGCCCTTGCCCGTGCTGAAATGTTCATGTTGATGGCATAGAAATCGAAGATTGGGTTTCATAAAAAAGGGGGAAAGAAAAATTCACATTAGTCATGCTCATAACTAGGGTGGCCAATCCCGGGATCGGGATCGGCGGGATCCTGGGATTTGGCCCCTAAAACGCCGGGATTTAAATCCCGGGATTGGAGTTTCCAATCCCGGGATTTCGGGATTAGACTGCGCATGCGCAGTCTAATGCCGGGCAGCATCTGAGCAAGTGCTCAGACGCTGTCCGGCTACTCCCGTCCCGGCATTGTGGCTCTGCGCAGCGTGACGAGGCCAGAGGTCACGCTGCGCAGGCCAAGCAGCTGCGCAGCCCCGTCCTGTCATCGCCCGCCTGCTCGGCCGCCCGCACACCTCCCTGCCCGGCTCCTGAAGTGAAGTAGCCGTCTCCCGGCATCAGCAATGGACCGCCCACCCTCCCAGCTTCACCGACCACCCGCCCGGCTGCACCGCACCGCACATGTAAGTAAATATGCGGGGCGGCCGGGGCGGGTTTTTTAATTAGGGAAGCCAATCCCGGGAATCCCGGGATTGGGCATTTTTCAATCCCGAATTCCGGGATTGAAAAAATGCTCTGGGATTGGCTTCCCTACTCATAACCTTCAAAATTATCATTGCTGTGATATTTCAGACATTTATCATGCAAACTATTTGATATCCTACACCCAAAAACTGATCAACTACTTAAACCCCCCCCTATACACCCCCTATACACCCATATACACCCCCATATACACCCCATATACCCCCCATATACCCCCCATATACACCCCCATATACACCCCCATACACCCATATACACCCATATACACCCCCATATACACCCCATATACCCCCCATATACCCCCCATATACACCCCCATATACACCCCCATACACCCATATACACCCCCATATACACCCATATACACCCATATACACCCCCATATACACCCCCATATACACCCCCATACACCCATATACACCCATATACACCCATAAACACCCCCATATACACCCCCATATACACCCCCATACACCCATATACCCCCCATATACACCCCCATATACACCCCCATACTCAGGAACATATTTATAAAAAGTACACAAAACATTGCTAAAAAACGCTGACATACTAGTAATCAAAACTTACATCGGGCAATATGGCGGCGAAGGCTGCTGAGAAGAACCGGCTGCCGCCGGCGCAGGTCTGACCAGCGCCGCTCAACCTGCCCCAGGCTTCTGCGGACGCCGGTCGTAGAGAAGATCAGGCGGCGGGCAGCAGTATACGCCCGCCGCTTGTCGGCATTGCTGACATATGGGCCCCTGGGCCCCAGGTGACGGTCCATAACGTCGACCAGGGCCAACAGCTCAGGGGTGGAAAATGGCCTAGCTCTGTTGGAAGTCATATTGGCAATGGCGCAGTTATTAATTGCAGGTACATATATCACTTTTGGTGCTTGCTGATTGTTTGGTATTAACTTTATTAATCCCTCTTACAGTAACAAACTGGATGCGAATAGAAACTTACGCGGACCGTTCCGATATACACACACCACAACCAACAGCATAAATTCAATGAAGAGAGAAGTACTGTATTTACAGTGTGCGGAAAATAATACACGCAACCCTCTACTTATAACTACGCTGCCTAAAGGGCCACAATGCAACATGTTGCTGTATGACAATTTCATACACATTACATATGTAAGGAAAGCATTATAACGTGATGTTTTGAAATGTGACTCACAAAGCATACACGAACTCCAACAGATACCAGCTGACAACACTCGTCATTGGAATGACAGGTGCCCACATTTCACGATGTAGCACAATGCTCCACAACCTGTGTATGTGCATATACAGGTGTTTGATCAGGTGCGTTGAGACCTGCGTAATTTAAGCGGGAATTATCGGCGGGAAATATCGGCGTAAATTTGCATCTATATTGCGTGGAAAAATATACGCCCCCTTGTTCATGGTGGGAAATTAACATATAAATATTCAGTCAGATGCAGGCCACAATTGCTGCAAACATGTCTGACTCTGACGATTCAGCAGCAGAGGACGCTCTGCAGAGAGCTACAGCACAATCCCTGCTTGATGCACTGAACAAGAGGGAAGAGGAGCGGAGAAGGAGGGCCCAAGAGAGGAGTAGCCTGCAAGATCAAGCGGGCCCCTCAGTAACAGGCCCTGGTGAACCTCCACCAGCTCCACAAGGGCCAAGCAACCAGCCAGAACAAGAGGTTGCATCTCTCCAAACAGGTGTGACCCAGCAGGTGCATGGTGAGAGAACTGGGGCCACCAGAAAACGTGCTGCAACATCTAGGGTAATGACTGAGCAGGATACCACCACCAGAAAGAGAAACCCTGCATTTGTAGAGGCCGAAATGCGAATTCTAGTGCCCAGGGCACGCGAATGGATTGAATTGGCAACCAGGAAGCCGGGTGCCAGTGCAAGGAGAAACCTTTGGGACAAGATCACAGAGGAAGTGAACCAGGTGGCACCAGTGGTCAGAACTTGGGACGCGGTGAAGAAAAGGTTAGTGTGTTTGTCAGGGCAATTTTTCAGCAGTCTCCAGCAGGAACTGAGGCCCTTATTCTAGTTCACTCTTTCTGGCCAAATATTTCTTAGATGGACAAAACCATGTGCACTGCAGGTGAGGCAGGTGTTACTTGTGCAGAGATAATCAGATTTGGGTGGGGTTTTACACCTGCCTCACCTGCAGTGCACATGGTTTTGTCCATCAAAGAAATATTTGGGCAGAAAGAGTGAACTAGAATAAGGGCCTCAGTTCCTGCTGGAGACTGCTGAAAAATTGCCCTGGTCTTTGTCCCCCTGATAATGTCATATGTGTGTACATATGTTACATGTATGTTTTGAGACTAATAGAAAGGTGTGTTTGTAGATAGTGCTACACTTCAATGTCACATGTGAACACAACCATGTCTAATAACCCACATTGATATATGAAACATGCACCATTGGTGTGATGTGAGGTTATGGGCACAGTTCTGCTCATGTGAAGTATGTGATGGGACAAGAGAAAGTGTGTTTTTGAAAGAGTTGTTGTAACATGTTCCATATGATGCTACTGAAACAAGAATGAGCAAACTGTGCACATGTAGCTGGTGAGAAACTACACATCCCAGTATGCCATTCCATAGTTAAATTACTCCATAATAACCACATTGTCAAGCTATGGTGGAATGTGTAGTTTCACACCAGGTGGAGGTGCCTAATTTGGCCATGGATGATGTCATTTCTGCATAGTGATGTATGTATGTGCATTTAGTGGCCTAATGAATGAGATGAGACACTGAAATGCCTCCTAATTGAGACATGAATGTGTGTGTGGGACACATATGGCAAAAAAACATAAGATCACCCACACTAGGAAATGTCACGTAGCTAGGGGTACCACCTAGTCCCTTTAATTCCGGACACATATTAATTACACAGGTTCTGTGGCTGGCTGACTTCAAGACTCCACTTCACCTAATTTTAAACTGCCACAGAACCTGTGTAAGTAACATGTGTCCGGAATTAAAGGGACTAGGTGGTAACCCTACACGTAGCACAGTGGTGCACATATCTCATGGTGATATTTGTATTTTTAAACTTGTAGGTGGACTGACTTCAAAAGTGCACTGAAGAGGAAGATGACTGACCGGTACAACCACAGCATGTCCACCGGGAGAGGTCCTATGCCTGACCATTTGGAGTATACCCCCCTGGAGCTGGACTCCTGTGACGTGATCGATGTGGGGGAGATCAGGGGGATCTCCAATATGGACAGTGAGCTCCCGGCGGAGGTCTTTGCTGCTGCTTTTGATGGTAAGTCACAGTAATGCATTGTATTTAGAAAGATATTTTTTATTGCGTATGTGATGGTGACATTGTTTTCAATTCTTATCCTAGCAGAAGCAGAAAGCCAGGATGTACCGGCAGCATCTTCCTCTGCAGAGCCACAGGTGGAGCAAGTGGTCCAGCCTCCACCAAGACGTCGCCCCCAGCCCCAGCCACAGGAGACATGGAATGAGAGCCTGTTGGTGACGCTGGACAGGATCGAGCAGCAAGGGGTGGATGCTGCGATCCGTCAGCAGCAGGTGACGGATTTTCTGGCGGAGTGGAAGGCTACAAACCAGCTGCAGGTTGAGGCCTTGAACCGCATTAATGAAACTCTGGCGGCTGGCATGCTAAGCATTGGCCAACACCTCAGCCGCCAGAATGAACTTCTTGCGGAGCAGCTGTCCACCGCCAGGTCCCTAAGGGACAATCCCCCATCTGCTGCCCCACCCCAAGCTGCTCCCCAACCTTCCACCTCGGCTGACCCTCCTGTGTCGACTAGGGGAAGACGCCGAAAGCCAGCTGAGCCAAAGGCCCCTGTCCCCAAGGCCCCATCTAAAAGGGGCAAAAAAGGGCCCAAATGAGACCTGGTTCACTTCCTCTGTGGTTGGAGGCCAAAGGTTTTAATTGCACTGGACATCCGCTTCCTGAGTTGGCCATCGATCCATTTGCGTGCCATGGGCATGAAAGTTCGTATTTTGACCTCTACAAATGCAGGATTTTTTTTTTTTGGTGGTGTGTATCTTGCTTAGTATTCACCCTGGTTGTTGCAGTACGTATTCTGGTGTCCCCATTTCTTTCACCATTGCATTTGCAGGGTAACACATGTTTGGAGATATGCAACCTCTTGTTCTGGCTGTTTTATTATTTGTGTGTCTATTTTATTTGTTTATTTGATTTCTCACATTAAAGTGTCAAGCTGTGATGCTGAACAGCAAATAAATTTATTTTACAAATTAAATCAAAATTGTGGTATGTGTCATTTCTTGTGTGAAACAAATACTAGATTTATGTGTACTTACTGACCAGGGTATTTTTGAACATTTGTTGAAGTGTGGTCGAAGTTTCCCATGTGTAACCCTCTCCATGGCCATTCCCATGTTCCTATCCAACTTTTCCCTGCTAATTAGTTTGTGTCAGCACATGTGCAGAGCAACTTAATAGGTGAGAAAGCAGTTTGTGTGCAGGTGAGGTAGCTCCTACAGTAGTAGGTAAAAGCAGGTCCAGAACAATGCTTTCCTCATGGAGTGGGTGAGGCAGACAAACAAGGGTGAAAAGGTACATTTGTGTAGGAATGCATATGTGTCCTCCCTAAAAAAAGATGTGTGAATGGGCCAAACATGATAAATTAGCTTGTGAACAAACATGCATAACTTTTAAAATATATATGATTTGACAGTGTCATAAGCAGATGTAGGAATCCTTTGTTAGAGAGATGAGAGTGCAATAATGTGATTGGTGGCATCTTACATCCAGAGTGTAGTCAAATCCAAATCATAGCAGATGAGATAGTGGTACAGGTCATTATTTTGGGTACTATACAAAGATTGTGTGCAAAATAGTGGTCATGGGCTTAAAACATTGCTGAAACATCCTTTGTAGGTGTTGGATGTGGTTTATGTTATTGTATCCTAAATACAAAACCTATGTTAGTATTAGAGTGAACACGTTGACACATGTCGACTTGTGTAGATTGAGTGTGCTACTGCGTAAAGTCTATGAAAGCAGGTAGTGAATGTGTCTAACTGTTTAGCAAATACCTACCTTAGCGTATAAAAAGATTCTTACCTTAAATTAAACAAACCTTTAAATGTGGAGAAGTATAGAAACATAAGCTTCCAATGTGTTTGCGTGCTGTATGTGTGGCTTGCAGGCAGTGAAATCATGGTTTGGACTTAATAGACTGCAGCATTGCTTATTACATTCAGGTGTATGTGTTTGAGTAGTAATCAGCGTTAATTAGCCAACTCAGGCGCACGCTGGCATGCGGTATGTGTAGGGGTGGTTTGAGCTGGCGGTTGGCGGCCGCCTGTTTGGTGTCCGAAATGAACGGTGCCTTAGTCGATCGTGCGGTAGTAGCACCGCTCATTTTTGGTGCACACCCCTGTGTACGCCCATATTTACGCCCATTTTCCCTCATTATTTCGGCCGCTCCCATCAACACGCCCCTATGCCGCCCCATTACCCGTACACTCGCGTACAGGTTTTTTCGCACATTGAGAGGCCGGCCGTAAGCGTTGTGGAGTGTTCGCGCCGGCGCATTAGCGTATCTGCACATGCGCAGATCGTGAAAAACCCCGGGACGTACGCGTACGGCCCGTGCGCTCAAACCAGAATAAGGCCCTATGTGTACTGGGAGCCCTACAATGTCACATGTCATAAAAATAAACTAGGGCACTGTTATGGAGAATATTATATTAACTAGGGCACTACTATAGTTCAAAAAATGAACTAGTACACTATTATGGGGCATAAAACTAATAATTGAATAGGTGTGGGGATAGAGATCCCTTCCATTTTTTGCTATGGGGCCCACAAACTTCTGGTTATGCCCCTGTCTCTACGTGTAATCAAATGAAACCAATAAAATACTTTTTTTGATAACGAAAAGGAATGCAAATTTATAAAAATTCCCATCTCAGACGTGGGTGAGTTGTGATAAATTCACCCAAATTTTTATTACGATACTTGAATACATTGCAAGGATTTATCAATTATCTCAAGCAAGGACAGAACTCTGTCCTGCAAAGCCTCTTACTGCTATTCTCAGGGTATTTTTGTGAAAAATTCCCAGAGATTGTGATTGTGCATGCACTGCCACTGTAGGCTACCGCAATGACCTAGCAGTACCTCCCTTCATGACAGTTGAAGAAGCGGTACTTGTTTCCTAGCACGGCGCCCATCGGGTCCCATCGCATACCTTAACTTAAGGTATGCGATGGGACCCGACAGACCCGATTTTCGGGCTTTTTTGGAGGTTTCCCGACAAATGTAAAATCAGGTCCATCGCATGCCATTATAATGGCATGCGATGTGACCGTTGCGACCGACCCGATTTTACATTGTAAGCATTGTATGTAATGTTAAATTCCTATGTAAAATCGGGTTCATTGTATGCCATTGTAATGGCATACAATGCGACCAATGCGATGGACCCGATTTTACATAGGAACCAAAGTTAAATGGCCTCCCATACCCAATTTTTTATTGTATAATGGGTAATTTCTATGTCAAATGCCCCCCCCCCCCCATTGTTAACGCCACCCCACGATGAACGCCAACCCGAAGCATGGCGAGTGTAGCAAGCCCGCGAGGGGTGGCGGTACGCGTCCTCCGACCTTTTCATACCCCCACTATCCACGTTGGCGTGGCGATGATTTTACATAGTGTGGCGAGCGCAGCGAGCCACCGAGCCCGAAGCGTGGCGAGCGCAGCGAGCCCCGCGTAATACGTCTGAAGTAATGCGCTGCCCCTCGCGTGGCACGCTGCGCTCGCCATGCTTCAGGCTCGGTGGTGTAATACGTCTAAAGTAATACGCTGCCCCTCGCGGGGCACGCTGCGCTCGCCATGCTTCAGGCTCGGTGGCTCGCTGCGCTCGCCGCACTATATAAAATCAACTCCATGCCGACGTGGATAGTGGGGGTATGAAAAGGTCAGAGGGCGTGTACCACCACCCCTCGCGGACTCGCTGCGGGTTCACGTTGATCGTGGCGTAGCGTTAACAATGGGGGGGCATTTAACATTGGGGCCAATGTAAAATCGGGTCTCAGGGACCATTTAACATTGCCATTTTCTTCCATGGTGCAAGCCAAAACAAGAATGTCATCCACAATATTCTCACACAGGTATTCTTCTGAAGAGTTGCTCTATGCCACGCTGGAATACTTCACTGCCAGTGCATATAACATAGGAGATTTGGAGGAAGACAGACCGGCCCACATATATCATGAATATGGTAAGCATGGAGTATTCCCTGTCCTATGGGTCTGCCAGAATCCACATTTGGCATCGAGAATGGTAAATATCATTGCATCTGGCATACCAGCTATTCCTTGCTCCACAGTTCTGAGGCGGCCTTATTAGAGCTATCTTCAGATGCACAGGGTCAATGCAGATGCATGGCATTGGTAACAGTCAGTAGGTGTTTGGGGTTTGTGCACTGGGCAGAGTTCACGTGACATGACATTACACCTGGTGCCAGTGGCTATTTTTTATTTTGATGGCATTGTCTCCTCGGCCCTGAGGTCAAGGCTTTCGCAGATGGAGATGGTGTCTGTGGGTTTTCTGGCAAAATATCCACAATGTGAACTTGCAGTGGGCTGCTGGAATGTGCAGTGTAAGGTTTGTCATCAGATTTAGCTCTATTTGCTAATGCACTATAATCACATTTCTTTGCTGGCAGTATATGGTTGGATAATCTCAGAAAGGCTCTACACTGAAGGGTTAAAGCATGTCTGCCCATTAGAACACATTTCGCTGGTAAACACAAACTCATCAAACTGTTTTCATTAGTGTCTCTGGATCCTCTTCATCCTCCCCCTCTGAATAGACAAATACAGTATGTTTGCATTATGAACAGCCTCAGCCCTTCAGCAAGGTATATGCTTGTACCTTTTTGACATGTCTGAGAGCGCTGCACAATAGTATATGCGTCTTTCCATCTTGAACTTGAGCCATGCATCTGCAGCGGCATAATTGTAAATCAAGGGATCTGTGCATCAGAGACTTTGGGGCCGATTTAAATCTAATATCAGGACTGCAACTTTTTGCAGCCCAGCGATCAGTTAGCCACTACCCGCCACACTGAATGCAGGGGAAATTCACAATTGAATTAATTTTCCCCCACCCCCTGTGTGCAGTGGCATCAGTAGCCCTCCCTCCCAACAGCCGGGCCTGTCTGTGTTTTCCCGTGGCACTCCCAGAAAACGCTGGCGTGCCACCCACAAATGCCAGTCGGCTGTCAATTATCCAGGGTACGGCATGTGATCACAGGCCGTCACTGGCTGTGGCTGCACAGAGGGCTTGTGCATGCACATCTGCTGAATTTCGCAGCGCTGTGTTCAGAGCTGAATTGGCCCCTTTGTGCCCTTACATCCACAGGACTCAGGAGAGCTGCAAAAAGTGTGTCTTTGCTACCTTGATGTCATACTGAGCACTGGCAGCAGCATAACTTCCTGTGTAATACAAAACCTGACAAGCACAAAAAAACATAGTATTAACACAAATGCTTATACCAAAACTTTCATTTAAAAGCAGTATTATGAGACTAATATCTCAAGTAAAATAATGTTTAAGTGCCTTTCTTGTATGGCCAGAAACAGGAGAAGCCCTGCATCACTGCTGAACACTGGAGATATCTTACTGGGTAATGTAGGGTACACACCAGGATGACCCGCTCACGATGCACATCGTGAGCGGGTCGTCAGTGTCTCGTCCAACCCGCGCACGAACCGCCCACGATATGCACCGTGAGCGGGTCTGATGCGATGGCGACCCGCACCCGGGTGTATGGTCGTTTCCAGATCCTACCTGCTGTAGGTAGGCTCTGAATAATGACCAACCGACCCGCGGGGCCGCGCATCCGATCGGAATCGGATCAAAACAGGATAGAAAAGGGCCCAATCACCACACAATCTACATCCATTCGGTCGGAATTGGATCTAGATTGATGGGATCGGATCCTTGTCATCCTGGTGTGTACCAAGCATAAGAGTAGGGAAAGTATTTGCTGCTCAGTTACGCATTCATCCAGTTGCATTGCAAGTTTTAAATGACACTCTGCAGAGGTACTGTATTGGCAGTTCTAATGGTGTGTACACATGGTGAGATTCCGTTGCTATTCGACTTAAGATTTGAGTGCTATGCAATCTTTGCTAACTCTGTACTTCTAACATACAATTCATACAATCAGCATTAGATTTGCACTATATAGTCATTGCTGCCCTGTCTATCTGGGCTTTGATTTGTGCTGTCACATGGTGCGCAATGGGATCGAAAGGTAAAAAACCTATGAGATCTGCATGTGATCTGCTTATAATCAGCATACGATCTGCATGCGATTTTGACAATATAGTCAAAATCGAATGTCAAATCTCACCGTGTGTACACAGCATAAGAGTGGCAGCAGGTGGCAGTGGTGTGCAATCGATGTCAGACTGTATGGCAGGTAAACCCTGCCTCCCAACTGTCCCCGTTAATCGCTTCTCTGTTTAGCAGAGCAGTGAACAATAGATGCTGCGCGCATGCACACAGCATCTATTCACAGAGATAGAGGGGGCTGGGGGCATGGCCAGTAGCTCACAGATGTATGAAGCAGTGATAATGGAGGAGAAGTGATAAATTGCCTGATATTTTATCACCGGCCAATCAGCTCCTAACTGTCTCTTTTTAAACCCAGCCTGTAACTTAGCAGTCAGGAGATGATAACCAGGTGATAAAGTACAAGGCACTTTATCACTTCTCCCTTATCACTGCTTCATAAATCTACCCACAGTAACGGTATATGGGAGCGTCAATCACGTCCCTGTTACGAAGATCACTCCTTTTACAGGAGCGTGCATCGGGGCTACATGCAGGAGTCCTGAGCCCGGCCGTCAAAAAGGTGGAACTTAGGTATGGGCAAATTTAACCAGGAAATGGTTTATTAACCAGTACAAGCAGGTGCAGGATAACAGAGTTAACAGCAGCTACAGGATGAGAATCCAGTTGCAGCAAAGAGCATACAGGTTATGCTGGGCGCTGTTGTGCACCTAGGGCCTAATTTTATCTGCAACTGAAGTTATCAACAAGTGAAGCTGCCACCCAGAAATTAAAAAAAAGATGCCCACGGTAGCAATCACAACTCAACTGCAATTGCATAATCATTCGCAGCCTATACACAAGAACAGGGAACATCAGGCTTAAGGGAAGACCTATGGATACGCAGACTGGCCGCTGCAGTAGAGACATGGGAGCCATGTTTCTCTGCATATACTGTAAAATTCAGCTGCCGTCAGATATGCGCCCCGAAAACGCCCATGACATGCCTACGTGTTTACTACCACTCCCCATTACCACCCCTAAACGGTTCATTCCTATCAATCACTTTGTGAATAAATCCGCATTGTGTGCGGGCAGCATTGGACTGGCCCATAGTGCGTCTTTCCATCTTGAACTTGAGCCATGCATCTGCAGCGGCATAATTGTAAATCAAGGGATCTGTGCATCAGAGACTTTGGGGGCCGATTTAAATCTAATATCAGGACTGCAACTTTTTGCAGCCCAGCGATCAGTTAGCCACTACCCGCCACACTGAATGCAGGGGAAATTCACAATTGAATTAATTTTCCCCCACCCCCTGTGTGCAGTGGCATCAGTAGCCCTCCCTCCCAACAGCCGGGCCTGTCTGTGTTTTCCCGTGGCACTCCCAGAAAACGCTGGCGTGCCACCCACAAATGCCAGTCGGCTGTCAATTATCCAGGGTATGGCATGTGATCACAGGCCATCACTGGCTGTGGCTGCACAGAGGGCTTGTGCATGCACATCTGCTGAATTTCGCAGCGCTGTGTTCAGAGCTGAATTGGCCCCTTTGTGCCCTTACATCCACAGGACTCAGGAGAGCTGCAAAAAGTGTGTCTTTGCTACCTTGATGTCATACTGAGCACTGGCAGCAGCATAACTTCCTGTGTAATACAAAACCTGACAAGCACAAAAAAACATAGTATTAACACAAATGCTTATACCAAAACTTTCATTTAAAAGCAGTATTATGAGACTAATATCTCAAGTAAAATAATGTTTAAGTGCCTTTCTTGTATGGCCAGAAACAGGAGAAGCCCTGCATCACTGCTGAACACTGGAGATATCTTACTGGGTAATGTAGGGTACACACCAGGATGACCCGCTCACGATGCACATCGTGAGCGGGTCGTCAGTTTCTCGTCCAACCCGCGCACGAACCGCCCACGATATGCACCGTGAGCGGGTCCGATTCGATGGCGACCCGCACCCGGGTGTATGGTCGTTTCCAGATCCTACCTGCTGCAGGTAGGCTCTGAATAATGACCGACCGAGCCGCGAGGGCCGCGCATCCGATCGGAATCGGATCAAAACAGGATAGAAAAGGGCCCAATCACCACACAATCTACATCCATTCGGTCGGACTTGGATCTAGATTGATGGGATCGGATTCTTGTCATCCTGGTGTGTACCAAGCATAAGAGTAGGGAAAGTATTTGCTGCTCAGTTACGCATTCACCCAGTTGCATTGCAAGTTTTAAATGACACTCTGCAGAGGTACTGTATTGGCAGTTCTAATGGTGTGTACACACGGTGAGATTCCGTTGCTATTCGACTTAAGATTTGAGTGCTATGCAATCTTTGCTAACTCTGTACTTTTAACATACAATTCATACAATCAGCATTAGATTTGCACTATATAGTCATTGCTGCCCTGTCTATCTGAGCTTTGATTTGTGCTGTCACAGAAGTGCGCAATGGGATCGAAAGGTAAAAAACCTATGAGATCTGCATGCGATCTGCTTACAATCAGCATACGATCTGCATGCGATTTTGACAATATAGTCAAAATCGAATGTCAAATCTCACCGTGTGTACACAGCATAAGAGTGGCAGCAGGTGGCAGTGGTGTGCAATCGATGTCAGACTGTATGGCAGGTAAACCATGCCTCCCAACTGTCCCCGTTACTCGCTTCTCTGTTTAGCAGAGCAGTGATCAATAGATGCTGCGCGCATGCACACAGCATCTATTCACAGAGATAGAGGGGGTTGGGGGCATGGCCAGTAGCTCACAGATGTATGAAGCAGTGATAATGGAGGAGAAGTGATAAATTGCCTGATATTTTATCACCGGCCAATCAGCTCCTAATTGTCTCTTTTTAAACCCAGCCTGTAACTTAGCAGTCAGGAGCTGATAACCAGGTACCAGGTGATAAAGTACCAGGCACTTTATCACTTCTCCTACCTTATCACTGCTTCATACATCTACCCACAGTAACGGTATATGGGAGCGTCAATCACGTCCCTGTTACGAAGATCACTCCTTTTACAGGAGCGTGCATCAGGGCTACATGCAGGAGTCCTGAGCCCAGCCGTCAAAAAGGTGGAACTTAGGTATGGGCAAATTTAACCAGGAAATAATTAACCAGTACAAGCAGGTGCAGGATAACAGAGTTAACAGCAGCTACAGGATGAGAATCCAGTTGCAGCAAAGAGCATACAGGTTATGCTGGGCGCTGTTGTGCACCTAGGGCCTAATTTTATCTGCAACTGAAGTTATCAACAAGTGAAGCTGCCACCCAGAAATTAAAAAAAAAGATGCCCACGGTAGCAATCACAACTCAACCGCAATTGCGTAATCATTCGCAGCCTATACACAAGAACAGGGAACATCAGGCTTAAGGGAAGACCTATGGATACGCAGACTGGCCGCTGCAGTAGAGACATGGGAGCCATGTTTCTCTGCATATACTGTAAAATTCAGCTGCCGTCAGATATGCGCCCCGAAAACGCCCATGACATGCCTACGTGTTTACTACCACTCCCCGTTACCACCCCTAAACGGTTAATTCCTATCAATCACTTTGTGAATAAATCCGCATTGTGTGCGGGCAGCGTTGGACTGGCCCATAGTGGACATTTCCAGTGGGCCCCACTGTCTGGGGCCTACCTCTTCCTTTATGGATCAGATTATGCACCTGAATTACATATTTTACATGTTACTTTATATTATTCTCAGTGGCGTAACTATAGCACCGCAGCCCCCGCAGTCGCGGGGGGGGGGCGCTGTGCATATGGGGGCGCCAGAGGGGCTGCGGTGCTATAGTAATCCCCCCATCCCCCGCATGCTTACCTGTCCGCGCGTCCCGGCTCCCCTCCTGGCTTCAATCAATGCTATGGAGACGGACCACGGTAAATTGGCCGCCCCATAAAGCAGACTGTTCTCTGAAACTGTCTGCGGTATGGGGGCGGCCATTTTATCGTGGTCCGTCTGCATAGAATTTATTGAAGCCAGGAGGGGAGCCACGACGCGCGGACAGGTAAGCATGCGGCAATGGGGGGAGGGGGCACGGGGGGCCGGATGGGCGGGCGGGGAGGGGGGGCGCCTTCCCATTAACGGCGGGGGGGCGCCCCAAACAAAGCTACACCGCTGATTATTCTGATACATTATAGTGCATGCATTAGCAATGTTTACTAAAATTTACCATATTTTCTCTCTAATGGTAAGCCAAACCTCTGTGAAAGCTGGCCACACCCCCTGTGAAAACTAGCCACACCCCTACACATGGGCCCCAATCACTGCATGGTGGGCCTTTCACATCCCAGTCCGACATGCGTGCGGGATAACAACTGCATCTTGATGCATGTGCAATGCAGACACAGTACATGCACAGTCACACGACAATTGCTCAGTTGTGTGAGACATTGGCTTTGTGTCCAGGATACTATGGCTGGTATAAGAGGAAACACTGCAGGGGATCTGCACAAATGCAGTAGTGCAGTGGTTCCCAAACTGTGTGCCGTGGCTCCCTGGGGTGCCTAGGGACACATGCAGGGGTGCCTAGGGACACATGCAGGGGTGCCCTGGGTTGGTTGTCCAGGACCAACTCAAATTATTAATGGTTAATTATTTATAAGCAAAACCAGTGTTGGTGGCTGCCAATCATAAAATGTGTACAAACAGAAGCAATTCCTGCCGTTTACAACATAACTGACCCTAAGAATCGCATATAAGTCCAATCTAATTAAAATAAATTTGGCCTAGGGGTGCCGCGAAAAAAATTCTTATACGCTAGGGTGCCGTGATTAAAAAAAGATTGGGAACCCCTGCAGTAGTGTATTTTGGTAGCTGCCCTGGGTCCTAGTGCCCTAGGGCTAAGGAAAGAGAAAGACAATGATGAGTGTGACTAGGAAAACTGGTGATGCCAGTGCTACAGTAATGCTCAGTAGCAAATCAAGTTGATCTATATATGTAATTAAAGAACATTTGTATCAAATTAAATCCCTTGTGTTCACATTTTCTGAGATTTCTAAATGGCCTCTAGTCTTGTGTGAAGACACATACTGAAAGGTGTTGTCTTTAGAATCATTAGTGACCTCTAGTGAAGTAACAGAATATCACATCAGATCGCAGGATTCGTCTGGTTTTTAAAGTGAAAACATGTGTAGGTGCCCATTAAGAATAGTTTTTTTTTAAAAGGGAAAATAAATAAATATTAATTGTAAAACTACAATACAAGCCATTAACCAGTTAATTTCCCTGATTTGTTAGTTGTTACTAGCTGTAACACATAGCAATAGTCAATGCTAAGCAATCCTCATTCCAGGAATATAAAATAATAAGACATCCTGTATTATTAATGTAGTATTGTCAAACTGAAAGTCCTGCATTGAATAAAAAATATGCTCAATATCTTGAATGAAGAAAACACTGGAACTGGTTACAGAGAAAAAAAAAGAAAAGAAAAAGCTTCTGTATATATTTATTCTTTATTTTCTCTGGCAGATGAGTGACCGCTTCTGATTGGCTAGTCATCTCTTAAGGATGCAGGCATACCGCACATGAACTCAATGGGGTAAATTTACTAAGATGAGAGATCTGTTGAAGATGGGATGTTGCAAATGGGGCAGCCGTCGTCTTACCGGCAAATGGGTCGCACTTAGCCACATTGCATTCACAGGAGCATACACAACCATGCAATCCTATGGATAATGGTGCAGACATTACAGAGACAATACAAATTCATCTGAACCCAGTTGTAAATGGGGGAGGTCAGGGGGTCATGAGGGAAGGGGTTTGGATTACAATGTGGAACAAAAAAGGGCTGTATAAAGGTGGGAGGGGAAGCGAAATGGAGTATATGCAGTGATAGATGAGAAGGGCCAGTGCACAACAGCTAGTCACAGGGGATAGGGCCAGCGCACAACAGCTAGTCACAGGGGATAGGGACAGCGCACAACAGCTAGTCACAGGGGATAGGGCCAGCGCACAACAGCCAGTCACAGGGGAGTGTGTCAGTTCACAACAGCTAGTAACAGAGGAGTGGGCCAGCGCACAACAGCTAGTCACAGGGGATAGGGCCAGCGCACAACAGCTAGTCACAGGGGAGTGTGTCAGTTCACAACAGCTAGTAGCAGAGGAGTGGGCCAGCGCACAACAGCTAGTCACAGGGGATAGGGCCAGCGCACAACAGCTAGTCACAGGGGAGTGAGTCAGTTCACAACAGCTAGTAACAGAGGAGTGGGCCAGCGCACAACAGCTAGTCACAGGGGATAGGGCCAGCGAACAGCTAGTCAAAGGGGATAGGGCCAGCGCACAACAGCTAGTCACAGGGGAGTGAGTCAGTTCACAACAGCTAGTCACAGGGGATAGGGCCAGCGCACAACAGCTAGTCACAGGGGAGTGAGCCAGCTCACAACTCCCCTGTGTGACTCACACAGGGGAGTGAGTCCCAGAGGAGTGGGCCAGTGCACAACAGCTAGTCAAAGGGGATAGGGCCAGCGCACAACAGCTAGTCACATGGGACAGCACACTACAGCTAGTCACAGGGCAGTGGGCTAGCGCGCAACAGCTAGTCACAGGGGAGTGGGCCAGTGCACAACAGCTAGTCACAGGAGAGTGGGCCTGCTAACAGCAGCTAGTCACAGGGGAGTGGGCCAGCTAACAGCAGCTAGTCACAGGGGAGTGGGCCAGCTAACAGCAGCTAGTCACAGGGGAGTGGGCCAGCTAACAGCAGCTAGTCACAGGGGAGTGGAGGGCCTTAAAGGCAAGTGGAGAATGGCTATGGAGAGGGAGGAGGTGGGTTAACACAGTTCCCCTCGACCCAGTACTTTTATTGGGTTATATATATTGCGGTTGGGGATATCCGCGCCTGTTGATTGACACACAAAAAACAACAGCTCTGACTTCTGTCTACGTTGACCCTGTGCCTTTTGATCTTTCCATTATTAACCTAAAATGCAACCCTCAGGTATGTCATAAAAAAGAAAAGGAGAAGGTAGGTACTTACAAGTACGGTGACACTACAGAAATTGCTAGTGGGCCATAGGTGCATTCAAATCTGTAACAAAATCTGTAGGGTCATTATTAATTATTACAATAAACTACAGGAGCACTAATTATATTATTACAATAAACTATGGGGGAAGTAATAAGCATTACAATAAACTGCAGGAGCACAAAGAATTATTACAATTACAATTAAAACAATAACAATGGGGGGCTATTTGTCATTATAATACCTAGTGTAGGGGCACTTATAGGTGCACCTATATAACTGTTACATAGCAAGTGAAGCTGCTGTCCAGGAATTAAAGGAAACGACCACTACAGCCTATATGCCATAAAAACAACAGCTCCTACGGTTGCCCTATTATGCATCTCAACTTTCCTGATTTTTGTGGGACCTTTCCATTTTTTTGGGGGGGAAGAGGTGGTCCTGCATCCCACCCGGGGCAAACTGTGTCCCGCGGTGGGGGGGGAGTCCACCCTGCTACTCATGTGGGGAATAAATTCTTTGCGCACGGTGTCTATTCACTGCAGAAAAGGGATGGGCGCATGGCCAGCAGCTATCACAGCCCTAGCCGTGCCCCAGACAATGTAGAAAATGGGGCGTGGCCTCATTGGAGCACCACTGACATACTGTAGGCCATCGCCCAATTTCCTGTGTCCCTCCTCCACTGCCACCAATGCAGGGAGGTATGCCCTACGGCTACACATATATTGTTTCTCTACATATAAAGTATGATTATTTTGCCACCACTCCCTGTTAACTCCAAATGGTCACTTCCTGACAATCACGTCCCCATGAAATCATCATTGCAAGAAGGATCGCAGTAACTATAAAAGACGCGACAGGGGTAGAGGAGAATCACACATAAGATCTGTCAGTTCAGAGTTTTCCATCCAACCCCACAAGAAGTACTATTACTAGTAGTGTTTTGGGATTTCTCTAATTAAGATGCGCTCCATCACATAAGTTTGCTGTGAAAACCATTTGGCCTTAATTGAATTCATTACACATTAATTGAATAAATATTAAACCTCTGTCACAAAGATTACCTCTCCTAGGAATGGTGGAGGATTTCTGTCACGTAGCTAGTCAAATATCATTTATAAGATGTAAGTGAGACTAATACAGTAGTACATTATTGTTTTGCTTTTTTTAATACAAAATACTATTGCTCAAATTTGGGGGATACATTTTGTTATTTACAGCATTTAGTAAATACTTACCATTTGCTTTATTAAATAAAGTGCATCTTTTATCTACACCTAGCCATGCACCCTGTGCTGCTGGGGCCCCCGTCCACCTCCAACACTTCTCAGTGCCAAGTAAGCTCCAAGTGGCACTACAGCTTCGGGTCCCAGCTTCGGGTAACAGCACTGTGGGAGATGTCATGACAGAGGAGGGCAGGCAGGTTCCTCCAGCAACATGGATAGATGTGCTCCAGTAGCGCACGCAGGGGGGGTTTCTGAGTACCCAGAAACCCCCCAGGAGTCTAAGGACCCTAGGCTGAAAGCTGAGGGTCCCCTCTTTCCATGGGTGCAAGAATTTTAAAAATTGGCCCTTGGGAACCGGAGATATCTGACTTGAGTTTTTCTGAGGGTATATTCCAAAAGCTGTGACTCTCCCTCTTTGATGGACACTAGTAGCTTGTCTCTCCTGTTCCCAGAACCAGAGATATCAGCCTTCCAGCAGCTGGTTACTGTTACTGCTCCAGCTCCACACACCTGGTATGTAGTTTTATATTCTCATTGGTGGATTGCTCTGCCTCCTGAACTCTGATCCCCTAGTCCCCAGTACCATTTGGTAGGTGGGATTAACTAGTTTTTAATTCCTGTTAAAATCTAAGATATCTTTTTCCGGGAACTGGAGATATCTGCAGTTAAGCAAGCTGTCCTCCCACCAGAAAATTATGAATAATAAGCCCACTCCACTATACACCCCTCCTCTGCGTATTAAACATCCTCTACCACCCTGGAAGTTGTGTATCAGGGCCCCTTCATTCAGCCCAATGCCCCCTTCTCCCACCCAATCTCCCACCATCTGTGCAGTAAAGGGGTAATTAGTGGAAATTACTGATCCAGGCCCTACATGCTGAGCGATTGATATAATACCACCTACCACCCGCGGGACAAAGCTTCCCTCACCCCTACCGCTGGAGGATCGGTAGGGGCCCCAATACATTGCTATGCCCAGGGGTCTACACTGCTGTTGCTGCCCCTGTATGTGTATATATATATATATATATATATATATACGCGTCATTGTGGGGTCGGCGGCACTCGGAAATCAAAACACACCCACCAGACTGTGATGCCAACGTTTCGAGGCATGGCAGCCTCTTTATCAAGGTGCTTAGAACAGTGAATACAACATCAAACAGTGTTTAAATACCTGTAAAAATCCTGTCAGTTCCCGCGGCTCTTTACAGGTATTTAAACACTGTTTGATGTTGTATTCACTGTTCTAAGCACCTTGATAAAGAGGCCGCCGTGCCTCGAAACATTGGCATCACAGCCTGGTGTGTGTGTTTTGATTTCCGAGTGCCGCCGACCCCACAATGACGCGCACATATTGACAACCTGGACTGCCAGTGGAGGGCACCAGATCATTTGGCATTTATTTGCAGTGCTATTACGCTTGGAGTGTCGCCCCCCCCCCCCCCGAGACTATTATATATATATATATATTGCGATGAATGCATCTCATCTAGTTAAATACGTATGCGATGTGCTAAAGCAGCGTGTGTTTTGAAATAGATGCAATGCAATCTAGTTCAAAATGTACGTGCAGCACATTTTTGGGGGGACCGCCCATCGCCTTGTAAAAAAGGATCACCCTGTGTATGGGCACCTTTATGCCAAAAATTCAAGTGCCAAAATTCACGTCATGCCACCTGGATTGAGCCAAAATTCACATCCTGGTACCCAGACTGAGCCAAAATTCACATCCTGGTACACAGACTGAGCCAAAATACACATCCTGGTACCCGGACTGAGCCAAAATTCACATCATGAAAAAAGCGAGAAAATAGCAGCACTGTACCTTTAAGAGAAAACTTTGTTATAAAATTGAATGATCTTTACAATAAATTTAATAGTTAAAATAACACAGATAAAACTTAATAAAACAAGGAAATCGCAGATGATCCCACTTCCACACTAGCAGCAATTTAAGGAGAGTCTGTTCCTAGTTTGCCTAACAGTAGAAACAATTATGCAATAGTTACCACTCCTAGTTGATCAGTCACATGTAGTGATGGCATAGTCCAGGGGTGGCCAACCGGTCAGAGGTAAAGAGCCGAAAAATATCTGTAGTCAAGCTAAAGAGCCAACAACATGCGCGTGCCAAAAAAGGGGCATGGTCTATTTGGACCCCTTGGGTGGGTGTTATACACATATGCCTCCAATAGTGCAGTGCCATATATAGATATGCCCCCAATAGTGCCAGATACACATATGCTCTCACGGTGCCAGGTATGCCCCCCACGGTGCTGGGTATGCCCCCACAGTGCCAAAAAGCTGGTATGCCCCCACAGTGCCAAAAAGCTGGTATGCCCCCACAGTGCCACACACTGCTATGCCCCCACAGTGCCACAAACTGCTATGCCCCCACAGTGCCACAAACTGCTATGCCCCCACAGTGCCAGAAACTGCTATGCCCCCACAGTGCTACAATCTGCTATGCAGTGCTAATTTCCCAGCAGCAGCAATCACCGTTGTTGCTGCTGCCAGGCGTGGAGAGGACAGTCTGGTGTCCCCCTGCAGTCCTGTCATGTCACCGAGGGGAGGAGAGCACAGCACACTTCCTTCCTTCCCCCCCCCCCCTCACTTCCCTGTGACTGGGCCGTCCACCAATCAAGGCTCGCGGGCCGGCTCCTGATTGGCTGCCGGCCCGCGAGCTCTGATTGGCGGATGACCCAGTCACAAGGATGCACAGTGAGGGGTAGGAGAGATAAGAGATGCGCGCTCTCCTCCCCTCAGAAGGAGAAGGGTTTCAAGGAACCGGCAGCGGGTGATGGGGACGGGGACAGACGGTGGGCGGCGGGCAGCAGTGGGAGCAGGAGCCGCACTTTAACAGAGGGAGAGCCGCATGCGGCTCTAGAGCCACAGGTTGGCCACCCCTGGCATAGTCCATAGGTCCAAGTGGTCGGCCCAAGTTTTTGGCACAAATTACCGGTCCACTGGATCAGAGCCGGCCTTAGGCATAGGCAAACTAGGCAATTGCCTAGGGCATTTGGAATGCCTAGGGGCATCAGCAGCTTCTGCTGATTAAAATGATATGCAGCATGCCTAGATTCTGTGTGTGAGTAAGGCTGTATCTGCATATGAAATAGTGTATTCATGGAAATCACTGTAACATAGCATTCCATATGCAGGTACAGACACAGTCACACACAGAATATATTCATACCACATATCAATTTAATCATCGGAAGCTCCTTGTGTGTGCTGGTCATAACAATGCAAATAAGAAGAATTTTCAGCAAAAAAGGCATCCAACGTTAGCAGAACTGGCCAGGAGCTGCATGGCCTATTGAGTCAAGATGTATGAGGAAACAGCTGTATCCAAGCAGAGGCAGAGGTCACAGTGTTAGCGGCTGTGCGAGTGCTGTCTGCGGGTGGGTTGGTTGTGCAATAGTGTTCGGCATATATGTAAGGGGCATTATGTGTGTCATGTATAAATGCATTAATAATGTGCAACATATGTGTAACAGGCATTATGTGTGTCATGTGTATAAGGGCATTAATAATGTGCAACATATGTGTAATGGGCATTATGTGTGTCATGTGTATAAGGCCATTAATAATTTGCAACATATGTGTAAGGGGCATTATGTGTGTCATTATGTGTATGAAGGGCATTAATAAAGGTTGGCATAATGTGTAAGGGGTATTATGGTTATAAGGACATTAATAATGTGTGTCATGTGTAAGGGGCATTACTGTGTGGTATTATCAGGGGTGCCAAGGGGTAGGGGGTACAAATTACACAGGCCAAAGTCTGATGGAAGGGCCCAGTGAGGGCCCCGTGTCCCGTCCCCTTAAGTGACAGCAGCAGCTGCAGCTCTTCTCCTCTGCCCAGCACACACTGCTTTGTGCTGGGTTGCAGTGTGGCCATGGAGGTGCTTAAATACAATATTTTCTCAGGATTTTTTTCTAATGGTATAATGAGAATAATGTGAGGAGTAATGTACATAAGGTAAAGTGGTACTACTGTGTGATGTAACGTGAATAAGGGACACCATCGCATGATATAATGTGAATAAAGTTGTACTACTGTGTGGCATAATTTGAATTGGGGGTAGTATTGTGTGGCCATGCCCCTTCCCAGCAGGAACACACCCCTGTTTGGGCTGCGCACCGAATGTTTGCACTGTTTCTATTTAAAATATTGCGGGTAGGAGCACCAAAATGATGACTGCTATGATGAGGGTTGATGGTGTTGGAAAGGGGAGCAGGGTCAGAGGCGGAACTAGTGGCGGTGCTAGGGGGCACCAGCCAAAATCTTGCCTAGGGCGTCATTAAGGCTAGGGCCGACTCTGCACTGGATGAGAATAGGGGGAACCTTTTTGCTGTATAAGTCCCAGATGGCCAAGTAGGAGTGGAGATTTTGGTGCATGCAAGTTGAAGCAATGTAGGCGTCCTTTGGATGGAGTGTAGGATCGCTGTAAAAGGCTGAATCCTGTTAGGCTGGTCCGGACTTCAATCCTAGTAAATGGTGGTGGAAGGTGGGCTAGCACTAGTTGACGCGTTTCGCTGCGCCTGGCAGCTTTATCAGCATACAGCAGGTATGGAAGAGTGACATCACTGACACAGCGGGAGTGACAGCATAGACACAGCAGGCCTACCAGACTTGATGGGTGCAGGGCTCCAGTGGCATTGTGAATTACCCGGGTGTAGGCATCCGATGGTCTCCAGGGGACCAGGGGCACCCGGTGCAGAGCGTCCTGTATGTGCAGCAGGCTGGTCACTGCTCCATCTCAAGGTGCACAGCACTGCCTCTGTGTACTTTCATTGAGAAGAATTTGGGATCAGGGGAACTGGCCACTTGGACTACTACAGTTTATAACACCAAATTTACAACAGTGAATGTCCAGGTAAAAAAAAAACCTTCACACACATATACACAGCTACCTTGCAACATGGGAGGGGGCCGACACAGTATATGGCAGGCAGGAGGGGACATAGAAGCCCTGTAACAATGGTGGTCGGGCGTGCGAGGGGGTCACCGTCACTGATGCCAGTTCATGCGTGAAGGAACAGGTGCCAGGGGGCTGGTGCAGACATCGGCAGCCGGGTAAGAGGACAAGGATGGATTGGGGCCAGAGATGCCAGATCGCGTAAAGATGTGAAGGGGTAAGGAGGACACAGGTGCCGGGCAGAGCGGTGGAGCAGCAAGACTTGAAGGGCGGGTGGGAGCGCAAGGGTTTATGGGAGCCACAGATGTCAGCTGCGTGGGTTGGAGTGCAGGGGGAGAGACACTGTAATAAAGGGCAGGTGTTCTGAGATCCTCCCGATCACTGCTGGCCACAGTGATCGAGAGGTAAAGAGCCCATACACGGTCCGTTGTGTATGGCTCTGTTCTGTACTATGCGATGCGCGCTCCCGCACTTTGAGTCCTATTGGGAGAAAAGTGCTATATAAATATCATTATTATTATTATTATAGTACGGTACAAAAAGTATGTGCTGCACATACTTTTTGTACTAGCTATACATCGGATCGGATCGCAGTGCATGCACACTGCATGCACTAGGGATGCGATCCGATGTGTGCTGTTTAAGCACACAACGGATCCGATTAACGGACCGTGTATGGGGGGCTTAAGGGAAATACATTTTTAAATCAGTGCTTGAAGGGATGTGCCAGTATACCATACCATACCATCGTATACCGGCCTGCTTCGAGCACTGCCCTTAAATATAACAGAAATAATTGCACGCCAACACAAACATGTAAAAATTAATGACAATGCTTTACTTGAAAGATAGCTTGATTACAGGTATTTGCAAATGCAGACTAATACAAGAAACATGAAATTGATTGGCTTATACTTCAACAATAATTCTAAATCAAATCAAAATGGAAACCTTCCCAGGACAGTGATCAGCCATGATAAACCTTTCATACATTACCTTAAGCCTCCCCCTTCAGCATGCTTGCCTGCTCTTCTTCAACTGCCTCATCCCTCCTTCTCTATCTCCAATATTTATACTTTACTCAATTGAATCAATTAATTATTCAAATGTGTCAAATCTTTATTCCACAGCTCTGACTTCAATCATAATGTCATAATGCTGTCATCATCCAACTTCTTGTTGCTGGGGAAAAGATTCAGTGGCCTTGGGGTCTACGGATGCGTGGCCCTGTTATCTAATATTGGACAGGATGTTCTAACATCCGCTGCCCATTATCGTCGGGCATCGCATTATTAATAACCACATATGCTCTAACATATGCGGTTATTAACGCAAGGGACAGCTCTTGCGATAAGAGCTGTCCCTTGCGATGCGGCGCCATCTGACGAAGTTTTGATATGAAAGCGTTAGGGCGGGGTTGGTGACGTCAGCTCTACCTGTGCCCCGGCTGCCCCATCGCGTCTGATCCTGCCTGGAGTATCGGCACGCAGTTCCCACACAGTGTGTGTCCAGCGTGGTTCCGTGTCCCTGCTGAGACCGAGACGGAGGTTGGAGTTTTGCCAGTGGCTTTTATTTAAAACTTGTGGTAACCAGCCCACAGCGGTTACCTTAACGGTACGAGTCCAATTTGCTTTTATGTGCTGTAGCACTGATTGTGCTGGAATGAATACAGTTTTACACTATGGAGCGCTTCTCTATTCCTTTTTAGAACAGATCCTTTGCTGACCCACGAGTCCTGGGTTTTTGGAGAAAGCTGCAGTCCTTATTCTCTGGACTTAGTGTCCCTCTGGGATTTTTTATCCTGTGACCACCTCTGGTTGGTGACTACCTACAAGCGCAGATTCATCTATCTTCCTCTACATATATATATCATAGACAAGGATGAGCGTCACTCCAGGTGCAAAGAAAAATTTCTGAAACACAACATTCAAGTTTTTATGGTCTGAAAAAAGCACCTTTATTGAATGAGAAGATTAAAAGAGACTTTTTAATAAATGTTTATTAAGTATTGGACTTTACTTTGATTTACTACCAATATAACTAAAGGCTACTATAGAACCAATTATTGAGGGTTCAAACAGGGGCGCCAACTTACAACTGCTATCCATATATATATATATATATATATATATATATATATATATATATATACAGGTCGAGTATCCCGTATCCGAATATCCGTTATCCGAATTATTCCAAAAACCAGACATTCCAGAAAGTGAATTTTTTTTTTTTTTTTTGCTAAAAACTCACTGGGGACATTTGTAACAGCATCACTGAGGACATGATATGTAACTGGCACTATATATGTGCAAGACAATGATTGCTTGGCATTCAAATTCAGTGCCTGAGATAGTACACACATTTTGTTTCACGTTTTAAAACCTTGTTTTTTGAACAAATAAAATATATTTGTGTGTATTTTATGTGTTAATAAAATATATTTGTGTGTATATTATGTGTTTATACAGCATAAATGCAAGATACTTCAAAAGACATCATTGAAATATTAAAATATTCCGAAATACGGAATAATCCGTTATCCAAAATTCTCCTGGTCCCGAGCATTTTGGATAAGGGATACTCAACCTGTATATACACTTAACATCGGCACTCACCTTTCCTAGTTTTGGGGTGCCGGGGAGATTTGGTTCATGAATTGATCAATGCATTTAAGCCTACAGCCCCCGTCAAGGGACCCCACTGTTCTGCAGGTCCTACCACTATCGCTGAAAATGGCTACAATACACATAGCTATCACATCAATGTTAGATACCAGGCATGCTATCTGGTCAGAAACTCACAGCAGACTTTGCTTTTATGGGTGAGCAGCTACCAACACCCCTGTCACTAATCATCTAGGGAAATGGCTAACACAAGCTATGGAATCTTAGTTAAAACATGGTGCAAGAGAGAATGTGACCACAAAAAGACTAACATTGATGTGATAGCTATGTGTATTGTAGCCATTTTCAGCGATAGTGGTAGGACCTGCAGAACAGTGGGGTCCCTTGACGGGGGCTGCAGGCTTAAATGCATTGATCAATTCATGAACCAAATCTCCACTATTTATTATCAGTTAATTTAGTGTGTGCAGAGCCCCTCCAATGTCTATATATATATATATATATAGGAACGAGGGGGGGTCCGGCACTCCAAACAACTTTAAGACAACTTGGTCGGTGCCTCCGCAGCACAGGACATGCAGTATAGCAGGTGAATGGCGCGGCACTCTTAACGCTTGCAATGAAGAGTACAAGTAGCCAGATTAGATCATCGATGATCTAATCTGGCTACTTGTACTCTTCATTGCAAGCGTTAAGAGTGCCGCGCCATTCACCTGCTATATATATATATATATATATATATATATATATATATATATATATGTGTATGCTTTGTATGTACAGTATGCTGCAGAAAGGATCATAGGGACCGACGTCCCCCTGATAATGGATCTGTTCTCATCCAGGGTAAGGAAACACGCTGAGAAGATCGCGAAGGACAAGCTGCAACCCGGTCATAACCTGTTCGACATCCTACCATCCGGAAGATGGTTCAGGTCCATCCCCGTCAAAACGTCCAGATCCGCAAGAAGCTTCTTTCCGTTAGCCGTCCATCACCTGAACAATCCAATCAAAGCGAATGCAATCCCAATATCAACAGCCAAACAACGTGTCCATACTTGGCAACCTGACCACCATAGTCATAGCTAGAAATGGAATGCATGTAATGTCTTTATGTAATATATGTAATGTCCCCCCCCCCCCTTTCATCCCTGCTTGATGCTACACTGTAATCCACAAAAATTCCTAGTGTGCGCAAGCAAACATGGCCAATAAAGTTGATTCTATTCTATGTATGTATGCTTTTTATGTACAGTATGTATGTATGCATGTTTGTATGTATGTTGTATGTATGTATGTATTGCATGTATGTTTTATGTGTGTGTGTGTATGTATGTATATATATATATATATATATATATATATATATATATATATATAAATATATGTATGTATGTATGACATCCAGTTAGAGCCTTCACTGTGCTCACAGGACTGTCCGGCTGCCCTGCTAGGGATCTGGGTGGACATAGAGCCCGGCTCGCCCATAAAACGCTGTGCATTCCCCTGCTTCAGCCACTGCCCGCCCTCTGCCACCCATTCTGGAACAAACACTTTCGTTTCCAGGGTTTGCACATGTACACAATTGCGCATAATCATACATGTGCACTGCAAACTCCAAACATCTGACAGGGGAGCGAATTTGGTCCCCAGGGAGCTGGTCTGAAACTCCCCCAAAGTAAGAACAAGGCAGAAAGGCAACATCTGAGAAAGGCTGCACCCGGAACAAAACAAAGTTCCTTATTGCTCTTATGGTGAATCTGCTGGAACCTATTAATTTCATCCAAATGAACTGCCCTCCGACACCTGCTGCATATCTAAAATCTGGTTTCAATTTGACCACGCATATTTCGGATGACATATGATATTATTATTATTATTATTATTATTATTATTAATCGTGTATCTTCTATAAATGCTTAATTTTCTGCATTACATTTGGGAAATCACAGGCCTAGTATTTCTCTATTTGCTTTGATGTGAAGAACCAAACTTTCAATGAAAATACACATTTTAGGTTCATTACTAACACTTTTGGCCTTTGCAAGCTGACTGCCTGATAAAGACCAGTCTCACAGTTTAAGATTATTTTAATAACCCATACTTGGCTCCTGGCACTGGGGCGCATTAAAAGCTCCTTCAACCTATTATGTAATTGCCTTTTATTTTATAAATCTTGTAAAATTACCAGCAAAGTAAATTGTGATGTTTCACAGCTGATTAAAGCTATTCATTCTTGCCAGCTCCACTGCTGCTCCTATTTTGAATTGGCCCTAAATAGCAGTATCATTGCAGTCAATCTCAAGGCACAAAGCAGAGTGGAATTATCAGACGCGTATACGCCCAGCAATAATTCGGAGACAGTGATATGAATACATTTTTAGACAATCTCTTCTGTTTTCTGTCCAGAATGTCAGCTGTGATTGTGCTACAGGAGGCCCGAGTCTTGCCTGCGATAATGATGGTTCATTTATTTAGCATGGTTATTTTAGAGACAATGTATGTCAGATTTGATTGACAACTGTGCTTTTTTGTTACGGAGAGACGAGAGTTGGATTATTGAGAGCAGTCGTTTTGATTGTATGTGCATCGCAAATATAAGCTCCAGCATTTATAGAGCAATGGAAATGAAATGGAGGATCTATTCTTTAATACTTTAATTAGCTCTGATCCCTGCTATTTCTATGTGTCTGCTACAGCTAAGTGTCAACCGCTGACAAGTATCTTCCTATTGTCAGGTAATGCACAACACTAGGAAGTGTAGTCACATTTCCGCTGGTGATAATCTTGTAGGTTATCTCCATATTTGCATTTACATCTTATACCCCTTTCACACAGAAAACCAAATTACCGGGTGAAGCAGTTATACCCAGTAATTTTCAGCTCAACATGAGTCTTTTTCTGTATGAGAGGGTCAATCTGGGTCGTAAATCCAGGGTCTTTGTCCCTGGAATTTACCAGAGTGGAGGACCCGGGATTTACGACCCAGGTTAACCTTTTCACACAGAAGAAATTAGTGTTAATTACTGGGTTCAAATTTTTAACCCGGTAATTTTCTGCTCAGTGTGAAAGTGGGTCAGGCTGCTCCCGGCAAAATGACCCGGTACACTAAATGCCAGGTAATTGTTGGGTCATTTGTCTGAAAGGGGTATTATTCAGGGTCAGGGCTTGATTAAGGGTTGTAGCCACCATAGACTAATATAATCAAAGAGCCACCTCTCCTTCCACCAACAATGTGCAGAGAGGAGTTTCCACCAGAGTGTGCTAGGTGATCATGGATCATTTTAGACAGCAACTCTCCATCCTAGTAACCACCGTACAATAAAGTGTGCTTCCTAGTACCAACATACCAAACAGAGATCATCCTAGTAGCCTCCATACTACATAGAGCATTTAACAGTTTAGCATATAATTATGGCCGCATCATACAGAGCACCACATAATACAGTAAACAGTGAGCTTCTAAGTGAACATCATACAATACAGATAACATCATGCAGCCTCCCATACAATACAGAGGGCATGCTAGTTATTTATTTTATTTATTTACAGTTTCTTATATGGCGCAGCATATTCCATTGCACTTTACAATTGGAAACAACAGTGATTAAAACTGGGTAGAAACTAACCAACATAGAGGTAGGAGGGCCCTGCTCACAAGCTTACAATCAATAGGGATAATAGGAGGATACATGAGGATAGAATTCCATAGCATGGCAGTCCCACCAGATTACAAGACAGTCCTGATGGGATGCAATTAGATATGAATGCTACTGGAGGTTATGTTGGGGTTCTGGTATATGATAAGCTGCCTGAAGAGGTGAGTTTTCAAGGAATGCTTGAAAGTTTGGAGGCTTGTGTAGGTGGGAGCAAGTAATGAGTGTGCCTGAGAGACGCAGATTTTGTGCAGAGTGGAGAGGTTGGGTGGGGATATATGTTGAGATAAGCGAAGAGATATATGTAGTGTAATCAGAGTAATGGCCTTGATAGTAAGTAGATAATTTATATTGAATGAGGTAAAATACAGGCAATCAATGGAGGGAATGACAGAGCGGATCAGCAGACGTGGAACATCCAGCCAGGAAGATCAGCCTTGCAGCTGCATTCAAAATGGATTGTAGTGGTGAGAGTCTTTTCTTAGGTAGACCGGTAAGGAGGCTATTGCAATAATCAATGCATGATATATTGAGTGCATGGTTTAGAGTTTTTTGCAGTGTCTTGTGTAAGGTACGGATGAATTTTGGATATGTTTTTTAGATGCATGTAACATGACAGATTAAATGTGAGGAATAAAGGACAGTTCAGAGTCTAGGATGACCCCTAGGCAGCGAGCTTGTGGAGTAGGATTGATTGTTGTGTTCTCAACAGTGATAGAGATATCAGGTTGGTAACTACTCTTGGCTGGTGGAAATATGATTAATTCTGATTTGAAGATGTTGAGTTTGAGGTGGCGAGATGACATCCAAGATGAAATAGCAGAAAGGCATTCAGAGACATGGAGCAATACTGATGGTGACGATTCAGGGGCGGATAGATAGATTTGAGTATCATCAGCGTACAGATGATACTAAAATCCAAAAGAGTTGATTAGTTTGCCAAGAGAGGAGGTATAGATTGAGAAAAGCAGAGGACCGAAGACTGAGCCTTGTGGTACTCCAACGGACAGAGGTAGTAAGGAGGAGGTAGAATCAGAGAAGCGAACACTGAAAGAGCAATTAGATAGGTAGGATGAGAACCAAGAAAGGGCTGTATTCTGAAGACCTAGAGATTGTAGTGTTTGTATGAGAAGAAATCCAAGAGATCTAGAAGACTAAGAAGTGAGAATGGCCTTTATATTTAGCAGTGGCCAGATCATTTATTGCTTTAGTCAGTGCTATCTCTGTGGAGTGTTGAGAGTGAAAGCCTGACTAAAGTGGGTCCAATAAGTTGTAGGAGTTAAGAAAGTGTGTGAGGCGAGTATAGGCAAGTTTCTCAAGTAGCTTGGAGGGTCATGGTAGCTGAGAGATAGGACGGTAGTAAGAGAGCGAGTTTGGATCAGAATTGTGGGGTTTTTTTTAAATGTGAGTAATAAATGCATGCTTGTCTGGGTACCTGAATGCATTCACCTTTTCACTTCCCTTCAACCTCATGTCTCTCCTATATTCTTCTCATACAATGGAACACCATTTGTGCCATGGAAGGTCTGACTACTTCACACAGCAGCCAAAATTTGGTAATTGAGACTTTCTCCCTCTCAGTGCCTCAGTGCTAACCCCTTTAGTTGCGTGTTTTCCTGTGGCAGGACAAACCTACCAGGGCAGGTTTGTCCTGCCCCAGAAATATGCACCAATGGCAAACACCTGCTCAAGAGTGGCATGCCTAGAAATTTTCAGATAGAGCCCGTTCCTGCAGCGTGGCTCAGCCAGGAAGTGGTTAATTTTGGCAAGGATTTTCAATTTCTTAAATTTTACTAAATAAAATGTCACATTTTAGTAAATTTTTAGTTTTTTTTCGTCTTAGTCAAGATTTAGTCAGTGGATCTCAGATAACATTTTAATGTAACATCTAATTTTAGTCATAGCTTTGCAGTTTAGTGATACTGTCATGGGTTTTGCTGAAGATCATTTCTCTATAATTTCACTATGTGTTTAGTAATCAAAGTTTAAAGTGCAACACAAATGCTATTTCCTTCATAGCAAGTTAATTTTTTTCTGGAAATATCAATTTAAGAATACAATTGTTCTTTAATTAAAAATGTCAAAACCTTACCCATTTCTAACCATATTTAAGTAGTAGTTGACGTTTGCTTAACACAACAAGTTGTAAAAATTAACCTGCCCTTTGACCTGGCTGTGCGCTGAACTGCTTAAAGCTGTTCAGCGGCAGGCCCGGCTCCTGAATTTTTGTGAAAAAAAGCTCTTGTCCAAGTCCGACTCTATCCGGTCACGGGGCGGGATGTATTAAAATACATCGCCACCCCTCGCCGCGTCATCACAGCGATGCTATCGCATGTTACTAACATATGCGACTAGCATCACAATGCGGTGATGGAGGCCCGTCACATCTCTGGCTTCAGCGGCTGTCCCCGGTGCCTCCACCTCCCCCCTGCAGCCAGAAGACCTCCGGCTGTGACATGTTTCTAGGGGGGAGGACTTTGAAGGAGAATGGGATGGGACTAGAAGGGTCGGCGTCTGCAGCGGGTGGCGATAGAAGCCCATAGGCTGCCGATACCCTGCCTAGCGAAAACGGGGTGGCCGGGATTAGTACATTTGAAAATGCGGTAAAAACCCCAAAACCGGTTGTTTTACCACATTTTTCCCTTAGTACATCCCACCCACGGTGATCACACTCGGTCTCCAGACTCCTCACTCCGAGACAAGCCTGCCAGTCACACACATGCCACATGCAAGCACAAGTCCCAAAATATCCTATGTCTGGGTGACTTCCTGCAGTGCTTCCTGGGTATGTTATACATTTCGTCTCCTCAATATTCGCCATGATGACAATGACTAATATCTCGTCATCGTTTTAGTTCTCACTGTGTCTGCTGCTAGTGCTTGGCTGAGTATATCCCTAGCTGACCTCTAGGACAGGCCAAGGCTATTTTGAGGAGCTTGATCTTGGCCCCTGACCTTAGCCATACTTGATTGCTATAAAACCCACACAGGAGGTGCCCCCTTCAGTATCCACAACCTGTGCAGTCTTTCCTTTAATACTATTACAGGAATGGAGCTATCCTAATCCTCCAATTCTGTCGGTTACACTCAATCCCACGGATGTACTCCCATGCATCTCAATGTGGTTAAACAAATTATAAAAGTAACAAAAGTACAATTGGCATAGAGCTGCAAAATGAGGCGTAACAAGCTCACTACTTCAATTCAAACACTAGTCGATGTGTTTTGCTAACTAAACAGTGAGCTTTGTCCGCGCAGGGCTGTCTGTACCATCAGGAAGCTTTGGGCTTTGGCAACCGCCTAAGGGATTCAGAATATGAGTGTCACCCCTGAGTCTATCACTAAATTAAGGATGACTTTGGAACAGATGTACTAAGCTTCAAGAATAAAATGGAGAGTTATAAAGTACCAGTCAATCAGCCCCTAACTAAAATGTTACAGACTATGCTTAAAAATGACAGTTATGAGCTGGTTGGCTGGTACTTTATCACTGCTCTGCACTGCAGTTCCGGTACCTGTACAATGCAGGTGACAGGGATCAACGAATGCAAATTTGCAGCCCTAGCAATTATCGGAGGACAGCGCATGGTCTGCAGTGCACATGCGTGAGCCCTCTGTGCGGCAACTGCCAGCACCGACCTGTAATTGCTGAACGCTGGCTGATTGACAGCCGGCATTTGTGGGCTGCACCCCAGCATTTTCGGGGAGTGCCGCACAAGCACACAGATGGACCCGGCCGTTGGGAGGGAAGGCTAGTGACATCATCAGCCCGATCTCCCCACTGCCATCACAGCGCTGAGTAAGCCTTATTGCACACAGGGAATTTCTTTAGATGGTGAGTGATTACAAAAGGAATTCCCCCTCTTTGCAAGGCTGCAATACCATTTGCAGTCATGCAAAGGGGCGGGATCACACTCAGACGGGGAGGCGCTAAACTGATCGCAGGGCTGCAAAGAGTTGCAGCCTTGCAATCAGGTCTGAATCAGCCCCACTGTTTTGCCAATGGGGGGTTTTCTGGTTGATTCGCAAGGCTGCAAATTGCTCTAAGAAACATTACATATGCGTGCACGCTGGAAATGAAATGGGCGGGCAGCTGACATCTGGTGATGTCAGCTGCCCGCGCCCCGCATCCGCATCATGGCCTCATTAGTATGAGGAACACCCATTAAAGGCATTCCCATATGCTAATGAGCTGGCCGCTGCCCCACGCCCCTCTCCACCCACCGCCCGCTGTCCTGGTTGCGTGCTCTTGGCGAACAGTCTGTTGGCCGTGAGTGCATGCACCCTGCATATGTACATATGCAAAAAATGCACATGTGCAGTAAAACAACATCGGTCCCCATGCGAACGCAGCCCTGCTGCGAACAGACCTGAATAAGGTCTAATGTGTATTGTTCTCGATGGTTTTATTAAACAGAACAACAACAACAAAATTGCTGCTGACTGTCAGTGTTCAGGCAAAAAACAGGCAAACATCAGATACTGGGAAACAGATGCATCACTATACACTACTGTGCTTGTGTCATGTTAGGACTGCATTAGCTGATGACATCATTGATGATCTAATAACATTAGAAGTTATTAAAGCTCCTTGGAGTCTTTAAAATCTCCACGCCTGCACATACGGATATACTTACTTAGCTAATAACTATGCATAGCTATTTAATTGCTGTCAGTTGTAAGATACCAAAAAACATAATGATGATGCAGCTTAATCCTTGTAATAACTGGTGCCTATCAGACTGGAGAACTTAACTATCCCTGCGGGTTCCTTTTTGTGAATACTTTAAGTAAAGAAAAAAAATCTTGCGGAAGGATTAAACCCATTATCTGCTGGCAAATTGAGCAGTATATAAAATGCAAATGAGTCCCATGAATGCTGAATTATTATAATAATAAAATGTTCTGTTTCTTTCCCTTTTGACATTTCAAAAATTCATTTTGTAAGGGGGGATATATCTTACACAGATTAGTGATAAATCATGTATTTTAATGAATATCAATAGGCGAAACCCCAAGACATAACACACTATCTAATTTGATTAAACTGTGCTTAAGGCAACACCACCTTCCTAGTTTGGGAATAACTGTGTAATGACTTTGTGAGGTTTATTGCAGGCAGTTAATGATTTAATGAACGTCCTCTATATTTAGTGCAATAGGCCTAAAATGATTAGTCCTTAAGAAAAATTACCTCACTTGCAAATTTGATTCCAATGGATGGTAAAATAAAATAACATGAACCCTCTATGTGCCACGGAGAAGGCTTTCTATAAAATGGCATAATACGCCAGTGCCATCCTATAAAGGCTTTATGAGACTTCAGAGAATGTTTTACTCTGAGGAATTTAATGATCTTGAACAGTTGTTATCTGCAATCTAACTACACACGCAGACCTGGGAAGTCACACATCCCATAATAACTTAGACCATTCCTACAATGCGGTTAATTATTTAATGCTTGCAGTTGTCTGAATTGTCATTAAGGATAACCCATCTTTAAATAAAATCCTGATAAAGCTTATATTTGTCCAAGAAATAAGTATGTGTAGCTGATTTTATTACTACGGAGTGAGAAATGTATTTTGATGGTGCAGAGAACACTGCAGTGATATCATTGCTCAATGAGCAATGTTATTACAAAAGAATACACCTGCTATAATGCGTTGCATTCAGGGGCATTTTTATGACTTGCGAATCCCCCAAATGCTGCCAGCTGCCCACACAGATGTCTTATAAAAGACACACGCGTGCCCGCCATCTTCACTCCAATCTTGGAGAGGGAAGAGGGTGGTTGGGAAGCTCCGTGTGCTCCGTGCTGTGCTCTGTGCCATGTGCTCCGTGACCTGACCTGTGCCCTCACTGCCCTGTGCTGTGCTCCGTGCCATGTGCTCCGTGCTGTGCTGTGCTCCGTGACCTGCCCTCACTGCCCTGTGCTGTGCTCCGTGCCATGTGCTCCGTGCTGTGCTGTGCTCCGTGACCTGCCCTCACTGCCCTGTGTTGTAGACTTGTGGCCTGAGCCCTGTAGTGTGATTTAACTAACTAGGTGCTGCAGTGCTCACACGCAGGGGCTGCAGTGTCCACTGTCCAGGGGCTGTCCTGTGGCCCGTCCCCTGATGTGATTTATTTAGCCCTAAGCCCTGTGTTGTGATTTATTTTATTTAGCCCTGAACCCTGTGTTTTTTTTGTTATTTAACTAACTAACTCAGTGCTGCAGTGCTCACACACAGGGGCTGCAGTGCTGCTGAGTAGTACACTGTGTACAGGGGCAGCATTAATACAAGGGGCTGTGTCCAGTGTGACGGCCTATATCTTATCCATTGTCCAGTGTCACAAGTCACTCACGACATATATCCTGTGTCCTGTCCTGTGTGATGACTGACGACATATCCTGTGTCCAGTGTGACGACATATATCCTGTGTCCAGTGTGACGACATATATCCTGTGTCGTGCTGCAGTGCTCACACGCAGGGGCTGCAGTGTCCACTGTCCAGGGGCTGTCCTGTGGCCCGTGCCCTGATGTGATTTATTTAGCCCTAAGCCCTGTGTTGTGATTTATTTTATTTAGCCCTGAACCCTGTGTTTTTTTTGTGATTTAACTAACTAACTCAGTGCTGCAGTGCTCACACACAGGGGCTGCAGTGCTGCTGAGTAGTACACTGTGTACAGGGGCAGCATTAATACAAGGGGCTGTGTCCAGTGTGACGGCCTATATCTTATCCATTGTCCAGTGTCACAAGTCACTCACGACATATATCCTGTGTCCTGTCCTGTGTGATGACTGACGACATATCCTGTGTCCAGTGTGACGACATATATCCTGTGTCCAGTGTGACGACATATATCCTGTGTCCAGTGTGACGACATATATCCTGTGTCCAGCGTGACATATATCCATTGTCCAGTGTGACGACATATATCCTGTGTCCAGTGTGACGACATATATCCAGTGTCCAGTGTGACGACATATATCCTGTGTCCAGTGTGACGGCCTATATCTTATCCATTGTCCAGTGTTTCAAGTCACTCACGACATATATCCTGTGTCCTGTCCTGTGTGACGACTGACGACATATCCTGTGTCCAGTGTGACGACATATATCCTGTGTCCAGTGTGACGACATATATCCTGTGTACAGTGTGACGACATATATCCTGTGTCCAAGGTGACGACATATATCCTTTGTCCAGCGTGACATATATCCATTGTCCAGTGTGACGACATATATCCTGTGTCCAGTGTGACGACATATATCCAGTGTCCAGTGTGACAACATATATCCTGTGTCCAGTGTGACGACATATATCCATTGTTCAGTGTGATGACATATATCCAGTGTCCAGTGTGACATATATACATTGTCCAGTGTGACTACATATATCCAGTGTCCAGTGTGACAGGGGCTGTGTCCAGTGTACAGGGGCTGTGTACAGGGGTTGTGTCCAGTGTACAGGGGTTGTGTCCAGTTTACAGGAGCTGTGTACAGGAGCTGTGTCCAGGGGCTGTGTCCAGGGGCAGTGTCCAGTGTGACGGCTGTGTCCAGTGTACAGGAGCTGTGTCCCGGGGCGGTGTCCAGAGGCTGTGTCCATTGTCCAGGGGCCGTGTCCAGGGGCTGTGTCCAGGGTAACGGGCTGTGTCCATTGTCCAGGGGCTGTGTCCAGGGTGACGGGCTGTGTCCAGTGTCCAGGGGCAGTGTCCAGTGTGAAGGCTATGTCCAGTGTACAGGAGCTGTGTCCTGAGGCTGTGTCCAGTGTGACGGCTGTGTCCATTGTCCAGGGGCTATGTCCAGTGTGACGGCTGTGTCCAGTGTACAAGAGCTGTGTCCAGAGGCTGTGTGCATTGTCCAGGGGCTGTGTCCAGGGTGACAGGCTGTGTCCAGTGTACAAGAGCTGTATCCAGAGGCTGTGTCCATTGTCCAGGGGCTGTGTCCAGGGTGACGGGCTGTGTCCAGTGTCCAGGGGCAGTGTCCAGGGGCTGTGTCCAGGGGCAGTGTCCAGTGTCCAAGGGGCTGTGTCCAGTGTGACAGGCTGTGTCCAGTGTAAATTAACAAAAACAAATAAAAGTAATAAATACAATAAAAACACATTTTTGGAGGATGATGGAGGAGGAAATAGTGGGAGATCAGCAACCTGATAGAAGTGCTGAAGCTTCTACCACCAGTCATGACAAGGCCGATACCTCTTTGTATTTGCTCTTTGGAGCATTTCTCTTTTTTTGGGATAGTTTATTAAACTGCCACCCTGTCTGCCCCTGCAGTGCCGCTCTGCCAGGTTGGAAGAGTAAGGTCCACATGTATGTGATGCAGACTGCTGTCGCTTAGCTTAGTCATCCAGCTACCTCGGTATACCCTTTTGGCCCAACTACAGTAAATGAAAACTATTTTGTAAGCTGTGAAGTGATCAAAATTGACTAGAAATGAGTGGAAACTAATGTTATTGAGGTTAATAATACTTTAGGGGCAAAAACAGGCCCAAATTCTGTTATTTTAGCCATTTTTAGCATTTTTTCATAAAAATCCAGATCCAAAACCAAAACCCACAAGGGTGGTTTTACCAAAACCAATCCAGATCCAAAACACGAAGGGAGATCCAGATCCAAAACCAAAACCCGAAAAAGTGGCCACCGCACATCTCTACTGAAAACACTCATCTGCCCTTGCTGCCTGTGCTCTACCACTAATGGGTCTTTGTGTACAGTACACTGTATAGAGCAGACAATGGATGAGAACACAGAATTTAATATGACCACCAAATACCATTAATAAAGCAAAAGCTTTTAGATAATATTAAAGATTAAATATCTTGAACGTTTGCTTCTCCCGGATTAGAGGAATTTAGTATAAACAATCTTTATAACTGCCTGGACTGGTGGACTTTCTCTTCCATTCCTGAGGCCTGTTGGGCATTGTTCAAGGACCTCTGACTTCTCAGGAGTGGAAACATTACTAGGACATTCGCTTATGTTTCTATCATGCCAGCCCAAACTGTTTTCTAATTGTGTCATGGAAAAATAAAAATACATTTGTATCAAAATGCCAGGACCCTAATTCTATGAAACGGGGTGCACCAAATTGATCATTTCCATTTTACTATAAATACCACATCCTAGCTACAGACAGTATCATTGGCATTCAGAATTCAGTTTAAAGATCTATTGATTTCTGGGTACTTGTTTCCTAGCACGGCCACAATCGTGACTTAAGGGACACGATTACCCACGATGGACCCGATTTCTTTTGAAATCAGGTCCATTTTGCCGGCTAGGATAAAATATCGGGGGCATCGCGTCGGTCGGGACCATTAACATTGGTCCCGACGCGACCGACGCGATGCCCCCGATATTTCCATAGACTTCAATGTTAAAAAATATTTTAACATTGAAATCTTGTCGGGAAGGTAAAATATCGGGGGCATCGCGTCGGTCGGGACCATTAACATTGGTCCCGACGCGATGCGACGCGATGCCCCCGATTTTTGCATAGGATTCAATGTTAAAAAAATTTTTAACATTGAAATGGTGTAAAAATGTCAAAAAATGTGAAATGGGTCCATATGACCCATTTCACATTATAGATGTCCCCGTCGTCGCCCCACGATAGACGCCAACCCGAAGCGTGGCGAGCGCAGCGAGCCCGCGAGGGGCGGCGGTACGCGTCCTCCGACCTTTTCATGCCCTACTATCCACTAGGGCGTGGAGTGAGAATAGAATAGTGTGGCGAGCGCAGCGAGCCACCGAGCCCGAAGCGTGGCGAGCGCAGCGAGCCCCGCGAGGGGACGCGGATACCTTCACAGTTATACGCGTCCCCTTGCGGGCTTCACAGGTGTCCGTGGCGACGCGGACACCTGTGAAGCCCGCGAAGGGACGCGTTTACCTGTGAAGGTATCCGCGTCCCCTCGCGGGGCTCGCTGCGCTCGCCACGCTTCGGGCTCGGTGGCTCGCTGCGCTCGCCACACTATTCTATTCTCACTCCACGCCCTAGTGGATAGTAGGGCATGAAAAGGTCGGAGGACGCGTACCGCCGCCCCTCGCGGGCTCGCTGCGCTCGCCACGCTTCGGGTATGCGTCTATCGTGGGCTGCTGTTTACGCGCTTCAATTTGGGGGGGTTGGGAATTTTTTTCATTGAATACAATGTAAATTTGGGTCCCAGGGACCCAATTTACATTGGATTCAATGAAAAAAATCGGGTCAAAAATCGGTCGGTCGCGTCGATCGCATCGCATGCGACCAAATCGACCGATTTTTTTCAGCACGACCACCCCGATCTTAATCGGTGTGGCCGTGCTAGGAAACAAGTACCGATTTCTGCCATTGCTATTATTGATTCTGGTTCAGTGGGAAATTATATTGACAGGGGTTTGGTTCAAAGTTGTTTAGAACCTGTGAATACAACAAAATGAGTGTATCCCTTGAGATCATTACATCAGATGCAGTGAATCAATAGACTAAGCCAACATTAGTATAAACAATACAATATCATTGACACATGATTAGATTGAACAGTTCCCATTGGGCATGGAATGCCATGTTTAAAATAACATAACCCAGCTATTAGTGGCAGATTAGGCTCCGCATGGGAATGGAGCTGAAATTTATGAAGGTCTTATTCTGTGACTACTTATGTGAGGAAATGACCAGTCACATGGGAGTATAGCACTCTTTCTCTATAGATCTCTGATTACTGGTTGCCTCCGTGTCTCCCTTATTGCCCCCCTCAAAAGCTCAGACTGTCCTATTCCACCTCACTGCTGCTCCCACATACCCCATTGTCTTATCATACCACACTTCTCACCCCATAGCACTCTGTCCACCACAGCTCACACACTTCTACCATCACAAATTCCTGTTCACCCAGCGGCTTACTCCCCACCACAGCTCAATTACCCCCATCGCACCTTACTGCTCACTCCCCCACCACAGCTCAAACTATCTCATCTCACTGCTTCCCCAGCAGCTCAACCCCCACAGCTCCCACTGCATCAACACACATCACTGCTTATTTCCACTTCTGTATCTTGACTAGGATGTAACATTAGGGGCGGGATGTATTAAAATACATCGCCGCCCTTCGCGCCCCCCCGCCGCAATGCCGCCGCATATGTACTAACATATGCGGCTGGCATCGCGGTGTGGTGACGGAGGCCCTCCGCGATACCTGGAATGTGGTGTGCGGGGGGTCTCCGTCACCTCCCAGCCGGCTCCTGCATCCCTCACGTGGCGTCACCCCGGGGACAGCTAAGCAAGCTGTACCCGGCGCCTCCTCCTCCCCCCTGCAGCCGGAAGGACATCCGGCTGCGTCACTAGGGGGAGGAGAGGTTTACCTTCCAGGGTCCAGGAGGACCCTTCAGGATGGTAAGCCAGAGGGGGGGTCGGCGTGGCGGCGGGTTTGCGTCGGCGGGCGGCGAAAAGAAGCCCATAGGTGGCGATACCCTTCACTGCGGTATCATTTTTGATACATAGGAAAATGCGGTAAAACCGGGGTTTTACCGCATTTGTCATTTGATACATCTCGCCCTTAGTGAGGGAAGAAGTTGTTAGATGCCCTCACAGCTTTTTTTATTTTATTTGTAAATTATGTAGGTTATTTTCTTTTTTTAGAGCTGGATTGTACCATCAGAGGCTCACTACGCTTCGGGCACGGTGGCTTGCTTTGCTCACTTAAGATTTATTTTCCCCTTCAGGTATACGTGGCCCCAGTGCTTGATGGTAAAAGTCAAGAACCAGAAGTGGATCTAGTCACAATCCTTACTGCTTACCTCGCAGCTCAGACTGTATCCACACACCTCACTGCTTCCTCACAGCTCACACTGCCCCATCATGCATCATTGCTCAACCCACAGCATACTCCCCACTACAGCTTACACTGCCTAATCACACTCACTCCCCCACACAGCTCACATTGCTCCAATCACAACTCACTGCTTTCCCTGCAGCACACTCCCCCACACAGCTCACATTGCTCCAATCACACCAGACTTCTCTCCCTGCAGCACCCTCCCCCACACAGCTCACATTGATCTAATCACACCAGACTGCTCTCCCTGCAGCACACTCCCCCACACAGCTCACATTGATCCAATCACACCAGACTGCTCTCCCTGCAGCACACTCTCCCACACAGTTTACATTGCTCCAATCACACTTCACTGCTCTCCCTGCAGCGCACTCCCCCACACAGCTCACATTGCTCCAATCACACCTCACTTCTCTCCCTGCAGCTCACTTTCCATCACAGCTCATACTGCCTGATGAAACCTTCACTTTTGAGCTGTGAAGAGGTCGTGCATGCAGTGCTCGAAGGTTTTCAGCAGCCCAGTAGCGAAAATGTTGTTTGTGCACTGTACCAGAAAGGTGGAAATGGGCTTCATTGCTACTCCACAGAATGCCAGTGGGAGGCACAGTCTACCCCAGTCTACTGGAGACAATTCCTCACCAATCATAAACTTGTATGGGTGCAAATGAAGGCCAGTATGCAAAATTTGCCTTATAGTTCTTACGAAATCCGAAGAGCTGAGGCATGTTACCGTGCTGAATGAGCTGGAGACAGCTCAATCGAAGCCCTCACTGCTGTGATGTTTACGGCTGTTCTCACATTTTTGGGACGTCTGGGTGGTATTCTCTTCAGCGCAGATCCTGTTGCCCTTACTCTTTGAACCCACAGCAAAATCGTTTCTGGTCTGGAAAACTTTCATTAGCAAGTAAACAGAGCCGTGTGCACAACACCCTCTACGTCGCAGTTACAGATTCTCCATTTTTTTTTTTAAATCCTCCACTACAAAGCCTCAATGGTCACCTGACCACAGCATGGTGACGACTGAAAACTTTATTAAGTACCCTACCAAACGTAAAGGACTGTTTTTCTGACACACCCTGTGCTTAGTTCTCTCTGATCAGGAATCTGGCACATGTTGCCAAGATGGTGGCCACAGCACTAAGGAGGTTAATCCCTTGTGCTGCTGTGCCATATTTAATTATCAGTGCTAGGCATCATATAAAAGTATGTTCACAATGTGTTTTATTTTTTTCTTCAAGTGTGCAACTCAGCACTGTACTAAGTCCAGCAGCTGCACCGCTAGGTATTACCCGCTGGTGCACTGGATCAGGGGAAAGACGCATCACAAATGTAGGTACTGTAGGCGAGATTAGACCCAAGTTTGCAGCCTTCCTATGCATGGCAAGTCTTGGCACTGGGAGCACAGACTGCTGTTTTTAAAAGTTGAAGGAATGTGTGTGTGTGTATATGTGTATATATATATATATATATATATATATATATATACGCACAGTATTATAAACTGATACATTTAAGTTAATGTGCAGCTCAGCCTCTGCAGACAGGACTGTCAGGCTCTTTTGTCATAGTGATGTCAAAGGAGGAAAGCAATTGAACAGTTCCTGTGAAATGTAAGTTATATTATTATTTTTCCTGAAAGATGTTCTAGTCTTAGGGAGGTATTCAATCCCGGACGATATTTCCGTCAGGCGGATTTATCGTTTGTTTCTACAAGATTATGTCGGATTTACATTCGGCCTATTCAATGTCAGGTCCATTTTTCGAACTGTCAGAAAGATGTCAACTGGCGGCTAATTCAAATCCCAGCCAAAATCTGTCTACCAGGATTGAGATATAGGTACTTATGAGTTTTCCGGGCGCCCGATTTCTAAATCGGGTCGGATCGGGCACATCGCATCGCATCGCATGCGACCATCGGATGCGATGCGATGACCCGATTTTTCCATAGGAATCAATGTTAAAATGGACAGAGTCCATTTTAACATGGAATTCAATGGGAAAAAGGGGTCCTTTTCATACCCCTACTATCCAAGTGGGCATGGAGTTGGATATAAACCTGTGGCGAGCGTAGCGAGCCACCGAGCCCGAAGCGTGGCGAGCGTAGCGAGCCCCGCGCGGGGACATAGAATACCGTCCCCTCGCGGGGCTCGCTTCGCTCGCCACGCTTCGGGCTCGGTGGCTCGCTACGCTCGCCACAGGTTTATATCCAACTCCATGCCCACTTGGATAGTAGGGGTATGAAGAGGACCCCTTTTTCCCATTGAATTCCATGTTAAAATGGACTCTGTCCATTTTAACATTGATTCCTATGGAAAAATCGGGTCATCGCATCCGATGGTCGCATGCGATGCGATGCGATGCGATATCGCATCTGATTGTATGCCTTAACTTAAGGCATACAATCAAAAAATCGGGCGCCCAGATAACTCATAAGTACCGAGATATACTGTATGGGCAAGTTTACAACTGTTTGATGTGTCCTCTTACTATATAAATTATATGTGGCTCTGTACTGTAATAAGAGTAGGCATGCCTACCCTCCAGGAATGGGTGGGAGGCTCCTGAAAATCGAGTCTTCCTTCCGGCCCCCGGGAAGGTGGGCAAGTCTCCCGCTTGCTGGCCAGAGCTCCCCGCAACCCCCATCCCCGCTGGTGAAATGACTGCAAATTGTGGGTCCGCGGAGAGGGGGCGGAGCTAAAATGACGAGGTAGCAGCATTTCACGTCATTTACGTCCCGCCCCCCCCCCCTCCGTGGTCCGTGAATCACAGAGTTTTCTGACATGGGGGTGGGGCCAAGTGATGTCAGCTTTGGCCCCGCCCCCGCTGACATGTTGCCTCTTCGGGCTTCTCCTGGAGAGGTGAAAATCAAAGTAGGCATATCCTCTGACTACCTGAGAGGAGAGAACCTTTTACAAAGTCTGTTACTTAATAGCATGTAAGATGTTACTTAATAGCATGTAATTAAGTAACAGACTTTGTAAAAACTCGTTGTGATTTGAACTCGGCCCCTGCTCCGATGGTCGGGGTTTGCACATGTGCAATCCCCAACTGCAAACAGCCGCAACATTTGCAGCGGGGAGGGAAATGCATGTGAGGGGAAGGGGGAGGGTATTCATGCAGGTGGCGGGCAACGTTATAAAGCTTGCTAATCTGTGAATTTTGGCTAGTCAATCAGGCAGTCCAGTGCCGCTAAGTCCAGTGCTGCCGTTAAGTCCAGTGGTACTGCCATTAAGTCCAGTGGTACTGCCGCTAAGTCCAGTACTGCCATTAAGTCCAGTAGTACTGCCGTTAAGTCCAGTGCCGCTAAGTCCAGTACTGCCATTAAGTCCAGTGGTACTGCCATTAAGTCCAGTGGTACTGCCGCTAAGTCCAGTACTGCCATTAAGTCCAGTAGTACTGCCGTTAAGTCCAGTGCCGCTAAGTCCAGTACTGCCATTAAGTCCTGTGGTACTGACATTAAGTCCAGTGGTACTGCTGTTAAGTCCAGTGGTACAGCCGACAGCCATATAAGTCCAGTGACAGTCCAGTGGTGCTGCCGTTAAATCCAGTGATAGAGTCAGTGGTACTGCCGTTAAGTCCAGTGGTACTGTCATTGATTCCAGTGCTGCCGTTTAGTCCAGTGGCACTGCCGTTAAGTCCAGTTATACAACCGACAGCTCCTCCGCGTTGTCTTTGCCAGCTTCTACAAAGACGCAGTGACATTGGGCCAGATGTATCAAGCTTTAAAAGTAAAAAAATCGCAGAGTGATAAACAGCCAACCAATCAGCACCCACCTACCATGTCACAGGCTGGGTTTGAAAAATAACAGGCAGGAGCTGACTGGATGGCTGTTTATCACTGTCCATTTGATCACTTTTTGAAGCTTGATACATCTGGCCCTCTATCTCCTGCCTAGCACCTGCAATCTCCACCACCAACATCTTTTTTTCAGAAGGATAATTCTATCTTGCACCTCTTTGCATTATGTGCTCTTTGGAGCATTGGCAGCTTGTTTTGTGGGGGGCCCAAACAAACCAATCATTTCAGCCACAGTTGTGCGGTAGACCCTGATGCTCAAATGATTGGTTTGTTAATGTGTGCGTGTCCTATTAATGCAACATAAGGGTATGAGGGAGGGCCCAATGTCAATTTCATCTTGCAGCTCTTTTCTTTGAATTATGTGCTCTTTGGTGCATTTTTTTTGGCACAGTTTTTAGAACTGCCATCTTGTCTGCCACTGCAGTTCCACTCCTAGATGGGCCACGTGTTTGTGACACCCATTTGTGTCGCTTAGCATAGTCGTCCAACTACCTTGGTGCAACCTTTTGGCCTGAACACAATATTGTGAGGTGTTCAGGATAGACTGGAAATTAATGTTATTAGGGTTAATTATACTGTAGGAGCAAAATATAAACAAATTTTGCTATTTTAGCATTTTTTATGTTTTTTTCCCCCAAAAAAATCCAGACCCAAAACCCCAAAAAAGGCCGATTCACATCCCTAATTCCAGCCATTCTACAGTATATCTTCTACATTCCTTATTTGTATTTATTCTTTATATAAAAAAGCATATCTCCACTTAGGATTGTCTCTTACCAAGTCTGCCCATTTTAGATCCGATCACTATAACAATTGCTGATATTAGGATAAAAAGCAGACTTCCATTAAGTAACATGTGACAGTGGCATTCGCTGCATCTGTATGTACTCTCTTTATCCCCAACTTCACTATTTATAGATACCATAAAAATAAACTGTAATAAAAATATAAATAGTACTCAAATTAACCTGGCCTTAGAAATTTAGAATAGTGAATAAAAGCAACATATACAAATACACTGCCTAGGATACTGACGGGTCTGGACCATGAGAGATAAGCCAGCAGCGGGAAATGCGTGAAAAGAGATAATTGTAGCTATACAAATCCACACAAAATCCACACAAAAGCTCTTTATGGTAGCAAATCATTCAGTCCTGTTAGTGTTTGATGGGACAGGGAACTCGTTACAAAGTAATGTAGAGATTGCTCTATTTGTGCAGATAAAGTTAAGTATCACCTTGTTTTCGAACATTGTCCCCAAAAATACTCAATTCTGCTAGCTCTAATTACATCAGAGTTAAGTATAATACAGAATATTAATATTTAATCTTGATGCTTTGCTGGATCATTGTTATTCAGATTCTGCTTTTTGTCTAGGGGAAAGCAATGTGTGATTCAATCTACACTGTCTACAGAGAATACGGTTCTTTTTATTCAGTAATACAAATTAAACAGAGAGTGAAAATCTATTCTCACTCCTACATATGAGTGTATACACCAGGAATTCTGTTCTAACACGACGAAGGGATTGTCTATAATTTGGTCAAACTTTTATAGATCAAATTAAAATTAGCTACTTGTTTTCACCTATAATATATCAGATTAATGCCCATGCAGGGTTGGTCTGGCCCACAGGGGTACAAGGACAATGGAGGAAATCCATATATGCTCATTGGACTGCTACTTTTTGGAGCACAGCAATTGGTTAAAAGCTCCCCCCCCCACCACCACCACCACCACCACCAGAGTGAAAACCAGCCCTGCAAAACTGGTAAATCCTTTTGCATCCAGCCACCATCGAATGATTTAATCCCCCCTGTGTGTGCAGTGGCTGAGTAGCCACAGATTTACTAAGCGGCTTGGATGATCCTGGCTGAACGGGCTGAACGGGCCAGCCCTGATGTCAGAGGTCCTCCCTTCTACAAGCGAGGTCTGTCTGCATTTCCCTTGACACTCCTTGAAATGGCTTCTTTCCTTGAAATATTCTTTTTCCTTCCCACCTCTTTCCCCATCTATCTCTTTCCTCCACCCCCCCCCCCCCTCTCTTCCCTTTCACCCCTGTCTCTTTCTCCCCCCCATTCTGTCATTCTACCTGGCACTCTGTCTATCCCTCCCTCCATCATTCTCTCTCACTCCTGGTCATACCCTCCCTTTCTCTCTTGCTCCTCTCCTTCTTTTCTCACATTCCTTCTCTTTTCCTGACCACCCCTCTCTCACCAGCATAATTCTTGTCTCTCAGTGGCACGAGGTGGGGGGAGGGGGGGGCCCATAGCAAAATTTTGCTATGGGGCCCTAAGAGTTCTAGTTACGCCTCAGCTCAAAGGGTTAATGTTGAAAACTTTATAGTTTTCATATAAAATAAATGTAGACTGATATAGCCTGACAAGTAAGCGGAGAACAAACAATACTTACAAAGACATACTTGATGTCGTCCTCCTTGAATCCATATTTATGGGTGGCTGCGATGTAGAACTCCTCTGGGTCTCACTGTTCTTCTCTTTATTAATGCAGCTTGTAGATCGCCGCCTCTGACATTGCTGAGCACCCATCAATCCCAGTGACCTTGAGTCCTGTACTTTGTGATGCATGAACCTCTGCGGAAACAAAGGAACCTGCTGTGTATTAGTCATTGTTATAGTTGTGAAATTGTGTTTTTACACTGGGATGACATGAAACCACAGGCTATTGGCTGACACATAAAAAAGGTCATCATGCATTAGGTTGACATGGTCAAAAGGTCACCAGAAGCAAAAGGTCGACATGGGAAAAGGTCAACATGAGTTTTAAAAAAAAATCCTTACATAGGTCAACATGGACACTGTATTACAGGGTTGCCTAATCTCCCGGATTGGCTGGGAGGGTCCCGGAAATCGGGTTCCCCTCCCGGCCCCCCGGAAAGGTGGGCAATCCTCCCGGATTCTACCTCACCCTCCCCAGCAGTTGCCCGGCCGTGAGGCCCCGCAAATCGGGGGATTTCCAGTGCTGGGGGCAGGGCTTGATGATATCTACATCAGGCCCCGCCCCCACACGTGATGCTGACAGTCACCTCTCCGGGCTTCTCCTGGAGAGGAGAATTTAAAAGTAGGCAAGTATCCTGTATTAGTGTACTATGTCCTTGGACTGTCTGCTCCACTGAGGCCACCCTGGTGGTCCAATGGGTTATGCAGCCATAATCCGACTGTCACTGTTGGCATTTGCAGCACGTGTAATGACACTGATGGGCAAAATATTCAGTGTCAGAACCAGACACATTGCATCAGGGCTGCTGCAGTGAAAGGGTTCAGTAACGCTGCCACCACTATCCAGGACAAAATTCTAGGGCAGGGGCCTCTCTCCACTCTCCTCTTACTTAGCTCCTCCCCTTCCTGGTGATTTCCAAGAGAGGGAAGGAGAAGCAGGGGCAGACACAGGCATTTCTTTCAACAGCAGCAGTTCATTCTGACCACATTGTTGGGTAGTGTAAAGCAAGCCACTATTTAATTTTAAATTCTTAGACAGCCCATATCCGCCCTGGCCTGCCTGTGCTTATGTGTCCACACTGCAGCGTAACGCACACACTGGCACATGGCCTGAAGTAAACCAGTTATAAAACAGATCTACTGTACTGATATCCATACCTCCCAACTTTCGATGTGATGGAGGCGAGAAGGCGCTGCTGCGCGCCGCAGGCGCGTCGAAAAGTTTGGGGCGTGGCCTAATTCCGGGGGCGTAATTCTGGATGACTCGTAATGCAGCGGTATTTAGTTGCTTTGGGAGCCAAGTAACACCGGCCACCAGGCGTGCGAATGCCTGACCCACACTGGACGCCAAATGTCCCTGCAGGCCTGCGAATGGATGTTTTGCATCCTGCATGAACCCCCCCCGGTTTGTGCGCCATGGAGACTATGCAAGTCTCTGAGGGCAGCTGCAGTGAAGACCTGCACATGCGCATAAGCAATTATGCGCATTCACAGGCTGTGACAATTGGGGTGAATCACTCAGAATGCGGGCCACTGTATGTACATTATACCTCTCCCACTAGGGCACTAACACTCCCCTGCAGTAGCAGCCTAACCCTAACACTTCCACGTGCATCCCCAAATATATTGAATGCTAGTGAAAATACATTTTTTATGTACTAGAGTCCCAGCTTTTCGCTTTCCTCCCTATTCCCCTCATCCCAACCTACAGCTGCAAGAGGCATCTTAAATTAAAAAAAATACGCTCATTGATTCTCAAAAAGCATAATATATAATGGTGGTTGGCTCTATGCGTCTCGCTCAGCCCTGACTACTTTATTGGGGGGTTCCCACTCCTCCAGGGACCACTTTATTGGGGGGTTCCCACTCCCCCAGGGTCGACTAGCCTATCCCTCCTCCTAACCTCTTTTGATCCTCCTATCCTGCCTTCGTTCCCCTCCGTTCCTACTTATCCTATTGTATTTCGTTCGTTCGTCCACCCACCTATTTTTAGTATGTTAACTCTTATGAGTAGGGTCCTCCTGCCTCACGTACTCACCCTACCTCATTACCTCACCTGTGCTTCTGTCCTGTTCTTCCCTTCCTCTACTTCATCCTCAGTCTCCTCGACAATTTTGACACCTACTTCTGAACTGATGCTGATTTTATTTCTACCAGCTATACCCCTATTTATACTGTATTTTTCAAAACACCCTGTACGTTACCTTGTCATTTGTTTTTTGTTTGCTATGTACGGCGCTGCGGACACTTTGCGGCGCCTTATAAATAAACGTACTAGGTAGAATTGGTGGAGGTTACTGCGCTTATCCCTCTGTATGTGGGGGCAGCTTAACTGAGTGGTCCGTACTCTAATAATGGGTTAAACAAATAGTAGTTGTTAAGCGCTCACCTAGGTTTTGTGCTTTGATGCAGATAAATGACAAAATGCTGGTGTTCTGAAGCAATGTAACAAAAGTTTAGCTTTCTTATGAGTAGGTGTAAATGAGCAACAGGATTCTGTTAATGTGAAATCAAGGTGTTTTTATTTACAGTTGCAAACAAGTGTACAAATGAAAAAACTGAAATCAGGGTGGGTGATGAGGGCCTGGAATGAGCCCCTGTGGGGGAATAAGGGTGCCAGCAGGTCCCTTTCAACCATAAGCCTGGTAGGCTTATGTCTCATACAGGTGGGGGTGGTGTGGGGACTGCCAGTAATAAGCCCTTATGGGTGTAAGGGGTCAGCAGAACCCTTTAACCATAAGCCAGTCGGCTTATGTCTTATGTCGGCAGATGTGAGATGATGCGGGGTTGTGGTGGGGCAGGAGGGTGCAGGTACAGTCCAAGGTGACAACGGAACTGGAGGCAAAGTCAATGGATCACTAAGTGGGTGGTGCTGGGTAGCGGAGCCCCGCTCCCAGGAGTCTTACCCACGTGATCCTTTTGCAGAGTGGTACGCAGCGGTGCTGTGCTGTAGTCCCTGTCTGCCCACGTCAGTCCGGGGTGAGGGATGCTCACCCGGCTGACTGAGATGTGAGTTGCCGCTTCGCTGGTGGTGCGGCCTGCTCAGACGCTGCTTCCGGGTTGGAAGGGGACGCGACGCGACTTCCTTGTTCTCGCGATAACGTCACTGCGGGAGCGCTCGACTCCGGCTAGGAGGAGACTTCTTGCTGTGTGTAACTTGAAGCTTGGAGTGCTGTGTGGTGAATCGTGCGGTGTCCAACGCGTTTCAGCCACTGAGGGCCTTTATCAAGGATGCTGTAGGTTGAGGCTGGAGTGCTTATATGATGGATGGGCGTGCCAAACGATAAGTTCATTGATGTGATTGGTCCGCGCTCTCCACTCCTGATTGGACATGAGTGGTTGTCACTCATGGAAGGGGAGGGGGGGGGGGGGTATGACGGCAGTGTGTAATTGAACTGGGTTATTAACCCTGTGTGAGCTGGAAATAGTAGCGGTGTCACCACGCAATAAACAGTGGTGTAGTGTTGGTGCATTAACTGTTGGTAACGATGTGAGTGTTTTGGCAGTGTTGCTAAGGAGTCCTAGTGCTCCATTTAGTGTGGAAGGTCAAAAGGGGTTATTATGGTCTGTGTGTCTGTCAGTTCTAAGGAGTGTGTGTGAGGAGGTGTTTATGTTACAGTAAGGTGTCTTGTGTGCATAAAGTAATATGGAGCACAACGTTTCTTTGCATAGTGGGTAAATCTGGATTTACTAGCCCAGATGGCTATTGTGGAAATCTATGTTTAATCCTCTAGGGGTCAGGGTTTTGATTGTGTAAATCCAGAATAATTCTCTTTTGTTGAGGGTGTCCATGTGGTTACCTCCTCTCCAATTTTTTGGGGGGATCTCTATTCCTATGAAGAATAGGTCCTTAGGGTTGCTATTGTGTTTTGTTTTGTAGTGTAAGGAAACGCTGTGGTTCTCATATCCTATGCGTATGTTCCTGATGTGCTCGTAGATACGTTGTTTAAGTGTGCGTGAGGTCCTTCCTATGTATTCGAGACCACAGGGGCATCTGAGAAGATAGATCACCCCTGTGTGTTCACATGATGTCTGGTGCGTGATTTTAAATGTTTTGGCTATGGTTGTTGATGTCCATGTTTGTATTTTCTTGGTGGTTTTTGTGGTTAAGTTTTTGCAGCCTGCACATTTTCCACAGTAATGGAAACCTGTGGTGTGGTCTATAGTTGTTTGGGTTGATGTTTTGGGTTTGATGTGATTGTGTACTAGTCTTTTTCTGATGTCCGGTGCCTTGCGATATGTCATTTTGGGTCTGTCGGGTATTGCGGGGGTGAGGTCAGGGTCTTGTTGTAGAATGTGCCAGTGTTTTTTGAGTATGTTGTGGAATTGTTTAGCTGATTTGTTGTATGTGGTGATAAATGCTACCTCATTGTTTTCTGTCTGATTGTGTTTGGGTTTAGTTTGAAGTGTAGTGGATCTGTCGAGTGCTGTGATTTCGTTTAGGGCGGTTTTGACTATGTGCTGGTCGTACATTTTCTCATGGAATTGTTCCATGAGTTCTGTGCTTTGTGTTAAGAATTCTTCTGTTTTGGAGCAATTCCTTCTGATGCGTCGGAATTCCCCCTTTGGGATGTTCTGTAGCCATGGTCTGTGGTGTGCACTAGTGTAGAGTATGTAGCTATTGACATCTACATTTTTCCTATATGTTTTTGTGTGTATGTTGTTGTTTTCAATGTATATGTCTAAGTCCAGGAATTGGACTGATGTTTTGCTGATATTGGTGGTGAAAGTGAGATTTCTGTTGTTGGTGTTTAAGTAGTGAGTGAAGTCATTGAGTGAGTCAAGTGTCCCTTTCCATATGAATATAATGTCGTCAATGAAACGCCGCCATAGGATCAAATTGTCCTTCCAGCTATGCCCTGTCTGTATATGGTCCTCCTCCCACTTACCCATAAACAGATTAGCATAGCTGGGTGCCACTTTTGATCCCATAGCAGTCCCGGTGGTCTGTAGGTAGTAAGTGTTATTAAACCATGTGTAGTTGTGGTGTAGGATATAGTTTATGGCGTCAATGATGAAGGTGGTCTGTTCCGGTGGGAGTTCTGTGTCTCTGTCTAAGAAATGTTTGGTGCTTTCTAGACCTTGGTTGTGGTTAATGACTGTGTACAGTGACGTAACATCACTGGTGGCTAACCAGTAATCTGGTTCCCATTGAATGGTTTGTAAGTGGTTGATAATGTCAGTGGTGTCCTTTATGTATGACGGTAGTGCTTTAACATGATCCTGTAGGAAGTTGTCTGTGTATTGGGCTAAGTTGGGGGTGAGGGAGTTTATACCTGAGATGATGGGTCGTCCTGGTGGATGTGTCTGATTTTTGTGTATCTTAGGTAAGTAGTAAAATACGGGTATGATGGGGTGTTCCTGTTGTAAGAACAGGTGCTCATGTTTATTGATGATGCCATTGTCTCTGCCTGTTTTAAGTAGTGCGTCAAGTTCTTTTTTGAATTGTTGTGTGGGGTCACCCTTCAGTGGTTTATAGGTGTTGATGTCATTGAGTAGGCGTTGTGCCTCTGTTGTATAGTCATGTTGGTCCAGTACCACTATGCCACCCCCTTTGTCTGCAGGTTTGATTATCAGTTGGTCATTCTTTTCTAGGGTTTTGAGTGCTTGTAGTTCTGATTTAGTCATGTTGTTGGTGTCATACTTGTTCGGTTTGTCCTTCATGTTGTCAAGATCCCTAGCCACTAGGGTCTCAAAGGTCTTGATGTGGTGAGATTTCATGTGAGTGGGGTAGAAGGTGGATTTTGGTCTGAGTAGTGTGTGTTTATATTTGTCGACTGAGTCTGCATGGTTTCTGACTATGGGGTTGGAGTTGAAGTACTTTTTCAGTGTCAGTTTCCTGGTGAAGGATTGGAGGTCACAGTATATGTCAAATTTGTTAGGTTTGTTTGTTGGTGCGAATTTGAGTCCTTTTGAAAGTACCTGTTCCTGTAGTTGTGTGAGAGGTGTGTTGCTTAAGTTGAAGATGGCTGTGTTATCAGTGTGGCCATTGTTAGGTTTCTCTATGTCTGTTCTGGTGTGTGTTGTTTCTGTTTCTTTGGAAAGAAACAGAAACAACACACACCAGAACAGACATAGAGAAACCTAACAATGGCCACACTGATAACACAGCCATCTTCAACTTAAGCAACACACCTCTCACACAACTACAGGAACAGGTACTTTCAAAAGGACTCAAATTCGCACCAACAAACAAACCTAACAAATTTGACATATACTGTGACCTCCAATCCTTCACCAGGAAACTGACACTGAAAAAGTACTTCAACTCCAACCCCATAGTCAGAAACCATGCAGACTCAGTCGACAAATATAAACACACACTACTCAGACCAAAATCCACCTTCTACCCCACTCACATGAAATCTCACCACATCAAGACCTTTGAGACCCTAGTGGCTAGGGATCTTAACAACATGAAGGACAAACCGAACAAGTATGACACCAACAACATGACTAAATCAGAACTACAAGCACTCAAAACCCTAGAAAAGAATGACCAACTGATAATCAAACCTGCAGACAAAGGGGGTGGCATAGTGGTACTGGACCAACATGACTATACAACAGAGGCACAACGCCTACTCAATGACATCAACACCTATAAACCACTGAAGGGTGACCCCACACAACAATTCAAAAAAGAACTTGACGCACTACTTAAAACAGGCAGAGACAATGGCATCATCAATAAACATGAGCACCTGTTCTTACAACAGGAACACCCCATCATACCCGTATTTTACTACTTACCTAAGATACACAAAAATCAGACACATCCACCAGGACGACCCATCATCTCAGGTATAAACTCCCTCACCTCCAACTTAGCCCAATACACAGACAACTTCCTACAGGATCATGTTAAAGCACTACCGTCATACATAAAGGACACCACTGACATTATCAACCACTTACAAACCATTCAATGGGAACCAGATTACTGGTTAGCCACCAGTGATGTTACGTCACTGTACACAGTCATTAACCACAACCAAGGTCTAGAAAGCACCAAACATTTCTTAGACAGAGACACAGAACTCCCACCGGAACAGACCACCTTCATCATTGACGCCATAAACTATATCCTACACCACAACTACACATGGTTTAATAACACTTACTACCTACAGACCACCGGGACTGCTATGGGATCAAAAGTGGCACCCAGCTATGCTAATCTGTTTATGGGTAAGTGGGAGGAGGACCATATACAGACAGGGCATAGCTGGAAGGACAATTTGATCCTATGGCGGCGTTTCATTGACGACATTATATTCATATGGAAAGGGACACTTGACTCACTCAATGACTTCACTCACTACTTAAACACCAACAACAGAAATCTCACTTTCACCACCAATATCAGCAAAACATCAGTCCAATTCCTGGACTTAGACATATACATTGAAAACAACAACATACACACAAAAACATATAGGAAAAATGTAGATGTCAATAGCTACATACTCTACACTAGTGCACACCACAGACCATGGCTACAGAACATCCCAAAGGGGCAATTCCGACGCATCAGAAGGAATTACTCCAAAACAGAAGAATTCTTAACACAAAGCACAGAACTCATGGAACAATTCCATGAGAAAATGTACGACCAGCACATAGTCAAAACCGCCCTAAACGAAATCACAGCACTCGACAGATCCACTACACTTCAAACTAAACCCAAACACAATCAGACAGAAAACAATGAGGTAGCATTTATCACCACATACAACAAATCAGCTAAACAATTCCACAACATACTCAAAAAACACTGGCACATTCTACAACAAGACCCTGACCTCACCCCCGCAATACCCGACAGACCCAAAATGACATATCGCAAGGCACCGGACATCAGAAAAAGACTAGTACACAATCACATCAAACCCAAAACATCAACCCAAACAACTATAGACCACACCACAGGTTTCCATTACTGTGGAAAATGTGCAGGCTGCAAAAACTTAACCACAAAAACCACCAAGAAAATACAAACATGGACATCAACAACCATAGCCAAAACATTTAAAATCACGCACCAGACATCATGTGAACACACAGGGGTGATCTATCTTCTCAGATGCCCCTGTGGTCTCGAATACATAGGAAGGACCTCACGCACACTTAAACAACGTATCTACGAGCACATCAGGAACATACGCATAGGATATGAGAACCACAGCGTTTCCTTACACTACAAAACAAAACACAATAGCAACCCTAAGGACCTATTCTTCATAGGAATAGAGATCCCCCCAAAAAATTGGAGAGGAGGTAACCACATGGACACCCTCAACAAAAGAGAATTATTCTGGATTTACACAATCAAAACCCTGACCCCTAGAGGATTAAACATAGATTTCCACAATAGCCATCTGGGCTAGTAAATCCAGATTTACCCACTATGCAAAGAAACGTTGTGCTCCATATTACTTTATGCACACAAGACACCTTACTGTAACATAAACACCTCCTCACACACACTCCTTAGAACTGACAGACACACAGACCATAATAACCCCTTTTGACCTTCCACACTAAATGGAGCACTAGGACTCCTTAGCAACACTGCCAAAACACTCACATCGTTACCAACAGTTAATGCACCAACACTACACCACTGTTTATTGCGTGGTGACACCGCTACTATTTCCAGCTCACACAGGGTTAATAACCCAGTTCAATTACACACTGCCGTCATACCCCCCCCTCCCCTTCCATGAGTGACAACCACTCATGTCCAATCAGGAGTGGAGAGCGCGGACCAATCACATCAATGAACTTATCGTTTGGCACGCCCATCCATCATATAAGCACTCCAGCCTCAACCTACAGCATCCTTGATAAAGGCCCTCAGTGGCTGAAACGCGTTGGACACCGCACGATTCACCACACAGCACTCCAAGCTTCAAGTTACACACAGCAAGAAGTCTCCTCCTAGCCGGAGTCGAGCGCTCCCGCAGTGACGTTATCGCGAGAACAAGGAAGTCGCGTCGCGTCCCCTTCCAACCCGGAAGCAGCGTCTGAGCAGGCCACATCACCAGCGAAGCGGCAACTCACATCTCAGTCAGCCGGGTGAGCATCCCTCACCCCGGACTGACGTGGGCAGACAGGGACTACAGCACAGCACCGCTGCGTACCACTCTGCAAAAGGATCACGTGGGTAAGACTCCTGGGAGCGGGGCTCCGCTACCCAGCACCACCCACTTAGTGATCCATTGACTTTGCCTCCAGTTCCGTTGTCACCTTGGACTGTACCTGCACCCTCCTGCCCCACCACAACCCCGCATCATCTCACATCTGCCGACATAAGACATAAGCCGACTGGCTTATGGTTAAAGGGTTCTGCTGACCCCTTACACCCATAAGGGCTTATTACTGGCAGTCCCCACACCACCCCCACCTGTATGAGACATAAGCCTACCAGGCTTATGGTTGAAAGGGACCTGCTGGCACCCTTATTCCCCCACAGGGGCTCATTCCAGGCCCTCATCACCCACCCTGATTTCAGTTTTTTCATTTGTACACTTGTTTGCAACTGTAAATAAAAACACCTTGATTTCACATTAACAGAATCCTGTTGCTCATTTACACCTACTCATTAGAAAGCTAAACTTTTGTTACATTGCTTTAGAACACCAGCATTTTGTCATTTATCTGCATCAAAGCACAAAACCTAGGTGAGCGCTTAACAACTACTATTTGTTTAAATAAACGTACTACTACTACTACTGCCCAGGCTGACCAGCCACGGGGATGAATGCTTTGGCTGGGGGAACTTGCATAAAAAGTTTCCCCCGGCTGTGGCATTACCATACCTCCCAACATGACCCTCTCACAACATGCTCTGTTTCTGAACTTCTCTCTTAATGTTTGATTGCCATCACCTGTTTTAAATGGGTAAATGGATAAGAAAAGTGATGCCACACAGCTGATAGAGCATTCTGTCCCTCCTGGAGAGGGTCATGTTGGAAGGTATGCATTACCCTGTTGGCTGTTTGGGCCCAGTGCTGGTTGCCAAAATACAGAGGACTCCTACAGTCCCCCGTATTTTAGCAACCAGGACCGGCCCTTGAGCCTGGTGCTGGTTTTAGAAATCCTGGGGATCCCCTATGTTTTTTGTCCCTTGAATTTCTAAAATCTGGACCGGTTCTTTGAGCTCAGGGTTGGTTATGCTCAGGAGGGGGACCCTATGCTATTTTTTTAAATAATTTTTTTACACAAATCGCACATCATCATTAATTCGCACATTTTCATGACTAAAATTTGCACTTTATCGCATCACATCGCATTTTTCATGTCTCAATTCGCATACCATTAAATATTTGATTTCTTAAAAAAATTAGCGATTTGAAAACATACGATATGCTGCGATTTGAGAACCTTACTAAAATTGCATCCTATTAAATGTCACCCACAGTGTGTGTCTGGAAAGTAATGAGACTAAGGCCATGATTCTGGTTCAGTCGCAAAAGCAAATTCTCTCTCTAATGGACAAAACCATGGAAAAAAATATATGCAGATGACAACTAGATGGCGCCAGAGTCTCAGGAACTGAAATAAATGGCTGCAAATGTACCCTGACTCAGACCACTGTTGTTATTCAGGTTGTATTTTCAAAAGGCTGACTTTTTTGTGATCACTATAAAAACCTCTTTCCCAGTGTAATATAATAACCCTTTCACTCCGCCACAATAACGCGGGTCATTGCCTGGGTAACCTGGGGTCCTGTTAACACCCTGTGGAGAGCCTGTGATTATTCAGTATAATTAATATAATCACAATATGGGTTAGCACTCCTCAGCCGGTCACTTAAACGGGGTGACTTCCCTTAGGTACTCCCAGTGTGGGTGTCCAACAATATTTACGGTACTTGTTTCCTAGCACGGCCACAAATCTTGGCCATCGGGGGTAATTTTAGTGGCCTGCGACGCGACCGACGCGATGTCCCCGATTTTTCCATTGAAATGCATTGAAAACAGTGAAAAATCGGGTCGGTCGCGTCGTGTGCACCTAAAAATGCTTAAATGGTCCACCCGCGATGGCCGCGATTTCCCCATAGGGAACAATGTTAAATGCCTCAATTTACCCGCGATGACCCCGATTTTCCATAGGAAACAATGTTAAATGGGTCAATTTACCCAAATCATCGTAGGGAAGAATGGTAAATGGGCCAGAAAGCCCAAAAAACCCCCCTGACCAGTGAAATGTCCTCCCAAAAGTAGTTCACGCCACCCCGCGATGAACGTGAACCCGAAGCTTGGCGAGCGCAGCGAGTCCGCGAGGGGCGGCGGTACGCGTCCTCCGACCTTTTCATACCCCCACTATCCACTAGGGCGTGGAGTGAGAATAGAATAGTGTGGCGAGCGCAGCAAGCCACTGAGCCCGAAGCGTGGCGAGCGCATCGCGCCCCGCGAGGGGACGCGGATACCTTCACAGGTAAACGCGTCCCTTCGCGGGCTTCACAGGTATCCGCGTCCCCTCACGGGGCTCGCTGCGCTCGCCACGCTTCGGGCTCGCTGCGCTCGCCACACTATTCTATTCTCACTCCACGCCCTAGTGGATAGTAGGGGTATGAAAAGGTCGGAGGACGCGTACCGCCGCCCCTCGCGGGCTCGCTGCGCTCGCCACGCTTCGGGTTCACGTTGATCACGTGGTGGCGTAAACTACTTTTGGGGGGACATTTCGATGTTCAGGGGTGTTTTTGGCCCATTTACCATTGTTCCTATGATAATTTGGGTAAATTGAGCCATTTCCCATTGTTTCCTATGGGAAATCGTGGTCATCGCGGGTAAATTGAGGCATTTAACATTGTTCTCTATGGGGAAATCGCGGGCATCGCGTCTGGCCCATCGCACCCGATATTTTTGCGCATGCGATGCCCGCGATGGCCCCGATGACCGCGATTATGATCGTTGTGGCCGTGCTAGGAAACAAGTACCATATTTACTCTGTAGGGCAGCACTCACTCAAAGTATTAACGTCAAAATCGGAGTAATATCAACGTTTTGAAGTTTAATGATACTACGTCCTGAGTGCTGCCCTATAGAGTGAATATACATATATATATATATATATATATCCAAGATGCTTAATAAAAAGCAGGGGCACTCACCATCCTTCAGTCAGTATTTTTTAATGGAAAAGGTCAATCATAATAGTCGACGTTTCAACCCTCTAGGGGCCTTTGTCAAGACATACAAATAATCCATATGCACAGCAGGCAAAAAGAGAGATACCTGCTGTGCATATGGATTATTTGTATGTCTTGACAAAGGCCCCTAGAGGGTTGAAACGTCGACTATTATGATTGACCTTTTCCATTAAAAAATACTGACTGAAGGATGGTGAGTGCCCCTGCTTTTTATTAAGCATCTTGGATATTAATTGGCCGTTTGGATTGAATTGCCTTTGTGGTGCACCCCAAGCATTTAAACACTCCTGGATGTGAGTGCAGGACCCTCTGTTTATATATATATATATATATATAAATATATATATATATATATATATATATATATATATATAAGAAGTATCGTGGCACACACTCGGACTTATGATAAATGAGGCTCAACACTCTTGGTGTGATACCAATGTTTCAGGGTTTATTCCGTAGCGCAATGCGCTCCACAGATCAGCGTGTGCGGAGGTTAAGTGCTTTTTATTATCAACCTTTATGTGCCTGGCACCGGGACTGTGTTTTACCAAGTGGAGTGCCCACCTGTGACCCCTGTATATATATATATATATATATATATATATATATATATTTGGAAGAAATAATCAGCGGCACCCACGGGTTTGATGTAGAAAAAACTTCAAGTATATTCACAAAATGTGCCCGATGTTTAGAGGCTTGACGCCTCTTTTTTAAGGTGTGATACTGGTATGTCACACCTTGAGAAAGAGGAGTCAAGCCTCGAAACGTCTGGCACATTTTGTGAATATACTTGAAGTTTTTTCTACATCAAACCCGTGAGTGCCACTGATTATTTCTTCCAAATAGCCAGACTACACTGAGGGCAACATGGTACATCTAAGCTCCCCTAAGGAGAGTGCCAGCCTCATTACCAGACATATATATATATATATATATATATATATATATATATATATATATATATATACACATACATATATAGATATAGATAGATAGAGAGAGAGATATCTATATATGTATTATGGTAATGAGGCTGACACTCTCCTTACGGGGGCTTAGATGTTCCATCACAGGTGGACACTCCATATAAATATTGGTCAGTTAAGTTTTTTTTATCATTACCAGTTTAAATTTATAGGTTAAACACGCAGAGGAAAAAAAGTCACTGCTTACTAAATTACCCCATTTTTTTTATATGATAATATTTATAGACATTGTTTTGCTATAATGGAGAAGATAGAGTAAAATTAGCCCCGACAGGACATTATTTCCCCCCGTCTAGTTAGTGGTTCAGATATTACTGCATTATGTTAATAATATAATTTCTTATAATAAGAGTTGTCATTATGGTCAAATAAAATGATTGGTGTTTGGAAAGCCTGCACTTACAGATGACCCTGCCTGGTACAAGCTCTATAGAGAATCTTATGCGATCCATGTCAGGTAATAATCAGAAAGGAAAAGTGGAAGGAATACGTTCCTGCATAGTGATTAAAAAGAGAATGGGTGGCGACTTTAACTTTCTTTTTATTCATTAATCTCCAACAGCTAAAGACAAACAAAAAAACAAAATGAATGTGACTACAAACAAAGCACTTGTGTCCTGTTGTGATCTGTTGGCCCCGCTGAGACAGAATGAGCTGAGTTTAGAAGGGGGCCTGATTGAAGGCTGTAAAATTAGTGCGGCTTCGCTAAACTCACAGTTACTTTCCATTACTAAGCCAGTTCCTGAGGCAGGTGAGTCACTTAATTAATCTCTCCTACAATTTAAAAGCTAATGGGGAACTTGACTCTCAATTCTCCAAAGATTCAGAAAACAAATAGGTGATATTTAAAAAAATACTATCCTGCTTTCCATAGGTTTTATACCAGGGGTTCCCAATCTTTTTCGAATCACGGCACCCTAGAGTATCAGAATTTTTCCACGCCACCCCTAGCCCCAAAAAAGTATATACTGTATTAAGTAGATTGTGTTTATATGCTACTCTTAGGGTCAGTTATGTGGTAAAGGGCATGATTTGCTTCTTATTGTACATATATTTTATGATTGGCAGCCACCAGCGCTGGTTTTGTCCAGAAATAATTGATCATAAATAATTTGAATTGATCCTGGACCATCAGCCCTTGGCACCCCTGCAAGTGTCCCGAGGCACCCCAGAGAGCCACGGCACACAATTTGGGAAACACTGGGTTAAACATAAACACTGCTGAAGCTAGTTAGGATACTGATAACATTTATCATTTTTAATTTCATTTTCTGTCAAATAAATAGGGACTATGGGGGTACAGGTTGAGTATCCCTTATCCAAAATGCTCTGGACCGGAAGAATTTTGGATAACGGATTATTCCGTATTTCAGAATATTTTTATATGTCAATGATGTATCCTGAGGTATCTTCTATTTATGTTGTACAAACACATAGACACATGAAATACACACAAATATATGTATGTATATATATATATATATTTTTTTATATCTTTTATTGTGCATTGCATTGTATAATCATGACAATGACATAAAAACAACAAGCTGTTTTCAAGACATTGTAACAGTTTACAATAATATAACAATCAGCTTCATTTGAAAGACAATTGATTGCACAAATATATTTTATTTGTGCATAAAACAAAGTTCCAAACATGAAACAAAGTTTGTGTCCTATCTCAGATACTGAATTTAAATGCCAAGTAATCATTATTCTTGCACATATTTAGCGCCAGTTACATATCGGGGCAAATTTACTAAGAATACGAATGCAAAAAGTTGCATTCATATTCTTAATACGAATTAATACGACAGCATACCTCGTATGCTTTGTTGTGTTCCGGAGGGGGATTTACAAAGCAGATAAATACGACTTTGTAACCCTCCGATGTCGTATTAATTTGTAAATGGGCTGGTCGCGCTCCCCCCTGGGCTGTCTGGGCACTTTGCCCAAACCCAAAATGGCCATGGAAGAGCGGCTGCGCATGCGTGACAGCGCACAGCAACTCCCATGGACTCCCAGACCCCGCTCCCCCTCCGTCCGGCTGCAGAAGCTCCGCCCCCCTCCGCCCGGCATTTGGAGCCAGCAGATGAGCCCGCCCCCTCCGCCTGGCTACATTCACCTCCGCCCCCCCCCCCTCATTACATGCACCGCCGTGTCTGCACACTGTAATATTACGGTTCTGCGCACTGTAAGCATTAAGGAGGCCTACCAGTACCAATTGTCCTTGCCACAAAGTGACTGAATGAACCACAAGCACAAGTGATTATGAAACATTGGATTAGATTAGAACATCAATATAAGGTGTGGTGGTTAAAAGACCATTAGGTACAAAAAAGCATGCGTCAAAGAGGAGTAGGGTCACAGGGACCCCTCACTATCACACCAGGGTTAAACCAAACAGATGAACAAGTAGCGCTAACAACACATATATTAAAAATGACAATATATTTCATGATAAAAAGAATGAACATAAATGGTAAAAAAACACAAAATTTACAATTTACTGTATAAATAGCTGTAACTCTATGGATCCATTCCTATTGATGAATAAACAGTCCACAAAGTCAAATCTCCAATGAGGAAGTCTCTCATAGAAAGATGATAGATAGATAGATAGATAGATAGATAGATAGATAGATAGATAGATAGATAGATAGATAGATAGATAAATCTCTAAAATTGTGCTAAATATTAAAAAAGGTTTTCAATCTTGGTCGCTATAACACTAAGGGGGTAATTCTGGTTGGTGCGGTTCTGTCCGCGTTCGGTCGGTCCGCCGATGTTTTGTGATTGCGCATGTGCAGAGGCATATCTGCGCATGTGCGAACGGGACGTAAGTCCAAATACCGCATGAATTGTGTACACTACGAACAGGGGGAGGAGAGGGGCGTGAAGGGCTGTTTGGGCTTATTACCATATGTGTACACCCCGCGTTTCATGGGCGTTCCCATGAAAACGCTGTGCGTACGTATGGTAATGCGGCCGTGACGCACGTGTAGGGGGCGGACATATGACATTGCCGGATGTCAGCTGCCCGCCCAGATCCCTGCTTTTGCACGGAGGGTTTTTCAGTTTTAAACATGTGATGTTGCTTTTTTTTTGCTGCCGGGGCGTCTTCTGATGAGGTCATCAGCTGCAGCCGAGGAAGACGCCTCAGGCACATGTGCGGAGGCGCTTGCAGAGGCAGTGGCTTCATGTTGCTCCTTTTCTCCCTTTCCAGCAACAGAGTGCAGACTCCTGTGGGAAGTCAGGTGCCATGGCACATCATTGGAAGGAAGAGGAGGTCAGGGAGCTGTTACATGTGCGTGGAGAAGAGGAGATCAAATCTCAAATCACAGGCACTGTGAAGGATGCCATAGTTGATGTCATTCTTGTGAGCCAGCAAAGTGTCCCATTTTAATGATGAAACACTGAAAAGCCTGGCTTATGTGTGAAAGGGTTTTTCCCGGATCTGAGGTGTAGTGTGAAAGGGGGTCTGTTACTAAAATCCCTGGAGTGACCTGGGTTGAAAATCCCGGGTAAACCTGGCCAAAATCCCAGGTAGTATATCTAAAAGGGGTATTAGAGGAAAGTCCACAAACAGAACATTGTGTCCCTCCTGGAGATGGTCATATTGGGAGATATGCTGGTGAGGTCTTATATATACCCCTATCCTAATGAAAGAATAGCTGTGCAGTTTGAGTTACCTCATTGGATGATAACAAATCAATACATTTAATAAAAAGTTTTTGTCAAGTTGCCTATGTTCATTGATATGTACAACATTCCATTTGAAGCAGAGGCGTAACTAATATTGTGGCGCCCCCCCGCCAAAAAATTACCTTACCCCTCCGCATGCCGCCGCCGCCGCCGGCCCCGCATTCAGTCCTGCACCGCAGATAGCCTCCGGGCTCCGTCTCCTGCAGTAATGAAAAATGACACGACAAAATGGCTGCCCCCGTACAGCAGACCGTTTTTTTAGGGATGTTAGAGGAGGTGGCGGCCTCCTCTAGAATCCGTAAAAACTGTCTGCTATTAGGGGGCAGCCATTTTGTCGTGACATTTTTCATTACTGCAGGAGACGGAGCCCGGAGGCTATCTGCGGTGCCGGACTGAATTCGGTGGCGGCGGCATGCGGAGGGGTAAGGGGGGGTCTGACCAGAGTGCCCGGGCACCGGGGGCGCCCCGCTGGCGCTTGCTCCCCCAAGCAGTCGCGGTGGCTGCCTTACGGTAGCTACGCCTCTGATTTGAAGCCACATCCATGTTTTATTAGGTCATACACCCTTTTACAGAAAAAGAAATGGGTTTGGGTGGTGCGCTATCAACAGCAGCTGGTACTGGGTTGTCAGCCCAAATGGTAAATAGGAAAAAAGAAGAATGGTGTACCAGCGCTGGCTGTGCAAATATATAGACCAGACGGTTTCTCAAAAAAATTATTACAATTTATAATACATGAATATAAAAACAAAAAATAAAAACACATTAAATGAAAAATATATTAAATGCTCTCTAGCTATATATTTTTCATTTAATGTGTTTTTATTTTTTGTTTTTATATTCATGTATAATAAATTGTAATAATTTTTTTGAGAAACCGTCTGGTCTATATATTTGCACAGCCAGCGCTGGTACACCATTCTTCTTTTTACCCTTTTACAGAAACCTGCTCACACAATGGCACCCCCCTTTATTAATTGTGGTGCCTCCCCTGTCATTTTTTTCCTGGGTCCGACCCTGCAGGACTGTGACACACATTTGTATAAATATTAATAAAGACAATGTTGTGTCTGCAATTGGTTGCCAACCGGTCGCAGACGCCCCTGCAGGACTGTGACACACATTTGTATAAATATTAATAAAGACAATGTTGTGTCTGCAATTATTGAGGTAGAGCAGTGGTGGCTAACCGGTCACTCGCAAGCTACTGGTAGCTTGCGGCAGCGATCCGGGTGGCTCGACTACTCTGCAGGCACCCGTCCCTCCGTTGCCTGTCCCCTGTAAAGCTGACAGCCGGGCAGAGAGTGCTGGGCTGCCCAGCAGTATACTGAAAGCAGGTCTGCTGCTATTTTGAATGCTCGCGCTGGACTGCGAGCCAATGGCGATCCGGCAGCCAATCAGAAGTTCTCAGAGCGATGGCCATGCCCCCATAGTGGAAAAAATGGGGGATGTGGCCTCACAGGAGTACCACGACAGTAGGTCATGCCCCCTAATTTCGGGCGCATGCCTTCAATACTCGCAGATGTTCCTTCTCTGGCTCCAGTGTTGAGAGGTATGTATGCGGCATATTGGACATTGCAGTGTGTGGAATTTTGTGTCTGGGGCATTGCGGTGTGTGGCATAATGTGTCAGGGGCATTACAGTGTGTGGCAAAATGTGAAAAGGGAATTTTTTGATTATTATGCAGATTTTTTTTTTTTACGCCCCCAAAAAGAATTTTATGTTGAATTTACTACAACCGTCATATTCTGATCAAAATTTCTTACAGGTAGAAGAAGCCTTTGAAATTTGTAAATGCTACCATTGAGATATAGCAATTCTGGTGAAAAGATGTAAAGGAGCCCAAACTTTAAGAAAGCCTATTATAACATATCCATTTTATTTAGGGAACACAACAGGATAAATGTATGTATAAAAAAAAAGATTAGATCAGTAATTCGATTTCCATACCATTTTATACTCAAACCATTTTAAGAAAAGATTAATACAAATTTAACAGTAGTAATAAAAAAAAAAAACTTATAAAAAAGAAAAGCTGTAGGGAATAAAAGCTGTAGCTTTAAACTCCATTTCGGGCTTTCGTAGAAATAGTTTGGGACATTCATAGAAATCTGACTTCCTATCAGTCACAGAAATATTTCAACATTTATGTTGTAATCTAGCGAGCGCATTTGCATACAAAAACAATCCAAAATGTTATGTAATATTAATTGCCCACATAAAAATGAGATGCATTACTATCATAATTGCAGAACTATCAAACACTTCCTCCCAGTGCCGTAATTAGGTGTGTGCTAGTGGTGCCTTGCCCACAGCACATCTGCACCGTAGGCGCACTGATGGCACCTACCTAGTCTGCAGAGAGGGGAGATGCTCTTCCCACTCTGCCTTATGCTACTGCCCGGCTACTGTGGGGTTAGAGGCCAATGCCGAGGAGCAGAGAAGCAGCACTGGCTGGGAGCAGGCAGTAGTAGCTGCAGGCAGGAGATTTAAGAAATCCCATTGAATCAATGGACAGTCGCTGATTGGCCGAGAAAGCCACCTGTCACTATTATGGAAGGCTCTCTCGGCCAATCAGCGGCCGCCCATTGAATCAATGTGATTTTTTAAATCTCCTGACCGCCTTTTCCCAGCTCTCTTTTTCTTGAAAAAGGGGTTGCCATACTCCGAAACGTCGGTAATATTAAAGATTTTTTTTCACAATTCCATTGGAGTGCCAAAGTAGTCATCTCACGCACTGGAAATCAGTTTGTGCCCCACCCACTCAGAAGTGGATCTGCCCTGTTGACTATGTGGTAGATAGCGGCTCATATCATACCTCTATAGTGCTTCCTGCTTCGCCTCATTACTGTGATGAAGCAGGGATCTATACCAAAAAGATGTGGGGACATTTTGTTTGTTGTAGTGGGGTAGTGTCTGTTGCCCCACACCCGCTAATTCCCGCCCATCTGCACGGCTGTGAATTCGATTGCAGCCATGCACATGAGGGGGAAACCATTCGCAATCACTCACCATCAATGGTTTTCCCCTCTCGTCACAGCGCTGAGTAAGCAATGACTAACTCGGCGCTGCAATGGCAGCAGGGAGGAGACCGCTGTTGCCGTCAGGGCTCTCCCTCCCAAGGATTGGGTAATGCCTGCGTTTTCTGAGCACTCTCAGAAAACACTGGGTTACCATTACCACCCCCCAAAAAAGTACAGCAGTTCCACTGAAAATGACTGAGCAGAGGGGCTCCATAGCACACATGCCATACCTACATGGATTTCACATTTTGGGCATCAGATAGTTTCTGCCATCTTGGGCCTGATTCAGAGAGTATACAGTCATTAGATCAACCCATATTAAGTCGACATGCTTAGGGTCGGCCACTGAAGGTCAACATGGCTTAGGTCGAGACAAGCATTAGGTCGACAATGGCAAGGTCAACAGTCAAAAGGTTGACATGAGTTTTTTACATTTTGTTGAGTGGACATGTGCCGACAGGCGGTATTTCATGCACTACCATTCACTAGAGCATGGAGGAAGAATAGACGAGTGTGCCGAGAGTAGCGATGCACCAGGCCAGAAACATGTGAGCGCAGCGAGCCATGCAAAGGGACGCGGTACACTTTGAGGGTGTCCATGTCGACTATGTCGACATTCAGCACAAAAATGTGATTGCCATTGTCAACCTAATGCTTGCGTCGACTTTGCAACCCTGTCGACCTTAGCCATGTTGACCTATTTCATGCGTCGACCTAAGCCATGTCGAACTTCAGTGGTCAACACAATGCATGGTGACCTAATACCCATTTGACCCATTTAGAGATGGACACACTGCAAGTGCAATTGTCTGGGCATCAGTACTGTTGGTATCAGCATTTGTAACTAGGGATGGCCATCGACCATCGTTGGTTCACAATCAACCATTTGACTGATGTCGAATGGTTTTGCCTTAAATGGGAGAGAACCAGATGGTTTCCCACCATCGATAGCACAGAATAAACATTATCTTTGGTACTTCTTCATCTTTGTGGCCTCTGCTTAGGCTACGGAACTTACATAACATACAGCTCGCCAGCCTGGGTCTACGCCACCCTCCTGTGTCCATGCCACCACCTATCACCTTTAGTAAAGTTGTGGCGAGCGAAGCGAGCCACCGAAACCGAAGCATGGTGAGCGAAGCTAACCGGCAAGGGGACGATGGTGCTATTCTGAAAGCGGCTAACGCAACTGGAGTAAGTGGTGGCTGCAAAGATGAAGAAAGGTTCTGGGACACCCGCCAGCTCCGCTGCCAAGCACGTGTGTGTATTTTTGTGTGTGTGTTTGAGATCGATGGTCACTCGTATTTACGTCATCGATGCATAGCTGCCTACCCTCCTGCATTCTGCAGGAGACTCCCTGAATTAGCAGCAATCTCCCTCTCTCCCTCATTAGTCTAGCAATCTTCCTCATTTCACTTAGCCCACATTACACTGTTACATGTTTTGGGAAAAAAGGAACGAGAGACAGATACATTTACATTGAATCATCTGCACCATTTTCCAGCACTTTACCAAGTATAGTATATCTTACTAACTGCTTTGGGGCTCATCTACATTTGGATATAAGTCATTTTAAAAGATTCTTCTCAGATGTAGCAGTACACACCCACGCTTCTAGGTGCCGGGTTCACAATCTCTTTTCAGAATCACTCCATATATGGGACTAGACACGCCCTTTGGGTGGAGCGTGACATGCCCCCTCAATGGGGCGCTGTGCAAAATTCTATTACCAACTATAATCTCCCTGAAACTAGTTTTCAAAAGTAGGCAAGTATGCATCGATGGTAACCATCGATAATGAACACACCGATGGCAACCATCGATAATGAACACACCGATGGCCATCCCAATTGTTACTGGCTGCAGTCACGTTTGGAACGTACCTCTAGCTCTCTTCTGCTATGCACACATGGCGCCACTAGAGGGGGCTGCTGGCTCAAAATAATACTGTTTGGCCGCATATGGCCTCGAGTCGACACTGGAGCGTAGGGCATGCTGGGAGGATAAGGGAGCAGCCGGCTATTGGTCACCGCTGCCGCCATGTTAGGTGCTGTAAAGGATTGTTATAAATAAAGCTGGGCGGGCTGGCGGCCGGCCGGCTGCTGCGTTTGGGTGGACACGGACAGCGGTGTGTGTGGGTTGGTTAGGGATTGCGTAACGTCTTGAGCTGGAGCCGACGCTGGAGGATCCGGGCTCGCACCAGTGCCGAAGGCATGAGAGAGATGTTCAGGTAACTGGGCCTCGGTAGCTGAAGCGGCGGCCTGTGCCGTGTTATGTCACGTAGTGTTAGCGGCGGTGTGTGCCCTGTAGGGATCATACCCACACTCTGCTGCACTGGGCATACACCTACCTCGTGTGCCGGTGTTGTGAGCTGAACAATGGAAATTATGGACTCTTAAACCCCCCACGTCCACCCACCCACCACCAGCCCTGAGCTTTAGGGATTGTGGTCTCACTGTCCGGGTTGTACCTTGAATTGTAGAGCTAATGTCACACCACAAGGGACCCATATATTTGTCTCTTCATCTGCCACTGGCAGCGGAGGGGGTAGCAGGAGATGTCACTGCTGCCATGGCCACATTGTTCTTAATGTCTTCACATGGGATCGATGTGGCCAAATCCAGGATGATGGAAGCAGCAGGCTCGGCGAATGACCTGTGGGTTGTCCCCACAAGTTATGTTTTCCTTAAACAATTGGTTGTAACGATCGGTCAGAAGTAGCCATATCTTTTAAAAAAAAACTTAATGTGTAGTCACCTTAAGAATACTAATAATCAAAACAATTCTAAGAAACTATAATTTAACAGACTGAAATTGAGGCTCTTAGCACTTTTTTTTCCTTTTTAAGTGACCTCATCCAGTAAGATAATGCATACAGGAACTGATGCGCAGGTACACTGCCAGGAAGCCGCTCTCTACTACTCTCTGGTAGTGGTTCCTCATATAAAGGGTGCTCTTGTCCCAGATGGAGTGGACTACATGCAGTCAGTGGAGCATCCATACTCAGACAGGCTAGATGTTGACAGATGCCACCCATCCAACAGGTTGGCAAGCATGCAGGGACATCTAGGTGGCCAGGGGAAGCATGAATGTCAGTTATGCGGCTCTTCTGTGTCAGATAATGGGGCCCAGATCCTTGATGTGACAACCTCTTTATAGAACACGGTGCTTGTGTATTATCACGGCGCGCGTCGCATACAACTAATTAAGTTGTGCGATGGACCCGATTTTAGGCTTTTCCCGGGATGAGTGTACAACAATGCGACGCGATTTCAATGTTAAATGCCCACCCAGACCCGATTTTTAATTGTATCCCCACCCTGATGGGTAATGACAATGTTAAATGCCCCCCCATTGTTAACGCCACCCCACTATCAACGCCAACCCGAAGCGTGGCGAGCGCAGCGAGGGGCGGCGGTACGCATCCTCCGACCTTTTCATACCCCCACTATCCACGTCGGCTTGGAGTTGATTTTATATAGTGTGGCGAGCCACCGAGCCCGAAGCGTGGCGAGTGGACGCGCATTACTTCACAAGTATTATGCGGGGCTCGCTGCGCTCGCCACACTATATAAGATCAACTCCACGCCGATGTGGATAGTGGGGGTATGAAAAGGTCGGAGGACACGTACCGCCGCCCCTCGCTGGCTTGCTTCGGGGTGGCGTTAACAATGGGGGGCATTGGAACATAGTCATTACCCATCAGGGTGGGTGTACAATGTAAAATCGGGTCTGGGGGGGCATTTAACATAGGAATAAGGCATCTGGGTGCCTGCAACATTAAAAATCGAGTATAATCGCGTCTCATCGCATGCGATCATATGGTATGCGATGTGACGCAATTTTGTGGTTGTACAATGCCCTGCAATGGAAATTGAGGGCGCCGTGATAAAACACAAGTACCTAGAACACCAGCAAATCATGATTGTTGCTTGTCTGAAGCTGGTTAACCACTTAAGCGATAAATATACATAACATCCAGTGTGTACGGTCAGAATCGGTAACTATGCACGCAGCTGCGGGTTGTTAAAGACCCTACATACTGTCTGCATGTCTGAGGTGGGGAGGGGTGAGATCACTGTGTAAACACTATCATTCTTCTGAGGCAGTAATCGGTGGCCTCTGGAATTTCTTTAGTGTGTACCCAGTATAAGTCTTTTTTCTATCTTGTGTGCTGTAAGATCATCAAAAATATTTGCGACCTACTGGGCGTCAGCATTGATGAGCAGCATCTTTGAGCTCATCTGGTCAATAACAGAAAGGCAATAGGTTGAGCTCTTGAATAGAAAATGCCGCTGTGGGTCCCACTGCTCATACATGTGTATGCCAGATTCATGTTGTCAAAGTCGGTAGGTCCAGCTCGCTGTCAGAACATGTATAGTGACTTCAATTGCTTGGATAATGAACCCTACATCCTACCAGCATTCAATAAGAGACTAGTCTATACTGATCAGCCATAGAACAATACCTGCAGGTGACAGCATCTTCAGCTACTGACCACATCTTACTACATCCCTGTAAGAAAGGGATAGGTTTACAATAAAATGATAGAGGTAAGTAGGACATTTGAATAATCTGAGAGAAAGTAGTTGGAAGCAAAACAAATTCCAAAACAATGTTTTATTCACAATAGATTCATCCCACTCGTCCTACTCTTTCTATGGTGGGGTAATTCAGTTACCGTGTTTCCCCGATAAGACCTACCCTTCTGCAGAACGGTCTAAAAAAAGCCTTACCCCGAAAATAAGACCTTACTAATCTTACTAAATCCCCATTTTGCTCGGTCCCTGCTCTACACTACAATGCTCCCAGCTCTGCCCCCCCCCCCCCCCACACACACACACACACACATCCACACACACACACGCGCGAAATGGATGCCACTGTTCATTATTTAGCCTTAGGACCACTGAAGCCTCTGCAGTACCAAGGATGCATTGCGCATGTGATGTCACCGCTCACCTCAACATCTGAGCTGTGTCTGCACACAGGCATGGGAGTGGAGCGACTGAACAGCGGCCGGCAGACTCCCCAAAGCTGGGAAGCGGCAGTGCTTGGTGATTGGCTTGTGTTTTTTCTTTTGTTATGGAGGGAGAAGAGGGTCTCAACATCCCAGTTGAAATGAGACCTGTCCCGAAAATAAGCCCTATTGTGTTTTTTGGACCGGAAAAAGGTGTTTTATTATCGGGGAAACACGGTAGCAACAGCATCAGTCTCCTGTGCACCCAATGGAGCTGTTTAATCGTTGCTCATGTGACTAGCTGCTGGCACCACTAATTCCCCCTGTGAAAAGTTACCAATTTCATTGCGAAAACATGACTTGGCTCTGCAGCCATTCATTTAGTTGGGTTTAGGTGCTAATGACTGCAATAACAAGCATTCTAAATTATCTTCCCTGTAATCTCCCGTCACTTTAGATGGGAGAGCAGGCCATGATAACAATTGAGTCATCCGTTATGTTTCACGATAAAACAGGTGCATTCGTCTGTGTGACACTTAGAAAATAGTGGTTCACTGGCTAATTCAGCTGCTGTTAAAGTAATACTGTAAAAGGAGCTGGTGTTCTGCCTGGATAGTTGACATTTGTTGGATGCATGCGATTGATGCTTAGTGGTAAAGGTACTAAAGTGAGTTTTTAGAAATGAGAAATTGCTCACAGTCTACTAACTTAGCACCTTCTAGAGGATAATAGCTAGAATCTAATTGCTGTGGGCAAGTCCCACTTCTAAAAACTCACTTTAGTATCTTTACCACTAAGGGCAGTATTCAATGAGAAAAATTCTCTGTGTTTTATGGCGAGTTTGTGCTTTTCTCGCGTTGGATGGAGACTTTTGCTCTCAAAAAGCGAGCAACCCTATTCAACGTGCACTTCTCGCCGTCTTTCGAAGTGATTTTCGCCGTGTCTCTCCGTGTAGCAATTCTCCATCTTTTCATGGAGAAGTGGAATGTGAACTTTTACAATAAAATGTTTTTTGTTTTAATTTTGGTGTAAAAAAATCAGGAATTTTATTCTGTGAAGGGGCATGCTATTTTTATTCATGTGCTTATAGCCAGGGCTATTTTTCTGCAGGCTCCAGCAGGAACTGTGGCCCTTGTTCTAGTTTACTCTTTCTGACAAAATATTTCTTAGATGGACAAAACCATGTGCACTGCAGGTGAGGCAGGTGTAAAACCCCACCCAAATCTAATTATCTCTGTACAAGTAACACCTGCCTCACCTGCAGTGAACATGGTTTTGTCCATCTAAGAAATATTTTGTCTGAAAGAGTGAACTAGAATAAGGGCCTCAGTTCCTGCTGGAGCCTGCAGAAAAAATAGCCCTGCTTATAGCACATGAATATATATTTAATTTTTAAAAAATAATAATTTTTTACACAGAGCAGCCAGAAGGGGGCCGGGAGCCGAGCTGCTCATTAGATATTCATATATTCACTGCACCCGATCATTACATATGCACGATCGGGTGCAGTGAATACCCGGCCCCCTGTTGGCTCTCCCGGGGGGCAGCCTGTGCTGCCTGGCTCCCGGGGAGCCCACCTCCCCCCCACATACGTTCTGGGGCAGGCAGGGAGACTTCCATCTGCCTGCCACCGTCCTCGGGCTCCCTGCGGCGTCACCTCATACACCGGATTGGCTGATACTCGCCGCGAGGGGCGGAGAGTATCAGTCACATTGAATAGTGTATAAAGTGCCGTGACGGAGAATCTCCAAACATGGAGAATCTCCGCAAAAACACGGCGAGTGCATGGCGAGCAAAAAAAACCGCTCGCCATGCACGGAGAATAATCACATTGAATACTGCCCTAAGCATTAATCGCATGCATCCAAAAAATGGGCAATTTTGGTTAAACAATTTCAGCTAGAGCCATCTGGAGATTTTCACTAATACCGCTTTCAAACTGTTCAGTCCCAGTGCAACCCTGCATTTTGGTCTGTTCATATTACTTCAGCGAACCGAATATTTGCACAATAGAGTATTTGTGAGTTGGGGTGTGCTTGTCTGTTCAGGTGCTCAGGTATTCGGTCACTTGGGTGTTTGCACTGTTGGGTATTTAGAGTTGGTGCATTTGGGCGAGTTCTGGTGCTCAGGGGATGTCTTCAGGCACTCTGGTACTAAATTCCATTTGAGCATGTTCGGGTATTTGGGCAACTGGGTCGTGCTCGGGTTTTCGGGCCCTCAAGTCTTTGTACACACTCAAGTACTCAGATATTAGGGTGCTAGAGTGTTGGTGTTCAGGCTTCCAGCCAATCGGTGTGGGGAGCAGGGGCGGTGGCGGTGTGGTCGACAGGGTGAGCGACGTGTGTGTGTGTGTGTGTGCGAATACGACACTACATGTCTGTAGCATGCACTCAAATCTTCTGGGGGAGCCATCGCTTGCAGAGCCTCTCAGCCCCAAAAAATTTCCGGCCTAGCCACTGATGGTGGTACTTGTTTCCTAGCATGGCGCCCGTCGCATACCATACTTAGTGGTGTGCGATGCGATATTCATGTTAAATTAACATGAGTGCTTGTACAATGAAATATGGCATTGTATGCCAGCAAATGGCATGTGATGCGATTTTTTTAATTGTACAAGCACCCTGATGGGTGCTTACAATGTTAAATGCACCCCCATTGTCAACAACCCGAAGCGTGGCGAGTGCAGGCGGTACACGTCCTCCGACCTTTTCATACCCCCACGTCGGCGTGGAGTTGATTTTAGATAGTGTGGCGAGCCACTGAGTCCGAAGCGTGGCGAGCGCAGCAGAACACGAGCCCGAAGTGTGGCGAGCAGACGCGTAATACATGTAAAGTAATCAGTGTCCCCTCGCGGGGCTCGCTGCGCTCGCCACACTGTCTAAATTCAACTCCACGGCGACGTGGATAGTGGGGGTATGAAAAGGTCGAAGGACGTGTACCGCCACCCCTCATGGGCTCGCCATGCTTCGGGTTGGTGTTGCCAATGGGGGTGCATTTAACATTGAAAGCACCCATCAGGGTGCTTGTACAATTAAAAATCGCATGCCGCTATATTGCATGCAATGCGATTGTATAAGATGTAACAAGATCAAAATCGTGGGCGCCGTGCTAGGAAACAAGTACCAAATTTTTCTGTCAAAATGTACACTGCGCAAAATATTTTGCCCAGGACTGACGGGGAGCTCAAGGGAAATCGAAGATAAATCTTAAGATCACAGATCTTCCGAGTGTGTGGGCACAATAACTTGTGCACCCTATACATTCTGCTTTGTGTGCACTAATTGGCAAGTGTCAGTGTTATGTCTCCTTGCACCCATAATCACAAAGCAGCTCTTATTTACTACTATTTGTATGAGACTCATTGGAGCTTTACTTATACTTCCATTGTATGCTGATAAACTAATCATTTATTCCTTGCACACCTTTGTGATAGCATGAATGGCCACCTGGAGGTCCAGCCTCACAAACATTATGGCATCACCTCTCCAATCAGTTTGGCTGGTCCCAAAGAAATTGATCACATTTACACTCAGAAGCTGATTGAATCAATGAGACCATTTGGAGTGTTTGAGGATGACCGGGAACTTGGCCACAGGTACTTATTATTCTGGGTCCGAGCATATGGCTTCTATGGGTACTGTTCCATTACACCACACAATTTTTTTTTTTTTTTTTTTTTCATGTTTCTTTTGGCATGTGATGTGTGCCCTCTCATGCACCATTTATCGCAAGTCAAAAGTATGTGCAGGCAGTACTTTGTGCTAGATGGCATCGCATTTCGTTTAAATTGCATGCGATATGCTAAAACAGCATGCAATTTGAACTAGATTTGATCTAGTACAGCATACCATGTGAGCACCTTAAGTCTGTAATTACTGAAATTTTGCTTTGAATAATTGTAATATAAATTGGGGAGTATTAAAATGTTTTCTGTGCATTTGCATATTGCCTGCCCTATGCAAATGTATGTAACAAGCACCCGTTGTTTTATGTGGTCATTAGTGTGAAGTGGCTAGGCAATGCTAAAGTATTGTTGGCAACAAAATGTGTAAGTCCAGATTTTGACTAGAACGCAGCGATGCAGCTCACACCTGCTGCTTTCACTTGGCTCGGATAGGTTTGTTTATTTCTGGTTTTCTTCAGTCTAAAAATGAACTTGAGGTTTAGTTTATACACTATAGAGCTACTGCTATATCTATGGAATGTGCTAACCCCCAGCATTGGGGTCTCATTTGTTGTTTTAAAGTAGGATTAATTTTTCTTAAACCTTTTTATTTTCCTCTATTCTTGACCCTTTTTAGCTTCTCCTTCCTTTGTTTTACAACAAGTGCCATGTCTCATTCACCTTATTTACCAGTCACCATTCAAGTCCAGGATGTATGACCTTACTGATTTTTCTATGTCGGTTTCCTGTGTCTTTTTTCTCTCCAGGATGTTTGTCTTGGGCAAATTAAACAACTTGGTCAAAGAATGGATTGCTGAAGTTGGGGAGTGTAAGGTAAAAAAAAAACCTACCTGGTTTTTCCGACATTCTGATGACCGCTGCTTTGAAAAATCCACAGCCTTTTTCCTTTAACTTACATCCTGACCTTCGCTAGTGATCAGTTCATGGCCCATATTTGTCTGCTATGCTGGATCACTTGGATCACTCTATGCTGGATCACTTTAGGTAGCCTATCCCAGCATTTAGGGGTAAACCTACGAAGGTAAGAGTTCTATTGAAGAAGCCCATAGCAACCAATCAGATTCGATCTAATTTTTTTTGGAAGTGGATTAATAAATAAGTAGAATCTGGTTGGTATGGGCAACATTCCATCTTTAATACAACTCCCAAATTAGTAAATGTACCCCTTTGTGCATGCCATTCAGTAGAATCTAGGAAAATGTATAGAGCCCCTATACACATATATCTAATATCTATATCTCAGTATTATCTATACGCACATCAATAACGACCCCCCGTTAGCGATATATCATTCAGTGTGTATGCACGATCTAGCTTGACCAGCAGCACCTCCGATATAGTTATGTATGATCGGTATAACCGCTTGTTGGCTAGTGTGTTCAGGGCTTACGTGGGTATGGGTAAGCAGCTGTTGGAAATTGTAAAGCGCAACGGAATATGCTGCGCTATATAAAAAACTGTAAATTACTGTAGCACAGCATTTGGTGTTCATAACCCATTTTATCTAACTTACTGTTGGTAAATTCATTAGAAGTCTACAGGGAACTCTAAATGCTCATAACGAGCACAGTTTAATAGCATTAATAGCTTGCACCAGGACACTGGGGTCTAAGTGGCTGGTTAGGATGTTCTAATCAGGATTACAAGATATTCACGAAAATAATAGCCACTAGACTACCGTTTATTTTACCGAAATGAATCCACCCAGCCCAAACAGGGTTTATGCATAATCGTCATTAGTGTGTAATATTAGTATGCTCATAGCAGCAAAAAGAAAAGAGCCACCAAGTTTTTTGACATCTGGTCACCATACATATCAACCTTATTAGAAACTAAGCAAATTCTACGGCAGAGTTCTCCAACACACTATATGGAACAATAGGATGGAAGTGCCAAATTCAATTGAGCTTAACCTTTCTTTTTATATTCTAAGATGATTAATAATTAACTTATGCTTTAAAGGGAAAAAAAGAAAATGTGTGAATTATTATTGTATGTGTAATTCTGATGCAATGTTTTATTTACAGAACCTCCCACCAACTCTTATATCAGCAGCTGGAGGCAAAATCTTCACCTTTGGTTCGTATCGGCTTGGAGTTCACACTAAAGGTTTGTCAGCATAGTCACATGTACTGTATGGTTTGTTCTCTAGTTGTCCTGTATAATGAACTGAATCTTTGTATTTTTTAGGTGCTGATATTGATTCTCTCTGTGTTGCTCCCAGGCATGTGGAACGGGCCGATTTCTTTCAGTCATTTGTGGAAAAGCTGAAGCTCCAGGACGGGATAAGGAATGTTAGGGTAGGTGAGCGCAGAATAAACTCTTCTGAGCCAGGTCTGATGGCATGAGCTTAGCCAGTGGTTCTCAAATTCGGTCCTCAGAAGCACACAGTTCACATTTCCCAGGTCGCCCGACAGGTTATGCTAATTATTTCACTTGATTCTGTGCGGAGACCTGCAAAACATGCCCTGTGACCGACTTTGAGAACCTGTGAGCTAAGCAATATCTTTATTACACAGTGAGAGCCAGCCCAATTATAGCAGTGCCTATCTTACCATGGGTCAATGGCTAGTTCTTTGTAATAGTTTTGTTCTATTTCACTTTCTTTGTTAGGCAGTTGAGGACGCCTATGTGCCTGTGATAAAGTTTGAATTCCTGAATATTGAGGTATGTGCCTATATTATTAAATGCACTCATTTTCAAAATAATTTCAAAGGTTGATATTGCTCACCTGTGTAAATTATTGCGTCCAACCTACTTTTCCCAACTATGTCTTTTGGGTGCCAAGTATCTGGTACTTGTGGGCTTATGACTGGTGCGACTACAAGATGGAGCTGTCCGCACTGACTTGTATTATCGACAGTTCATTCCTAGGTTATCAATTTCATCTTGGGGTTTTATTGATGATTCCTAGTATATGGGGAGGTGCTCCTGGGATTAATTCTTACTAGCAAATTGAGAAGAGAAGTATTCCTATTCTGGGCACTTACTGGACTGATCACTGCATGGAATTCACGTTTTAGGGCGTCAAATACAAATAATGAAAACTTATTATATTTAAATGCTGAAGACTATCAAGATATAAAGTGATTGTGAAAATTGTTGTGATTAAAAACGAAATGTTTTCTTGCTGTCCTCTGTCCTATATTCACTGCTCAATCAGTGATTCTCCATAAATTATCTGGTAAGTATAGAAATTATCTGTATATTCCAATTCTTTGTGTACAAAAGCGTTGGTCTAATACTCTTAACTCACACTGGTTCACTATGTGTATAATTCAGATTACTAGGCTTTATGCACAGTTTGTATTATGTACTCGCGTAATTTATGCTTTATTAGGTAGACATTCTCAATAAATTTATTGTTAATACAGTTATTCATGCATGTTCCACATTCCTTCTTTCCATTTTCAATCGTAGAGTCCATCCCATTACTTACCACTGTATCACAAATCTTCTCTTATGTTGTGGAATGTGCTTTCATGGTAACCTAATTACGGTTACAGTTTGTCTCCATCTATAAAAACCGCAATCTAGTTTAGTTACATTTTTGTCTGCGGTTTTGAATTGCCTGCGAAAGTCCCCTTATTTCAGGGCTTGTTGAATTAATCATACCCCTTTCACACTGCAGCTATAACACGGTAAATTGCCAATTTTTAACCGTTTCAAAACGGTTATAGCTGCAGTGTGAAAGTGCCAGTTTTAAATTACCGGTGAACCGGTAATTCAAAATGCTTAAAAAGCAGAGTCCTACACGGTTCAGACCCGTTATTTCTGCAGTGTGAACGGGTCTGAACCAGTATTTTGTACCCTACACTAGACTCCCCTGGTACCTGGCCAGTGGGATCTCAAACCCCCCCCTCGAACCAAGCGGGGTCCTCCATCTCTTCCCCCCCCCCCCCCTTCCCCCAGAGACGCGGGGTCTCTGTCTCCCACACGCTCCCCAGGTACCTGGCAAGCGCGGTCCATTTCTCGGGAGGCAGCGGGTCCCTTGAATGTGCTGTGTGCAGACCCTGCTGCGGCAGGCACACACACGTGAGAGCGGGTGCTCCTGGTGACCCGGCGAGCCACTGCTCCTGCAGGCGGGTGAGCAGGGCTACTGCCCAGGGAAGGGGAGGGAGGTAGGGTGCTGGCTGTGTGTGGACCCTGCTGAGCGGGTGACCCGGCGAGCCGCTACTACTGCCGTGATTACTTCTGCCGGTGCTGGGGATTACTACTGCCATGATTACTTCTGCCGGTGCTGGGGATGCTGCTGCAGGCGCGTGAGCGGGGCGTCTGCCCGGAGAAGGTGAGGGAGGTAGGTGCTGACATTTCAGGGTAGGGGCTGCCGCCCCCGGGTCACCCCCTGAACCCGCTCTGCCTACTGCCGGCATTGTAGCTCTAATGCTGGTTCTATATTAGATTGTGTTATTGGGTCAGTGATTGTGTAGCTTGTATAATTACAATGTGTTATACCATAAATACTGTTTGGTTATTAGCGATCAATTGCATACTGTGACTGTATTTTAATCTGGTAATAAGGTGAATTACTTATGTGGCATATTGGGTCCAGCGGTTAGCTCTCGCGTATAGCCCAAAGGTAACTAACATTACACACGTTTGCATATTGCCCAATACGATTCCAGGCAACTAGTTTATCCACACTGATGGATCACTCGTATATGTGGACAAAATGATAAATACCTTGAGATACTTTAATCCAAGCTATTTGATTATGTGGTTTATGCTGGGTACACACCAGGACGACTAGGGCCCGATCCCCACAATCTAGATCCAATTCCGATCAATTGGATCTGTCGTTTCAAATACGAGAAACGTGGAGTGGAGGTATACAGCAGGATTTAAAGAATCATTGAACAGGGGAGTACTAGCCTCTTATATGTGGACAAAATGATAAATACCTTGAGATACTTTAATCCAAGCTATTTGATTATGTGGTTTATGCTGGGTACACACCAGGACGACTAGGGCCCGATCCCCACAATCTAGATCCAATTCCGATCAATTGGATCTGTCGTTTCAAATACGAGAAACGTGGAGTGGAGGTATACAGCAGGATTTAAAGAATCATTGAACAGGGGAGTACTAGCCTCTTATTTGTTAAGCGCCCATATTCCTACTTTCTCAGCCTTTTTAAACTTAAACCGCAGACATAGAAATCGAACTAAAGCAACTATTTTTATTAATAATTTGAGACCAATAGTAACATTAACAATAAAAGCACATTCCACCGCATAGGAGAAAATACAGATTTTTTTCCCTCAAAATCCATGGCAGCCATTACTCTGGGATATCATCCCATCCCCCAGCTTTAGACAGGTAGTTTGTTTTTGTTGTTTTTCTAGCTCCACCCACCTGGGTAGATTTATGCCACCCTCCCCTTCTCTTTTTCCTGTCTCCAGTCAGACAAGATGGTGTAGTTTTGTAAATTGAAGGCTTATGTCATGTTGGCCAGCTATATGTGCGTCTGTGTAGCTGCCGCTGGAAAGGGTGGTACCCGGGGGAGAGGATCAAGTAACGGCGGGACACCATGCTGTGCGGGCACCCAGCTGCTGGCTACTGTACGACAGATCACCGTTCCTGTCCGCCATGCTCATTACAAACCGCGTGTGGCGGGGCAGTGAGAGTGCAGCCAGGTTGGGCGGAAGTGAAATTAAATATGTGCGAGGCGTCGTTTGATGTAGTGGAGTATGTGGCGACGTCTATGGCGGAAGCTGTCTGCAAGAAGGGCAGTATGGTTACGTACTTGGGTGGCAGATACAAACTCCCAAAATCTTTGTCTTTACCTTATGAGTTTGCTAATAAATGAAAGTCGCTAATCTAAAGAATGTCTTGTGGCAAATCAGTGAGGCTGTCTCTGGACAGGGAGCTGTGATATAGAACAGCAATTGAGAGGAGTTACAGCCCAGGAAGGCAGTATGGACGATACTCAGGGTCGACAAGACAGTCCTTTTGGCAACCTGTCAGAAGAGGTTACCGTAGATTCTGGCCATTACAGTCCCTCCAGAGACTCTCCGTTTGGGAGAAGATTTTGTGTCCCAATGGAGAACCTCAACACGAGACAAATGGATGCTAGCAGTTCTCACACAAGGGTACCGCTTGGAGTTCAAAACTACTCAGGTTTCTTGATCTGACAAATCTTTGTAATCAGTCAATGGAAGGGGAAATTATTGCCTTGCAGCAAATAATTCAAAACTTAAAGTCAAAAGCAGTAGAACAAGTTCCCCTGCAGGATTGAAAAAAAGGGGTTTTAGTCAAGGATGTTCCTAGTACAAAGTCAGGGTCATTCAGGACAATCCTGGATCTCTGTTCTCAACAGTTCTCTAGATGTAAAGTTTCACATGGAGACGTTGAAATCTATCCTACTGGGTGTAACAGAACAGGATTTAATGGCATCTGTCAACTTAAAAGATGCTTATTTATTCATCTGGGCACGTCAGGGGCCACAGGCTTTACAGTGGGTAGTGGAGTGAGTGAGGGAGAGCTTCCAGCACCATAGAGGTTAAACTTCACTGCCTGCCAGGCTCCTCCCCTCTCCCGCCTCCAGGCCAAGGGCAGTTTATACACAGGAAGTTCCTAAACAAACATCTACAGTTCCCTAGCCTTCCATTTGGGCTGTCATAATCTACGAGGGTCTTTAAGAAAATTCTGCTTTCCCTGGTTGCATACTTAAGGATGCAGGAAGTGACAATATGGGCATAACTGGTTGACCTATTGATCTGTGGACGAACAGAAGAGCTTAGTAAGACGGTCAATAAGAAACTGTCCTTATCCTTCAAATGCATGGATGGTTTATCCATCAGGAAAAGTCAGCTGGGTCCATGTCAGAAGCTGATTTTTCCTAGGGGTAATGGTGTATACAGTGGCGAATACAATTTCCCTGTCAAGACAGATGTGGCAGTATTCAAACACTGGCTTGATACTGTTGGAGAAGAAAAGTACCTTGTGCCTAGTGTTACGTCTGCTCGGGTAGTTTGCTTCCACTACAGATGTGATACCATGGGCAAGGTGGAAAATGAGTTCCAGAGAAACCTCTTCCTAAGAAGAGATACAGAACTAGATCACAAGATACATCTAAGTTTTACAGCAAGGGATTCTAACCTGATGGTTGGCCCCAGATTTAAAGTTCAGAGACATTGTTACGTCAGCCTCAATATGTGGTACTCACTACGGACGCCAGCGCGACTGGTTGGGGAGCACATTTAAAGGCGGATAATTTCCAGGGTACATGGTCCCTGAAGAAAAGGCTGATGTCATTAAATCAAAGACTCGATCAGTACGAAAAGCAATAATGTATTTCCAAGATTTGATTGTGGATACACACAAGAGTTCTGTCAGACAATGTAACAGTAAGAGTGCTATGGGAGGAGCTCTCAAAGATATTGTCTTGGGCAGAACAAAGTCTTCTCCCGCTATCAGCCCCACATATCCTGGGGAAGGACAATATAACTCCTGACTTCCCCAGCTGACACTAGATACTACCAGGAGAGCGGGCGTTGAACCATCGGGTGTTCTTGGAAGTGGTGGAAATATTCGGTGAACCACAGATAGACCTGATGGCGAAAAACCAGAACAAAAAGCTTGGTCTTATTCAAGATACCATCTTCCAGGGTCAGAAGGTACAGACTTTTTCCCTTAGATACGTGTTCCCACCATTTCCCATGATATCTCGTACTCTTTAACCCCTTCCTGACAGAGCCAGTTTTTGCGTTCCTGACAGAGCCCTTTTTTTCAAATCTGACATGTCTCACTTAAGTGGGGATAACTTTTTTTTGCTTTTACTTATCCCAGTGATTTTGAGATTGTTTTTTCGTGACACATTGTACTTCAAATTAGTGGTAAATTTGGGTCGATACAGTCTGTTTTTTTGTGAAAAATACCAAAATGTCGTAAAAAAATGGAAAATTTAGCAATTTGCAAAATGTTAAATTTTCTGCTTGTGAGACAAATAATCATACCACTCAAAATAGTTAATAACTAACATAGACCATATGTCTACTTTATGTTGACATCATTATTTCAACTTCCTTTTAATTTTTTTGGACACTAGGAGGCTTACAATATGAATAGCAAATTCTCAAATTTTCAAGAAAATTTCAAACACTGATTTTTTTAGGGACCAGTTCAGTTCTGATGTGACTTTGAGGGACTTGTATGTGAGAGACCCCCATAAATGATACCATTTCAAAAACTGCACCCCTCACAGTATTCAAAACAGCATTTTGGAAGTTTGTTAACCCTTTAGGTGTTTCACAGGAATTAAAACAAAGTGTAGGTGAAATTTCAAAATTTCATTTTTTTTGCAGATTTGCAATTTGAATACATTTTTCTAAGGAACACAGTACATTTTACTAGAGAAATGTGACTAAAAATTGATTCCCCCAATTCTTTTGTTTTCATAAATATCCTATATGTGGCCCTAGTGTGCACGTTGACCAAACCACAGGCTTCATAATAGAAGGAGCACCTACTTGATTTTGGAGCCTCCTTTTTATGAGATTATTTTTTAGGCACCATGTAGGTTTCTAGGCACCATAAGATGCTAAAAGTTAGGAACCCCCCCACAAGTGACCCCATTTTGCAAACTACACCCCTCAGGGAATTCATCTAGGGGTATAGCGTACATTTCAAACCCCCAGGGGTTTCACCAATTTTGATACAACTGGGCAGTGAAAATGAAAAATTACATTTTTTTACACAAAAATGCAGTTCTGGCTCAAAATTTTTCATTTTCAGAAGGTATGAAGGAGAAAAAGCACCCCAAAATCTGTGCCCCAATTTCTCCCGAGTACGGCAATGCCTCACATGTGACCAAAAAATACCAGTTGAGTGCATGGCAGGACTCAGAAGGGAAGGAGTGATTTTTGGATTTTGCAGCTCAGATTCTGGTGGAATTTTGGTGGGTGCTATGTCGCACCAATACAGTGGAACCCCCCCACAAGTCACCCCATTTTGCAAAGTACACCCCTCAGGGAATTCATCTAGCGGTATAGTGTACATTTCAAACCCCCAGGGGTTTCACCAATTTTGATACAAGTGGGCAGTGAAAATGAAAAATTACATTTTTTTTACACAAAAATGCAGTTCTGGCTCAAAATTTTTCATTTTCAGAAGGTATGAAGGAGAAAAAGCACCCCAAAATCTATGCCCCAATTTCTCCCGAGTACGGCAATGCCTCACATGTGACCAAAAAATACCAGTTGGGTGCATGGCAGGACTCAGAAGGGAAGGAGTGATTTTTGGATTTTGCAGCTCAGATTCTGGTGGAATTTTGGTGGGTGCTATGTCGCATTAGCAAGACCCCCCAAGCACCAATACAGTGGAACCCCCCACAAGTGACCCCATTTTGCAAAGTACACCCCTCAGGGAATTCATCTAGGGGTATAGTGTACATTTCAAACCCCCAGGGGTTTCACCAATTTTGATACAAGTGGGCAGTGAAAATGAAAAATTACATTTTTTTACACAAAAATGCAGTTCTGGCTCAAAATTTTTCATTTTCAGAAGGTATGAAGGAGAAAAAGCACCCCAAAATCTGTGCCCCAATTTCTCCCGAGTACGGCAATGCCTCACATGTGACCAAAAAATACCAGTTGGGTGCATGGCAGGACTCAGAAGGGAAGGAGTGATTTTTGGATTTTGCAGCTCAGATTCTGGTGGAATTTTGGTGGGTGCTATGTCGCACCAATACAGTGGAACCCCCCCACAAGTCACCCCTCAGGGAATTCATCTAGGGGTATAGTGTACATTTCAAACCCCCAGGGGTTTCACCAATTTTGATACAAGTGGGCAGTGAAAATGAAAAATTACATTTTTTTACACAAAAATGCAGTTCTGGCTCAAAATTTTTCATTTTCAGAAGGTATGAAGGAGAAAAAGCACCTCAAAATATGTGCCCCAATTTCTCCCGAGTACGGCAATGCCTCACATGTGACCAAAAAATACCAGTTGGGTGCATGGCAGGACTCAGAAGGGAAGGAGTGATTTTTGGATTTTGCAGCTCAGATTCTGGTGGAATTTTGGTGGGTGCTATGTCGCATTAGCAAGACCCCCCAAGCACCAATACAGTGGAACCCCCCCACAAGTGACCCCATTTTGCAAACTACACCCCTCAGGGAATTCATCTAGGGGTATAGTGTACATTTCAAACCCCCAGGGGTTTCACCAATTTTGATACAAGTGGGCAGTGAAAATTAAAAATTACATTTTTTTTACACAAAAATGCAGTTCTGGCTCAAAATTTTTCATTTTCAGAAGGAATGAAGGAGACAAAGCACCCCAAAATGTGCCCCAATTTCTCCCGAGTACGGCAATGCCTCATGTGTGACCAAAAAGTGGCAGGACTCAGAAGGGAAGGAGTGATATTTGGATTTTGCAGCACAAATTCTGGTGGAATGATGGTGGGTGCTATGTCGCATTAGCAAGACCCCCGAAGCACGGTGAAATGATGAACCTAATAATCCATAGATGTGTGGTATATTTTAAAACACTCCTTTATACATAGGCCGGGTTTGTCGGGGCAAGTTTCACAGTGGAAAATAGTTTCCTTTCTTATTCCCTTTTTATAGCAAACTTTGCACCTTTTTTGTGTCCTGCCCTTTCTTGCAGTGGAGGGGATTTCGTTCGGAAAATGCTGCCCTGGTACAATACGGGGGCCAGTACTAGAAGTACTGGGGCCCTCTGCCTGCTGGTTCCCAAATACTAGGCCCTTTATGACTTCCTCTTGAAAGTGCATAAATGTCCCCCTCTGGCCGGTAGAACGGAATAGCACGTAAGCGTTATACAGTGCCATCTGGATGATATACACGGCCAGCTTCTTGTACCAGATTTTTGTTTTCCGCAGGGCACTGTACGGCTTCAGTACCTGATCTGAAAGATCCACTCCGCCCATGTACCTATTGTAATCCAGGATACAATTAGGTTTTGAGGTGTGGGTACTGGTACCTCGTACAGGGACGGAGGTGGTACTGTCTCCGTGAATTGTTGTCAGTATAAGGACATCCCTCTTGTCCTTATATTTGACCAACAACATATTTTCGGTGCATATTCCCCTGCTTTCACCCCTTCTCATTACTTGGGCAATGTGCGTTTTTGGGAGGCCTCTTTGGTTCTTGCGCACAGTACCGCAAGCTGCTGTACCTCTTGAACCAAGGGCCTTAAACAGGGGGATGCTAGTGTAAAAGTTATCCACATAGAGGTGATAACCTTTATCCAGGAAGGGGTGCACTAAATCCCAGACAATTTTTCCACTAACACCTACGAGGGAGGGGGGGCATTCTGGCGGTTCAATTCTTGAATCCTTCCCTTCATATACCCTAAACCTGTGAGTGTACCCTGAGGTGCTTTCACACAGCTTATACATTTTTATGCCATACCTTGCCCTCTTACTGGGAAGGTACTGGCGGAATTTAACCCTTCCTTTAAAATGTATAAGGGACTCGTCTATGCAAATGAATTTATCTGGGATGTACATCTCTTCAAATTTGGCACTGAAATGATCAATGACCGGCCTGACTTTGAATAGCCGGTCAAAGGTGGGATCATCTCTGGGTGGGCACTGTGCATTATCGTTGTAATGCAAAAATTTAAGGATCGTCTCAAATCGAGCCCGGGGCATGGCCATACGGTAAAATGGGGTGCTGTACAGAACATCTGTACTCCAATATTGCCTAATTTCTGGCTTTTTTACTATGCCCATATGAAACACCAGACCCCAAAACGTCATCATCTCTACTGCATCTACAGGGGTCCACCTAGCAAATGATGACGTGGGGTTTTGAGCAATAAACTGCTGGGCATATAAATTAGTTTGGTCCACCATTAAATTTATAAAATCATCAGAGAAAAATAATTTGAAAAAGTCAATTTCTCTGAGACCTGTGGAATCAAATTGGATTCCTGGCATGGCCAAAAACTCAGGAACCTGGGGCTCAAAATTGTCTGGTGGTGGGGTCCATACGAGATCAATTATTGGGGGGGGGGTCTCAGCTGCTCTACGGGGGCGTCTTTGAGGGGGTCCCTCATCATCAGAGGAGGAAGAGGAGCTTAAGGCGAATCCTTCAAATTCCCCGCTTGCATCACTGGCTGTGTCAGAGTCAGAAGCAAGCATGGCATATGCCTCCTCCACTGAATACATTCTTCTGGATGACTGGGATGACATTTGGGATGACATTTGGGATGCCATTTTTATTTTTGTGTTGCTGGTAGTGAAATGTTTCAACACGTGTATAGTGTAGGGGGGGGGTACAAACTTTATTTCAACCAGGGGGGTATGTAGTGTGTAGTGTGAATGTAGTGCAGAAAAAAAAAAATACTTTATACAAAAAAAAAAAAAAATGAAGGGGTTAAAAAAAAAAAAAAAAGGTCCTGCGCCAAAAATTGAGCACAGATGTTGGTCAGTAACGTCCGTCACTGAACAGCGCTCAAAGGCAACAGGAATTTGATCAAAAAAAAAAAAAAATAGATCAACCCTGTGCCGAAAAAGATGATCAGTGATGTACGTCACTGATCAGCGCACAGCGGCCACAGGACACCCCCAAAATCAGTGTGTGTAAAAAAAAAAATTAAAAAAAGACCCCACAGCACACACAAAAAAAAAAGGTGATCAGTGATGCGACACTGATTACCAGTGAGGGGCAGCAGGTGCACAACCTTTGGTGCAACTGACAGTGCAACTGGCAGGTATATATAAAAAAAAAAAACCTCTGCACCCCTAAAAAGTTGCTGATCACCTCAGATATAGTGATCAGCACAAAAGGCGGGGGCAGCAGACACAAAATTTAGCACTCTCTATCACTCTGTCACTATCTCTCTATCTCTCACTATCTATCACTCTATGACACTGCAGCAGCAGCACTGACAGTTATATATATGAAAAATAACCCCTGCACCCCCAAAAAGTTGCTGGGGGTGCACAAAAGGGGGGCAGCAGACACAAAATATAGCAGTCTCTATCACTCTCTGTCACTATCTCTCTATCTCTCACTATCTATCACTCTATGACACTGCAGCAGCAGCACTGACAGGTATATATATATATATATATATATAAAAAATACCCTGCGCCCCCAAAAAGTTGCTGATCAGTTAATTTATACTGATCAGCACAAAAGGGGGGGCAGCAGTCAGTTATATAAAAAAATATATAGCACGATCTGTCACTATCTCTCTATCTCTCTCTCTATCTCTCTCTATCTCTCTATCTATAACTCTATTACACTGCAGCAGCACAAAATATAGCACTCTCTGTCACTAGGCCTCTCTATCTCTCTCTCTCTATCTCTCTCTCTAACTCGATGACACTGCAGCAGCACAACACAGCACAGGATGTCACAAGATGAAGCAAGATCCCAAGCAGTGATCAGGTAAGTATTGAGCAAGGTTCTGGTCAGTAAATGGCGACAGCTGGGCACGGTGACCGCACTGCACGCTATTCCAGACCGGAATGGCGTCTGCAGTGTAGTCCCCGTTAGTTTAAACCCCCCTCCATGGCTGTGATTGGTCCGTCGGTCCGACGGACCAATCACGGCCTTTGGGGGCGGGCGGGGTGAGGTGGGGTGACACCAGTGTCACCCTTACACCCCGCGGTGATTGGTGCTGTACTTTACAGCACCAATCACCTCCGATCCCGTGTCACCGGCGAACGTTATTCGCCGGTGACACAGAAAACGCTGTAATTGGCTGTTCACACTGAACAGCCAATCACAGCGATCGCCGACGGGGGGGCTGCATCGCAGTCCCTGCATGCAGGGGCATGTCTGCTGTCAGGGACAGCAGACATCGTCCCTCTGTCACTGCGTCTCTAGAAGAGTTAGAAGTCATGACGTATATATACGTCATGTGTCGGGAAGTACTTCCCGGCCATGACGTGTATATATACGTCAAATGTCGGGAAGGGGTTAAAAGAATAGTAATCCTTGCTTTTTGGCCAAAAAGAGGATGTTTCCCCCACATTGTTGAGGCTGTCCACACAGGATCCTTGGATGCTGCCAATATCGCCCACGTTACTGCGACAAGGACCGCTATCTCATGCAGACCTGCAATCGCTCCGTTTAACAGCCTGGAAGTTGAGTCGTCTATCCTGATCAAGGAACGTGTTTCGGTACAGGTGGCACAACTTCTATAGTTAGCATAATTTGCATTTTTTGTACTGGGAAGTAATTAGATGGACACTATTTCTTTATACAATTGAAAAGAAGGAATGTGGAACATGCATGAATAACTGTATGAACAATAAATTGATGGATAATATCTGTACCTAATCAAGCATAAACAAAGTGAGAACACCACTATTACAATATGAACCGAGCATAAAGCCTGATAAACTGAATTACACATACACATGAATGAGAATAGTGAGCCAGTGAGTTAACAATACTTTATTATACCTGCCCTTTTTTAACAAGAGGCATTGGAATATATGAAGAATTATACTCACCAGGTCAATCACCGATTGAGCAGGGAAAATGACAGAGGTGAGCAAGAAATCGGAGTGCACTCTTAGTTTTTAATCACTACAGCTTTTTCACAGTTTCAAACCGCTTTCACAATCGCACTTTATATCATAGGGTTTCACAATCGCACTTCGTGTGGGTCATAGGGTTGACAGCACTAAGGTCGACATGCGTTGGATTGATCACTGAAGGTTGACATGGGCTTAGGTCGATATGGGGTTTCCTGTGTTTTTGTCCCAAATGTCTACAGTAGACATGGACGCCATATCGGTGCACCCTCATCCCCTTGCATGGCTCGCTGCACTTGCCGTGCTTCGGGCACAGTGCCTCGCTCACTATTTTATTCTCCCGCCACGCTCTAGTGAATGGGCATGAAATACCACCTTTCAGCTCCAAAAAAGTGAAAAACCCCATGTCAACCTTGACTCATGTCGGCCTTCAGTGGTCGACCTTAGTGCTGTCAGCCTAATGACTGAATACCTTTAGTACTGTACATTTTTAATTCTGTCTGTTTGACTCCCTAACCTGTGACTTCCATTTAGTTATCAGTACAGTGAGCACCCAATATAGGAATACTTTTCTCGATTGGCTTATGGCATGTAGTTGTCCTAAGTTTGTGCTTTGTTTTTCCATAGATTGACTTGGTTTTTGCTAGATTGCCCGTGCAGTGTATCCCTGATGATCTGGACTTGCGTGATGATTCACGATTGAGGAGCTTGGATATAAGGTGCATCAGAAGCTTAAATGGTAAGCATAATCATTGCAGGAACACCGGGTGCCTTACATTTGTTACTACTTTGCCAAGTTAATGAAGTGGCCTAAAATTATGGTTACTCTACCATCCGATTGGTGCGACACTGCTTGAGGGGGAGAATACAGTCAAGGGGCGCACACACGTTGAGGTGTCAAGGATTTTTGCTAAGCTTTATAGGGTAGGCGATTTCCCGGTGTCTAGATTGCCCATATAGAGCCCATACACATGCAGCAATGTGTGCTAAGCGATTTACTTAAGCAAAAGTCAGGGTAGTGGTTCAGGATGACTTGGATTGATATTGCTCATTCTTTGCACACAGCAATTTTCAGTCACTTAAGCGATTTGAAAAGATTTTGCCTGCATGAACTGACTTAAGTAGCAGGTGATAAGGACATGCAGGACCGCATCGCTCTGGGACATACAAATGAGCGACCTAGTCAGATTGCTTAGAAAAGAGCACGAAATTGCTCAGTGTGTATGTCCCTTTAGCCACAGTAAATTACCGCACTTTCTCACTTTTCTCTGCAGGTAAGTAAATGATCTCCGATAGCAGGAGCTATGGAGGATAAGTTCCCAAATCACTGGGTTTTTTTTGCAGGTTGATGGGTTCATTTAACAGTGAAAAAGGGCCATAATTGTCAGGAATTCTATAGGTTCACTATTAGGTCAACATGGGGTTTTTAGCTACAGACATGTGCCAACAGGCGGTATTTCATACCCTACCATCCACTAGGATGTGTTGAGAATAAAATAGTGTGCCCGAAGCATGCCGAGCCAAGCGAGGGGACGCGGTGCTAAGTTTCATTGTCCCTGGCGGCATTCGAGATAAAACGTAAAAATCCCATGTCAAGCTTTTGACTACCTTCCCCATGTCGAACGACTGCTTGTGTCGACCTAATGACCCGTGTCAACCTAGTTGCTGTCTATCCAATGATTCATACACAGTGGAATCACTAAAGTTAGTTTTTATTTTTACACAGTAAACTTGACAATCAATTGAATTAACCCATGGGTTTTTAGTACCTCCAAGACCATTGGATTGAAGGCCTTTTGATTTTCAGCTGGTTTTCTTTTTTGGTCGTCCTTTATGGCATCAGGCTTTAAAGAGCTGGGCATTAGAATAGCGCCATCATCTGTCTTCCACATCGCAAAATAAGTCACTACATGTGCCAGTGCCTGGGACTTTAATTTCCTGTGCGTTCCCCTTGTTACAAGCCATGCTGGCTTGGTGCCTTGAGATTACACATCCACCAGTATATTGCATTACTCTTTACAATATTCTACATAGGCAATTATGCCAGCTTTTTTACATTTTAGATTTCGTAAAGGCATATTTTTATTTTATTTTTTTATTTTTTTTGCTATGAAGACTTATCACTTGTAGCTCATAAGTCACTTATACATTATTTGCAGAAGTGTAATAGAGTATAAAATCTGCTGTCTCCATCCCATTGTAACATTGTGGTTTTGATCTTTTTAGGTTGCAGAGTTACAGATGAAATTCTCCATTTAGTTCCAGAGAAAGAAAACTTCAGACTAACCCTGAGAGCCATCAAGCTGTGGGCAAAGAGTAAGCAGTGACTTTATTTTTCTAATTAGGTTCTATTGCCATATTATGGGAATGCCTGGATTTGCCGACACAGTACTGACTCCTGGATTGCCTAATACCCCTTTCACACCAGAAAATGCAGGAACCCACCCAGGGATCATGCCAGGGCATTCCCGGGTTGGCCCCTTTTACACCAGAAAAGTCCCTGCATTTTCTGGTGTGTGTATTTCTGAAGCACAATCAGGTGGAAGTTGTGCTTCAGTAAAATAAATTAGTCCTCAGATAGCTTATACAAGGGTCTTTGCTGTCCCTTTGGTTTCTTTTGTAATTAAGTTGTTGCGTGATTTCCTCTTCTTTCAAGGGCGTTGCATTTATTCCAATATGTTGGGATTTCTCGGCGGTGTGTCGTGGGCAATGCTAGTAGCAAGGACGTGTCAGTTGTACCCAAACGCAATAGCATCTACTCTTGTGCACAAGTTTTTCCTTGTTTTTTCAAAGTGGTAAGTGTTCAGGAATCATTGCTGTGGATATATATATATATTGCACTATGTAGGTACCTGATAAATGCATTTAATTTTTTAGCATGTCTGTATCTAACATAATGTTCCTCCCATAGGGAATGGCCTAACCCAGTGTTGCTGAAACAGCCAGAAGAGAGCAATCTGAATCTACCAGTTTGGGATCCCAGAGTATGTAACACATGTACACAGTTAGAGGACAGACCTTCTGTTCTGTCTATTAGCCAGCTTCTAAAATGTCCAAGGTTTCTTACATTAGGAGACCTAAGATGTGGCCTGTTGTACACTACCTATACCGCTTTGTGCCTGAGTTGATGATCCTAAACACTTAATGCCCCCATACACTATGCAACTTCTCTGAGGGAAGAAGGTGCATGCGATCCCCTTGAGCCACCCGGCTGCTTCCCGAGAGGTAGGATCACATATGGTACACTATGTGGCCATTTTGCATACAATGTATCATATGTGATCCCTGAAAAGGTTGCCTGATCTGATAAATCTTGGTGGCAGCCCTTGCTATCTCTTGATACATTACGCATGGGACCACAAATCTGAATTAGAGCTTAACTGCCTGCAATTTAACACTTCATCAGATTTTTTTTTTAAGGGCCAAAGGGTCTGAATCAGATTATAAGCGCACAAATCACACTAGTGCATCTGCACCTTTGCACTTGCTGATATCTACAAGCGACCATGGAATATCCAGCAGGAATGAAACTTAAGTCTTGTAGCAAAGGTGGCATCCTATCACAATACCACACTTTAGTCACTGAGCTCTTCCATATGACCGTTTTGTTTCACATGTTTGCAAATGGATACTGCATGGCTAGGTGCTGTTTTTACACCTGTGACAACAGGTCTGATTGGCCACGCGTCACTTAGTTCAGGCGTTTCATCTATTTCTGTGTTTGTCTGCGTTCTTTCTCCAGGTAAATCCCGCTGACCGGTATCACCTAATGCCTATAATTACTCCAGCATATCCTCAGCAGAACTCCACTTACAACGCCTCGACCTCAACACGCACAATTATGGTGGAAGAGTTCAGACAAGGTTGGTATACACTGTCCAATACCATAATACATGGGTCTTCAAACTGTGGCCCTCCAGATGTTGTGAAACTACATGTCCCAGCATGCCCTGACAGTTTTGGCATGCTCTTATAGGGGAAAAATGTGGCAATGCATGTTGGAACATGTAGTTTCACAACATCTGGAGGGCCACAGTTTGAAGACCCATGCCATAATATAACATGAAGTTTTTAGTATTTGCCTGATTTTACCTTTAATTGGCTTCCTATTCTTATAAAGGGCTGGGCACATAGTGGTTCCAGTTAGCAGCTGTGCTAATGGATGAACATATGCAATGAACACTACATTAGCCTGACTTCTGGAATACCTTTCTTGAGCGTATCTGGCATTGTTTTTTTTTTTTTTTTAGTAAATAACAATGTTGCTTGTTCTCTCCGAAGGTCTGTCTGTCACTGATGAAATCCTTCAAGGGAAAGCAGATTGGTCAAAGCTATTTGAACCACTAAACTTTTTTCAGAAATACAAGTAAGTGTTTCCATAAACTTGCTACTGACAACCTGTTGTATGAAAATGGTAGCACTTACAATCCCTGCCATATAACACTAAAGGCAGGATTGTTCATTGACTGGTAAGAGGGTGCAGGGTACATATTACACCCTGATTATAGCACAAGGTTCTCTGTAAAGGCTACGGTATATGCAACATTTTGCAAAAGAACACCTGTAATACCTAGAACTCCCCAGCAGAGGTCAGAGCATAGTTTTGTATGGTCTTGCCTGCTAGCACAATCACATGCTTTGAATTTCGTTTAATGACTGAAGTAGTGGTTGGGTCCTACCTGCATGCAGTCATTCAGTGCAGGAAAGGGGGGGGGGGGGGGGGCGTTGACCTAACATTCCTGGGTGTCAGACTTTAAAAATAATAAAGTGAACTCATTTAGTATGAACAATCTATTTCCTATTGCTATACTGTTTCCATCTTCAGAATCTATGCAGAGGTTTACGGATACCCACATCCATTTAGTCATGTTTAAATAGAGCTGGTAGAGCTGCACCAGGTCTAAGGGGGGTATTCAAACACTGTCGTGCTCCCACAGCCATCTCCCGACGGGAGAGATGGCTGCGGGGCCCTATTCAATGCTGTCTTCCCCGACAGCATTGAACAGGGTTTCTCCGCAGAACGAGCCCGACATCACAAGCTGTCGGGCTCGTTCTGCCGAGAAAAGCCGGATATAGACTAGCTCCCGGCCGGAGCTCATCTATTTCCGCCCTCAACTCGCGGCCACGCCCCTTTCTCGCCACCCGGGACATTGAATCCTGACCGCTGAGCTCCAGTCGAGGCAAGCGAGAACGGGACAGGGGCACGGCTGTCGAGCTTGCTCGACAGCTGTACCCCTGACATTGAATACTCCCCTAAGAGTGCGTCACTTTTCATAGGACAATTCAAAGATTGTCATGAATTGTGTGAAGCTGTGGCATGTAAGGCCACCGTATGTTATGTCTGGCACATGCTACCAGGCTTCCTAGAGCAGTCACATACTGCTTTGTTACCTGCATGTGTGCAATACAGACACTTAAGCTTTATAAGAGGGATACGGTCAGTTGGTCGACATGGGTTTTTCTTTTTTTGAGACGACGTGCCGACAGGCGGTATTTTATGCACTTCCATCCAGTAGGGCGTGTTGGGAGAATAGAATAGTGTGCCGAGTGCAGCAGGGTGCTGTGCCCAAAGCATGGGGAGCGCAGCGGGGCATTTAATCCTGTGTCCATGTTGACATTTGGGTAAAAAAAAAAGTGAAAAACCCATGTCGACCTAGACCCCTGTCAACCTTGCACTATGTCGCCCATCTTTAGGTCAACCCAATGATCCATACCCTTATAAGATATATGGGGGGGGGGGGTGCTCAGTGTAAGTTTGGCAGCACACATCTTCCCTAATTATAAGCCGACTCCGAGCTGCACCTCTGTTAGAAACAGCCATTCCCAGAATTGTTACCAACTAGTCTATTCTGGGTGAAGTGTCTGCACATGTACAATATTGATAATTAGCAGAAATGGCAAATAAAGGAATATAATGGGTAGATCCCAATATGTGATTCAGGAAAGTCTTTCTGGCAGCGCTTCCCTATAGTTTGATTAAATCCAAAATACCGGTAGTTTAATACTTAAGTAGCCACCAGAATTATGTTCAAAATCGTCCAGTTTAATGTAGCCTATTTCACATGGGATGTTGCTATTGGCAACCAATCAGTTGGCACATTCTAGAAGATACCATCTGATTGGTTGACCATAGCAAAATCCCATGTGAAACAGAACTGCCAACTTAGTAAACCTTTTGAGACTCAAGCCGAAATTTACGAAGACATTATCTCCTACCGATATTCCTGCTTACTAATATTAGTAATACCCATTTTATACCAAACCACCGGGTGCGACCCGGCGTTTGGTCCCTTTTACACCGGCGTGCGTGCCCCCCCCGGTTCCTGTTTGCCGCTTGGAGATGACATTATCTCCAAGCACCGGGACCTGGACCGCTGCGCTGGGGGCAAGCCCCAGCACTAAGGTAATCTGCTGGGCTGCCCCCGAGCACCCCCCAGCTGTCTGTGCCCCTCCCCCCTGTCCAACCTGCGGACACTGCAGTCCGCAGGTTGTATGTCCTCCATTGATGTAAATGGGACCCGGCATACCCATTTACACCACCCTCTACATAGGTCCTAGCAGTGTTCTACCCAGGTCAGAACCTGGGTTGAAGTCCCGTGTAAAGGGACACAGCGTGTCCCAGTTACATCACCTCTGACCTGCTGAAGACCTGGGGTTTTGCGGCGGTGTAAAAGGGGTATGTGACAGCCTATTTAACATATGATGGGAGATATGTTTTAATTTTCTTGAATAGCTGAACAAACTGAATTAATTTTCTTGAATAGCTGAACAAACTGAATTAATCTAATACCTGACTCTTCAATTGAGGCCGTTTTTAAGGCATTTTTGGTCCATTCCCTTTTTTTTTTTTTTTTTTTTTTTTATCAAATACAGCCGTAAAATAAATACTGCAACGGTCCCACAGACGGTGGTGAAAAATTTGCTGAACCAGGTGTTTTTCACCACTGCTGAGTGGGTATTCAATTAGTGCTGATTTCTCGGATCCAGCCCTACATGAACTATATATTGGAGATTTGGAAGTAAATACTAAAGGGAATGACATTGCATGTCTTTGAAACCTCCTTTGCCAAATTAAGGCAGTGTAAACCACGCAGGCATTTGCCTATAACAAGGACCATTACTGGAGACTGTGCCACATTATATAAATGTATAACCTTGTTTTTTTAAATTAGAACCTGCTTTTGTGTCTTTGTAGATTAATGTTTCATTAATATGTACATTTGTAGGCATTACATTGTCCTGACTGCCAGTGCGTCCACGGAGGAGCATCATCTGGAATGGTAAATGTCATTTTTTTTGTTATTTTTAAGGTTGGGGTTAGTTTAGGCTAATTTGTCACCTTGTCAGAATTTTTTGATTTGTGTAGCTTCCATGCTCAATTTATTATCTGTATTGATTACTGCTGTTCATTCGAAGGTGTAGGGTCTTTTTTTTTTTTTTTTTTTTTGCCTTCTAAATAGTTACTATACTGTATCTTTAGCTACTTTTATCAAGGTGTTTGGTCAAACATACCTGTATCCGGATGACGGTAGACTAATCTGGGTTGACACTGCATTGGTCAACATGATCTTTAGAAATCATTTTTTTTTTTTATGCTTCCATTCACACGGACACAGTTTGGGAAGGGTAAAGTGTGCGGAACATGGCACCTTGCTCGACGCATATCAGGCGTATCTGTACGCTAATTTGAGCTCACTGAGATTAAATCTACAGTGACATCAAAAAGATGAAACTCGAATCAACCATTTTCAGATCGACCACCTGCCTTTGTCAACCTTGTGTATGTCAACCATTTGGAATAGAGCTTTTGACTGACCCTTTATACCATAAGCAAATGCTCTTATATAAATGTTACCTACTGATTGTGGTCCATGAAGAGTGTGTTAAAAAATATATAAATATATTTTGATCTTATTTACATTGCAAAGCATTTAAAATGACCTGTTAACCTTTTAACTAGCATTATGTGTTTCCTATAGGGTTGGTTTGGTGGAGTCTAAAATCCGTGTACTTGTTGGAAACTTGGAGAGAAACGAGTATATAATGCTCGCCCATGTAAATTCCCAGTCTTTTCCTGGGAGTCGGGACCACTGTACAGAGTAAGTTTTTGAGATTTGAGGGGGGGGGGGGGGTCAGTTAGCTGCCATAACCAGGGTTTTCAGAAAATGCAGCTAATTTTTTCAACCTCCTTTTATCACAGCTATACAATTGCTCGCATCTGATAAATTCACTATAAACACTATGGTGAATACCATTCACCTACTCTGAGCAGGTGAAATGCTGGAGAAAATCCCTATTTTTGAGTAATGGCTGTACCATTTCAGAAAGCCTTGGCCACCCTCCTTATGATATTATTATTATTATTATTCATGGTACGGGACAAGTATATTGGGATGCTTTAGGAGTGAGACAAGTGTTTTTAGGCTTGCAGGTGGGAGTAATCGGTAATCGCCTACCCGCGATAAGCAGTTATGTTTTCCGGGTGATCGGTGCGATAACTTTAGCCAATATTGAGGATCGCAGCTAATTAGCTACACCCCTTGGTGGTTAGAAGCCTGTGCCCACTGTCTGTTTGCAAAGCTGATTTATGTTTTTGCACTTGAACTTTCTAATTGCAATCTTGTTAGTCTTTATTTGAGGGGGATTCTTTAACTGTACATTTTTATTACCAGTTTTGAAAATCTAGGTGATTCAATAAACCATTTGTACACAATAAATAACTAAACTATCTTTCACCTATCACGATGGGGCCTACTGTGGCCTTAATGTAGATTACGGTACTCTTTACTTAGAAGGGCGGCCATCTCGGGCATTGAATGCACTAAAAAAATCAGGTGCGATGCGACAGACGAGATGCCCGAGATTTCCCATAGGGAACAATGTTAAATGTCTCAATTGACCCGATTTTCCTGTTCAATGCCTCAATTGACCCAATTTTTCCATAGGAAACAATGTTAAATGGGCCACAGAGGCCAAATAGGCACCCTGAAGTGAATAATGGCCACCCGAATTGTTAACGCCACCCCACGATCAACGTCAACCCAAAGCGTGGCGAGCGCAGCGAGCCCGCGAGGGGCGGCGGTACGCGTCCTACAACCTTTTCATACCCCCACTATCCACGTCGGCGTGGAGTTGAGAATAGAAAGTGTGGCGAGCGCAGCGAGCCACCGAGCCCGAAGCGTGGCGAGCCCCGCGAGGGGACGCGGATACCTTCACAGGTATCCGCGTCCCCTCGCGGGCTTCACAGCTGTCCGCGTACCCTCGCTGCGCTCGCCACGCTTCGGGCTTGGTGGCTCGCTGCGCTCGCCACACTTTCTATTCTCAACTCCACGCCGACGTGGATAGTGGGGGTATGAAAAGGTCGTAGGACGCGTACCGCCGCCCCTCGCGGGCTCGCTGCGCTCGCCACGCATCGGGTTGACGTTGATCGTGGGGTGGCGTTAACAATTCGGGTGGCCATTATACACTTCAGGGTGCCTATTTGGCCTCTGTGGCCCATTTAACATTGTTTCCTATGGAAAAATCGGGTCAATTGAGGCATTGAACAGGAAAATTGGGTCAATTGAGATATTTAACATTGTTCCCTATGGGAAATCTCGGGCATCTCGTCGGTTGATCGCACCCGATTTTTTAGTGCCCGAGATTTTTTACTAACGATGCCCACGATCAAAAATCGTGGGCGCCCTTCTAAGTAAAGAGTACCTAGATTACTAATCTTACCACAACAGTCATATCAAAGGGGGCATAGTAAAAGTGGAATACTTAAACACACTGGAACAACCTCCCGCCACCCATCAGGCTTTCTGATTCCCTAACCTCCTTCAAGCGCTCCCTCAAAACCCACTTCTTCCGACTAGCCTATCCCTCCTCCTCCTAACCTCTTTTGCGCCTCCTATTCTGCCTACCCTAACTCTCCATCGGTTCCGACTTATCCTATTGTTTTTTGTTTGTCCACCCACCTCCTTTTAGTCTGTATACTCTTATGAGTAGGGTCCTCCTTCCTCACGTACTCACCCTACCTCTTTACATCACCAGTGCTCCTGCCCTGTTTCTTCTCTTCCTCAACTGCATCTTCAGTCTCCTCGACAATTTCGACACCTACTTCAGAACTGGTGCTTATTTTAGCTCTCCAGCTATACCCCTATTTATGCTGTATTTTATCAACACACCCTGTACGTTACCCTGTAATTTGTTTTTTGTTTGCTATGTACGGCGCTGTGGACACTTTGTGGCGCCTTATAAATAAACCTACTACTACTACTAAACAAGGGTCTCCATATCAGAATGTGTATGGGTCATTGGGTCGACCAGCCGAAGTTTTGACAGGCCTCAGGTCAACAGACAAAAGGTTGACGTGCCTAAGGTTGACAGCCAAAATGTCGACATAGGTATTTTACAGGTTTTTAATCCTGAATGTGGACCCTGACACCGTATCTGTGCACCGCATCCTCTCGCATGTGTCGCCACACTATTCTATTCTCCATCCACGTCCTAGTGGATGGTAGGGCATGAAATACCACCTGTCTGCTCTAAAATAAACTGTGAAAAACCCATGTCAACATTTTGACTGTCTATCGAATGCTTATGTCGACCTTCTGACCCTGTCGATGTAATGGTGTTGACCTAGTGAGCGTATCCCATCAGAATACCTTTTTGAACATATGTAACCATCTTGGAGAGGACTGAGGGGGAATAAGGTGTTTTCCAGTGTTGGGCAATGTCAGGTTTGGTGTTGGAGTATGTGATCTATTCTATATCTACAGTGTGGTTAGAGAAGAGTCTGATGATGGGGTAATAAAGCAGTCTCTGGTTTTGATGGGAGTGTAATCCCATTAAGATCCTAGTTTCCCTTAAACATCCCATTAAGTGCATGTTGTAGCAGCAGGCATATGTATAAATGTCCTTGTGCTCAGAGCGGTTTGCCTCCTATGTATTGTTGTAGCCATTGTCCAATCCTATCCAGCTGTTTAGGGTCTTTTTTGAGGTTGTGTAATTTGCTTTTAAACCGTTTAACAAAATGTGAACTGTTGCATTGTATTAGTTTTCTTGTTTTTTTCTTTCCCTCCAGGAATGAGTATATGTCTATGTGGCTTCTTGGCATAATCTTCAAGAAGGTGGAGAATGCTGAAAGTGTCAACATTGATCTAACACATGATATACAGTTATTCACCGATACAGGTCTGTTTCTTGGAGTCTCTCTGGTTAATGTGTTTTCAATTTTGATCTTTTACACCAAACCCATTTGGGACATTGCTAGGAAATTTGATTCAAATTCCCTGTGGCCCAGAAAGGCTGTTCTATTAAATAGCCTTTCCTGTCGCTGCCTAAACAAAGTCGGTGGGAGGGGGGGGGGGGGGGGGGTTAGTTACTTTTCATCATCTGCAAGGTTTCTGCAGACATCGAGCAACCGCACATGGTGTTATAATTGCTATTTGGCTTGTACCAGTGCATCAATAAGCTGCAGTAATTGTATAGACCCCATTGCAGGTGAAATTTTCTACTTAAATACGTTGGTTTTCTGCCCTTTAGTTTATAGGCAGGCAAATAACATAAACATGCTGAAGAAGGGGATGAAGATTGAAGCAACGCACGTAAGGAAGAAACAGCTCCATCATTACCTTCCTCCAGAAGTTCTACAGAAGAGGAAGAAGGTGAATTATTGGTCAGGTTTTCTGTTGTGAGTAAAGTGACTTGGAATTTGAAAGGATCTGCTAAAGTCTATAATCTTTTGTAGCAAAGTGTCCCCGATATCAACCGCTCATCTTCAGGTCTCTTATCGAAACGCTCATCTCTGGATGGCAACTGTCTGGACAGCTCCAGAGATACAGACACCGGGACACCGTTTGAGTCTCCTACATCTTGTCCCAAAAAGTCTAGAACAAATAGTCCAACGTTACCAGATGGACACAGGTCAGAGTAACGGTCTCCTTATTATCTTACACTTCATTGAGTCGGTGATTTGTAAATAAACGTCAATCTTTTTCTTTAATGTAGGATGCCTGTATCAGAGAGTGCCCCAGCAACTCAAAAGCCAACAAATGCTTCTGTGCCTTCAGATAATACTCAAGGACAGTCTATTCCAGTTATTGGAGCAAGTAAGCATTTAAACATTTTAAGGGATTTTTTTTCTGTGTAGTCGTAGCTTCAAATGTGGAGGCAATACCATGAGTAACCTGATATTTTGGAGAATTGGGAGTGGGCTTTAGGGGAGCAAAGCCTCAGTTTACAGTCCTAGATACCATGGGCCTGCTTCAGATATGATCGCTAATGCAATTGTGGCATTTTTGTTTTTACTATGCTAAATGATAGCCACAGCCACCTGGAAATGTACGGAGATGCCCATTGGTGGCCTTGCCAATCCCAGGAACAGTTTATTTGCACACTGCAGTGGTCACAGATACTAATCAACCATTTGTGGGGTGTACACATGGAGAACTTTTAATTGGAGTTTTTGACTAGATAGTCAAAATCTAGAAGGTTCTCCTGCTTAGTTAATATTGTCTAGCAGAAATTGCTTAGTATAGATTGACTGTGCAGGCAAGGCAATTTTGACTAGATCATAGACTATCATTGCTTAGACTTAAATTGCTTAGTCAAAATCTCCAGTGCATCTAGACAAAATTGCTTAGACAAAATTGTCCATTAGTCAAGTGTGTACACCCCTAAGACAGTGGTTGTGCAGAATGATACTACTTTCAGCACTAGTCCTGGGTGGGGTGTAAGGAGATAATGCATCAGTATGAGCTGATGTGCTGTCTCCAAGGGGACATTCCTAGAGGGGGAGTTTGTGCTCCCCTGCTTCAGCGGAAATTATAATAAATCTTGTCTATATCCCTTCCTGCTTCACTTCATTAATGAGGCCGCTGCAGTAAATCTGGCCAATTATTTGGATTGGCTGTCAGAAAATCTCATTGTCTGGCTGTGCTCAGCCCGTTTGTCCTCTCCCTGGGCTGCACAGTTGTCTGTGCAAATGGCATTTTCTTGCTACCACTCCCAATCTTGTGGTCCCTTGATGACCAAAGGCAAACTATTCATGTGATTGGTTGCATTGCCTACCCTATGTACAAGATCCTTTTTGTATTGAATGGTTCTGCATCCCAGTCAACTGAGGACTTGCAATGATTATATATATTTTTTTTAGATACTGATCCTGCCATCGTAATAAAACGGCTGATCCAATCCGGCTTCACCATCCCTACGGTTGTAGGGCTTAATGTTGTTCCACAGCTTGTGTCTCCACCTAACCACTCTATGGAGCATCACCAGAATGAATCGGAAAGTATCAGTCCTAGAAGTGCTGCAGCTAAAAGGACTCTTCCCTTAAGCCTGGAAACGTCTCCAAAGCGAACAAAGGATACTGAAAAGGTTTGAATGCTCATAGGTGTAGCGATACCATTCAAGAGCCAGTGTTTACTTTCCTGCTGGGATTTGCAATCTTCCATATAAAATAGAAATGGGACACGTTGCAAAACTGCTCCTAGTGGTTTTCAGTTTCTACTTGTTGCTGAAGGTGTCCATACACTGTGCGATTGCCGTATGCAATGCCCGCTCCCGCCGACGTCCCATCGCAAAGTTCAAAAAGTAGGTGCTGCACATACTTTTTGAACTAGCTTCGGATTGCATAGCACACAAATCGCATGCAATTATCGCAGCGTGTATGGGCACCTTTAGTGGTTTAAAGAGCTTTGCCACACAAGTGTCACTGATTTTATGTAAAAGCAGGAAGTGTGTCACTCAAACATTGGTGGTGCCGCTTCCTCAGGTTCCCAGTGCATTGGCAGTCATTTGTCACTGCTTATATACCCGCAGGCAGCAGATATGCATTGGGTTGACCACTGAAGGTCAATGTGGCTTAGGTTGACACATGAAATTGGTCGATGGGGTTGGAAGGTCGACACAAGCATTAGGTCAACATTGGAATGGTTGAGGTGAGGTTTTTTTTTTGTTTGTTTTTTTGAGCCGACAGGCAGTATTTCATGCCCTATCATCCACTACAGTATGGTGGGAGAAGAAGTCGGTCAAGCGCAGTGAGGCACCGGGACCAAAGCATGGTGAGCACAGCAGTACACTTTGACAGTGTATAGATGGAGCCTTCTTCAGCTAGCCTTCTCTGGATAGCCATGGCTCACCGAGGCGTATTGTTCTCAGCTGCAATACAATACATAGAACAATACAGTAGGGCAGTGGTTCTCAACTTCGGCCCTCAAGTACCCCCAACAGTTAATTTTCCATGTCTCCACACAGAATCTCAGGTGAACTAATTAGCTCCACCTGTGAGCTTTTAAAATGTCAGTGAATGAGTACACCTGTTCTCCTGCCAGGAGACCTGGAAAATATGCACTGTTGGGGGGGGGGGGGGGGGGGTTCTTGAGAACCACTGCAGTAGGGGATTAGCAAAGGATTAAGTCCAACAGCTCTGGCTCACTTAATCCTATTAAAGGGCTAGATGAGGCTGGCTACATCTGTAGAGGTCTACTATGTCGACATTCAGGACAAAAAACATGAAACGTTTGTGTCGACCTAACAACCCTGTCGACACTATGCATGTTGACCTAATATTGGTCAACCATACTCCAGAACAGCTAGTTTTTTGTTTGTTTTTTAGTTTTTGTATACGATAATAAACTAATTTCTCCGTAGCTCCTAGGTATATCTGAGTCTGCCTTTGAACAGCCTGAAAACGAGAAGCTCCAACCCTTGGTAAGTTGGGTGCCATAAGCAATTTGGCTGTAATTATTTGCAGCAATACTCTATTACATATGTGTTGCATACAGAACATTGTAAGTCTCACTCATCATACATCTGATCAACTGCATACTCCTGACGAGCACTAGGAAACTTCATAAGAGGGGGGGGGGGTTCCAGTGGGCAGTATTAGTGCAATCATAATGGGGTTAATCATGAGATGCTAGTAACTGAATGTTATGCACGATAGGTTAGCTGCGCTCCCTTCTTAGACCCTTCATGCTTTTTCTTATTAGGAGAGAATAAGTGCAGTAGAAGCCATGCCAATTCCTACTATTGACCGCTCTAGATCACAGGTACTATCTATGAAGTCTGTATATTTACATTGGTGAAGTTCCTGTAAATCCTCACAAGGTAACCTAGAAGTACAAGGTGCTATACGCTGAGCTTCTTTGTCAAGAACCTCACATTTGCCATTTTTATCTAAATGCATTTTTATCATTCTGTGTTAATGCTCATGCGATGGCTTGTCTTCATGATGTGTTTTTAATGTATTTCTACAATCTGTTCATAATGTTAACATCCACCTGATGTTTATCTGTTTATAGAGGCTACCCAGTAAAGAGCTGCCAGATGCATCTTCTCCTGTGCCAACCAGTAATATTCGGGTCATTAAAAATTCTATCAGACTAACTCTTAACCGGTAACTACGTCACATAAGGTGTAAGGCAGTTGCTGAGCAGCTCAAAAAGTATTGTGTGGACGCAGCATGTATGTTTGTATAGAAACCTGTTCTTGTATGTATGGATCATGAACTGTGTAAACCTAAAACTGTTGCAGAATATTGATATCCCACTTCATACCCTAAAAATGTATAGTGCCATTATATTCTACATACAATTTTATACACTCTTTTAGAATGTCTGTTTTTGTAAAATTTAAAAAAAGGAAAAAAAATATATGTTGCTGGGATTTGTAATGAAATCCTATAAAGATTTTGAGGGCAGATTTATTAAGCTCGGTGAGATGAGTCTTGTTTTTATCACCGGCCAATCAGCTCCTGTAATTTTTTATTTTTTTCAAACCAAGCTTGCAACTTCAGTTAGGAGCTGATTGGCCAGTGATAAAAAAAAGATCAGCTCCTAACTGAAGTTGCAGGCTTGGTTTGAAAAATGACAGGAGCTGTTTGGCCGGTGATAAAAACCAGACACTTGATCATTTCACCGAGCTTAATAAATCTACCCCACAGTCTCTTGAAAAGTCTTTCTCTAGCTCTCAAACTGTCTCACTGCCCTTTTTTTTC